>NC_069673.1:11197500-11852500 GCF_027244095.1 Hemicordylus capensis
CCACTAAAAGGAGTGTCCTTGCTAAATTTGTCCGATAGCCAGATCTGGGAGGCTTCGTATCGGTCAATACCGGCCACTAAAAGGAGTGTCCCTGCTAAATTTGTCTGATAGCCAGATCCGGAAGGCTTCGTATCGGTCAATAACAGCCACTAAAAGGAGTGTCCCTGCTAAATTTGTCCGATAGCCAGATCTGGGAGGCTTCGTATCGGTCAATACCAGCCACTAAAAGGAGTGTCCCTGCTAAATTTGTCCGATAGCCAGATCTGGGAGGCTTCGTATCGGTCAATACCGGCCACTAAAAGGAGTGTCCCTGCTAAATTTGTCTGATAGCCAGATCTGGGAGGCTTCGTATCGGTCAATACCAGCCACTAAAAGGAGTGTCCCTGCGTGAACAATTCCATTGTTCAATTCCATTGAGATTTGGGACATTCTGGGACAATTCCATTGAGATTTGTGCTGAGGCAGGAGAAATCCAATGGAAAACAACTACTACTTGAGAATTTGCATCGAGACATGACGAAAGAAAGCCGGAATCGAAGGTAGCAGTGAATCAAACCCTGGGATACTCGCCCGTTGCTATTTCCTTCATTTCAGAGGGGAAAGGAGGGTGTGTCACAAAACAGTTTCAGTGTATCATACCAGGTCTTCAGGACTCCCTGTCCCAGAGTGAGTTAATTGCACGTTTACACGGGAGAAAAGAAGCAGGTGGATCCCTGCTGGAAATCCAAAACCATTCATCGGCTTCAACCCCCGCTGCAATCCACATCACTCCAACCAGCTTCCCCTCCTACAGAGCGCTGGCATGAGCCAAGCTATTATTTATGCCTTACAGCAAGGGAACAACAGAGAGATTCTGTCTCGAAAGGGTGACAGGGAGGAGTGGGGGAGAGGAGGATTAGAGAGCAGAGAGGAGAGCAGCTTGTCTTACCATTCACTTGCTCAAGAGCTACAACCACCCGGACAAGGAGTCATTTAGATGGTGTCAAGTCCCCGCAAAACCAGCCGCCCTGGACGCAAGGCGCCATATGGAGCCACCCCATACCAAGACCACCTAGCCCCATATGTAGGGTTGCCAACTGTCCCTCATTACGCAGGACGTCCCTCATTTCAGGGATGGAATGTTGGTCCTTATAGGGACAGCATTTATCCCTCTTTTTGATGATCGGGGCAAGGAGCTTCTTATTTTGAGAAGCTTTTGGTGGGAAAGTGACATAATGTGAGTATCTTCTAAAGCAGGGATTCTCAACATTGGGTCCCCAGATGTTATTGGACTTCAACTCCTATAATCCCCAGCCAAAGGCCACTGGGGCTGGGGATTATGGGAGTTTATTTTATTTTATTTTATTTTTACATTTTATATCCCACTCTTCCTCCAAGGAGCCCAGAGCGGTGTACTACATACTTAGGTTTCTCCTCACAACAACCCTGTGAAGTAGGTTAGGCTGAAAGAGAAGCGACTGGCCTAGAGTCAACCAGCTAGCATCATGGCTGAATGGGGATTGGAACTCGGGTCTCCCCGGTCCTAGTCCGGCACTCTAACCACTACACCACGCTGGCTCAATAGTTGAAGTTGACTCAATAGTTGGAGCTGAAGTCCAATAGCACCTGGGGACCCAACATTGAGAATCCCTGTTCTAAATAATAGCAATGCTGGCATTATTCAATACCAGATAATTCAATTACCTATATGCCAATAATTCTCAGGCTCTTGATTACCGCTGCATACACCTCCCGCTCCCCTCTCCAGCCAGCCACTCCCCTCACTTGTGTCTCTCTCTGGCAATGAAATGTTGGCAATCCTACTGGTATGGCCCACCCCAGCTGGCACCCCCAAATCAAAGATGTCTTTCCCGTTTGGCTCCCAAAGAACTATTAGCCATCTTATTTAATATTAGGTGTCGCAGTTTCCTGTGCAGAGCAGGAGGTTGGATTAGGAGAACTCTTAGCTCCCTTCTGGCCAGGGGTGTAGGAGACGGTGCGGGGGGGGGGGGGATTGTTCTTGGGCTGATGCACGAGGAACCCCCAGGAGTGCTCCCTCTAATTTTTTTCATCTGTGTACAGAATGAGTTTTGCTCTGGGCATCAGCGTGTGTGCGCACCTGCATTCAGAATGGGGCCTTCCCGATCCAACCTGAGCGGGAGCTAAAATTCACTGGAGGCAGTAAAGGAAAAGTTGTGCCGTTGAGTCGGTGTCAACTCCTGGCAACCACAGAGCCCTGTGGTTTTCTTGGAAGAATACAGGAGGGGTTGACCATTGCCTCCTCCCACGCAGTCTGAGATGATGCCTTTCAGCATCTTCCTATATCGCTGCTGCCTGCTATAGAAGTTTCCCCTGTTCTGGGAAACACACCCGCGGGGATTCGAACCAACAGCCTCCTGCTCTCTCGGTAGGTTACTTCCCCACTGCGCCATTTGTAATTAACTGAGCGGGCATCAAAGAACCTGTGAGCACGCACACATGCACATGCATTAGAAGGAACACTTGTTCCCCCCCACACCAATGTGCAGCTGGACACATTTGTGCAGTGGAAACTAGGTAGCTGTCCACCTGCAACAGAATTGTAGAAATAGATGAGGGGAGAAATGCCTCACTCCTCAACTATTAAGATAATCTCATCCGTCTTTTGAAAATCACCTGCTTTCCCCTTGCTTCTCTTATTTTCCTATCCTTCCCTCCCTCCCCCCTATTTCTTTAGCTCCATATTCATGCTCATTTTCGCTTCCCTCTGTTGCGTTTTTCTTTTTCTATTAGAAAGTTTTGGGAGATACTCATAGACTGGGGACGGGAGGGCCACACCAGCTTCTTGTACAGTTTGGTTGTTTTAATATTTATACCGCACCCCTCCAGTACACTGCTGCTCAGGACAGCTGACATTTATGAAACAGTTACAATGTCAAATCAGACTAATGAAATTAACCAGATTAAGTATAACAAGTTAAAAATCCAAGCTAAAACCACAAAGAAATTACACTTTTTAAAAGGTTCAAATTTTTAAAAGGCGAAAAACTAAAAATTATAAAAACTAAAGAACCTACCAGATCTAGTAATAGGTGAAACATTAAAAACCCTCTTTTAAAATATGGAGGGCGTTCAGGCTCCCAAAGCCAAGGGGCGACAACCAAAACAGCCGCTGCCAGTCTGTGAAGACAATACTGAACTAGATGGACCAAGGGTCTGACTCAGTCGGAGGCAGCTTCCTATGTCCCCATGACAGCCGTCTAAAGACTGCCAAACGTCAAGGCCCCGAAAGCAAGCAGGAAACATGAGAAAGGAAGAGAATTACCGATTTCCTCTCTTGCTTCAGCTCCTGCACGTAGCGGGCAAGTTCAGTGGTGATTTGGGAAGTCATGTTCTCCGAAATAACTTCGTGCTGCCCTGCGTAGTCGTTGATTTCGTTGAGGGTGGCTAAGAAGGCTCGACATGACGAATATCTGCAAGCAAGCAAGAGACACAAGGCAATGTCAATTTCAAGAAAAGGTAGTGTGAATTTCACAGAAAACAAAGCACTGTAGTTTGTTTATTTTCAGTTCCTATTGGATGCCATGTTCCCAGAGAGGGCTGTGAATTGAATTTGCAGGGGAGGGGATGTGATTCAGTGGTTCTTTGCACACAGAAGGCCCCTTCCCTGCTGCTGAGGGTGAGGGGACGGAACGAAGCACCCAGCTGGGATGGTACAGAAAATGCTCACCAGCTGGATGGGCCATATGTCCTGCCTAGAGATGTTAAGATCTGGGGAAACACTGCAAACATTCAAAGGGATATGGGGCTCGGTGGGGTGGGGGGGCAGTCCTGTCCCCCCAAAAAATTTTCTTGAGTCTTTTTTTTGGGGGGGGACCATTCTGCTCCCATATTTTTCTAGCCCCCACCCCAGGCCTTCACATCTGTAGTCGTGCGTAGAACCAGCAAACTCCTCCTGCATTGGCGTGTTGACGTAGGAGCTTGGCAAGTGTAAGGCAGCGTGTCCAGTGGCAGAGGAGAATATTGGAACATAGGAAGCTGCCTTCTACCACAGATCCATCTAGTTCAGGATTGCCTACGCAGACTGGCAGCGGCTTCTCCGAGGTCGCAGGCAGGAGTCTCTCCCAGCCCTCTCTTGGAGAGGCTGCCAGGGAGGGGACTTGGGACCTTCTGCATGCCAGAGCAGCCCCATCCCCTAAGGAGAATATCGTTCAGTGCTTACGTGCAGTCTCCCATTCAAATGCAAACCAAGGTGGATCCTGCTTAGCAAAGGGGACAATTCATGCTTGCTCTCTCTCCTCCCAGAGAGCTGGCACCGAGCAGGTGTAGCACCCAGCAGCAGCAGTGAGGGTGTGGCACCCACTTTCTCATCCCGGACCACCACCAGCCTCCCTACGCCCCTATTCCTCGCTAAGAAAATAGTGTAAGTTCATTGTCTTTTCTTGAACCTCTGTCATCAGGTACTTGAGAGTTTCCAATTCTTGCATCAGGTCGCTCTCCCATTCCTTCATTTCCTCAATTAATCTCTAATCATAGGCCTCGAACGTGCAAATATTTCCCCAGCTAACGATGAATAGCTCAATTGTTTGTTAAATTAATTGCCATAAGAATAGCAGCCACCAATTCTAACAGCAAGCTGTCAAAGGTTAGCTTCGGGAATTAAATGACATTTTAAGTTACTTTTTGCCGGTTCGAATCCCCGCTGGTATGTTTCCCAGACACATTGGGCAGCAGTCATATAGGAAGATGATGAACAGCATCATCTCATACTGTGCGGGAGACGGCAATGGCAAACCCCTCCTGTTTTCTACCAAAGACAACCACAGGGCTTTGTGGTCGCCAGGAGTTGACACCAACTCGATGGCACACTTCTACCTTTTATTCATGCTTACCAAAACGTTGCTCAATTGTCCCTGAAATTTAATCCTTAAGTAGGAAGGGACCTTTTTCTCAGTTCAGAGTACAAATAAAGCCGTCAATATACATCTACCACAAATACTGTATATATATCTGTTTTTTTCTTCTTTCTGGTAAAAACTATAGCAGAAAAATTATAGTCTGTTCTGACCTAATGATCTCTGAACTCTCTACTATACGCGTTGACTAGTGTCTATGCAAAGTAGTTTTGTTCGGTCTAGTCCACCACAACCCTCCAAAAACAGCCCACCGACAGATTTTGTTGGAAACCTACTTGTATTCATCTTCTTCTTTGGAGTTCTTTTTGGGCTGGTATTTCTTCGAAAGATTCCTAGAATGAAAAAGAAGCAAAGGAGATTGGAGAAGCTCAACAAAACCTCACAACATTATTTTTTTTTAGAAAGGTGAAGAGACAAAGCAACATCTTTAAATACTGACTTCGTTTCTGGCCCACTCTTCGCACAGGGGACTCTGGAGACATGGATTTCCTCCTGCGACTCTATTGTCACTCAATAAAGGGAGAAATGGTGACAGAACCTTAATACAGCACTGCAGGGGGAGGTGTCAAGAGAGTGGGAAAGAAACACACCCCTGGACAGGAGGCACACCTCTTTGGGGCTGGGGGATGCATGAATGAATGAATGAATGAATGAATGAATAAAATAAACATAAGATAGATGTCAGCAACAGCCACTGGAGGGATGCTGTGCTGGAGATGGAGAGGGCCAGTTGCTCACCCGCTGCCAAACAAAAAGAATCACCACTTTTAAAAGGTGCCTCTTTGCTCAGTCATCAGGGGATGCAGGTTGTGCAAAACATGTTGTGCAGATACATTCTAAGGTAGCCAGGAACTCCAAATGTTCATCTTGTAGCTACGACCTAATCCAGAATTGCATGTATATCAAGGTTATACACAATGGCAAAATATGCGGACAGCGGTACTGGAAGCAGAATCCAGCTTCTGGAGAATCTCTGCTTTTCAAAAAAACAACAACCCCAAACAGGTTTCTAGTCCTTATGGTGGTGAAGAGATGCTTAAAAGTCAGGGCAAGAGAGAAATAAGATTTTCAGGGACAGGGTGGGACTCTTTGCCTCTCCCATTAACAGCAGAAGCCTAACTTCTGCACAATAGTAAACCTGCAAAATGCTTCATGTATGCAAAGTGCAGATTTCCACTCTCCTCTATGCCAGATTTGGAGCCTGCTGGCACAGAATTGGGTCGGGGCTTTTCCTCCTCTTTTCTAAAGGGCATATAATACAGTACACACAGGTCTTTTTTAAAACAACACAGGGACTTTTTCTCACTGCCCTTTCCCAGAGTCTGGCGCGCAGCTTCTAAATATGCAGACGGGATAGCTCATAAATAACTCTTTTTACAAGGCTCCCAAGGAGAGCTTTAAGACAGAAAGAAAAAGTACAGGAGCAGAGGCACAGGGAGGACAAAAGTGTTGCCTTGTCACATTTCGCTTTCACAAAGCTAGATTCTTTCCCACCCCTTCCCAAAAACTCAGAGTAGGCTGACTTCTCCATTAAAATAAAATAAAATAAAAATCTTGCATTTCTCCGTTTCCTCTTTCACAACAGCACTTCTGATATATTCAAGCAAAGTCACATGTTTTCCGTGAAGATCATTTTATTCCACCACTCCCTGCACCTGACCAGCCGTCAGGGGAATTTAAACTTGCAGCAAAATTGTAAACAAAGAACGGAAGGAAAATCTAGTCAATTTCCAGAGATGTGTCCTTAGAAAAAGAACCACCACCTCCTACCCTCTCCAGTATTGGGAGGAGAGAGGATCTGGCCAAAAAAAAGAGAAAAGTATGAAGAGATCTAACAAAATGCATTCCGATACACACACACACACACACACCCGCTTAAGAATTTGAAAATATACTCTGTATCATCATGTGTTTACTTTAGAATTCGCAAGTGGGAGTAAGGAGGTATTTGGGGCTGGGAGACCAAGGGAACGGTGTGTAGTAAGTGAGAAAAATATGTGAGAGTGCAGAATGTACTTATTGCTCACATGACACAGAAGTTAAGGCAGAGCACCTTAACTTGCAATGTCTATGCTTCTAGGCAAATGAAGGAATCTGTGAGCATCTGAACTCTTTTCTTACACCAAAGGCCATGCAACAGACCCAAATGCTGACTGTGTCCATTAATCAATAGCAATTCTGTAATCCACCACATCTGTGGTACTCACATGCTCTAATCAACTAAGGTGGGGTCCTCAATAATGTGCATTAAATCCCCATCTCTGGCAATTTTTAAAAAAACTGCTGAAAACACATCTCTTCAACCAAGCTTTCTCCGCTTTTTAAAACTTGTTTTTAAATTGTTTTGGCTATTTAATTGGTGTTTTATGATGTTTTAATTGTTAATTATTATTTTATGCAGTTTTAGAATTTCTGTTTTAATTAATTGATTTTAATGGTGTTTTAATGTAAACCACCCTGAGCCTTTTGGAAGGGCGGTATAAAAATTTTAATAATTAAGTAAATGCCCTCTGACAATATATATCATTCAAACGGGAAAGTCGTTGGGCCGGAGTGGACACAAATCAGATATTAAGAACAAAAGCATTACAAAGCCTGTTGGTGAGCATTTTAACCCTGCAGGACATAATATCACAGACAACAAAAAAAGTTTGCAATGAGGTTTACATAGCACAAAAACATGAAATGGCCCTGGAGCAGTATTGGAACTCCAAGATCTAATATTTTTTGGCCGAAGAACAAATAAAATAAAATAAGGGAGCACCTTTTAGACTATTTGAATATACAATAACTTTTGTGGGTTATAACCCACTTCTTCAAACACAGGGTGAAAGCAAGGATGGTCAATTACTCAAATATTGTCAGTATAGCATACTTTGTATGCTGTATTTTAAGACAATGGTTTGCAATGGTTTTACACAACCCATGGTGTAAATTTACAATGGTTTTACACAATCCAGGTAGCAAAGGAAAGAGATTGCCGGCAATGTGTTTCTAATGTGCATAAAACCAATGATCTCTACTCTGAGAGATGGACACTATCAAATTTTACTTTCTTATTCTGCCATTTCACATTCCAAACGCCCCCCTGAACTTATCTCCTTAAGTACAGCAACAGGTATTGAGAGGCATCCTGCCTCTGAGGCGGGAGACAGCTTATAGCCACCAGACCAGTAGCCATTGATAGGCCTGGCCTCCATGAATTTGTCTAAGCCCCTTTTAAAGCCATCCAAGCTGGTGGCCATCACTACATCCCATGCCAAGTGCATGGAGGAGTACAATTCTGTACTGCTTTCTACTGTTGTTGTTGTTGTGCCGTCGAGTCGGTGTTGACTCCTGGCGCCCAGAGAGCCCTGTGGTTGCCTTTGGTAGAATACAGGAGGGGTTGACCATTGCCATCTCCCTGTGCAATATGAGAGGATGCCTTTCAGCATCTTCCTATATCGCTGCTGCCTGATAGAGGAGTTTCCCATAGTCTGGGAAACATACCAGCGGGGATTCGAACCGGCAACCTCTTGCTCCCTAGGCAAGTTACTTCCCCGCTGCGCCATTAGGTGGCTCACTCCTTTCTACTAGGTCACAACCAAACAAGGGTCATTCCTGCATCCTTCTGGCAGCCCAGGGTGTTTGCTGCTAAGCTCAGATCCTTTAACTGAGGTTGAACCTGAGGGACTTTTGGCACTTCAAGCATGTGCTCCACCAGTGAACAGCGGTCCTCTCTTTGTCAGCACAATCAAGTACATCCTGGTCCCGAAGTCCACTTCCTGTGCGTCTCTGAGAATTTTGTTTTAAACTAAAGTTTCTAGTCCTCATGACTGAGAAGATATGCTGGAGAATGTGTGGGCAGTGCCTGCCGAGATCTCAAAAACCAGTCTAAATAAATTAATATTATTATTATTACCCAGAATTAATTATTATGAGTACCCAGAATGTTGGGGGCAATATGCTAAATCATTGTAAACCGCTCAGAGAGCTCCGGCTATAGAGCGGTATATAAATGTAAGTGCTATTGCTATTGCTATTGCTATTATTATTATTATTAACAACAACAACATATGCAAAACAGTATTAAAATGCACACAAAAATCACCTCTAACGAGAAAAAGCATGCACATTATTTGAAGCATTTCTACAGGTTCCACAATTCAGCTCTCCTCAATGCAGAATATGTGTGTGTGTGTGTGTGTGTGTGTGTGTGTATGTGTATGTGTATGTGTATATTTAATTTTATGTTGACGACATACACTGAGGCCCGTTTTCTCTTCACGGCCACATCCCTTTCTCTCTGCAAATCGCCCTTTCCTCCCTGCATCTTGTCTGAAGCTGAAGCATCAGCTGCCTCTCTGCATCTGATTTCTAAAGGCTGATGCTCAGCTAGTGAAGTCACCCCAGTCTTGCTCTGTCCCCCTGGGGGGGATATCTGGGCTTCTCAGCTGACGTTCTGCCTGGTTGCCTTCCTTCTCAGATCAACATAGGCACGTGGGCCCAAATTCTCCTGGAGCACAGAGAAGATGCCAGCTAGATGTAGGCTTGAATACACACACACACACACACCAGCACGCCGCTCTTCAGGGATGCAGCAGGCCTTTATTAAACTATTCAGCCACCCAGGCACGTGCCTTCAGCTGTTCCACACTGGCTGTCATCACCTCTCTAGGAGACATTCACAACAGACTATCCATATCAGCAAGAACCAACCCACTCGGCCAGACCAAAGCTCCACCACATCTCGCATTCTGTATACAGCAGCGATCAACCAGATGCCTCCACAAAACTCACCAGCAGAGCATCCTAAGATGTTAGCTGGAAGGGACCTTAGAGGCCTTCTAGTCTAACCCTCTGCTCAGCGCAAGAAACTGCGGCAGCGTCCCTGACAGATGGCCGCCCAGCCTCTGTTTGAAACCCACCAGTGAAGGAGAACCCACCGCTGCCAGTCTGTGAAGACAATACTGAGCTAGATAGACCAATGGTCTGACTCAGTATGTGGCAGCTTCCTATGTTCCACTTCATGTGGCAGACTGTTCCACTGTCCAACAACTCCTCCAGGCAGGAATTCCCTTCTAAAAGAGTCAGCCCAAACAAAATAGCCCTTCAGATATTTGAAGGTATCTCATGTCTCTCCTTAGTCTTTATTGTGGCTGGTTGTAGTAGTTCAGCAGTATCTGGAGTACCACAGATTTGGAACCCCGGCCTAAGGGATTGCAGGCTAGGAAAAGGAATTCCTATCCAACATCTTTCTCGGGCCCCGCCTCATCTTTTAAGAAAGCTTTCACCTTGTCCCTGACAGCAAAGGGAGCAAATTTTATGGGATGGTGCTGCTTGCTAAATATGGTACAGAACAAGAGCAAGGTCACTCCAACAACAGAAACGCCTTTGCCCTGATGATGAAACATAGTACTGCAGGGATTTCAATTAAAGTGGCCATCATTGCATCCACGGGAGCTTTCTGGCCCCCAAATCACAGGAAAAATTGGTGTTCATCTCTGGCACCTCCCAGATAAAAAGTCTTTCAAGTAGCAGGGGTGGGAAAAGGTTTCTGCCACAGTCCTTGGAACACTGGTTAGAGTGCTGGACTAGGACCGGGGAGACCCAAGTTCAAATCTCCATTCAGCTTCATGAGACTAGCTGGGTGACTCTGGGCCAGTCGCTTCTCTCTCAGCCTAACCTACTTCACAGGGTTGTTGTGAAAGAGAAACTCAAGTATGTAGTACACTGCTCTGGGCTCCTTGGAGGAAGAGCAGGATATAAATGTAATAATAATAATAATAATAATAATAATAATAATAATAATAATAATAATAATACATGGACGATCTGCTTAAAATAATGTCCAGTGTGAGGGTTCTTAAAACCCGGGACATAATTAGAACTCCCATCACCCACTGCCACACTGCAGTGGATGATGATGATTATTAACAACAACAACATATGCAAAACAGTATTAAAATGCACACAAAAATCACCTCTAACGAGAAAAAGCATGCACATTATTTGAAGCATTTCTACAGGTTCCACAATTCAGCTCTCCTCAATGCAGGGGGAAAAATATATATATATATATATATAAAAAAATTAAAAAAATTTTTTATGTTGGCGACATACACTGAGGCCAACTGCAGTGGATGATGGGATTTGTAGTCCAACAACATCCGGGGACTCGAGGTTGAGAACCCCCTGGTCTAGTAGGGCCCTGTCTTTGAGTGTTTATCTGTGGTCTTCATTACTTGTGTTTTATGGAAGACTGTGTGTCAAGCCACTTGACTAACCGTGGGATAAAAAGAAAGGAACAGAGAGTACCTGTGGGGCCAAAATATCCACCCACTGAGACTCTCCATGACTCATCCAGAGCATCTGTCCAATCAGCAGGGAGAGGGAAATTCTGCCATATCACTGCTTTTCGGTGTGATCCAGTCATTCAATTACTCTCAGAATTACCTACTGTCAGAGGAGTCCATCTCTGCATGAGTCAGAGGTCCAAGATGGGCTCCTTCCAGTTAGGAGAAGCGCCCACCACAGTGACTCAAACTGAGACCCACGTGGGCTCCTCACAGTTACTTTTGCCTTTCAGGGCGTAAAGAGTAAAGTGGGCCTCCCATTTTAATTCAAACGGTTGCCAGAAGTCGGAGAAACATTGCCAATGTGGATCACATGCCATCTGAAACACCGGCAACATAGACAAGCAGACCCGTCCAAACAATGATAGTTTCAGGGGCTTCCAAGACGAATACATCGGACTCACCTAAGTTGCTTTGCATAGTTGATTTCTATCTCCGTCCTCTCTTTGACAAACTTGATGTATTTCTCCAGGACGTCAATACCCCACTGTGTGTGTTTTTCAAGGTTGTCAAACTGATCCTGCAGAGCAACAAGGAGAGAGAGAGAGTTTAGTCAGGAGACTATGGTACCGAGGAAAATGATCCGTTATGCTGTTTCTCGCGAGGGATTAGCATTTTTCACCATGTTAGAAGATCTTAAAGCTGAATTATTATTTACATTTTCTTTCCCGCTCTTCCTCCAAGGAGCCCAGAGCGGTGTACTACATACTTAGGTTTCTCCTCACAACAACCCCGTGAAGTAGGTTAGGCTGAGAGAGAAGTGACTGGTCCAGAGTCACCCAGCAAGTCTCCTGGCTGAATGGGGATTTGAACCGGGTCTCCCCGGTCCTCGTCCAGCATTCTAACCGTGGCAAATACCAGCCAAAAACCTGAGGCCACACACCTGGAGTGTAGTTCTGCAATTTGCAGGGCAGAAATAGAAAGCATGGAGCTGGGCTTAGCCCGTCTTCCGCTCGCCCGTTTCCCCCGAAGTTCCAATCTGCACCCATACCCAAATTTCTAAATGCCTGAATAGGGCTCTAGTTCTCACCAAAACAGCAATTCCAAATTAGGGCTGTACCACACCAAACGGCTGCTGAAGGTTCACATGGCAGAATGCTCATCCATACAAAAAGCCCCCACCTACGGTCAGAAGCAGTATAGCCCAAACACAAATCATACCACCCCAGTAAGGCATCAAAGAAACCAGAGGAACTTCTCACCTTGATGCTGGTGTCCTGTGCCACAGCCCCCGCCCCTGTCCCCTGAGATCTCTCTTCAATCCTCAGCTGGCTCCACCAAGCAACTATTGGATGGAGAGGCTGACGTGAGGTTTCAATCCCATCCAAAAGGGCAACTTTCACTTCCCTCACATAAGTCAGACAGCAAGCATTCTGACACTTCAAGCAGCTGAACATGTTCAATCTGCAAACATTCTATGCTAGCTCAGTGGCTTTGTCACCACAAGTGCAAATACGGAACTGATGCACTGAAGTAGTAAACCATGTTAGGGGATCAAGGCAATTGACGGTTCTCAGATGCATAGTTGCTTTGCTCCTGAGAAAGGAGCAGGATGCAGAATAGACCTCGTCCTGCAGAGTGCTTCCCGTGGACCATGTTTGTGTATGAGCAGAAAGGGGAGAGGTCACTAGCCTGATCTCACGAAGAGATATTCTCCCAGCCTAAACAACTGACCTCAGCTGTGTTTCTAAACAGCTTCTCTCCCAAATCCCCGTTTGTATGTAGATGACAGTGGAGCATTAATTATTCTTCCCAACCCACAACATTATATGCTTTCAATCAAACCTTCTGCTCCCAAAGATAGTCGATTAGACAACAGCCAGCTGTGAGAAATGATCAATTTTTATACTTTATCAAGACATAAAGATCAGGGCAGTCCTTTCATGAGGCGAGGTGAGAAGTTACCTCTGGTGGCTGATTATTCCGTCTATTTTGAAAGAGCTGCACTGGCTGCCAGTTTGTTTCCGGATCCTATTTATTTATTTATTTAATTAATTATTACATTTCATATCACGCTCTTCCTCCAAGGAGCCCACAGCGGTGTACTACATACACCCAGTAGTGGGTGTATGTGAGTTTCTCCTCACAACAACCCTGTGAAGCAGGTTAGGCTAAGAGAGAAGTGACTGGCCCAGAGTCACCCAGCAAGTCTCATGGCTGAACGGGGATTTGAACTCGGGTCTCCCCGGTCCTAGTCCAGCACTCTAACCACAACACCACGCTGGCTCCAATTCAAGGTGCTGGTTGTCATGTTTAAAACCCTTAACTGTTTGGGCACCCCACTTTATTTATTTATAGTCCAATTTCTACACCGCCTTTCATAAAACCCATCCCATAGGAGCATCCTCCACCCTTCCTGGCTAGGAATCCAGTCTGTTCTGGGTGAATAACCACAGGAGGTTCAAGCTCTGTAGGATCAGGAAACTATCCTTGATTTCTTGTAACAAGAAATTAGCGCATCTAATTGGTGGTGGTGCTGGCGGCGGCCGTGGGGTGTGGCTGTGGGGTGGGCATAGAGTGTGCCCTCACTTCTGCTACTATTACAATGAATATTTATATACCACTTTTCAACAAAAGTTGAAGTTCCCTTAACAGTTTACATAGGGAAAGAAAGAAAGAAAGAAAGAAAGAAAGAAAGAAAGAAAGAAAGAAAGAAAGAAAGCCCCATCCCCAAAGGGCTCACAGTCTTTAACACACACATGTGTGCGCGCGCGCGCACACACACACACACACACACACACACACACACACACGACATCAGCAACAGCCACAGGAGTGATGCTGTGTTGGGGATGGATAGGGCCAGTTGCTCACCCCCTGCTAAATAAAGGGAATCACCACTTTTAAAATGTGCCTCTTTGCTCCGTTAGCAGGGGATAACTGAATGTGCACAGCTACAGCACGGCTTAGGGGGCTACCACCACCAAGCCCTGGGAACGGATTTCTGCAGGTACTGACTAGAGGGGCTTATTGGTAGTTAAAGGTCTAGATCAGCAGCCATTTCAGCCGAGACGGGTCAGCAAGACCCTGCCCCATCAGCCTGGCCAGCTTACCAGCTGCTGCTTGGTCCCTCTCCTCCCAGAACAATACAGTATCATGCAGTTGCCACGCAACCTGAATTTGCTTATTGCGTCTTCCCCTCTCTATCAAGTCTATTTAATTATAAGCCATGACTTTATACAGTGGTGGAGTACACATGCAGCGAGTAAAGAAAATAAGACCGTGCTTTCATGCTTAGACAGTGTTTGGCAGGGGGGTTGCATTTGGCAAAATGCAGCACAAGGATCTAAGTGGGTGCGGGGTGTGTGTGTGTGTGTGTGTGTAAAACCATGAAACATACATACGGTGCATGTACATGAAAAACATGAAACATACAGCCAGTGTGGTGTAGTGGTTAGAGTGCTGGACTAGGACTAGGACTAGGACAAGGAGGACTAGGACAAGGAAGACTAGGACAAGGAAGACTAGGAGGACTAGGACGAGGACTAGGACGAGGACTAGGAGGACAAGGACGAGGACTAGGACGAGGACAGGGGAGACCTAAAATAAGTAACAAATAAAATAAATACAGTGGTGGCTGTAGTAACCATTCTCCTCTACTCACCACATCACCATTTACATTCCACATAACGGGGAGGTGTGTGCAAATCTCCCCTAAGATTCCTCTCCATCCCCAAGACATCCCCAGGCCTCGTAAGTGGTGGGGAGTTCCACTGGGAGCGAGTTGAGGAGGCTCCTTGGCACATACCCTGCAGGCTTTACACAGGTGTAGGGGGTATGCAGTTGTCCCTGCCCCACTGCAAACAGTGGTTTTTCTGCAGGGAATACTGGGGTGCAGGTTACACCTGGGTGTGGGGTATATGCATGAAAATAAGGCAATGAACTTCAACCCCACATTAACAGTATAGGAAAGCTTCAGCAGCAGTATAGTCTGCTTCCAGCCTGCTGGCTTTTGACTTCCAACCGAGCAAATCAGATCCCTTTTTAAACATCCTGTATCTGTAGTACCTGCTCCCCCAACCCTGACATTTGGGGAAACGCTCCACAAGGTTACGTTTATGATGTTTCAACACGGTGTTTCAATGTTTGATAGCACTTGGAAAGGAACCTCGCCGATGCAACAGAGCAAGACAGAAAGTGCGGAAAATAGGGCTATGCCCGGATCCTCACATCACTTCCTGAACATTTGCAATGCGGCCAATCACACACCTCCCTTTTTAAAGACTTTTTGCCAAAAAATAAAATAAATTTTGCATTGCCCTCACTTGCCCACATTTACATTACCCTCACTTGCCCACATCCTCCATTGCCTTTACTTGCCTTAAAGGACCATATCTAGTTAAATTGATTGTGTAGTATCAGGTCTTCTTCCCAGCCAGTACATCAGGGCTGCACAATGTCAACCCTCCTGCAGATGTTGGACCACAACTCCCATCATCTCCAACTATTGGCTGCCGTGGTGGGGAATGATGAGAGTTGTAGTCCAACAAGAACTGGAGGGCCAAAGCCTTGCAACCCTGCAGTACATGATCCGCAACAGCTGGAACCAACCATGTGACCAGTCTAAGGAGAAGAAAGCATGGCCCAGAAGTAGCAGCACAAGCCACAGGGAAACAGCAGCAGCAGCATCCAGGATTGAAAATAAAGTGGGGAAAACCCTAAACATTTGCAAAAGCTGCTGTGCAGAAACATTTCTACCCCACAGAAATCTACTTTCAACCCCAAAATCAATATTTGGCATAATTACTATGAAGATTTATATGCCACTTTTCAACAAAAGTTCTCAAAGCGGTATACACAGGGGAAATAAATAAATAAAATTAATCCCTTTCCCAAAAGGGCTCACATCTTTTTTTCTTTTTCTTTTTTTTAAAGTAATACAGACACCAGCAACAGCCACCGGAGGGATGCTGTGCTGGGGTTGGATAAGGTCAGCTGCTCTCCTCTGCTAAATATAAGAGAACCCCCAGTTTCAAGAATGCTTCATCGTTTACATAGCAGAGGTAACCCCAGTAAAACAAAAATAAGTTTAATGACATTGCCGCATATTTACCTGTGCTGAAAAGCAACATGGTCCCATTGTTTCCTCGGCCTAAACTGCTTTGAATCCCAACCTGCTCTGTATCTTGCAGTGCTCGATCAAAGGGACGGTTTCAGAATATCTGACAAAACACATTTTCCACTAGCTGTTTGAGCAGACGCCCAAACCAGCAGTGCATTTGTGTAAGCCTACTAAGCCACACGGGCTTACTCCCAGTGCAAGAAGCTGGCCCGGATCTTCTCTCAGTTGCTCATCTAAACCGTAGCCACAAGCCAAGCTGTGAAAGGTAACCACTTCCTCTGCTGCACAGAAGATCCTCAGGCCTACCAAGAAGCCTGCCATGTGAATCCGACGTGAGCGCAGCTGTGACGTTTGCAAGCAAGAGCTCCAGAGCATTGGGCGCTCACAAGCAGGCCGCTTTCTTGCAGGCAAAGATCTCTCGAGCCAAGAGTGCAACCCGTCGTGCATAACAGCAGCGGCCACATTGCTAACTTCACGGATCAATTCCTGGCTGAGGGCTTTGGTGAGAGGAACATAGGAAGCTGCCTTATATTGCATCAGGCCATTGGTCCATCTAGTTCAGGATTGTCTACACCAGACCTGCTCAACTTAGCGCCCCCGCCAGCTGTTTCTGGACTACAACTCCCATAATCCCCAGCCACAGTGACCAATAGCTAGGGATTATGGGAGCTGTAGGCCAACATCTGCAAGAGGGTCAAAGTTGGGCAGCCCTAGTATACACCAGGGATTCTCAACGTTGGGTCCCCAGATGTTATTGGACTTCAACTCAACTAATGGCCATTAGGGCTGGGGATTATGGGAGTTGAAGTCAAATAGCAGCTGGGGACCCAACGTTGAGAATCTCTGGTCTACACAGACTGGCAGCGGCTTCTCCAAGGTTGCAAGCAGGAATCTTTCCCAGCCCTCTCTTGGAGATGCCAAGGAGGGAACTTGCAACCTTCTGCATACAGGTGCTCTTTCCAGAGCGGCCCCATCCCCCAAGATGATGGGGAAGAGAAACTAAAACTGCATTTGGGCAGTGTTCATTTAACCCATTCAGTGCTGGGGGGGGGGAATGTTCGGTATGATGCACCTGGAGCAATAAAGCCACAACAACGTAGCACCGAAAAACCACATCAGAGAAAGACAACGAGTCACAAGGCCATGAGAGGAATGGACAGGTTGCAGCAATCTGTCTGGTGTGCATCTTTTTTTTTGGGGGGGGGGGAGGAAGAGTGGATCTGTGAGAGAAACATACATCAGAAAGGGTTAAGCACTCAAATTTGCCAGACATGGGCATCTTGGGGGAAGGAGGGGTCAGGGAGGAGTGCTGGTCTCACAGGAGTGAGCACGAATTGTCCCCTTTGCTAAGTCCTGGTTTTCATTTGGATGGATGACCTACAACGTGAGCACTTTCTACTGTAAGATAGATGGGGTCATAGCTCAGTGAAAGAGCATCTGCTTTGCATGCAGAAGGTCCCAGGTTCAGTCCCTGGCAGTATCTCCAGACAGGGCTGGGAGAGACTCCTGCCTGGAGAGCTGCTGCCAGTCAGTGAAGACAATAGTGAGCTAGAAGAACCAATGGCCTGACTCAGTATACGGCAGATTCCTGTATTCCTATGCCCCCCGCAGCACATTGTACCAGTCTCAACAAAACACATCTGTGCGTCCCTCAAAATTCCTTGAATGTTCCGCTCGAACAGGAAACCCTGGATTCACCGCGAAATTTCGGCTTAAGTGAGAATTCGGTTGCAACTCTCTTCCAGGCAACGGCTTCTCCCCGAAAAGGGAGGCCACAGCTGGTTGGGATTGCACAAAATGGAATCTACTCCTCCAACTTGGCATCAGCACACACACACCCCAAAGTCTCATATAATAACAAACATCCCTGCCCTTCTGCCAGATGTCTGTTATTATATCATTATAAACATATATTTTGTGTTAATATAAACAACAACAATATACAATATGTTGTTATATACTATACATATACAATATGTTTGTTATATACGATAAACCTAGCCTCCCTTTTCTGGGAGAAGCTGTTACCCTGAAGACAGCAGCCGCTGAATTTTCACCTAAACCAAAATTTCGAGGTAATTCAGTTTTACACCTCCAAGTTCTCTCTCTCCTATATAAATTTAAACTGTGCCCCCTGTGCCTGCAGTGCTTTACAAAGGAGTGAGAATGCAGGTGCCTGCCCCAAGGAGCTCACAGTCTTAAACATAAACACAGGGGAGACATCAAAACACCAAAGGGACCCTTCTTCCCCTGACAAATAGCAGCCATCAAGGAGGACTGGTACTGTGGGGCAATTCCAAGGGTATCGGAATCAGGCACGTTACCACTTTTTCCATGACTGTAGCCATAAGCAGATATTCAAGCTGATATTATATATACCCACTGGAGAGGGAACATCCCCTATTACAAAGCCATATTGCTACAAAACTATTATAGACAGCATCTAACACATGCAAAACACATCAGTAACGGAATCAGAACTTTGGGCCATCATTTCTGGTTCCATTACCAATGTGTTTTGCCTGTTGCAGTTACTATCTGTAATTTTAAAGGTTTTGTAAAAATAAATATAGATAGATAGATAGATAGCCTTATAAAAGGAGATGTGCTCCTTCCAGTGGCTATATATCAACAGGAAAATTTGCTTATGGCTACAATCATCGAAAAAGCAGTAGCCTGTCTGATTCCGTTACCCTTGGAATTGCCCCGCGGTGGGGGTAGGGTCAAAACCACCCTCTGCCAGCTACAGAGACAATCCGCACACCCTCTCCCCCCATCCGGATGTTATTTACTGTAGAAGAAAAGACAAAATATAGAAGCACTAAGAAGGGGTTTCCCGTAACATGACATTTGAGCCTTTGCGATTATGCTGTTTGCAGGAAACGATCCCCAGCTTTGTCTGTCCCAAAATTTCCCTTTCTCTCGGGTCTTGCTTCCACTCCGGGTCAGGCTGTTCGCCAGGGGGCGGTGGGGATGAAATGAAGGTTAAGCCAAGGTAAGCACCTAAGCTGGGGGAGCGAGAGGAAAACGAATAAGGGTTGGCAGCAGTGCTAGCACCTCATCTGTAAGTAGACCCTGCTACTTCTCCGCTCTCATTTCGGAGCCAACGGGCAACAGGCGAAAGAAAGAGGCCGCTCCAGTCTCCGGGAGAGGCTTCAGATTTAATCACATCACACACTGCAGCAGTCGGGAGACCTGGGGGACTCACAGGCAGCAGGCGGAGGGGAGGCAAAGGGTTAAGCCTGGAAGAGGCAGCTTTCGGATGCTGCCATAGCAACAGCGCCGGCGTTCCTTTGGGGAGGGTCCTTGCACAGCCAATGGGAACGTGCTCCACCAACACTAATGCTCCCAGTTGGCCATTTCATTGGAAGAACAAGACGATGCTTCCTCAAATCGGAAACGGTAGAAAAAAGAGAGAGCTCTCTCTCTCTCTCTCTCTCAATCAATCCGTTCCAGTCTCTCCCCTGCCCCCCGCCATCCACTTGAGATCAGGCCCCTTGGTCTAACTCAGTGCTTCCCAACCTTGGCTTGGCTTCCCAGATCTTGCTGGACTACAAATCCCATCATCCCCTGCCAACAAGAATTTAGGGGGTGGTAGGAGGCCTTTAAATGATGCTAACTCAGTGCTTCCCAACTTTGGCTGCCTATATGTTGTCGGACCACAAATCCCATCAACCTCTGCCAACAGGAATTTAGGGGGTGGTAGAAGGCTTTTAAATGATGCTAACACAGTGCTTCCCAACTTGGACTGCGTATATGTTGTCGGACTACAAATCGCATCACCCCTTTCCAATGGGAATTTAGGGGGTGGTGAGAGGCCTTTAAATGATGCTAACACAGTGCCTCCCAACTTTGATTGCTCATATGTTGTCGGACTACAATTCCCATCACCTCCTACTAATGAAGGATTGATGGGAGTTGTAGTCCAGTGACATCTGGGGAGTCCTGTGCTAGCATCCCAACAGACCAGACAAAAGGTCAACATATTCCAGTATTCTGCCTCCAGTAGTGGTGCACCAGAAGCCTCTCCAAACAGAATCGTTTAACCACAAGCAGAGCATGGAGGTTGAGAGATCTCCCTGTTGTCTCTCCCCAGCATCTGGTACTCGGAGGTAGACTGCAACTGAACTTGGAGATTCTATTTTGTTCTCATAGCTAAGAACCTAAGAAGAATCTTGGGTGTGGAGAAAGGTGTGGAGAACACGCATGTTCTCCACACATGCATGATGTGGAGAAAGTCGATAGAAATTTTTCTCCCTCTCGCGTAACACTAGAACCAGGGGTCATCCCATGAAACTGATTGCCAAGAAATTTAGGAACGACAAAAAGAAATACTTTTTCACACAACGTATGATCAACCTATGGAATTCTCTGCCACAAGATGTGGTGACAGCCAACAGCCTGGATGGCTTTAAGAGGGGTTTAGATAAATTTGTGGAGAACAGATCTATCAAGGGCTACTAGTCTGGTGGCTACAGGCGACCTCCAGCCTCAGAGGCATGATACTTCTGAATACCAGTTGCAGGGGAGTAACAGCAGGAGAGAGGGCATGTCCTCACCTCTTGCCTGTGGGCTTCCCAGAGGCATCTGGTGGGCCACTATGGGGAACAGGATGCTGAACTAGATCGCCCTTGGGCCTGATCCAGCAGGGCTTTTCTTATGTTCTTATGAGTCTTGATGGAACCTCCATATTGAGAGGCAATATACCTCTGGATAGCAGATGAAGGGCCGATATTTGACTGATCACTATGGGGGAAGAGGATGTGGATGCAACCCAGAGTCAGTATAGTGTCCTGATTAGGGCATTTCACTAGGACTCGAAAGACTTTTCAAGATTCGAAAAAAACTTGAAAAACTTTCCAAATTTTTTCCAAAAGCCACAAATCTCACTATGTGACGCTGGGCCAATCACAGTCATTCCCATTCTCTCTCTAACCTGTTTAAGAGGGCTGCTTGTGAGGATAAATGAGCTTGTGAGTGGGGAAAACCCCACTAAGCTGCTAGGAGGGACGGTGGGATAAAATTTAACCACCAGGAAAAAAAATGTGCTTTGAACCAGTAGGATTTTTCTCACATTCTTAGGCATTTGTAATGTGCATCTAGGCTCTCTCATTTTTTCTCTTGCACAAGCACACACACCCTTGATTACTCCAGGGAAATCAATATGCAAACAGCAAAGATCAAGCTTATTAGCATTTCAAATGTAATAATACTGAATAACAACTGCAGAATTGAGCAGAAGGAAGGAATAACCGTGAAATTCCGTGCACGTCTACCCACCACCTGCTATCTTGGATGCAACCAATGGGAAGAGGGTTTAGAAACTCCGAACGCTTAAAACAGAGCTGGCCAACCTGAGGGTTTCTGGCTGAATTCCCATCGCTGGCACCACAAGTTATCCCAGCGGAAGGTGATGGGAGTTGTAGTCCAACAGCCACTGGAGGCCCTCAGGCTGGCCAGCCCTGCCTCAGACATTTTAAAAATCTGGGGAATCGAGAGGCAGAGAGCAGGAATGGTCCCCTTTGCTAAGCAGGGTCCACCTTGGTTTGCATTCCAATGGGTGACTACATGTGAGCACTTGACTGAACACACCTGCAGACCTCTTTGGGATATGGCATGGAAATTCAGAAAGCTTTATTCCTGGTTTGGGGGACAGGGAGGCAGTCAAGCCAGAGAGGAGCCTGATACAGACATTATCCTGTGCAAGTGTCGGTACATGCGTTTGTGTTAATGTCTGTGCCTGTATCCATTCCTTAAAAACGCTAAAGGCCCTGCTAAAGCAAAAGGGTGCCTTGTTAAAGTGGCGATTCTCTTTTATTTAGCAGGAGGAGAGCAACCAGCCCTATCCATCCCCAGCACAGCATCCCTCCAGTGGCTGTTGCTGGTGTCTGTCTTACGTTTCTTTTTTAGATTGTCAGCCCTTTTGGGGACAGGGAGCCATTCTTTCTTGTTTGTTTGTTTGTTTGTTTGTTTGTTTGTAAACTACTCTGGGAGCTTTTGTTGAAAAGCGGTATATAAACCCTACTTCACAGGATTGTTGTAAGGAGACACCTAAGTATGTAGTACACCTCTCTGGGCAACGTGGAGGAAGAGCAGGATAGAAAATGTAAAAAAATAAAATAAAATAAAATAAAATAAGTCGTATTCGTAAAGAGAACCTGGATACAGGCCCTTCAAATGCATGGTGCAGACAGGAAGTGTGCTTCTGTTCCTGCGTCCAGCATAACATGTGAATGACTGTACCTGGGTACGAGTGTTACACTCATTGTACAAGTGTTGAACGTCATGTGTGAATGGAAGGGCAGCATATAGGCGAACAAGCCCAATGAAGTACTATTATTATAACTCACATAACACCATCGGCAGCTTCCATGATGCTTAACAGCGCAGTGTTGCAACACACGTATGCCCACTGTCCCCTTTCCCTAGAACCAGCAGTTAATTTTTGCAGCCATTGCTTCTGTGAAGATGATTAAAAACAGGGAATAGAAAATAGGGTGAAGATGCAAAGAGAGAGAAACATCCAAAATTCAAAACTCAAGAGAAAGTTTCCTCATGAGGCCGTTTCTGTGCTTCTGTGTCAAAAAAGAACTGAGGGAGAGTGAGGGGAAGGGTTCCCGCCAAAACGGAGCTGAGGTAAATCTCCGGAAGGTTCCGAATGAGATACGGGTCAGGCGCGGAACCCCAAAGGTGTCGAGTTGCCATGCCTCCCAGAATTCCGGGTTCCTCCCAGATTTTAAGCACCTCACCCAGATTCGCCTGAATTTCAGCTTTCATTTAAAAAAAATTTTTTTAATTTAAAAATTTAACAACAACAACAAAAAGCTAAGCTCCAGCCCTTGTAGAAGCAGAGTTGCAGAGCAAAACGTGCAGTCACTCTTCGGCTCAGAAATTATTTGCAAGCCTATTTACATAATATGCAAATTAGGCACCCGGATTTGGTAAGCCGGAATATGGCAACCCTAGCCACCAAGCCCTGAGCGGAAAGTACTGGAAGTTTTTTCTCTCTGGGCATCCGAAACTCTGCTCTTCCTTCATGGTCTGTTTTGCAGGCCGCCGCGAACCCAGCGTCCCAGGGTCCGAAATGCAGCCCCACAAAGTCCTGAAAACGCAGCTCCGGCGATACAAATGGCCGTATGCCATTACCCCGCGGGCAGGAGGAGGGTTGCCGCCAACATTGGTCAAGCTCCGGAAGGTTCCGCATGAGGCACACAACCCCATAGGCGTGTCTGCCAAAAGTCCTGAGCATGCAGATCCAACAGTAGAAATAATCCCGCGAAGATTGACACAATAAAGATATCATACATGACGAACAAGATTTAATGCCGATCACTAAACCCCCCCAAATGTATAGCGGTTGTACAATGTCTAGGGCCCATGTTCACCATGCTTCCTGTTTAAGAGTCTCGTGATTAAGGATCTAAAACTTTGAGGCGGCTTGGATTTCGAAGCTTTCTATTCACACTTTTGGCCAACGAGCAGTCTCTGCTCTTCTTAAATTTCTAGCTACGTTTTGTTCTGTTTGAATTGAGCTTTATTTATTTTTTTAATTGTTTTATCCTGTTAACCGCCCGAGGTCTTAGAAGCCAGGACAAAGGGCTGACAATAAATAAAAACTATTTATTTATATTATAAATAATGTATAAATAAAAACTATTTATTTATACTATAAATACTATTTATTTATACTATACGGTATAAATAAATACTAGACAGTATAAATAAATAAGTTTGAAATTTCTCCCAATCCTTGACTAGATTAGTTGTCGGCCTACATCTTCTGGGTTTTCTTCTAACCTTACTCAGGATTGTTGAAACTTCGAAATATGAATAATCTGAACCTTGTAGTAGGCTGAGAGGTTTTTCATGAAGATAATCATCGATTATGGTCTACTACAAGAGCATAATACATAGACCCAGCATGGTGTAGTGGTTAGAGCGCTGGACTAGGACCGAGGAGACCCGAGTTCAAATCCCTATTCAGCCATGAGACTAGCTGGGTGACTCTGGGCCAGTCACTTCTCTCTCAGCCTAGCCTACTTCACAGGGTTGTTGTGAGGAGAAACCTAAGTATGTAGTACACCGCTCTGGGCTCTTTGGAGGAAGAGCAGGATATTAAATGTAAAATATAATAATAATAATAATAATACAAGATTTAAGGGTCACCTTAAGTGGCACAGCAGGGAAATGCTGCCAGCCTGTGTAGACAATACTGAGCTAAATGGACCAACGGCCTGACTCAGTATAAGGCAGCTTCCTATTTTGAGATAAGGCCATAACTCAGTGGTAGAGCTTCTGTTTTGCGTGCAGGAGGTCCCTGGCAGCATCTCCAGGTAGGGCTGGAAGAGACCCCTGCCTGAAACTTTGGAGAGCTGCTGCCAGCCAGTGTCTATACTGTCTAGATGGACCAGTGGTCTGACTCGGGATAAGGCAGCTTCTTATATACCAATGATGATAGGAGCTGCAGTCCCAACATAACCTGGGGACCCAAGTTTGACCACCCACACTGGAAATAAAGATGCTGGAAACCACATCCAAGACCTCCTTCCCACAAGACGTGGGTCCTTCCATGGTGAGTTGCAGTCCTTTCCTTTCTGTTGTCCAGTATCTGACCTCACCCTCGCCACTCCTCTCCCTCTCTTCTTCTTCAGCCCGTGATGCTCTTTCTTTCTTTCTTTCTTTCTTTCTTTCTTTCTTTCTTTCTTTCTTTCTTTCTTTCTTTCTTTCTTTCTTTCTTTCAATGTGCCAGCTATTAAAACAGAATCATCTGCCTCACCCTTTAGCCCTACATGCTTCCCTCAGGCAACGAGAGGCTAATTCAAAAACGCCACCCGTGTCATCTTGAGAAGATCAGATGACACATCTCTAAGGAACAGAAACAAACAACTCGGCAAACTTCTGGGAGGCATTTCAGCCCGCCAGGGTGGTATGCGCGGGCGGGTTCACGGCCGGTCTCTATCACAAGTCTCTTTGCTTCCATCCAGTTCACTAGTGGAAAGCTTCCTCGGTTCGTAGAAGCATGCTTTCCAGCAAAAGGGCTTGGACATACTAGGCTTCGCCCCTGACCCCCAGCCCTAAACCCCACATAATTCTCACTTTGGGGGTGCCACGTTATTGGGCTGCCTGCTAATGCTGTTGAGTGGTGCTTATCTTGCTTAGAGATATCCTTGTAAATGTATTATTTTGAATGTTAAGCTGGTCTAAGGACCGTAATACATTTACTTCAAGATATCCAAAGCATACCATATCTTTGAAGATTTCACCTGTTAAAATAGGGACATGTCTGTGGATGCGTAGGGGGCGTGGCCAAGCAATTCTGGGGAGGCGTGGTGTTGAAACGTGTAAACTGACATTCTGGCTGGGGTTAATGGGAGTTGTAGTTCAGCAACATCTGGAGTACCACAGTGCCGATACTAGTAAAGCACTATGCTCTAAAGCAGGGATTCTCAGCGTTCAGTCCCCAGACGTTCTTGGACTACAACTCCCATAATCCCCAGCCCCAGCCTTTGGTTGGGGATCATGGGAGCTGAAGTCCAATAACATCTAGAGACCCAACGTTGAGAATCCATACTCTAGACTCTAGAGCACTGTCCCCTCTAAGGCATGCGCATGTGTGCGTGCTCACCCATTTTTTGATGTCTGCTTGGTTAATTTTAGGTCCCACTCGGATTGAACCAGGAATAGAGTTGCCATGCCCCCCTGGAATTCCAGGTTTCACCCAGACTTTGAGCACCTCAACCAGATTGCATGGTCCACCCAGATTCGCCCGGATTTCAGCTTTCATTAAAAATAACAACCAACAACAACAACAAAAGCTAAACTCTAGCCTTGTAGAAGCGGAGTTATAGAGCAAAACATGCAGTCCCTCTTCTGCTCAGAAATTATTTTCAAGCCAATGTACATAATATGCAAATTAGGCACCCGGATTTGGAAAGCCAGAACATGGCAGCCCTAATCAGGAAGATCCCACTCTGAACACACGTGTGCACACATTGCTTCAGACTGCCACCCATTCCGCGAAACTCATTCTGCACACAGATGAAAAAAACTCAAGAGAGATCACTGGTCGAGAGGCCTTGCTGCAGATATCACACTGCAACCTCTTTTGTATCCTTTCACCCCCAACCCCTTGAAAATGGGTGCAGGGATTAAGCAGACCCTTGAAGTTTCAAAAGCAGAATGATGTCCTAAGCAAGCATACGAAATGTAGCTCCAATAACTAACCTTCGAGCCAGATATCAATCAGATTACGTTTCCCTTCCCCATTGGAAACCAGGTGAGGGTGGAGCCAATATTCTAACTTGAAACCCAGAATGGCATCCCGAACATGTACACCAAACTTCATTCCAACATCTCAACGTTCAAGATACTTATTGCAATGCCATACAAGCACCAGAAAGCCAACATGCTTTTTAAACAAAGCCTCATTTGGCTGAGCCAATTATATTTTGAAAGATCTTTGTATACTTGGGGAAAGGGGGCAGGGTGGGGGGGACACACAAAATTGGGGTGGGTGGGTTTAACCAACCAAAAAACTCTGGTTTTACCACAAATTCCATTCCCCCCCACCCCCAAACAAAAAGGAACTTTTAGGCAGCTTTGTGTGACAAGTATCCCCACAGAAACAAATTAATGCATGGAGGTAGGTGGAAAAGAAAAGGAGAAATATTTGCCAAGAATGCTGACCCACAAAAAGCAGACAAAAGCACTTGTTCGGCTGAAGCAATGAATTATTTAGCTGGAACACAGAATCCATTAAATGACAGGATTTTTTTGCAGGGCCAGAAAGAGCTCTTTCATTTGCACACTCCGACATGCAGAGAGAGACACAGCTGCAGTGGAAACAATGCCCACCCAAAGAGGACACATTTGAAGTGCACCACCAGCTCTACCTAGACCTCCTGAAGACACCCTGGCCTAGTTCGCACTGAAGTGGCTAACCTGGGGGTGAGGAACACAGGAAGCTGCCTTCTACTGAGTCCGTCCACTGGTCCATCTAGCTCAACATTGTCGACCCAGACTGGCAGCAGCTTCTCCAAGGCTGCAGGCAGGAGTCTCTCTCAGACCAGCTCTCAGGAGACCTGGTCGTGTGGTAGCAAGCATGACTTGTCCCCTTAGCTAAGTAGGGTCCACCCTGGTATGCATTTGAATGGGAGACTAGAAGTGTGAGCACTGGAAGAGATTCCCCTCAGGGGATGGAGCCGCTCTGGGAAGAGCAGAAGGTTCCAAGTTCCCTCCCTGGCAGCATCTCCAAGATAGGGCTGAGAGAGACTCCTGCCTGCAACCTTGGAGAAGCCGCTGCCAGTCTGTGAAGACAACAATGAGCTAGATGGACCAAGACATCTCCAAGGCGATGCTGCCAGGAAGTGAACTGGAGATCTTCTGCGTGCAAAGCAGACACTCTACTACAGGGAATGTCTTCCATGCCTACTCCCATGTGGTCTCCCATCCAAATGCAAACCAGAGCAGACTCTGCTTAGCAAAGGGATAATTCATGCCCGCTGCCACGAGACCAGCTCTCCTTCCCATGCCCAGGAGCTTCCTCTTCCTGTATCACTGCCCCACGCCCCGACACTTGATCATCATCCAGGCAGCAGGACAGAGTTTCCCGCTACTGAGTTATGGATTCTTCTGCAGCTTATTTGCATTCGCACTCGGGGTGCCAGCAAATTCACAGCACAGGGAGGATTCCTCCGGCTCGCCCGGCACTGCTGACAGCATCCAGCAATAAATGGAAACCGCTTCTCAGAACTGCTTTTGCCCCTGCCGGGTTTTTATTGACAAGAAGGATGGCCGAAGCGAATCGCGTCGATGAGCCAGGGTAGCAATCAGCATGTCGGGCTTGGACTGGGGAGATGTGGGTTCAAATT
The DNA here is from genome assembly GCF_027244095.1 of Hemicordylus capensis. Taxonomy (NCBI): domain Eukaryota; kingdom Metazoa; phylum Chordata; class Lepidosauria; order Squamata; family Cordylidae; genus Hemicordylus; species Hemicordylus capensis. The sequence continues at coordinate 11,225,642 of NC_069673.1, forward strand.
CCGACACAGCCATGAAGCTCACCGGGCGACCTTAGGTCAGTCAATCATAGGGACATGGGAAGCTGCCATATACAGAGTCTTGTACATTGGTGCATCTAGCTCAGTATTGTCTACCCAGACTATCAGCGGCTTCTCCAAGGTTGCAGGCAGGAGTCTCTCTCTCAGCCCTATCTTGAAGATGCTGCCAGGGAGGGAACTCGGGACCTTCTGCTCTTTCCAGAGTGGCTCCATCCCCTAAGGATAATATCTAACAATGCTCACACTTCTAGTCTCCCATTCATATGCAACAAGGGTGGACCCTGCTTAGCTAAGGGGACAAATCATGCTTGCTACCACAAGACCAGAGCTATGTAAATACCCAGGTGAGTGGGGCAGGAAAGAAACCTTAACGAGGCAAAAAAATATGTGATTACTCTTACGTTTACTCTGGTTATTGCAAACAAGCCATTAGCCAGGACAAACACAGACAGTTCAAAATATCTTTCCATTCACCCCTGCTAACTGGGCAAAGAGGCACCTTTGAACGTGGTGATTCTCTATTTAGCAGGGGGAGAGTAACTGGCCCAATCCACCCTCAGCACAGTACCTCCAGTGACTGTTGCTGATGTCTATCTTGTGTTCCTTTTTAGATTGTTAGCCTTCGGGGACAGGGATCCATCGGATTTATTTATTATTTCTCTATGTAAACTGCTTTGGAAACTTTTGTTGAAAAGCGGTATATAAATATTTGTTGTTGCTGAAAAGCGGTATATAAATATTTGTTGTTGTTGAAAAGCGGTATATAAATATTTGTTGTTGTTGAAAAGCGGTATATAAATATTTGTTGTTGTTGAAAAGCGGTATATAAATATTTGTTTTTCCCCCCTTTGTTGTGCTGGTTAAAGACTGTAATAAACTTTGAATCTATCTAATCTAGAATATTTGTTGTTGTTGTTGAATCATGTATGTTAAAAAAACCAATTCTTGAAGACTTCCTGTTCCTCTTCAAGCCTTTGCTAGGCCGCGAGGAATCACACACTAGCTGAGATACTTTCAGTTTGATAGTGCTGCTGGGGACCGAAGCATAGAATTTCCTGCATGCCAAACTACGTGCCCTCTCCATCTTCATGATTTATGCACATATGCTGCCTTTGACCCAGTCAGATCGATGAACTAGCATCTGCTCCAATAAGCAGCCATTCTCCAGGGTCTTCAGAAGAGGTATTTCCTCACCTGAGCTCCTTGTGAAACTGGAGGAGGGGCCCAAGGTTCAATCTGAGACCTTCTGTACGTGATGCAGGTGGTCTACCCCCTGGGGTCTATACAGAGCCATCCCAGACTGGCAGCAGCTTCTCCAAGGTTGCAGGCAGGAGTCTCTCCCAGCCCTATCTTGGAGATGCTGCCAGGGAGGGAACTTGGGACCTTCTGCTCTTCCCAGAGCGGCTCCATCCCCTAAGGGGAAAATCTCACAGTGCTCACACTTCTAGTCTCCCATTCAAATGCATACCAGGGTGGACCCTGCTTAGGAAAGGGGAACATGCCTGCTCGATACAACAAGATCAGCTCTCCTTTATTATGTGCTAAAGAATTAAGAACTCCACACCCACCTCAGCCAAACACTGCACCAGCTGACTTCCTGAAAACTTGCACAAACCATGTAAATCAAAGTCAGTTTGCATAAAGGCTTTGATGGCGAACATGTTCGCCAGCCATGCGTTGAATAATTCATTCTGGGGGGGTTTCTAGTCGTGGGAAGAGGCAAGTCAAAATTAAAGGACCCAATGGCTGCTAATACCCAGCCACCCTTTAATCAGGGAGCTGAATTATGGGTAAGAATAATCAAATGCACAAGTACCGGATGGGGAGGGGGGAACCTAGCTTGACAGCAGCCCATGTGAAAGGGACCGAGGTATCTTAATGGACAAGTTGAGCATGAGCCAGGAGTGTGATGCAACTGCTAAAAGAGCTAATGCAATCCTAGGCTGCATTGGCAGGAACAGTGTACAGATGACGAAGAGCAATCATTCCACTCGGCTCCACACTGGTCCGATCTCACTAGGAAAACTGTGTCGAGGTGGGGCCCCCACATTTTGAGGAGGACAATGCTAAAATAGGAAAGAGATTCCAAGGAATCCCTTTCATTCCAAGGAAGATGGTGAGGCGTCTGGAAGCCAAGACCTACAAGGAACAGTTGAAAGATCTGGGGCATGGAGAAGAGAAGATTAAGAGAAGATACGACAGCCACCTTCAAATCTCTGAAGGGATGTCCCATAGGAGGTGGAGAATGGATTTGTTCTCGGTGGCGGGCAGGGCAAGAAGCAGTGGGCTGAAAGGATGAGGAAGCAGATTCGGGCTAGACATTAGGAAGGATCTCTTAACTAAGGAAACAGTGGGATGGCTTGCCTTGTGCAGTGGGAGTTTCCCCTTCACATGGGGAGGAGAGCTGGTCTTGTGGTAGCTAGCATGAATTGCCCTCTTTGCTAAGCCAGGTCTGCCCTGGCTTGCATTTGAATGGGAGACTATATGTGCGAACACTGTAAGATTTTCCCCTTAGGAGATGGAGCCACTTTGGGAAGAGCAAGAAGGTTCCAAGTTCCCTCCCTGGCAGCATCTTAAGATAGGGCCAAGATCGATTCCTGCCTGCAACCTTGGAGAAGCTGCTGCCAGTCTGAGTAGACAACACTGAGCTAGCTGGACCAATGGTCTGACTCAGTATATGGCAGCTGCCTATGTTCACGTTTTCAAATGCAGCTGCTTCCTGCACTGTGCAGGGGGTGGGCTAGATGACCTACAAGGTCCTTTCCAATGCCAAAACTCTATTCTTTCCAAAGCCATTTATTTGTTTTATAATTTTTTTATATAGGGCTTTCCCTAAAAATGGGGAGGACACCTCAAATTGGGCTAAAAGTTAAAATACACAGCTTTTAAAAAAATACCATAAATTAAAACCAATAAAAACAAAGAGAATACAAGATAAAAGCAGACCAGGAGAATGTGATTATACAGACGGCTGCGTCAAGATTCCCTTGCTGTAGTGTTGAGAACACTACAAGATAGGCCGTAAGAAACTGTCTTTGGGTCTACACGCCAGTCCAGAAATGTAGGACCCAAACTCTGGACTCTTGACAAAATTACTGGACTTGATGGCAGAAACTGTGGAGTAAATGTGCTTGTTGATCCCCTTTACAAGTAAGAGACTTAAAACAGAAACAAGGTTGCCTGGGACAAAAGTGGATTTTATTAAATAACTATGCCTCTGAATATTCTAGTCTAGGAACCAGGTTAAATTTCTAGGCATAATGGCTCCCTTGCGCCTGGGATTTTTCAAGCCCTGCTGTTAAGAAACATTTCCTCAGGCAGGAAGAAAGAGGAACAATTCAACAAGGTTTTCAGGAAGCAATTAAGATGTCAACAATGAAGTGTAGAGAAGAAGGAGAGAATAGCTTGGGATACTACCGGTTAGGAACTTGAAGTGCAGTTTAGCACCTTTTTCTTTGGGGGATAAAACTGCCCCGCTGATTATGATAGGGATGTGCGAATCTATTTGAGTTCGAATCAATTCGAACTCAAATCTGGCCGATTTGAACGATATGAATTGAATCATCCCTAAAAAGGGTGATTTGATTACATTCAAATCGAATCGGCCAGTTTTGATTCAAATTTGAATCGAATCTGAAAATTCGATTTGTGCACATCCCTAGACAATGATGATGAAGCGTTCTTGAACCGTACCAGTCTAGTGCAACCGTGGTTCTTATGCATTTGCCTTGACAACACAAAAACATCAAAAATACGGGGGGTGGGGGCGGTATCTGCCTTTTCTGAGACTTAAGGGGTATGTGGAGCATGTTTTTTATTTATGAGCAGCAACTAAAGGCTAGGATATTAAAGAAATACTGAGGGCAGAGGGTCTCCAGAACAGTAAATGGAAATATGTAGGCGGAAGATCCCCAGAAGTTCTGTGCACTGGAAGAACACAGCAGCAAAAAGAATAAAAGTTCCTGGCTCCACACAGAAACCATTTTAAGGGGTAGTACATAGGAACATAAGAAGCTGCCTTATACCGAGTCAGGCCCTTGGTCCATCTAGCTCAGTACTGTGTACATGAGGGATGCTCAACTTTGGCCCTCCTGCAGATGTTGGCCTACAACTCCCATAATCCCTGGCTATTGGCCACTGTGGCTGGGGATTATGGGACTGGTAGTCAAAAAATGGCGGGGGGGGGCAAAGTTGAGCAGCCCTGGTCTACACAGACTGGCTGTGTCTCCCTAAGGTTTCAGGCAGGAGTCTTTCCCAGCCCTACCAGGAGATGCTGCCAGCCAGGGACTGCACATGGAACCTTCTTCAGGCAAAGTGAACACTCTGCCCTCAGTTACAGCCCCATCCCCTGAAGAAATGTGCTCATATTTAGTAACATAGGAAGCTGCCTTCTAAGGCGTCAGACCATTGGTCCATCTAGCTCAGTATTGTGTACTCTGACTGGCAGCATCTTTCCAAGGTTTCAGGTTCAGGGGTATTTTCTCAGCCCTACCTGGAGATGCAAAATTGAACCTGGGAGCTTCTCCAGTGCTCCCTCTAACAGGGATTCCCAGAGGTTGTGGACTACAACTCCCATAATTCCCAAGCAAAAGCTATCACAGCTGGGGATTCTGGGAGCTGTAGTCCACAACCTCTGGGAATCCCTGATGGAGGGAACACTGACCTTCTCCATCTTCTGTGGTGACGGACGGAGGGCTGGCACCCTCCAAAGGGAAAAGACACAACCCCACAACATCCACGCCCATGCAGACCAAAACCGCAAGAACTACTTAAGATGTGGGTGCCCAAGAATGACTCCCATGAGCACCTCCTGTGGAAGTTCGCCAACGCTCCCGCAAAACAACCCTCCTCCAGCTGGACGTACGCAATGCCTACCCTGCCTTTCAGAACGTGAGAAGCAGCACAAGGAAGCTGGCAATTAAAGGAACCGAATTCCAAACAAATGAGAATGCAATCTCAAAAATACCCCAAAAAAGAGAAGAAAACCCATATAAGAGCTGCAGCACTCGGAGAAGCTGCGAAGGACGTCAGAGCAAAAAGTAGGAGTTAGGAGGCAAACCGAGGCTGGTACGAAAGCCACAAATCACAGCTGCGGGGGAAAGAAATAAAAGACGCCTATGTTTCCATTCTGTCTACTGACAGGCAAAAATCATCATAATTTAAAGCAGGGGTTCCCGGGTGTGGGCCCCTCCGAATGTCGGACTACAGCTCCCATCATCCCCAGCTGCGGCAGGTGATGATGGGATTTGTAGTCCATCGTCATCTGGTGGGGGGCACGCTTGGGAACGCTTGCCTTGAAGCAATCCTTGAAGCAAGCTATATGCTTCCGTGCACAGTGGTATCAAGATGGCTTGTGCGGGAGACTTCCCCAATAAGCAGTTCTCTTGCACAACTGTCCCCCAAAAGGACATTTCTATGCATAGGCATAGAAATAATCCCAATGCAGCTACACGTGACCACATCAAGACTGGGTTACCCCTACCGCCCATTTTAATCAATGCATACATATGTATCAATAGTGGGGAGGGAGGGCAGAAACACAAATGAATGGAAAGTGCTAGCAAACTATGTATGCCCCAAACGTGGAATTAATTCTCAAAGAAGTCAAACCAAATTCCATACATTTTACAAGCCGCCTTTCAGGGTCAAGATTCTCAGGACAGCATTTAACTGCAATGGAGGCCTTGGAACGGATATTGAGATGGTGGGACGTGTCTATACCTACAAAGATTAGAATCGTTCGGACTGTGTTTTTCCCCGTGACACTCTATAGATGAGAAAGCTGGACTTTGAAGAAGCAAGACAGAAAAAGCATTGACGCTTGTGAACTTGGGTGCTGGAGAAGGCTTCTGAGGACAGCCAGGAAAACAAACCAATGGATGATAGAACAAATCGATCCCGAATTTTCACTCGAGGCACAAATGACCAGGCTCAAACTATCCTACTTCGGACACATGATGCAAAGATTCAGCTCCCTTGAGAAGTCCATAATGCTGGGGAAAGTTGAAGGAAAGAGAAGGTTGAGGCGGTGGCCAGAGGGGCTTTCTGTCGGCTTCGGCTGATACGCCAGCTACGCCCATTTCTTGAGATAGACGACCTCAAAACAGTGGTACATCTGCTGGGAACCTCCAGACTGGATTACTGCAATGCGCTCTATGTGGGGCTGCCCTTGTACGTAGTCTGGAAACTACAGTTGGTCTAGAATGCGGCAGCCAGGCTGGTCTCTGGGTCATCTAGGAGAGACCATATTACTCCCGTATTGAAGGAGTTACACTGGCTGCCGATATGGTTCCGGGTAAAATACAAGGTGTTAGTTATAACCTATAAAGCCCTAAGCAGCTTGGGCTCTGGGTATTTAAGAGAACCTCTTCTTCGTCATGAACCCCACCACCCACTGAGATCATCAGGAGAGGTCCGTCTGCATTTGCCCCCGGCTTGTCTGGTGGCCACTCAGGGACGGGCCTTCTCCGTTGCTGCCCCGAGACTTTGGAATGTGCTCCCTGCTGAAATAAGAGCCTCCCCATCTCTGACAGCTTTTTAAAAGTCTCTAAAGACGCATTTCTTCACCCAGACTTTTAACGGATATTGTTTTGATTATTTTAATGTTGTTTTTAGAATATTGTTTTTAAAAAATTTAAATTGTGTTTTAAATTTCTTGTTTGTGTTTTAAACTAATGTTTTGCCTTTGTTTTTATTTGGTTGTAAACGGCGCAGAGACGTAAGTTTTGGGCAGTATAAAAATATGTCAAATAAATAAATAAATAAATAAATAAATAAATACATACATACATAAATAAGGACGACCAGCAGCAAGGTGGATGGACTCGATGACGACAGCCATGAATGCACCACTGAGAGACCTTCAAGGCCAAGTGGAAGACAGATAATCCTGGAGAGAATCCATCTATATGGTCGCTAAGAGTAGACACCGACTTGACGGCACTTAATCAACCAATCACAGGAAAATGATATAAATACACCAACGGTGGCTTTCCTAATCGCAGTTTTGAGTATCCACAGTTTGGTGAGATATTTTAGTGATGGGGTGGGAGGGTTTCCACAATTGCGGGCGGGGGGGTCAGAACTTCAATCCACTCATTCCTCTTGCTGACCCTGCCAACTGCTTGCAATTTCAAGGGATTTTGAGTGGTTTGGGGGGGTTCGAAAAGTGCCTTTGAGCGATTTGGGGGGGTTCAAAGTTTGGGGTGTTCAATGGTCAACCCCTCCTGTATTCTACCAAAGAAAACCACAGGACTCTGTGGGCACCAGGAGTCAAAAATCAACTTGAAGGCACACTTTAACTTTACTTTCTGTACCTAATTACATACTTTAAAGCCTGCCACATGGGCCTTAAAGGGGCTGACCGTTGTCTGGATTGAGCCCAGGGTTTCCCCCCTTAATCATTCCACTTATTTCACAATCCTCACACTTGGAAGAGTTCCTTATGACAGATGAGCAGTTGTCGGCCTACCTGCTACCCAGAAGTTGCTTTGGGAGTCGAGGGCTATCCTTGAGGTTTATTGACGATACGATTAAATATTGATAATGCCCTATAAGCACAGGATCGGACGACCATTTAGCTGATGGAGAATTAATTTGCATGGACGGGTAAGTAACTCTTTCGAGGCAGGTTGACAGGAATATGGATTTATCTCCGCGTTAAGCAAAGGGAGACATCCAGCTACAGTTCCCAAAGAAGCCTCTTGCTATCGCAAATGGATTCAAACTTAAGAGAGCCTAATGGGAATAGTCAACGGAAATGTTTTTTTAATTATTCCTAGTGACTATATTCTGCTCGGCAGAATACTGTTATACATGGTATAATGATTGTATTACTTGCCGGCAAATTTGAGGGCCAGTCATGTGAAAAGTTACTGTAATACTGAGTAGGTATAAAAGAAAAGTTTGTTTGTTTGTTTGTTTATCTATCATATTTTTACACCGCCCAAAACTTGCGTCGCTGGGCGGTTTACAACAAGATTAAAAGTTAAACATTAGTTCAAAACAAAAACAAAAAATTTAAAAGCAAGAAATTTAAAACACAATTTTAAATTTTAAAACAATACTCTAAAAACAACTTCAAAGCAATAAAAACAATATCAGTTAAAAGCCTGAGTGAACAGATGTGTCTTTAAAGACTTTTTAAAAATTGTCAGAGATGGGGAGGCTCTTATTTCACTAGGGAGCAAATTCCAAAGCCTCGGGGCAGCAACGGAGAAGGCCCCTCCCTGAGTAGCCACCAGACGAGCTGGTGGCAAATGCAGACGGACCTCTCCAGCTGATCTCAATGGGTTCATGACGAAGAAGACCTTCAGTTGGTCTTGTGGTAAGTTAAGCGTGCCGTCAAGCCGGGGTGGACTCCTGGCAACCACAGAGCCCTGTGGTTGTCTTTGGTAGAATACAGGAGGGCTTGACCATTGCCTCCTTCCGCACAGTATGAGATGATGTCTTTCAGCATCTTCCTATATCACTGCTGCCCAATATAGGTATTTCCCATAGTCTGGGAAACATACCAGCGGGGATTCAAACCGGCAACCTCTGGCTTGCTAGTCAAGTAATTTCCCCGCTGCACCATTAGGTGTACCAAGCATGAATTGTTCCTGTTGCTAAGCAGGATCCACCCTGGTTTGCATTTGAATGGGAGACTACATGTGTGAGCACTGGAAGATCTTCCCCTTAGGGGATGGGGCAGGTCTGAGAAGAGGACCTGCATGCTGGCATGCAGAAGGTTCCAAGTTCCCTCCCTGGCAGCATCTCCAAGATTGGGCTGGGAGAGACTCCTGCCTGCAACCTTGGAGAAGCTGCTGCCAGTCTGGGTAGACAATCCTGAGCTAGATGGACCAGTGGTCTGACTCAGTATAAGGCAGCTTCCTATGTTCCAGGGCTGCACAAATTTGGCCCTCCTGCTGATTTTGGACTACAAGCCCCATCATCCGTCACTATCGGCCAGAGCAGGATGATGGGAGCTGTAGTCCAGTCTTGTTACAAACGTAAATCAGTGGCTTAGAAACACAGTTGCCTGCTCTTAGGCCAACTCAGTGTTTCAATAACTTTGCACATCAGTGGCCCTCAAATTTACACACAAGTAATACAATCACTACCACCAGGTTTGGAAATGTTAAGAGAGTCTTGCTTTCAAGGTAAATGTGCCGTCGAGTCAATTTCAACTCCTGGCGCCTACAGAGCCCTGTGGTTGTCTTTAGTAGAATACAGGAAGGGTTGACCATTGCCTCCTCCTGCGCAGTATGAGATGATGCCTTTCAGCATCTTCCTATATTGTGGCTGCTCGATCTAGTACTAGGGGGGGATTCGAACCGGCAACCTTCTGTTGTTAGTCAAGCGTTTCCCCGCTGCACCACTTACAGTTCAAAAAACCACAGCCATGCCGCATTCTACCGAGGCCGAAACATTTCTGTGCGCAGTGGAAAGGGGACCAAAGCCGGCTAATCGAGGCCCAGGCCTCCTGCATGGCTCAAAGAAACGCTTTTGAATGCACCAAGTCAAAATCTGTGTGAAATCTGGGGGGTTGGAAACATTAACTGCAGATTAAGGTCAAATGTGGACGGCTGATCCAAGAAGGCCAGATGGTTCCTGCATCTCTGAGAGCAGCGCACACACAAGAAATCATACAGAAAAAGAGTGCTTTCTAAATTATTGGGCACCGTTCGCCAGAATCCTGCTCACCAAGGGTTAAAATGCAATTCAATTTACCCAAATGCTAATTGCCAGGCTGTGTTCACAGCACCCTGTTTGGAAGAGACACATCTTTGATGTAGCACTCAGTGTGTTTATCTTGCCCGAATGTATGATTACGTATTGTGTGATGTGCCGATTGGGATTTGATCATCCGCTGTTTTTATTTTCTATCGTTTTGTTCATTGCCCTATGTTGCCCAGGAAATGATGGACTACAACTCCCAGCATCCCCTGCTATGGCCCATGGGAGTTGTAATCCAAAAAGAGCTGGAGGGCCAAAGTTGGCCAAAGTTGTCCAGCCTCTGGCCTAGGCTGATGTTCTGAGAAACGACGAGATATGAATCTCTAAATCTCATCAATACAAAAATATGTATTAATTTAGCATTTTTGCATGACACCCAAAACTCACATTTCTGGGCAGTTTTCAGTAAAACACCACAGATTAAAACATTAAAGCAATTTGAAAACAATGATGGCTTCAACATTACGTTAACATTTGTCGTCTTTTTAAAAAAACGTTACATTTATATCCCGCTTTTCCTCCAAGGAGCCCAGAGCGGTTATAGAGGGTTATATTGAGCCTCACAACAACCCTGTGAGGTAGGTCAGCCTGAGAGAGAAGTGACTGGCCCAGAGTCACCTAGTGAGGTTCATGGCGGAACGGAGATTTGAACTCAGATCTCTCCGGTCCAACACTCTAACCACTACACCACACTCGGGCTAGATGAAAAATAGATAACATTTATCTATGCAACGTTAACATTTATCTCTCAACGGTTCCAAAGCTCAACGTGGTTTGAATAACATGGGTGGTTATTGGGAGTGAGGCAGGGCAGGATAGAGACCATTTGCCCTGGAGTGGGCGGCAGGGGCTAGGAAATAGCACGAGATCAAACTGGCCATGCATCCAAAAGACATCCAGGCATCCCTTGCAGAGAGCTGCTATGTGGGAAGCTGAATCGGACCGATACGCCATCGTTTCCAGCCTCCACAGCAAAGCCAGTCGCTTCTCTCAAAACCATAGTCATATTAATGCTTGGAGGGTACCCCAGAGGTCCTCTAGTCCAACCCCGGGTGCAGGAAACTGCTATAGCATCCCTGACAGGTGTCATAGAAAGCTGCCATATAACGAGTCAGACCATTGGTCCGTCTAGCTCTGTATCTCCTTCACAGACTGGCAGCGGCTTCTCCAAGGTTGCAGGCAGGAGTCTCTCTCAGCCCTATCTTGGAGATGCTGCCAGGGAGGGAACCTGGAACCTTCTGCTCTTCCCAGAGCGGCTCCATCCCTTAAGCGGAGTATCTTACAGTGCTCACATGTGGTCTCCCATTCAAATGCAACCCTGCTTAGCTAGGGGAACAAGTCATGCTTGCTACCACAAGACCAGCTCTCCTCTCCTCTCCATCCAGCCTCTGTTGGAAAACCTCAAGCAAAGGAGAGCCCACCAATGCATGAGGCAGACAGTTCCACAGTCACACAGCTCTCCCGGTTAGGATGTTCCTCTTATCGTCTCTAGCTTAAATCTGCTTCCTTGTCCACCCTATTGGCCCCTAAAACTGGAGATGATGGGAGCTGTAGTCCGCCAGCAGCTGGGCGGCTCAGGTTTTCCAGCCATTTTACACAACACAGATTATGCCAAGTCATAAGCAGCTGTTCTATAGTAAACAACACTTTCTGCAAGGGAAGTAAAATCAGCAGCCTTTTCATACGAAAGAGAGACAGTGGAGGAAAGCAATAATTAACCAACTATGGAACTAGCAATTTTTCCAAAAAAAATATTTTTTTTTAAATTAAATCTTTCTACAAGCAGGCACATATATAATTCATCCACTCTCTCCTGCAACCTTATTATTCCCGTGCCTTTGAACTTCAACCAATTAACACTCTTAAGACAACCACCCATGAGCTTTACGAGAAAAACTCGGGGGAAATCACAAGGATCCATTTAAGCATCATACCAATTTGCGGACCTATCTGGCTTAAACCAAAAAGAAAAAAGAAAAAAAAGAGGCTTTGGCTTGTATTTCTCACAAACCCCTTCAAGATTTTCGCCTCAAGAGGATTTAGTACAAAAGCATTCTTTGTTAGCTTAAACTTGGGTCCCCCAAATCCTTAAACAACACAGCCAACCCAAACGAGCTAGCCACAACATGATGCACGGCAGAAATATTTCCTTAACGTGCACCTGCTCAAGGAAAATCGCCAACAATCGGAGGCTGTGTTGCATACTTTTCAGCATTTCACTTACGGTATCGAGAGGCATCGTGCCTCTGAGGCTGGAGGTGGCCCACAGCCACCAGACTAGTAGCCGCACATTGAGTCGACACTTCCAACGCGCTGTCCACCACGACCCCAAGATCCGTCTCCTGGTCAGTCACTGACAGCTCAGATCCCATCAGCGTATATATGAAGTTGGATTTTTTAATTTTTTTTTTTTGGCCCCAATATGCATCGCTTTGTACTTGCTAACAATGAAACGCATCTGCCATTTTGTTGCCTACTCCCCCAGTTTGGAGAGATCCTTTTGGGGCTCCTCAAAATCTGTTTTGGATTTCACTACCCTAAATAGTTTGTCGGAATCTGCAAATTTGCCCACATCGTTCTAGATCATTCTAGAAGTTGGGGTAACTTCTAGAAGTTACTAGAAGAATGACCCCTAGAAGTTACCCCAACTTCTAGAATGATCTAGAATGATGTGGGCAAATTTGCAGATTCCGACAAACTATTTAGGGTAGTGAAATCCAAAACAGATTTTGAGGTACTCATTTTACCGACCTCGGAAGGATGGAAGGTTGACTCAGCCTTCCATCCTTCCGAGGTCGGTAAAATGAGTACCCAGAATGTTGGGGGCAATATGCTAAATCATTGTAAACCGCTTAGAGAGCTCCGGCTATAGAGCGGTATATAAATGTAAGTGCTATTGCTATTTATGAACAAGTTAAAGCGCACTGGTCCTAGGACAGATCCTTGGGGGACCCCACGTCTTTCTTCTCTCCACTTAGAGGACTGTCCATTTATACCTGTCCTCTGTTCTTCAACCAGTTACCAGTGTAACCTCAATAGATGTTTTATTGAATCGAATTGTTTGAATATTCTTTCAAATATATTTTATGTTATTTACATCAAGTCTTTGATCTTCTTGGATATGCAGTGTTAGGATCTGGTTTACCTATAAGACTCACTTTTTTCCTCGAAAAATATCCGCCAAAATTCAGGTGCGTCTTATATGTTTTAACAGTTTAATATGTTAAAACTCTGAAAAACTGGATTAAAATTAAGGTGCGTCTTATAGACCGTAGCGTCTTATAGTCCGTAAAATACGGTATATTAGAGGATCTGATTTATATTCAGTGATTGATTGATTGATTGATTGATTAAATGCCATCAAGTCGGTGTCAACTCTTAGCGACCACATAGATAGATTCTCTCCAGGAAGATTATATTCAGTACACCAGTTGAATCCCTGGAAAATGACAGTAACAAAATTTTAACAAGCTGTCCCCCACAAAAAGAGAGCCAGCATGGTGTAGTGGTTAGAGTGCTGGACTAGGGCTGGGGAGACCCGAGTTCAAATCCCCATTCAGCCATGAAACTAGCTGGGTGACTCTGGGCCAGTCACTTCTCTCTCAGCCTAACCTACTTCACAGGGTTGTTGTGAAAGAGAAACCCAAGTATGTAGTACACCGCTCTGGGCTCCTTGGAGGAGATCTTGGGTTAGGGCGGTATTAAAATGTGCTAAATAAATAAATAAAATAAAATGTAAAAAAAGAAAGAAAGACGGAAATAAAGACTGAGACGTATTCCATGCGACTAATTATTTCATGTTTTGCCTTTATATCCCACCCTTTCTCTAAGGATCTCAGAGTGGGGTAAACTGTTCTCTCTACTCACTTATTCCCAACAACCCTGCGAGGTCAGGCTGAGCAGTTGGCCCACACTGGTCCACTGAGCTTCACGGCTGAGAGGCAATTCGAACTCAGGGCTCCCCAGTAACCCAGCACACTAACCACTATACCACACTGCCTGGCCAGATACCCCAAAATGGAGAGTCCCTCGTTGGAGCCTCCTGGCTGCATTTCTACAAATGCAATTGCACAAATTCATCCCTGTCTTCTCCACTCCCACGAAATCTGGAGAAGGCCACGAACGGAAGAGGCCTGTACATCATTCCGGCCCTTCGGGCTTCTTCCCTGCTGTTCTCCTCTTGTTTGTGGATTTCTTCGTCCATTAAAAAGAAGGGGGGGAAACTTGATCCAAGCAAGCTCCTCGCGTCCATTAGAGCTTACGCATAATGGGCCGTCTTAATTTCGACCTAATGCCTTCCAGCGGAATTGGATAGCAACCTCTACCCCCCACCCCCAAACGTGATTAAAAGAAGCAACTCCAAGACCCCCAGCTGAGAGATTCGAGGAGGGGGAAATTGCCCTTCGGAAGGGAAATTACAGCTGCTCTGCTTGAGTGCAAACTGCCCCCCCCACCCACACCCCCAATTCGGTTCCTTGCTCCACACAAAGGAAAAACCAACAGCTCTAAGGGTTTTCTAATCCAGTAGCAATGCAATCGGGGGAAATCAGGTCAATGCTGTCTGGAAGACTGCTCTGTTTTGGAGGCGTTATACGCAGGCGGTCGCAGGTGCAGCGGGGAAATGCTTGACTAAGCAGAAGGTTGCCAGTTCGAATCCCGGCGGGTACTGTCTCAGGCAGCAGCAATACAGGAAGATGCTGAAAGGCATCATCTCAACTGCGCAGGAGGAGGCAATGGTCAACCCCTCCTGTATTCTACCAAAGACAACCACAGGGCTCTGTGAGCACCAGGAGCCGAAATCAACGGATGGCACACTTGACCTTTTTACCCAGGTTCAATCCCTGGCTGCAAATCCTGGTAGAGCCGAGAAAGGCTGCTGTCAAACCTTGGGGCACTGCAGCTGGTCAGTGCAGGCAAGACCAAGCTAGGCAGTGAGGAAAATAAGAAGCTGCCTCTTCCCAAGTCAGACTCTTGCTCCATCCAGTATTGTCGACACAGACCGGAAGCAGCTTCTCCGGGTAGCAGACAGGAGTCTTGGAGACGCCAGGGAGGCAACTTGGAACCTTCTGCCTACAAGCATGCAGAGGCTCTTTCCAGAGCGGCCCGCATCGCCTAAGGGGCATGTCTTACAGCACTCACATGTAGTCTCCCATCCAAATGCAAACCAGGGTGGACCCTGCTTAGCAAAGGGGACCATTCGTGCTGGCTACCACCAGACCAGCTCTCCTCCCCTCGCCTCACAGGAACATAGGAAGCTGCCATATACCGAGTCAGACCACTGGCCTACCTCGCTCAGTATTGTCTACACAGACCGGCAGCGGCTTCTCCAAGGTTGCAAGCAGGACTCTCTCTCTCAGCCTTTTCCGGAAATTGAACTGGGAACCTTCTGCATGCAAGCAGGCAGCTGCTCTTCCCAGAGTGGGCCCATCCCCTACGGGGAATATCTTAAGAGCGCTCGCACAGGTAGTCTCCCATTCAAATGCAAACCAGGGCAGACCCCGCTTAGCAAAGGGGTCGGGTCAAGCTTGCTAGCTACCACGAGACCAGCTCCCCTCGCCTCGTGGGTCCAGTCAGCAGTCAAAGCAAGTTGTCTGCTGAACGTATTTGCAAACACACCGGTTGTTTTCCTCGCCGCCTGTTGGGGTTTCAGCCCCCGCTGTCTGAGAGCCAGGAACAAATCATCACAGGCGGGTTTTCTCGAGAGGAGGCGGAGACATCTGTGGTGCAGCCAGGCAGTGCCAATTATGTGGAGGAAAGCAGGTCTTTCCTTCTGCAGGGGAGGCGAAACAACGTCTGCCTCTCCGGAGTGCACTGCAGCTGGCAGAAAACCCATTCACCCAGCCCGAGAAGCTCTTGAGTGTAGATAGGAGCACATCCACTCCTGCATACGGTGCCAGGTTCAACCCCTGGCATCTCCAGGCCGCGCCGTTCCACACTCTGGAGAGCTGCTGCCAGTCAGAGTAGACAGAACTGAGCTAGGTGGATCAAAGCCGGACTCCGTATATGGCGGATATAAATGGTTGTGAGCCACTGACTCATTACACAGCCGTTTAACACAGGAACATAGGCAGCTGCCATATACTGAGTCAGACCCTTGGTCTATCTAGCTCAATATTGTCTACCCAGACTGGCAGCGGCTTCTCCAAGGGTGCAGGCAGGAATCTTTCTCGGCCCGATCTTGGAGATGCTGCCAGGGAGCGCACTGGGAACCTTCTGCTCTTCCCAGAGGGGCTCCATCCCCTGAGGGGAATATCTTACAGGGCTCACACTTCTAGTCTCCCTTTCATATGCAAACCAGGGCAGAACCTGCTTAGCTAAGGGGACAAGTTATGCTTGCTACCACCAGAGGCAATGGTCAACCCCTCCTCTATTCTACCAAAGACAACCACAGGGCTCTGTGGCCACCACGAGTCGACACCGACTCAACGGCACAACTTTACCTTTCCCCCCAGCCCTACCTGGAGATGCTGCCTGCCTGGGATTGGTTCTGGGACCTTCTGCATGCCAAGCAGGTGTCCTAAACACTCAGCAGCTGGCAGCAACTCTCCAAGGCTTCAGGAGGAAGCCTTTCCCAGACGGATCTGGAGATGCTGCCAGATCCTCCATCCCACCCACCCCCCTCCTTGCTCTGGCAATGGACTGTCCCTGGCAGCCTATCGCCTGTGAGAGGGGAGGCTGTACCTGGGAAGCTGCTGCCAGCCAGAGCCGGTAACACTGAGCTAGAATCAGGGATTCTCAACATGGGGTCACCAGATGTTATTGGACTTCAACTCCCATAATCCCCAGCCCCAGGGGCCTTTGGTTGGGGATTATAGGAGTTGAAGTCCAATAATATCTGGGGACCCAACGCTGAGTATCCCTGAGCTAGATGGGCCAAGGGTCAGATCCTGGCACCTTCCTATGGAAGGGAAACCCAAACTTGCCACTTCTGCTTCGCATCTGAGTCACCTAGTCACTGGTTCTTACTTGCACCTTCCGCATTCTCCCTCCCAACCCGGAACGTGAGCGTGATGTCTGTCCCGTAGAGCGCCCGGGGCGCCATCACAGATTAAGCCAAAGACCAGGAAGTCGGGATCATGGGCACTGTAGTCCACCAACATCTGGGGATCCAAATCACAGAACCCTTCCAGTCGGCTAATGAGGTCTAGCAGCTTGTGCCGATTTGCTGCCCTCGTTTACCCAGCTAGCAGGAGCTGGTCTAAACCCGAGAGAGCCCAGACCGCCTTGTCCTCTCTTCCCCCTTAAACTTCCCCTTTCCTTTGCCCTGAGTCTGGTTGAGGCCACGGCTTCCCCGTGACAACCCCCCAGATCTTCATGGACTACAACTCTCATAATCGATGGGAGTTCCTCCTTTCACAGCCTCGAGCAGAAGGAAGGAGAGATTTTGTGGTGGCAGCCAAAAACATCTCCCTGCCACAAAGTGCAAGCAGCACGGAGTTGAGAGCTGGTCTGGTGGTAGCAAGCATGACTTGTCCTCTTAGCTGAGCAGGGTCCACCCTGGTTGCATATGAAAGGGAGACTAGAAGGGTGAGCACTGGAAGAGACTCCCCTCCAGGGATGGAGCCGCTCTGGGAAGAGCATCTAGGTTCCCAGTTCCCTCCCTGGCGGCATCTCCAAGAAAGGGCTAAGAGAGACTCCTGCCTGCAACCTTGGAGAAGCCGCTGCCAGTCTGTGTAGACAATACTGAGCTAGATGGACTATTGGTCTGACTCAGTACATGGCAGCTTCCTATGTTCCTATGAGTTGGACAACTTCGGTCCCCAGATGGTACTAGACTACAACTCCCATCTTGATAGGAGTTGTAGTTTAGCAACAACTCCTTGACCTCATGGGAGGAGAGCTGGTCTCGTGGGAGCAAGCATGAATTCTAGCCCCCCCTTCACTAAGCAGAGTCTGCTCTGGTTTGCATTTGAATGGGAGACTACTTGTGAGCACTGTAAGAGATTCCCCTTAGGGGATGGAGCCGCTCTGGGAAGAGCAGAAGAAGGTTCCAAGTCCCCTCCCTGGCAGCATCTCCAAGATTGGGCTGAGAGAGACTCCTGCCTGCAACCTTGGAGGAGCCGCTGCCAGTCTGGGTAGATAATCCTGAGCTAGATAGACCACGGGTCAGACTCCGTATATAGCAGCTTCCGCTGTTCCTAACATCTGGGAGCCCAAGGTGGCAAAACCCTGCACAGCAGTATCCTTTTGCAGAAGCATCCATGCATACAAAAGCTGAAACACAAGTTTCCGGTCGTCACCACTTCCTGCTTGTTCACCGTTTCCCTTCAAAGGGAGCAGGGGTGGGGGAGTTTTCCTCCCAAGCCCAAACAGAGGCTAGGGCTTGGCTCGGTTTCCAGCTCAGGCTGAGTCCCTTTCCTGAGAATGAATGTCCACTCGCTGAAAGATATGGGAGAGCGGTTTCATCCAGCTCCTAAAGCAATCCGTATCCCACCGATGCACAGAACAAGCCGACTGCATTCCGCAGAAATGAAACGCTGCAGATTTATACCCTGCTTTTGCAGTCCCAGAGTGGTTTACTACGAATTCACAACGTAGTGGTTTGCTACTAATTTTTAGACACCGATTTTCAACAAAAGTTCCCAAAGTGGTTTACCTAGAAAGCATTCGAGTGGTATTTCCCCTGAAGCATCGTGATCCATTCTACCACCTGGGGATACAATCTCCTCCTGCTGCTGTGCGGATTAGACGGAGCCTAAGCCAGGGATTCCCAGATGTCACTGGACTACAACTCCCATCATCCCTTGCCACAATGGCCCTTGGCAGGGAGGGATGGCAGTTGTAGTCCAACAACATCTGGGGACCTGAGTTCAAGAACCCTTGGCTGGCTGGACCATTCGTTGACTGAGGAACAGGTTGAAAACAACAGAGATCTGCAGGTTAAGTATCCCCTCCCATGTGACAGTTCCCCTCTAGATTGATTGATTGATTGATTGATTGCCATCAAGTCAGTGTTGACTCTTAGGAACCACATAGAGACACTCTCCCCAGGATGATCTGTCTTCCACTTAGCCTTGAAGGTCTCTCCGTGGTGCATTCATGGCTGTCGTCATCGAGTCCACCCACCTGGCTGCTAGTTGTCCTCTTCTTCTCTTTCCTTCAACTTTCCCCAGCATTATGGACTTCTCAAGGGAGCTGGGTCTTCGCATAATGTATCCCAAATATGATCGTTTGAGCCTGGACATTTGTGCCTCAAGTGAGAATTCTGGATTGATTTGTTCTAGGATCCATTGGTTTGCTTTCCTGGCTGTCCGTGGTCTCCTCAAAAATCTTCTCCAGCACCAAAGTTCAAAAGCGTCAACACTTTTCCTACCTTGCTTCTTCAAAGTCCAGCGTTCTCATCCATACAGTGTCATGGGGAAAACCATTGTCTGAACGACTCTAATCTTTGTAGATATAGACACATCACGGCATCTAAATATCCTTTCCGAGGCCTTCATTGCAACCCTACAAAGTGCTAGTCTGCGGCGTATTTCTTGACTGCTGGATCCTTGATGGCTGATCCTAAAAGGCAGAAGCCATCCACCACCACCCTATATATGCGCCCCCAACCCCTGCATTAACCGTTTCCTGCCCCCAACGCACTCACAGACCAGGGCGAGCTCATTTATCCCTTCAAAGAAATGGATTCTGGTCTGTGCAAGTTCCATTACACCAGGGATCGGGATTGCATTTCACCAGACCTCTTTCGGTTACAGCACAGGCACAAGACGGAAATGTCTAGCAGGATAAACCACGTTAGCCTGTGGCTGCAAAAGCAATTACGAACCTTCTGGCATCTAAACGACCAACCGATTTATTACAGCATGAGCATTCATAAAGACTAGAGTCCTCCGATGCAAGGGACTGCAGCCCACGGAAATTTAGGTTACCACAAATGGGTTGCTTTTGAGTAGGAACATCGGAAGTTGTCTTAGATCGAGTAAGACCTTTGCTTTACCTAGCTCACTGTTGTCTACCCTGGCTGGCAGCAACTCTCCAGACACGGCTTTTCCGCCCACCCCAGACCCACCTGGGATGCCAGGACTTCTACCTAGGACCTCCTGCGTGCTGAGCAGGTGATCTACCACTTGCTATGGATAGTCCTGCTTAACACAGGCAGCTGCCTTCTACTGAGTCAGACCCTTGGCCCATCCAGCTCAGCATTGTCTGCACGGACTGGCAGCATGGCTCCGGGGTCTCAGAGCAGCTCAACCTATGCAATATGAGGGATCGAACCCGAGTCGTTCTACAGGCAAATCAGTGATCTACCTCCAAGGACCACACAAAGCTGCCATATACAGTCAAATCACTTGCTTGAGGAAAGGAGAGGAGAGCTGGTCTGGTGGGAGCAAGCATGACTGGTCCCCTTAGCTAAGCAGGGTCTGCCCCGGTTGCATTTGAATGGGAGACTAGAAGTGTGAGCCCTGGAAGATCCAAGAGCCAGCGTGGTGTAGTGGTTAGAGTGCTGGACTAGGACCGGGGAGACCCGAGTTCAAATCCCTATTCAGCCATGAGACTAGCTGGGTGACTCTGGGCCAGTCACTTCTCTCTCAGCCTAACCTACTTCACAGGGTTGTTGTGAAAGAGAAACTGAAGTATGTAGTACACCGCTCTGGGCTCCTTGGAGGAAGAGCGGGATAGAAAATGTAAAATAAATATTCTCTTTAGGGGATGGAGTCGCTCTGGGAAGAGCATCTGGGTTCCAAGTTCCCTCCCTGGCAGCATCTCCAAGATAGGGCTGAGAGAGACTCCTGCCTGCAACCTTGGAGAAGCCGCTGCCAGCCTGTGAAGACAATTCTGAGCTAGATAGACCAAGGGTCTGACTCTGTATATGGCAGCTTCCCATGTTCACTGTATATTTCTGCTTGTTGCTGGCCACAGACTGCAATAAAGAACTGAAACGAGTCAAACCACTGGTCCATCTAGCTCAGGATCGCCTACACTGACAGGCGGCAGCTCTTCAGGGTTTCAGACCCAGGGGTCTTCCCCAGCCCTAACTGGAGATGCTGCCACTGCCTGCCAGGGACCTTCTGCAAGCAAAGCAGATGTTTTACCACTAGCTACAGCCTCATCCCAAAAGGACAGGCGACACTACCTGCCTTGCACCGCCGACTCAGACATAGCTCAGTAACGACAGCTCTGGCTGGCAGCAGCTCCCTACAGCGTTTGCAGATGGGGTCTTTGTCAGGCCTACACAGAGTTGCAAAGGACAAGGGCCAGCTGGTGCTCCGATCACTGAGTTATCGCTGCATACGGACAAACAAGACAAAGACAGGGTTTAAGTCTCCGCGAATGCATTATTTCAGGATCTCAGCACACAGATCATGCCACTTATATTGACTCCCATCTCTTAACACAGGGCCCAGAAGACATGCCGCGCTCTGCTACCATCAAGGTCAGAGATGTGTGAGACGCCTCCTCGCTGCAAGCCGGAAGGAAAAAAATAAATAAAAATCACGTCCTCTGGAAACGGAACCTGAAATTAACAAGCTGCCTGTTTTATTAAAAACGAACGCGAGAACTCCTTCTTAACTGAACTGAAGTGTCACCGAGAAAAATCTGCAAGTGATTAAAAGCATGCCGGGAGGAAACCACCGGCTGACAGCGAACGTTTAGCAGAATTGATTCAGAACAGAAATTCTCCCACCCTGGCCCAGAGAACTCTAGCTTATGGCTGGGGATACAAGTGCAGGGATAAATCAATTAGCAAAAATTGAAAGCTGCTAGAAGCCTATAAGTATACAAATACAACAATGAATATACAAATACAACAATTGTGATTCTCTTTATTGAGCAGGGGGAGAGTAACTGGCCCTATCCACCCCCAGCACAGTACCCTCAGTGACTGTTGCTGGTGTCTATCTTATGTTTCTTTTAGATTGTGAGCCCTTTGGGGACAGGGATCCATCTTATTTATTTGTTATTTCTCTGTGTAAGCTACTTTGGAAACTTTTGTTGAAAAGCGGTATATAAATATTTTTTGTTGTTGGATATTCATTGCCATATTTGTATATCCTGGCCCAGAGTCACCCAGTGAGTTTCATGGTAGAATGGGGATTCGAATTCGGGTCTTCCCAGTCCTGGTCCAACACTCTAAGCACTATGCTATGCTGGCTTTACACCCATGCATGCTCCCACCGTGACCCACTAAATGCCTCTGGGAAGCCCACAAGCAGGAATGATAGAATTGGAAGGGAGCTTCGAGGTCCTCTAGACCAACCCGCTGCTAGGTACCAGCTAGATTGGCGTAGGCAAACCTGGCCCTCCAGTTGCTGTCGAACTACAACTCTCATCATTAGTGTTCCCTCTAACAGGAATTCCCAGATGTTGTTGACGACAACTCCCATAATCCCCAAGCAAAAGCCATTATAGCTGGGGATTCTGGGAGTTGTAGTCAACCACATCTGGGAATCCCCATTAGAAGGAACACAGTTGCACAGGTACATGGCTTCACAGCTGTTCCACATCACCTCAACCACCTTTGCCAGAGTCCTTCGCAGCAAACTATCCACACCAGAATGCAAGAAGAACCCACCCACTAGATCAGACCAAGCTTGGAGAAGAGAGCTGGTCTGGTGGTAGCAAGCATGACTTGTCCCCTTGGCTAAGCAGGGTCCACCCTGGTTGCATATGAATGGGAGACTAGAAGCGTGAGAACTGGAAGAGATTCCCCTCCGGAGATGGATCCGTTCTGGGAAGAGCAGAAGGTTCCCAGTTCCCTCCCTGGCAACATCTCCAAGATAGGGCTGAGAGAGACTCCTGCCTGCAACTTTGGAGAAGCCACTGCCTGTCTGGGTAGACAATACTGAGCTAGATAGACCAAGGGTCTGACTCAGTATATGGCAGCTTCCTATGTTCCTATGAACATAAATTAACCCTGGAAGCTGCCTCAGGTTTATCTACTCTGGCTGGCAGCAACTCTCCAGGTTTTCAGGCGGGGGTCTTTTTCAAGAAAAAGCCTCTTTTTGCAGCCCTACCTGGAGAAATCATTTAATGGCCCAAACAAAGACTTTTATTTTTTATTTTTTGTATTGTGATTCATCCCCACATACAACACAACAGTGCATGATCATCCAAGCAATCCATCTCCTCTCCGGGCTGTACATATGCGGTCAGGTTTTCCATTTCTGAGATGCCCAAACTTGGTCCCCCCCCCCCCGCTGCAAAGCACACGGCTGCCTCTCCGATCTCCAGCGCTTCACTTTCACAGTTGCAAAGCCAAGAGATTTCGCAATCTAATTTCTCTCCTTTTCAATTGAATTTCTCCGCACTTCCTTTGGAGGCCCCAGCCGTTGGATGACTAAGAGGTCTCATCCCCTTTAAAAGGGGCAGAGCGTCCATGGCGGTGTCTCCGTGAGCAAAACAAGTTGGATGTGAGCCAGCAGCGTGACGCAGCTGCAAAACACCCCAATGCAATCTTAAAGTAAAGTTGTGCCATCGAGTCAGTGTCAACTCGTGGCGACCCCAGAGCCCTGTGGTTGTCTTTGGTAGAATACAGGAGGGGTTGACCATTGCCTCCTCCCTCACAGTATGAGATGATGCCTTTCAGCATCTTCCTAGATCGCTGCTGCCCAATATAGGAGTTTCCCATCGTCTGGGGAACATACCAGTGGAGATTCGAACAGGCAACCCCTTGCTCCGTAGGCAAGTTGCTTCCCTGCTACAGCATTAGGTGGCTTCTAAGGCCCCTGCAAACTGAACAAAGCGTCACCTTTTCAAAACGGGGATTCTCTTATACTTAGCAAGGGAAGAGCAACTGGTGGCAACAACGTTTGGTGGCGACTCAGAACCGGGCCTTCTTCGTAGCTGCTCCTGGGCTGTGGCCTGTACTCCAAGGCCCTCCTTCACTTTGGAACTACCCAGGTTGATTCTACTGGGCATGCTTGAGATTGGCCAGCAGCTCAGCTCTGGACATAGGAACATAGGAAGCTGCCCGAGTCAGACCCTTGGTCTCTCTAGCTCAGTATTGTCTTCACAGACTGGCAGCGGCTTCTCCCAGGTTGCAGGCAGGAGTCTCTCTCAGCCCTATCTTGGAGATGCTGCCAGGGAGGGAACTTGGAACCTAGATGCTCTTCCCAGAGCGGCTCCATCCCCTGAGGGGAAGATCTTCCAGTGCTCACACTTCTAGTCTCCCTTTCATAATGCAACCAGGGCAGACCTAGCTTAGCAAAGGGGACAAGTCATGCTGGCTACCACCAGACCAGCAATCCTCTCCGAAGGTAGGCCAAATGTTAGGCTTTTAGTTGAATTTGTATTGACTTCAACTGCATTTTGTATACCATATGTTTTCGTGTTTGTTTTTAAACGTTGGGTTTTCTTATTTGTTTGTGGACCACCTTGAGACTTCTGTAACTGACAGTTTAGGAAGGAACATAAGAAAATCGAAAGCTGCCATATACTGAGTCACACCATCGGTCTTTCTAGCTCAGTATTATCTACACAGACTGGCAGCGGCTTCTCCAAGGTTGCAGAGGCAGGAGTCTCTCTCAGCCCGATCTTGGAGATGCTGCCAGGGAGGGAACTTGAAACCTTCTCCCTCCAAGGACTGTATTGGATCAACCCTGCTAACTGGGCAAAGAGGCACCTTTTTCATGTGGTGATTCTCTTTATTTAGCAGAGGGAGAGTAACTGGCCCCATCCACCCCCAGCACAGAACCTCCAGTGACTGCTGATGTCTGTGTTATGTTTCTTTTTAGATTGTGAGCCCTTTCGGGACAGGGAGCCATCCTATTTATTTATTATTTCTCTGTATAAACTGCCCTGAGCCATTTTTTGGAAGGGCGGTCTAGAAATCGAATAAATAAATAAATACATACATAATTATAAGCAGCACTATTCTCAGGCATCAGCCACACAAACGACACCCAAGTTGCGTGTGCTGGACTACAACTCCCATGACACCCCCCGCCAAAGTTTATTGCAGCAAGGGGTGATGGGAGTTATAGTCCAGCAGCAGGGCGGGCGAGCTGAAGCTCTCCAGCTGTTGGGACGACAACCCTCCTCGCCCGCCCCGCCGCAATCCATTCCAGCAGGGGGTGATGGGGTTTGTAGTCCCGCCATCGCTGGAGCGTCTCAGGCCGGCCGGCTGGCTGTGGAGCAGATCCTCCTAGCAATGTTCACCTGTGAAACGCTGGAGGCTCTGCAGGAAGCAGAGGACGTACGTGTGGCCAGGCATGCCGGACCGGGCTGTACTGTGGGTATACACTGCCTGGCTGCGTAGCTTGCTGGCAGACAGGCAAAGGAAGTGACGCAAGCCGAGGGTCTCGCACGCTGAGCACCGCTTCCTGGCGATCAGATCTGTCTCAACGCCTGGTCTGGCGGTGGTGGGTTCAGCTGCTGCAATCGACATCCCACCGCCACAACTCACTACGTGTGGCAATATGAAGAGGGATGCTCAACTTCAGCAAACCCCCCCCCCAAGCGGGTTTGGGACTACAACTCCCATGATCCCCAGCCACAATGGCCAATCGTCAGGGATTATGGGAGGTGTAGGCCAACATCTGCAGGCGGGCCAAAGTTGAGCCACCCTGGTCTAGACCAACCCTAGCACACAACATTTGACCAGGGAAGTTGCAAGTGTCTAGTGGGGTGTGTGTGTGTGTGTGTGTGTGTGTGTGCGCGCGCCATTTGGGGGCAAGGGAATTTTTCTCTAAATTATTAACAATTTTCTTATTTTTCTACATAAACCACTTTGAGAACTTTTTAAGTGAAAAAGAGGGGTGTGTGTGTGTGTGTGTGTGTGTGTGTGTGTGTGTGTGTAAAAACAACCACCACTCCAAGACATTTCACCAGCCCTGCTCCACATAGCTCGGATTGTCTTACTCTGCTCTCTTCATTCACTCTCCTAGAACCTGTCCTCCACTCACTGAACGACGAAGAAGATTCTAGAATCGTAGACTGTTAAGAGTCAGAAGTGACCTCAGAAGGTCATCTAGTCCAACCCCCCTGCCCCATGCAGGAAACTGCTCCAGCATTTCTGACAGGTGGCTGTCTAAGCATGTGGCTAAAAAAAATCGGACAGGGCATAGTTTCCAGAATCCTGTAGGGAGTCCCTTTTTGTTGTCTATACACCAAAGCCACCAAATGGAGGACAGCTGGTCTTGTGGTAGCAAGTATGACTGGTCCCCTTAGCTAAGCAGGCTCTGCCCTGGTTTTATATGAATGGGAGACTTGATTTGTGAGCACTGGAAAATATTCCCCCTCAGGGGATGGAGCTGCTCTGGGAAGAGCATCTAGGTTCCAAGTTCCCTCCCTGGCAGCATCTCCAAGATAGGGCGGAGAGAGACTCCCGCCTGCAGCCTTGGATAAGCCGCTGCCAGTCTGGGTAGACAATACTGAACTAGATGGACCAAGGTCTGACTCAGTATATGGCAGCTTCCTATGTTCCTAATGGCGCAGAGGGGAAATGACTTGACTAGCAAGCCAGAGGTTGCTGGTTTGAATCCCCGCTGGTGTGTTTCTCAGATTATGGGAAACACCTATATCAGGCAGCCACGATATAAGAAGGTGCTGAAAGGCATCATCTCATACTGCGCGGGAGGAGGCAATGGTCAACCCCCTCCTGTATTCCAACAAATAAAACCACAGAACTCTGTGGGCGCCAGGAGTTTACACTGATTCAACTTTACCTTTATTAATTTCCACACCAAAGTGATTGGGAGGTTTGGTATTGAAGTCTGGAATGGAAATTCAGAACGACTTCCCTCTTTTCAGCAACAAAGACACTGAAATTATTATAAACAGTGTCATGTGCTTTAAAAAAAAACCACCCTGGGTCATATATATCTCACTCTGTTGCTGGCTACATTTGAATTATCTTCTCTGAGCCTGAAAGCATTTCAGAAGATTTTGCAATGCCCCATAAAGAAAGAAACAAAACACTCTCTATGTCAGAATGGGTCACGTATTCAAGTCCTGGGGGCTACAGAATTCTTGCATATTTCTGCAAGCAATTATCCTAAGATATTGTTATGCAGATGACAGACAGCCAAGGACAGCTGTTAAAGCAGAAACTAGGCTTACACAACTTCCATTCTCAAAGTGTAACCCTCAGCTATGCCTGAAGGCTTGAAAATAAAAGAATCTCCATGTATGGGTTTGAAAATCAAGAAAATATTAGTCCTTTTACTTCTCCAGTGCTGGCCATTTGGAATTTTTCTCTCCATTTATATTTTCATGCTGGGGTTACTGAGGAATAGCAACTTTATTAATCATCATCATCTTTGTTATAATGGTATACACTGAAGTTGCTTCAGAAGAGACACATGCAAAAGTACCTCAAAAATGCACAGCCTTCAAAACATATATTGATATGAATACATACAAACAAACAAATTTCAGGTATATGATGCTCACAGCTGTTCTGCAGTGTTCAGAGTGCTCAATGCCTCCTCAGTTACGATGAAAACACCTCATTTATTTTCATTTGTAACAGCTGCTTCAGTTACCTCTTCAACTTTGCAAAATCCAGCCTGAACATGTCAGTCAAAACACTCCATTTTGCTGCCTCTAGAGAGCAGGTAGGGCATCCAGTATCCCTCAAAATGATGAATGCTTGAAATGTAGAAAGGGATGGCGGGGTGCTTTTTTTTTTTTTTTAAGAGAATTAACTTCTACATAGTACTACAACTCCCATCATCCCCAATAGAAGGCCATTGGGACCAAGGATGATGGGATTTATAGTCTGAAAATATCTGGGAGGGGGGCAAGGTTGAGCCTCCCTGAATTGCATCTTCCACATGTGCAAGCACACCTGTCTCTAAATATTTATGTATTATTTATTTTTCTATGTAAACCGCTTTGAGACCTATGGTTGAAGAGCAGTATATAAATATTCATAGTAGTAGTAGTAAACACTGCTTTGAGCCAACTAGACAGGGAATACAGGCAAACAAGCGCAGCCAAGACCCAAAAGTACCATGGGGCAGAGTTGCTCCGCCCCTCCCCAGAACTATTGGCTGAATTGCAGTGATGTCACGGAATGTTCACAAAGATTCACGCAAAACACTTGCCTGTTCTGCCCTCACAACAACGCATCCCACTGTGTGCACAGTTGTCAAGTAATCACACATCATCTCCCTCTCCCAGTATGGCTATCGGTATATCCATTGTCACCAGGGTTGATCAGCATATCAACAAAATCACAAATCACCTCCATCCACCCAAAGCAGCACCAAGATTCAGCCATTATTATTATTTTTTTTATTTATTTACACAGTCAGACTTGTTGTTGTTATCATCATCATCATCATCATTTTATATCCCACTCTTCCTCCAAGGAGCCCAGAGCGATGTACTACATACTTCTCACAACAACCCTGTGAAGTAGGTTAGGCTGAGAGAGAAGTGACTTTCTCTTATGCCCTTCTAGGAGAAATGAATGTTCTCACACATCAGTGTTTCTTTAGGATTTCTCCTGTTCTATATTTCTCACAAGCAAATAGGGAGATTTTTACCCTCTGAATTTGTATAGAGCAAAAGAAAAATTTACAGTCAGGAAAAACCAGCGGAGAGGGAGAGACACACAATTATTCTTAAACCTCAGACCCAACGTTTGCAACTGTCTGTCTCGATTTCTGCAATTCATCGCAAGACCCGGGTACATTGCTGCCCCCGGCGGCTGCCACTAGCAAGGCTGGCCGATCGGAGGCACGCCAGCGGTCGGACTACAAATCCCATCGTCCCCCGTTGCAGCAGCTGGGGGGTGATGGGAGTTGTAGTCTGGCAGCTAGAGAGGCTCTGCCTGGGCCGGCCCCACGGTGCACTCAGCCACATGATTTGTGGCCGGCTGGGAGAGTGATGAATTGTCATCGCTAATGGGTTCGTGCCGTCTTGTATTCACCTTGGAACGTGCCGCTATTTCTCCGGAACGCAAGATACTCAGAAGCGCGCTGCAGCGACCATAACAGATGGCCGGGCTGATAAAGGACAAGGCGGGACCTTTCTGAAGCAGGCACAGCCAGAAGAAACTCGTCTTGTACAGCACAGAAAGAGGTAAAGGAGATTCGTGGCCAGTGACCATCCAGAACTGTCCAGACGACAGCCCCATACACACACATTATGCTCACTGTACGGATGCTCAGACGTCTGCACATACACACACAGACCTAGGGGAAAGGAGAGCTGGTCTGGTGGGAGCAAGCATGACTGGTCCCCTTAGCTAAGCAGGGTCTGCCCTGGTTGCATCTGGATGGGAGACTAGAAGTGTGAGACCTGGAAGAGCATATAAAGCATATAAACAGCACTACATGCCCCAGCTGTATCCTGCACTTGAGAAGGCCTGTACCCAGGTCAGGAACATAGGAAGCTGCCTTATACAGAGCCAGACCATTGGTCTATCTAGCTCTTCTGGTCTTGTAGTCAGTGCTTGGATGGGAGACCCACGTATGCCACCTTTGGGGATGGGGGCCTGTCGCTCCGTGGCATCTGCTTGGCATGCAGAAGGTCCCAGGTTCCATCCCTGGCAGCATCTCCGAGAAGGGCCTGAAATCTTGGAAGGCTGCTGCCAGTCAGTGTGTAGACCATACTGAACTCAATGGACCAAGGGTCAGACTCAGTAAGAGGCAGCGCCTTCCGATGCTCCTGCCGATACACGCGTCTACCTGTTGCAAGCTTGAAATTCCTCGTATCAACTGCTCTAGATTGCCTCTCCATAAGCACAGGGCCAACGCAACAGCAAGGAACAGACATCGCATCATCTGCCGACGTGTGCCTTCCACACACACACACACACACACACCACCAGAGTCGCAGCGCAGACAGAGAACTTTGTAATTAGCAGTCGATCCAAAAAAGCAACGTCTACCCTTTCCTCCAGAGCGCCAACGCTGTCTCAGCTGCGCAGCAAAACAGACCCAAACAGATCGGCACGGAGAGACAATCAGCACCACCCAAATATTTTCAACCCTTCTACCCGACGCCTCTCCTGCTACGCAACGTCTGCCTCGAGGCAACTGGAACAGCCTTCGGCACCCACAAGAATACGGCAGGACCTCGCATCTACTAAATCCATCTCGCACCCTCGGCGATGGCTCAGTTTCTCTTTGCTGGCCCTCTGGGCAATCCAGAAACCTTGCCCAGAACGAACAGCCTGTCATTAAGCTCTTTCATATGTCCACAAATCCCAGACCACTCATCAAAGGAAAACCGTAATGTGATTTCCCGCCACAATCCACCGTGAGGTTTGCCACACATGTCTGCCTCCCTTTTGAGCGTGTGGCCTCCTGTATTTGGGAAACACACTTCTAAGGACCAGCATTTGGTGGCCTTGCTGTGCTAAAAAGAACGAAAACTGAAGGTCCTCTGTCAAGGACCAAACCGGGGCAGGGGTGGTGCTGGCAGAATTTGGGGTAGCAAATCTGTAATACACTTGGGCCTGATCTCACCCGGTTTCTTGCAGCCATAGATGGCATGCGTATGGAAACCACATGCCCTGCGATCCAGCGCAATTTTCCCCAGACTTTCTACTTTGAAAGAACCCTTTCCACATTAGGTTGGATGCCCCAAGACCACGGAGCATTATCCACAGAGCCCTTTTGATGTAGGATTCTGGGGAAGGCTCCTCTGGCACACGGCCAGGCCTGCTCTATACATGAGCGGGGGGGAGAGGACTATACCACTTTAGACTGCAGGTTGGGGAAGGGCTGGTCCCACATTCTTGAATATTCCCTCGTGCTGTAAATCTCTGCAAGTAGAGACTGCAGGCATGAAAGAGGTCTGGCCTAGAACACTGCTCCTGATGGGCTAGCCGGCATATATATATGGCAAGAGGTCTGGACCAGAACCTTGCTCCCTGGTGGGCTAGCTGGCCTTGTATATGGCCTAATACACTGCTCCCTGATGAGCCAGCCAGCATGTATATGGCAAGAGGTCTGGACCAAAATCTTGCTCCCTGATGGGCTAGCTGGTCTAGAACCTTGCTCCCTGATGGGCCAGCTGGCATGCATATGGCAGAGGTCTGGACCAGAACCTTGCTCCCTGATGGGCAAGCTGGTCTAGAATAGGTCTGGCCTAGAACCTTGCTCCCTGATGGGCTAGCTGGTATGTGTTCTATTCTGCTTCTCTCTCTCTCTCTCTCTCTCTCTCTCTCTCTCTCTCTCTCTCTGTGTAGAATGAATTTAGTTGTAAGCTGCCAAGAATTCATGCCAAGAATTCATTTATGAAGAATGGTGGTATAGAAATAAATACATGTGTGTATAGCAAGAGGCCTGGCCTAGATCCTTGCTCCCTGATGGGCTAGCCGGCATGCATATGGCAAAAGATCTGGTTTAATCTATTGTTCCTTGATGAGCTAGCCGGCATGTATATGGCAAGAGGTCCAGACCAGAACCTTGCTCCCTGATGGGCTACAGTATGGAAATAGGTCTGGCCTAGAACTATGCTTCCTGATTGACCAACTTATTTAGTTTTACTTGCATGGATTCCACAAACAGGAGTGTCTGAAGGAACCCCAACATCTGCTTTCCTTCCTTCACACCACCTTCTCTTGAAATTGGATCCCTTTGTATATAAAGTCATGATTCTGCTGTTTTGCTAAACCTTTGCAAAGAGGAAAAGTACCTAAATGTTAGTAAACATCAGTTTGTTTTTGCTTTTGCTTTAAAAAAACACACACACTATAAAGATTGGGGAGAGAACCCACGGTTGGCTTATTTCATGGCTGCATCACCAGCACTGCAGGTTCACAAAAAGCCACCAGGTGTTTAAAAATAATAATAAGATAAGATTATCTAGGATAGGTTTCTGTGAGTGAGGAAGGAAAGAGACAGAACTCCCTCTGTTATTCAGGAAGACAGAGGCAGACAGACAGACAGCTCTGTTATGAAACTGACTAAGGCAGATGTAAAGATACAGCTAAATATTTTGTGGACAGTTCTGCCATATCTAGAGATGTGAAGACCTGGGGGTGGGGGGGGGACCAGCAACTCAGTTTCCCCCCTTTTTAAAAAATGGGAAAAACCAGCAAGTCACTTAGACATTCATTACAGATTTTAAAAAACCACCCATTAACACAACTTTTAAAAAGAAGAACGTGTTCATCTGCTCCTTTCATGGCCAATACAGCCAGAGAACCCTTCTATTCTTCCAGTTAAGATTTTCAGGGCAAACCCAAATGTGTTGGTGAGCTAGTCTGGTGGTAGCAAGCATGACTCGTCCCCTTTGCAAAGCAGGAACTGCCCTGGTTTGCATTTGCACGGGAGACTACATTTGAGCACTGTAAGATCTTCCCCTTGGTTGGGGCTGCTCTGGGAAGAGCATCTGCATGTTTGCGTGCAGAAGGTCCCAAGTTCCCTCCCTGACATCTCCAGGTAGGGTTGGAACAGACTCCAGCCTGTAACCTTGGAGAGGCTGCTGCCAGTCTGGGTAGACAATGCTGAGCTAGTTGGATCAAGGCTCTGACTCAGTATAGGGCAGCTTCCTATATTCCTGTGTATTCAGTTCCTCTCACATCCAGGTAAGGGCAGCTAAGACGGGAAAGAGGCCTGAAATGCACGTTCAAAGCAACCAGTTCAGATGACCAGTTCAGCCTACGAATCATCTGCACATCCGAACGGATCGCACACTGTCTCTACTGAGGATTCAAACACTAGATATAATGTAGGATTTTAAATGTGGGGCACTCACTCTCATGTGATTAGATGATCGTCCGGATGGCTAACTGGAATCCACCCACCCACCCAACCATTGCGTTTTGTATTGTAAACACAACAGAGCCCGGGATAGGATCATTCCTTCTACCCACATTGCTCTGCTCATCTGAATTTGTTTTCCAAGGGCATATAGAAAAGCCACACAGCTATACTAAACGCATGTTCACGAGTATCATCTGAACGGTGGCCATAAAAAACCCGCAGATGTACTGATCACACATGCATAAACCACCTTGAGATGCATTATGAAAGGAGGCATCAAAATTGAATAATTAAAAATAAGTATCAACTGAACTGGCCAAGAGAGAATCTTCCACACGTGTTTCCCCCCCCCCAATCCTTTTCTGCTCCCTTCCCCACTGCATTCTGGGGTTGCCCCAGAAGGACACAGTCATCCACCCCAGTCCTGTTTCCTTCCTGGCATGAAGACATTCAGGAAGCTCAGATCTTCAGCTTGATTCCCCACCGCGAAAGCTGTGCTTCACTCATGACTGTACACATCTGCTCCGTCTTCTCCGCCCCATGATCTCTGAGCTCTGCCTCTTGAAAATCTGATTTTTATTTTCTTGCTTATTTAAGGAAAAGCTAGCAGAGAGCCAGCTTGTGGAGGAACATCGGAAGCTGCCTTCGACCGAGTCAGACCCTTGGTCCATCCAGCTCAGGAGTGTCTGCCCAGACAGGCAGCGGCTTCTCCAAGGTTGCAGGCAGGAGTCTCTCTCTCTCTCAGCCCTGTCTTGAAGATGCCGCCAGGGAGGGGACTGGGAACCTTCCGCATGCAGATGCTCTCCCCCCCCATCATCCCCTAAGGGGCAGATCTTTGCCTGCTCACGCCTGTCTGCCTCCCATGCAAACGCAAACCAGGGTGGACCCGGCTTAGCAGAGGGGCCCAGGCACGCTTGCCACCACACCCTCTGCAAAACCGTTATCATTTCCCCGGGGAGGCGGAGAAGCCAGGCTGCAGAGGAGCCAAGCAGAAAACGGGATGCTCGGGAGGGCTAACTTTCCTACAGCATTGCCTAGGCAGATCTCCAGCAGCAGAAGCCACACAGGAACACACACCCCTCCCTCCCCCCCCCTCGTCTGAGCCCAGGCAATCCTCACTCCCCCCCCCCGCCCCTGCGCAGCCATGCAGAAATAGCCCCCACCCACACACTGCAAAGAGATCCATGCCTCCCTCTCTCTCTCCCCCCCCCCGCCCCGCCCCTCCCCTGCCTCCAGCCAGGCGACTTACCCACAGATCTGTGCCCCAGCTCATGGCTCCTGCTAGCCCTGGGGGAGCGGTCGGGGGGCGATTTTTCCACGGCTGCGGGGTCTCGAGCCCCGGTCTCTCCCCCAGCAGCCCCCCAAGCCCCAAGGCTGGCCAGCAGCCCTTCCAAACGCTGGCCGAGATGGGCTTGCAAAAAGAGGGTCCGCTTGCAAAGGGAGAGGAAGCTTGCAAAATAATAATAATAATAATAATAATAATCAAGAAATTTTTTTTAAAAGCCTCTGATCGCTCTAGATCTGGTCCCCTCCTTGGCCGCTGCTAGCTCCTCATCGCTGCCTCCGGCAAAATGGCTTTAGCAGCGGCAGCGCAGCAGCGAGAGGATTCAAGCACAGGCAGCCCGGGAGTAAACTGGGGAGGGGAGGGCTTGACAGCTCGCGTGCTGCGCATGCGTCCTCCCCAGGAGCGTAGAAGCGAGGGGGGGGGTCCTGGCTGCGCAGGCGCAAAAGCGGGGGAGCCGGAGAGAGAGAGAGAGATGCTCCGGGCAATGCATCCACAGAGCAACGCAGGGAGCTGCCGGATACTGAGTCAGAGCCCTGCTCCGTCAAGCCCAGGGTTGCCGGCACAGACTGGCAGCGGCTTCTGTAAGGTTAACAGGCGGGAGCTTCTCTCAGCCCTACGCCAGAGAGGAAACTTGGGGCTTCTCCATGCATGCAAGCAGGCAGGGGCTTTTCCCGGAGCGGCCCCATCCCCTCAGGGGAATAGCTTATAGTCCTCACAGGCATTCACCCATCCAAATGCAAACCAGGGAGGGTCCTGCTTAGCAAAGGGGGGCCATTCATGTTTGCTGCCACATACCGAGTCAGACCCTTGGTCTATCTAGCTCAGTATCGCCTACACAGACTGGCAGCGGCTTCTCCCAGGTTGCAGGCAGGAATCTCTCTCAGCCAGCTCTGTCTTGGAGATGCTGCCAGGGAGGGAACTTGGAACCTTCTGCTCATCCCAGAGCAGCTCCATCCCCTAAGGGGAATATCTTCTAGTGCTCTCACATATAGTCTCCCATTCAAATGCAAACCAGGACAGACCCTGCTTAGCAAAGGGGACCATTCATGCTTGCTACCGCAAGACCAGCTCTCCTCCCTGTACCTCCTGGGAATTGAACCTGGGATCTTCTGCATGCAAATCAGATGCTCTGCCATTGAGCTTTGGTACACTGCCCCGCGAAACAGACACACACACCCTTCTCTCTCTTTTTCTTTTCTTTTCTGCATGATGCACATGCAGAAGGTCCAAAGTTCAATCCTGGGCATCACTGGTTAAAAGGATCTTGAGGTGCAAGGCTGTGAGACATTTTGCCAAAACCTTTAGAGTGTTGCTGCCGGTCAGAGCAGACAACAGATGGACTTGATGAAGAAATGCTTGACTCAGTATGACAGCATCAAATGCTTTTTCTTTCTAGGTCAGACTAAGAGAGAATGACTCTCAAAGCCTCAGCATCTCCTTTCTACAAGCCCTGTGTGTTATGGGCTGTGGTAACACAGACATTTTGTATGTGTTTCAACATTACTTCAAGGAATTATTTCTTGTCCTACAGCTGCAAACAAATTAGTACCCTCTGGAAACTGAAGTGCGAACCACAAGCTCCAAATAGTATCAAAAGTGTTAAAACACTCACAGGAACTAATAGGCCAAGCATAGGATGCTGCTGCTGAGAAATGCTTCATCTGGTTATTTTAATCAAATGAGGTTAAGGCTGCCAACTGAACAGAAAAACTGACCTACATTTGCTCCTCTGCCTTTTTGACAGTAGCTTGAGATCAGGTCATGGAAACGGCTAACATCCAAGCAGCTGTGGAAGATACAGGAAAGAAGCTGGTAGAAACATTGGCAATCCTACCGCTGAAGCAGAGGTACAGGGTCAATAAAAATAAGTTGGCAACACCAAAGACAGCTGGGGCAACTGAATGTCTCAAGGTGCCCATAAGTTCCATATGTGAAAATTGCAATACAGAAGAAATTAGATGCAATAATCAGGTGCAGGTGCACTTGCTTGGGAGTAAGTCCCATGGAACTCCCCGAGACTTTTTGGATCGTATAGGAAGCTGCCTAGATGGGTCCATCTGGCTTGGGCCTGGTAGTGGGTGTCCAGGGCTGCAGATGGGTCTCTCTCACCCCTACCTGGAGGTGCTGCCAGGGATAGAACCTGGGACCTTCTGCATGCCAAGCAGATGCTCTGCCACGGAGCAACAGGCCCCCATCCCCAAAGGTGGCAGATGTGGGTCTCCCATCCAGGCACTGACCACACCGAGACCTGCACTAAGCAGGGGGTTGGACTAGATGACCTCTCAAGTGCCTTCCATGTTCTTGAATTCAAAAGACCCCTTGGTGCCCTGACTCTCTCTTCTGTACATTAAAAACTGAAGGCAGGACTCAGTTTTAATGAGAAAAAGAAGGAACTTTCTCCCTTCTCAAGCGTCTATGGCCAATATATTTGTTATTGCATGCATCATCTGAGCTTAAATAAAATGAGCTTTTTGCTTCAAACTCTCATTTTGATGCGTGCAAATATAATACATCCACCTATTTATCAGTTAAGCCCCATATGACTAATCAGGTAAGATTTCTTTAATCCAAGACAGGTTCTTTCCAGTTATAAGCAATGAAATCACTATTGAGCCGTCTTTCAGTGATAAGTTGGCGTTCTGGCGACACCTAGTGGTCAGAGGTAAGACTGGCCCTTAGGAACATAGGAAGCTGCCATATGCCGAGTCCATCTAGCTCAGTATTGTCTACACAGACTGGCAGCAGCTTCTCCAAGGTTGCAGGCAGGAGTCTCTCTCAGCCCTTTCTTGGAGATGATAGATACCCCCTTTAGTTGAAAAAGATCTTAAAAGAGCCAGTTTTCAATCAAGTGGTGGTGGGGGCATAGCTCAGAGAAAGTACATCGGCTTTGTGTGCAGAAGGTTCCCAGTTCTCTCCCTGGCAGCATCTCTGTGATAGGGCAGAGAGAAAGACTCTTGCTTGCAACCTTGGAGAAGCTGCTGCCAG
Source organism: Hemicordylus capensis (assembly GCF_027244095.1). Taxonomy (NCBI): domain Eukaryota; kingdom Metazoa; phylum Chordata; class Lepidosauria; order Squamata; family Cordylidae; genus Hemicordylus; species Hemicordylus capensis. Next base: position 11,262,260 of record NC_069673.1, read on the forward strand.
TCAGTGTGTAGACAACACTGAGCTAGACAGACCAATGGTCTGACTCAGTATATGGCAGCTTCCTCTGTCCCCCTTTTGGAAAAAGTGTTGGGCTAATGCTGCTAGCTTTTCAACCGGCTGTTATTTTTATCTTGAATGGATGAAAAGACACGAACAGGTGAAAATATTTATCTTCAGACTGTGCAAAACTTCCCTTGCTGATATTTCCATGGCTCAGTTTTGCCCTCATTGGTTGACATTCCCTCAATAGGATGGAAAAATGGGGTGCTGGTGACAAAAAATGAATGAGAAGAGCGTGGTGGAGCTTTGCCTCTTCCCTAAAGTAATGGTAAAGTTGTGCCATCAAGTTGGTGTCAACTCCTGGCGACCACAGAGAGCCCTGAGGTTGTCTTTGGTAGAATACAGGAGGGGTTTACCCGTGCCTCCTCCCACGCAGTATGAGATGATGATGCTTTTCAGCATCTTCCTATATCACTGCTGCCCAATATGGGTGATTCCCATAGTCTGGGAAACATACCAGGGGGGATTCGAACCAGCAACCTCTTGCTCACTATACAAGTTACTTCCCTGCTAACCTCCAACATGTCTCATATAATTAAGAACATTGTCCTCACAACATCCTGGTCCTCACAGGAGGAATCGCTACCTCTATCTCCCACCCCACCATTATACTTCTATTACTGATATACTGCTTTTTTAAACAAAACCTCTTTATTAAAACAAATTTACAAGGCTAAACAACATTGATCCAAACACAAATGGCAAAACCTATTACAACAAACCTCGATTCATTAATCCTTCCAAACTCTAATATTGTCTAGTATTGTCTAAATCAACCATAATTTCCCCAATTAGTGTAAAGAATAAAAATTACAACCAAACGACATAAAAAGCATTATTTATAGTCTGGTTTGAACAGGACCATGTGCTGGTCTATGACCGTAATAACGGAATTGAATTGAACTGGACCAAATAATATGGATTCACTTTTCAGAGATTGCAATATGCCATAAATTCTTATTCTGATGTACTACTTTCCAACAAATCACTAACCAAGGGGTCATTCTCTGCTGGGGGCCTTCTTTTTAAGTGTATAGTGACTTTGGATTGGTATTTATTTTTCTCTGCAGGGGGAATTTTATTGTTTGTAAATTGTTTTGATTCCTTTGGGGAAGAAATTGGGACTTCTAAAAATATATATATTATATAAATAAATATTACACAAATCCATTATAATCGCATTTGTACTAACCAGTATTCCCCTTTCTCCCTGGTGATTCCTTGGAATTAGGAAAAGAATGAAGCAAAAACAATGGAGTTGGGGGCCCCAAGTTCTTTGAACCCACCCACTCAATTAGGGCTACACCTGAGTAAGACATGCAGAAACACCTGAGGCTGACAAGTTTTAAAAAGGGTCAGGATCTCACTTCCTGGTTTCACTCAGCCTCATCCCTCACAGCTGTGCTCAGTTCTGTCTTCTTCTGGTCTGGAAAGAAAACTGGCCTTAGGAACATAGGAAGCCGCCATATACTGAGTCAGACCATTGGTGCATCATGCTCAGGATTGTCTACACAGACTGGCAGCGGCTTCTCCAAGGCTGCAGGGAGGAATCTCTCTCAGCCCGATCTTGGAGATGATGCCAGGGAAGGAACTTGGAACCTTCTCCTCTTCCCAGAGTGGCTCCATCCCTTAAGGGGAATTTCTTAAAATGCTCACACTTCTAGTCTCCCATTCATATGCAACCAGAGTGGACCCTGCTTAGCAAAGGGGACAAGGCATGCTTGCTACCACCAGACCAGCACTCCTCTACCATGCTTGTGGTAGCAAGCATGACCTGTCCCCTTTGCTAAGCAGGGGTTGAACTACAACTCCCATCATCCGCAGCCAAAGGGGAGCGAGCCCAGCTGGCTCATCCTTCGGAGCCGCCTCCTTCGGCAGGGAAGGGAGGGTCGAGGGAGCCTCAAGTCAAGGAGGACCTCTTCCCCGGACATCGATTCCATAGCCTAGAGCGGCGCCATGCGGGCATCAACTTCCGGGGCCGATTCCCTCCTGCCTTTAGGCGTGCGTGCCGCTCTAGCCTCCATGTTTCCTGTCTCCATGGCCCGCGCTGCGCGGCTATGCCGCCACGTCGCCCTTTGCCCCCGGAAGTGGGCGGGTCCAGGGGCGAGGCTGCGGCGAGAGGAAACATGGCGGCGGGCGGCGGCGGGTCCGGCTTTGCTCCGTGGCGCTGGGCGGCGCTCCTGCTGGCAGCCCTGCTTGGGGCCGGCCCCTCGTGGGCCCGAGTCCACCACCTCAGCCTCAAGGTAGGCCCGGAGGGGAGAGGAGCCGAGCCAGGCGGCCGCGGTGCGGAGCTGCCCTGGGCTGAGTCAGCTGGTCGGGCCGCCTTCCTCCTCTCCACGGGGCTTCCCCCTGGGCCGGCGGGGGCCCGTCAGGCCTCTCCCTGGAGGAGCATGGATAAAAGAAAAGAATGAGGCCGGGCTTCTTAAACTGGGGTTCCCAGGGGTTGCGGACTACAACTCCCATCATACCCTGCCCCAATGGGCTTCAGTTGGAGGTTGTCAAATTTGGGTCTCCAGGGGTTGGAGGGCTACAACTCCCATCATACCCTGCCCCAATGGATGTCGGCTAGAGATTGTCAGATTTGAGTCCCCAGGGGTAGTGGGGCTACAACTCCCATCATTCCCTGCCACAGTGGACTTGGGCTGGAGGTTGTCAAATTTGGGCCCCCAGGGCTTGCAGGACTACAACTCCCATCATACCCCAGCCCAATGGACTTCAGCTAGAGGTTGCCAGTTTTGAGTCCCCAGAGGCTGTGGGGCTACAACTCCCATCATCCCCTGCTCCAATGGACGTTCCTTGGAGGCTGTCAAATTTGGTTCCCCATGGAATCTCCCATCATCCTTGGCTACAATAGACTTGAGCTACAGCAGGCCAGTTCAACCTTGCCCTCCTAGCTGTTTTTGGACTACAACTCCCATAATTCCCAGCCACCAGCGGTCCATTTAATAATTTTTATAATTAGTGAGTGGAAAGAGTTTTGTCCTTGGCGGCAGCATCAAGGCAGTGTGCGCACATAACACTTTCAAACACACAAACACACATCAGCTAATGATTATCGTGCAAGATTCTTAACCTTACCCCCCCCCATCCGCCGGGGTGGGGAACTGCCACCTCCTGTCCTCCCCCCATCCCCAGTCTCTGTCTGGGCTGGGGTGGGGGACCCGCTGCCGCCGCCTCCCATCACCTCCCTCCCATTGTCCTCTGGCTGCTCTGCACAGATCTCAGGACAACGCTCAGCAATGCTCCCTGGGTGCCAGGCAGTTGGGCAGCAGTGGCGGGCGCAGCAAAGACTGCGCACCCACCAGAAACTGCTGCATGGGGGCCTGGGAGTTGCTGCTCTTGTGCACATCTTATCTATTCTTTCTTTCTTTGTTTATTCAGTTTCTATACCACCATTCCAAAAATGGCTCAGGGCAGTTTACACAGAGAAATAATAAATAAATAAGCTGGCTCCCTGACCCCAAAGGGCTCACGATCTAAAAAGAAACACAAGATAGACACCAGCCACAGTCACTGGAAGTACTGTGCTGGGGGTGGATAGGGCCAGTTACTCTCCCCCTGAGAGCTGCCGCCAGTCAGTGTCGACGATGCTCAGCTAGGTGGGCTGACTCGGTAGAAGGCAGCTTCTTATGTTCCTGTGGCACACTGGTGCTCTCCTCCTACTAAAGAAATGCGTTCACTCTGTTTAGGGAGTGTGCACAAAACCGGAAAACCTGGTTCGGTTCGAGTAGAACTGGACTCGAAACGAATGGGTCCAGTCTTGTTCTGTGCACACTAGAGCTGGGCCCAGCTCGTGGGGGGAAGGGGAATGGGGGAGGGAAATTAACAAAAAAAATGGTGGGCGTACCACCATTGTGGGGTTTTGGAGAGGGGTGCCTGCTGCTGGGAGGTGTCTCTTGAGCTCCCCCCTGTGAGTTCCTTGGCAGAATGGGGATTTGAACCCAGGTCTCCCTGGTTTGAGTCCAGTGTTCTGACCACTACTCCATGCTTGTGATAAATCGGATGCCTTCTCGTTCCCACCTGACCGCCAGTCCCGTGCATGTTATTTACTCAGTTGAAACTCGCTGATTTCATGCGGAAGTCATTAGAGCTTTCAGAGAAGAGCTGGTCTTGTGGTAAAAGCATGACGGGTCCCCTTTGCTAAGCAGAGTCCGCCCTGATTGCATAGGAATGGGAAACTGGAGGTGTGAGCGCTGTTAAGATCTTCCCCTTAGGGAATGGAGCCGCTCGGGGAAGAGCAGAAGGTCCCACGTTCCCTCCCTGGCAGCATCTCCAGATAGGGCTGAGAGAGACTCCTGCCTGCAACTTGGGAGAAGCCACTGCCAGTCTGGGTAGATAGATAGACCAATAGTCTAGATGCCTATTATAGATATTGTAGTAGAATATAGGCTGTTCCCAGTCGAGTTGCTTTTTGTAATTGGCTGATCGTGATTTCTGTGGCCGCGATGGTGTTGAGGTGCTCTTCAAGGTTTTTTGGAACTGCACCCAGGGCGCCAATGACCACTGGGATGATTTTGGTCTTTTTCTGCCACAGCCTTTCAATTTCAATTTGTAGATCTTTGTATTTGGTGATTTTTTCTATTTCTTTTTCTTCTATTCTGCTATCCCCTGGTATTGCTGTGTCGATTATTTTGACTTGTTTTTCTTTCTTCTCGACTACAGTTCTATCTGGTGTATTGTGTGGCAGATGTTTGTCTGTTTGCAGTCGGAAGTCCCATAATATTTTTGCATCTTCAATTATTGTTATTATTATTATTTCTTGTTTACACAGTCAGACAGGTGTTATTGACTGGTTTGTTTTATCCAGACATCGAGTCCTTCCCAAGGACCTGGGATGCCAGAATTTTATTGTCAATTGTTATAGATATCGTCGCAGAATATAGGCTGTTCCCAGTAAAGCTGCTTTTTGTAATTGACTGATGGTGATTTCTGTGGCCCCTATGGTGTTGAGGTGCTCTTCAAGGTCTTATTATTATTATTAACATTTTAAAAATTATTATTATTTACATTTTATATCCCACTCTTCCTCCAAGGAGCCCAGAGCAGTGTACTACATACTTGAGTTTCTCCTCACAACAACCCTGTGAAGTAGGTTAGGCTGAGAGAGAAGTGACTGGCCCAGAGTCACCCAGCAAGTCTCACGGCTGAATGGGGATTTGAACTCGGGTCTCCCCAGTCCTAGTACAACACTCTAACCAATACACCATGCTGGGAGTTGTGGTCAACAGCATCTGGGAATCCTTGTTAGAGGGAACACTGCTTTTGGTGTCAACAGAGCATTGTTTTTAGTCTGCTTTGAACTTGGCTCTTCTGGAATCCTGATGGGTTTGAAGGGCCTTATTTTAAAAACCCGTCGGCTCTGGTGCGTCAACAGTGGCTGGCAACGCTTTATCTTCTGAAATCCAATAAAGGAAAGACTAGATGGTCTGGTCTGTGGCTTCAGTGGGTGACTAAGTGACTAAGACTAAGGCAGCAGAAGTTGTTGAGCCTTGGGTGTGCCAAAGTCCTCCCACAGTCCGAGGTTCTTTAAAGAGCATCTTGCTAACGCCTGCTAACTTGGCAAAGAGGCACCTTTTTAACGTGGTGATTCTCTTTTATTGAGCAGGGGGAGAGGAACTGACCTTATCCACCCCCAGCACAGCATCCCTCCAGTGACTGTTGCTGGTGTCTGTCTTGTGTTTCTTTTTAGATTGTGAGCCCTTTGGGTTTGGAGACATCTTATTTATGTATTATTTCTCTGTGTAAACTGCCCTGAGCTATTTTTGGAAGGGCGGTATAGAAATCGAATGAATGAATAAATAAATACATAAAAGACATTGTTCATCTTTCTAGCAATTCTAATGTTATACATCATATATAAAATACTGTATGATGTGTAACATCTTTAGGGTAATCTAAATGTATTCTGTTGGTGTTTTAGTCCTGTTTAGACATATTTATTAGCAGGTTTTTGAAGTGTAATGACCTATAATAGGCTGTGGATTTAGAGTTCAGGATCTGATATTTCTAAGTAATTGGATGTATGGACACATACATAAAACTGGGACTGAGTTTTCAAGCATCCCTTTTCTAGATCATTAAGTCGCCTTGTGTTTTTCGTTTATTTCGTTCAGTGTATTACATGGCTCCTGTTGAGTTTGCCAGCCATTCTCATGGCCAAGCCAGCTCACGGGAAAATAAACAGTAACCTAATCCTACAACACCTGGCAACATGCACAGTAGTGACACCTGGGAGGAGACAAATTCAGACAACCCTTCAGGCAGGGTAGGCCACCTTGGCGCTCCAGCTGGCATTAAACTACAACTCCCATCATTCCCAGACACAGTGTGGTGTTCCTGGGGATGATGGGAGATGTGGTTCAGCGACAGCTGGCGTGCCAAGGAGTGCCTGTCTCTGCCTCCAGGTATTCTTAACAGGTGTTCTTTTAAGAAGCGAACGGGGCACAGGTGGACCTCGGCACACGCCGTCCCAGCAATTGCGTTTTCGCATATCCGCAGTCAGGCAGTCGACACCCGACCTCGGTCTACGCAGGTCTGGGGGGAGGCAGGCAGTTTTAAAAGGGTTGGTTTTCACGTATCCGTGGTTATAGGGTGGCCGGAAATGACCTCTGAGGTAATTTCTGGCCGCCATTTTGAAGGAAGGAGCCATTTTGTGGCTCATTTGTGTTAAAAGGGGGAGGGGCAATTTTTTGGGTTTGGGGAAACTTGAAAATCCGGGTTTGGGGGGCGTTGGAAGGGGAGAGCTGGTCTTGTGGAAGCAGACATGACTTGTCCCCTTAGCTAAGCAGGGTCCACCCTGGTTAGATATGAATGGGAGACTAGAAGTGTGAGCACTGGAAGAGATTCCCCTTATAGGGGATGGAGCCGCTCTGGGAAGAACAGAAGGTTCTGAGTTCCCTCCCTGGCAGCATTTCCAAATAGGGCTGAGAGAGACTCCTGCCTGCAACCTGGGAGAAGCCGCTGCCAGTCTGTGTAGATAATACTGAGCTAGATGCACCAATGGTGTGACTCAGTATATGGCAGCTTTCGATTTTCCTATGTTCCTTCCTAAACTGTCAGTTACACAAGTCTCAGGGTGGTCCACAAACAAATAAGAAAACCCAACGTTTAAAAACAAACATGAAAACATATGGTATACAAAATGCAGTTGAAGTCAATACAAATTCAACTGAAAGCCTAACATTTGGCCTACCTTCGGAGAGGATTGCTGGTCTGGTGGTAGCAAGCATGACTAGTCCCCTTAGCTAAGCAGGGTCTGCCTTGGTTGCATATGAATGGGAGACTTGATGTGTGAGCCCTGGAAGAGATTCCCCTCAGGGGATGGAGCCGCTCTGGGAAGAGCAAAAGGTTCTCCAAGTTCCCTCCCAGGCAGCCTCTCCAAGGTAGGGCTGAGAGAGATTCCTGCCTGCAACCTTGGAGAAGCCGCTGCCAGTCTGTGAAGACAAGACTGAGCTAGATAGACCAAGGGTCTGACTCAGTATAATATGGCAATTTCCTATGTTCCTATTGTTGGACAGCTTTGGACCCACAGAGCCCAGAATCCCCCCTGCCACACACACACACACACACACACACACACACACACACACACACACACTTTCTGCTGTTCTTTAGCCCTTTTCAATTGTTATATTGATCAAGCACTTGAGAAGAGAGAGTCCTGCCTACAGCCTTGGAGAAGCCGCTGCCAGTCCGGGTAGACAATGCTGAGTTAGTTGGACCAAGGGTCTGACTCAGTATATGGCAGCTTCCTATGTTCTTATGACCCATTTTCCGCCCCCTCGGGGCAAACCTGTATTTCCATTGTGTGCAGTGTTTATTTTAATAAATGAGCCTGTTAAGCTGATTAAGCACTTTTAACTGGGCAGACACTGAAGTTCACCACTCTCCTTTTCCCCTGGTGGGTGTTTGACAGGCAAAGATCAGCTGGGTCCGACCCTGTGGCGCAGTTCCTGTTTGAGTCTTGGGCAGTCATAATTTCCATCTCTCACTTGATGCCTGTTTTGACATGGTGTTCTTAATCACCCAGCTGAAACCGCGTTATGCAACTTTGTCAACCGCTGGAACCTTTCCTTGAAACTGAAACTGTATGTGTACCATTTAAGATAAGGAGCGGAGCTTTGACATTACTGACATTTTTACCCGTATGCAGCTTGTCCCCCCCCCCCACCGAAGTTGGAATATATTTGCATTGTAATACTTGCCTCCCAGCTAGTCTTAAGCTTTTTCATTAGGTCTCTTAAGTTTTCACCTAACCTAGAATTTGGCCCGTAACAGAGAATTCTGAGAGTCTAATTTGGCTTGGGGGGAAATTCTAGTCCTCATGAATGTGGAAACTTTCAGGCAGGGTTCCCAAAAGGCACCAAAACAAACGGGGAGTTGGCCTTTTATGGACCTCGGAATCTTTTATGGACATAGTCAGAGTGGCCAGTAGCCAGGGATGATGGGAGCAGGGTTCCCTGTAACGGATTCCCCAACGTTGAGGACTACAACTCCCAGAATCCCCAGCCAAAGGCCATTGTAGCTGGGGATGCTGGGAGTTGTAGTCAAGAACACCTGGGAATTCCTGTTTTAGGGAACACTGGATGGGATTTGTAGGCCAACAGCAGCTGGAAGGCCGCATTGTGACCCCCACTGGGCTCTCATCTTTGCTAGCCCTACCACTGTTCTCTTTAGGGCGTGCGCACATGCGCGCGCTCACAAGTTTTCTGATGTCCGCTCAGTTTCTTTTAGATCCCGCTCAGGTTGAATCAGGAAGGCCCCACTCTGAATGCAGGTGTGCACACACAGTGCCTTAATATGGCCACCCAGAACAAAACCCATTCCCCACAGAGATGGGAAAAAATTGGAGGGACCATTGAGCCCTACCTGGAGATGCTGCCAGGGATTGAACCTGGGACCTTCCCCATGCGGAGCAGCAGTTCTGCCCCTGAGATCGGGCCACATCCCCATGGCATGTGTTCAGTGTTCCCTGTAACGGATGCCTCGATGTGGTTGACTACAACTCCCAGACTCCCCAAGCAAAAGCCACTTCAGCTGGGGATTCTGGGAGTTGTAGTCAACAGTGTCTGAGAACCCCTCTTAGAGGGAGCTGTGGATATCTTCCCTCCTGCTGTCAATCCTGTTGTTCCCTCGTTCCGTTCTGGGAGCCTTCTGTTGCTGAATTAATAAGTCCTACACCTTTTTTTTCCACTGCAAGCACTCAAAGTTTCCTCTTGTTTATATTTTTGCGATGCAGCTGGTTATCGTGGGTGTCTCGGAATTGGTGAGTGCCTGCAGAGTACTTGTAATGTCACATTTAACTGCCGCCGCCAGCTGAAAAGTGTGCCTGTAATGGGGCATAATTAGAACTAATGGCAAAATGAGTAGCACTCCAAACACGGGAGGTTGTCGGCAAGCTGGATGAGTGCTTGGGCGTGTGTGGGAAAATATCTTGGCGGTCGGCGTCTTGAGCGTGACAGATTGCCATCGGAGCGAGCGGTCCTCCCCCGGATCAAGCAGGGACTTGCACCGCGGGGTGGATCGCAAGATGTTCTCTGAGCAGCAGTGCCTCTCTGTTTTTACGCAAGAGCACTTACTCCAGAGCAGCGCTTTACTAGTGTACACACACTAGTAAAATGATGTGGCCTCATCTCAGGCAGGTGCCCTGAGCAGCAGACACTCCTTACCCTGCAGCCCCCAAGCCTCAGCTGCCACGGAGGGTGCGGTGGGAGTTAGGGATGTGCACGAAACGCGATTCGGAAACCGAATCGTGGCACATCCCTTTAATACGGAGGAGAGCAGGTCCATACCTGTTCCTTCTCCTGCACGCTGCAACTTCCGTAATTGCAGTGCTCAAACACCCCCATACACACACACTAGGATTGCGTCCTGCCAGGGCAACAAGGGATGTTTCGTGATTCGGTTTCCAAAGTTTGTGTATTATGGGTAGAGAGGTAAACAGCCTTCTATCATGTTATTTCATTTGACACCCCTCCACACCTTCTGCGCCTTCTCAGTGTTTTCTGTTTGCACAGTTTGTGCTAGAAGGGGCGTTTCAGTGCTCAAAATCACCTGATGAGCAAGTGCGTCAGTTTTTTCTTGAATGCATGGGGAAAGTTATAAGGAGCAGAAGTTGAGCAGCAGACATGAAACCTCAAGAGCACAGTTGGCTACCTCCCCCACCCCCGTATCTTTTAACCTCTCTTTTAGGGGAAGGGCAAAGAACAGTATGATGGTAAAGGAGATGTGAGTAAATGGGCAAAAGAGATCTGTGAAGAAAGGACGTGTCTCGAACCTCTGAGGGTGGAGTACATCATCAAGCAGGATACAGACTGCCTGCTGGTGTGGAAGACAGTGGGGTGGGCAAGACCCTGAAGCCATAAGGACTAAGAACATGTTGTAGTCAGCAACATCGAGGAATCCATTACAGGGAACACTGATCCCAGGTTACTTCCCAGATGTACAGAATGGCATTTCCAGGGATCCACAATTTAGGCTTTGTGGTTGCCACGAATCCCTTCTCCTCCCCTCCGATCTTTTTTGGCCCACAGGCAGGGGCCTTAGGTGGGGAGTGGGGCTTCTGTCATATTCACTGGGGCAGGGTTTCTTAACCTTGGGCCCCCAGATGTTGTTGGACTACAACTCCCAGAATCCCCAGACATGACCTTTGTGACTGGGGATTCTGGGAGTTGCAGTCCAACAGCATTTGGGGGCCCAAGGTTAAGAAACCCTGCACTGGGAGATGTCCTGGCAGAAAGGATGCTGGCTGTTGTGGTAGCAAGCATGACTTGCTAAGCAGGGTCCACCCTGGTTGCATTTCAATGGGGGTCTACATGTGTGAGCACTGTTAAGATATTCCTCTCAGAGGATGGAGCTGCTCTGGGAAAAGCACCTGCCTGCTTGCATGCAGAAGGTTCCAAGTTCCCTCCCAGGCAGCATCTCCAAGATCGGGCTGAGAGAGATTCCTGCTTGCAACCTTGGAGAAGCCGCTGCTAGTCTGTGAAGACAATACTGAGCTAGATGGACCATTGGTCTGACTCAGTATATGGCAGCTTCCTATGGCAATGGAAATGATTCCTTTGGGGAGGAAACCTGTGTGGCGCTGGGTGTCCTGCTCATCAGAAGGCTCGGGGGGGGGGGGGAAGGAACTTGCCCCTGGTGAGTTGGCCAGTGGATTTGTGTACACCTGTTTATAACCAGCCACAATCCCAACTGGGGAGCCATCTAGCAACCCCCGTGGGTCAAGCTCCTCCCATTTTCTAGTGTGCTGGCTTACCCTGCGGAAGTTTACGAGAGACTCTGTTTCCTCTCTTCCAGGATGACGTGCGGCAGAAAGTTCACCTCAACACCTTCGGCTTCTTCAAGAACGGGTACATGGAGGTCAGCATCAGCAACCTTTCAGTTGCTGATAACAGGAAAGGAACTGACGCCTTGGTAGGTGCCTTAGTACTTGTGTCCTAGGAAAGAGACCCAGTTAACGTTGATCAAAATCCCGGGCAGCAAAGGGAGAGACCATGTTAGGATTCAGGTCATTTGCTGCCCATCCTCCAAACCAGCTTGGGATTCTGGTATTGTCCAAGAGGCTGCAAATAGGAGTCTTGATGGCCACAAAGCATCCACCTGAATCTTCAATTCCCCTGGGATGCAGAGAACTACTACTGGATTTATCTGATAGCCACTAAGGGCTGGAGTGTGAATTCCAGGTTGCCCCAAAGATGTCACCAAAAACCATGGAGGCTCAACTCAGACATAGGGCTGGTTCAGACACCGAGCCTTGGTTAGAGGAGAGGAGAGCAGATCTTGTGGTAGCAAGCATGACTTGTCCCTTTAGCTATGAATGGGAGACTTGATGTGTGAGCACTGTCAGAGATTCCACTCAGGGGATGGAGCCGCTCCTGGAAGAGCAGAAGGTTCCAGGTTCCCTCCCTGGCAGCATCTCCAAGATATGGCTGAGAGAGACTCCTGCCTGCAACCTTGGAGAAACTGCTGCCAGTCTGTGAAGACAATACTGAGCTAGATAGACCGAAGGTGTGACTCGGTATAGGGCAGCTTCCTATGTAGAGCTGGCCTCCGCATGATATCCCTGAGTCCCAAGAATGCTCTCCCCCTTCCATCCCGCTCTCCTGCGAGCGTCTGCTTCCTATCAAGGTTAAAATTTAAGAGAACGTCGTCTTCACTATGAGCCCCATGGCCCATTCAGCTCATCTGGGGAAGTCCATCTGCCGTTGCCATCAGCTCGTCTGGTGGCTACACAGGGACGACCGGGCCTTCTCCGTTTCCGCCCCAAGACTTGGGAATGCGCTCCCGGCTGAAAGAGGAGCCTCCCCATCTCTGGCAGCTTTTTGAGAGCCTCTGAAGCAGCGGTTCCCAACCAGGGTTCCTCCAGATGTTGCTGGACTACAACTCCCATCGCCCCCAGCCACAATAAATTCTAGCTGGGAATGATGGGAGTTGTACTTCAGCAACATCTGCAGGAACCCTGGCTGGGAACCGCTGGTCTGAAGACCCATTTCTTCACCCAAGCTTTTTAACTCGGCTTGGGGTTTTCCATTGTTTGCATGTTTCCTTTCATTTGTTTGATGTTGTCGCCAACTGCCCAGAGACATCAAACATCATGAAAGAAATAAAATGAGCCCGGAGCGGCCATGTTCTCCGAGCCCACCCTCTCGGCCGGGCTCTACCGTTCTCGTTTTAGGCCTAGCTGAGTCTCAGAGCTGGGAGCAAAGGGTTTCCGCACCCTCAGCCTTCGCCTCCCAAAGTTTCAACCTCTGTTTGCGTCCTGGATTTACTCCAGAGTCTGGCTACAGCTGCCTCATCATTGACTCTGCTATCCTTACATCCCACACCCTGGCTTCTTGGCTCTTCCCCTCTCCTTGTCTCCGTGTCCTCTCTTTCAGTTACCCTTTCTTCTTTCCTTTCTTTCCCACGTAGCAGCCCTTGTTTACCCAGCAAACCCTCTCCCAGCCACCCCTTTCGCCCCCGACCACACCCAGGTAAGTCCTTTGTTTGGGAAGCTGCTGCTGTCTCGACACGACTCTGATGACGCAACCAACCTGGCCTAATTTTGACCTAGACAGGAAGTGTTTGCTTGCGTGGCAATTGGCCTGCCCCCAGCCAAGGTTCTGCGTGATGTCTGAGCCCACCCGGCGTGTCGCACCCTGGTTTGCATCGATCGTCGCTCAAAACGCAAGCTGTGTTTTGAGTTTCCAAACGCACAAGCATTGCACAGCTTGGAACGGCTAGTCTTTCTCATCCATCTTGGCACCTGGATCTCTGACGCCAGAGGCCTCCGGAGACGTGACGGTGGTTTGTTTTCGGCTTTGTACCAGTAGTTTCCGAGCCAGGCCCATATCCATTCCTCTGACGGCGCTGATAAAATGTTATCGTCGGTTTTGTGCGTTTAAAACTCATGACTGGCCCGGAGTCACCCAGTGTGGGGGAATTTGAACTCGGGTCTCCCCAGTCCTAGTCCGACACTCTAGCCACTACCCCACATTAGAGGGAACACTGGTATGATGTGTGTACGGTGAGTGCTTGTCATGCTTATGGCTGGGAATAGGGTCTTTTGCCACGGGGGGCCCTTCAGCGGAGCCTGCAATATGTATTTCCACCCTTAACCTGATTTAATACTGATCTGCCAGCAAGGTGGCTGTGTGCGGCTACCCGTTAGTTGCTTGTGTGAGCACAAGTTGTGTGTGTGTGTGTGTGTGTGCCTGCCGGTTAAATGTGGAACTTCCTCAGCAAAGCTCTGATCGGTGAGTTAAATCAACCAACACTCTGAATATGCCATGTTTACTTGGACGTCAGGCTTAATGAGTTCAATGACCCTTGCTCCCAAGTGTACAAGATGGCGCCCGGAATCTTTAGCTGGCTGATCAGTGAAAGCAAATTCTAATAGGTGGGGTCCGATCTGCCAGTCACATCCTCTTGCTGAGGGTATTCTGGACTGCTGTTATTCCCGCAATTGCAAACATTAAATATGGTCTCTCTAGCAACAGGTGGTTGCTTTTGCTTATTAAAACGTTAAGTTGGCTCGGATGTTCTTTGGTATCCTCTGGGTTTCTTTGGGTTTTTTAAAAATCTATTTTGAAGTTCCGGTAATGGGTAGATCGACCGTAATTAAATCCGTGTTTAAAATTGATTAAATAATACACCCAAACCATTGGTAGTCTTACACATTGACTCTTCTTTTTGAAAAATGTTCTAGGTGGGATTCAGTTTAGACCGAACGCGGAATGATGGATTCTCCACTTACCTGGTAAGATCAAAGAGGCAGCGTGTTCTTGCTCAGCCAGGACCCATTAGAAGCACCCAAATTTATCACTGTGTGCCTGTGCTTGGCGCTGATGGAGAAGAATGCTCCCCTTCCCACAAATCCACCCGGCATGCAGCCTGCCGCTGCAACCCGTGGTCGCCCCTTAGATTTGTGGCTGTCCCTCTGGAGAGTGATGTGCTTGCTTCTTTAAGACCCCCAGAGGCCGCTTAAATTCTCCCGTGCTCTAGAGAGAGGGGCTGCCATGTGGAATGACCTCCCCCTTTCCCCTCCTTCTCCCAGGATGAAGAAGTGAATTATTGCATTTTGAAGAAGCCCAATGCCTCGGCCACCCTTCTGATCTTGGACTTTACACATAACCAGTAAGAGATCCTTTTCCAATGCCTTACAACTGGTTTCCCGTCCCTAAGGTATGGTGCGCCTGTGCGGTGGAGCAGCGGTCTTCATTGGAAGACCCGGGGGCCGATGGCGGCCATCAGCTCTTCAGCGTGGCTCTCTAACTAATTGTTGATGGTCCCGTGTGAAGCTTCAGCCAATGCTGAATACTCTGCTCGGTCTTCCTGGCAGAATGCGGAGATGACCATTCCCTTCTGCTGTCTTCTGAAGTGTTACATTCCATTTTCATTCTGCTGCCTGCCTAGGCCCAGCCAGATTTAACATCCATAGCAGAAATAAGAGGCTGGCATTTCTTGGGCTTAATCACACCTGCAGGGGCAACTTTATTTAGCCTTGGCAACGTTAACAAGCCTTCAGTTAGGATAAGAGGTTTTACCCCCGTTTCTCTGATAAGGAAAAGAAGAGCCCTTTCCGGTGCTGACACTTTTGTGCTATGTCTTCTTGATCTGTTTGCAAAATCTTGTGTGTGTGATGTCTAAAACACCCAAGATAAATAATAAAACATTCAGTTGTGTTTGCGGGGTCTCTAGCAAAAGTATTCCATGTAATCTGTCTGTTCCACCCTTCGTCTAGAGAGCTCAGGATTACCTGAGCGACTCCCTGCTAAAGTGGCAATTCTCTTTATTTAGCAGGGGGAGAGCAACTGGCCCTATCCGTCCCGAGCACAGCCTCCCTCCAGTGGCTGTTGCTGGCCTCTGCCTTAAGTTTCGTTTTAGATTGTGAGCCCTTTGGGGACGGGACGATCTTATTTATATGTTTTTTATTTGTTTTGAGAACGTTTGTTGAAAAGTGGTATATAAATATTATAGTTGTTCTTGTCTTCCCTGCCGCCTCCGTTTTATTGAAGAAGTCAGTTAGCGATTCTCCCAAGTTACCCAATCCAACGCTCTAACCATGAAGACCTCTCCAGCTTGCTGTTTGATGATGCATAGAAATCACTTGTAGGTGATCTGGTTCTGCTCATATACACAGAGGAGCAACTTCCTTGCTGCCTTCTGCTGGTCGGCGGGGAGGGGGGTTTGAGGTCCCCCCCCTTCCTTCCCCCCCGTGTCTTCCTTGTGTTTCTTTTTGAGCTCCTTGGAGACAGCGAACCATCTTGTATATTACTAGCAGGTGTGGCCTGTCGTTGACTGGGCAAAGTCGTTTGGTGTAGATTACACACATAGGGAAGCGTGCTTGCAAAAGGGGAGTCAAAGAACAGTCTGAAATTTCTTGCATTTCCACTTCAAACATTCATTGTGTGGATTAATTACCTTACATAGTCAATTTGAATCACAGTAAATTTGCATCTGAGAAATGTCTTCTCTTGGGCATGATGTCATTTTTGAGTTACTGTTCCTATTATTGTGTGCTAAAAGTCTGAGAGTAATAAAATACGACTGCTTCTATTCAAAATTTCTTATTTAAAATACCCCTCCCCCCCAATTTAAACCTTTCAGCCGGCATAGTCCGGTCTAAAATGGAGTGCCTTGAGCTAATTTAAGTGGCAGGATTGTTCATGCAAATTTGGTTATCTGTCGTTAATCGCAAAGTATTAGTTTATTTTGCACAACCAAGCAAACTCTTCAAGATATGTAATAGATGTATTTTTCTGTGCAAGTGGCTTGGATGATGTTTGCCGAAAAGCAGTATTTAAATACTCCTGGTAGGGACTGTGTCGGGGAAAGGCAGCCGTGTGTATACCTGCATGTGCCAATCTGGAAAGCCGTCGTTTTCCCCCTTCAGGGCCATGCCATTTCTTCTCACGATACTGACCTGCGACCTCTCTCTTCTACACAGTGTGAAAGTCAAAAATGCTAGTGTGTCTCCGTTTCCTGCCATCGTTTTCCCCAAGGACAGCCCGCCTCAAGGGAACACTCAGAACCCTGGTAAGCCCGGCTCAGAGCAAAAGGAAAGGAGAAAAAGGTTGGCCGTTAATTAAGCGTTTGAATTAAATACCTACCATGGAAATTGGCAACGTCTCTGGATAAAACTGTGTGTTGGCTGCCTGATGACTGGAATTCAGTGCTACAAGTTGTGGGGGTTGACTCTTGTCTTAAGTGGCTTTAAACCGGGATGAAATCAAGCCTGCCCATTCTTGGCCCTCTTGCAGACACTGGACTACAACTCCCCTCATCCTTGACAATTGGCCACTGTAACGGGATGATGAGAGTTGTTGTCCTTAGGGCAGGGCAAGCAGGCCGACCACCCCAGGCCCTGCACTCTTAACCCCCCCCCCACTAAGATCACCTGGAAGGGGGTGCCCCCACACTGGCTGATTGGACCCAGCTCCTGCACCCCGCCTGGTCCCAAAACAGCTGGAGTGCCAAAATTGTGCAGCCCTGGATTCGAGAAATGACCTCAGGGGCTTGCTTAGGGCAGGGTCTTTTCTACAGTGGCCCCACGTCATTGGAATTCTCTCCTGCAGCAGGGCACCTCATTGGTAGCCTCTGGGTGGCAAGTTAAATCTCTTTATATTTCTGAGTGCATTTGGGTCCTCTTGAGCAGGGATACTCAACGTTGGGTCCCCAGATGCTATTGGACTTCAACTCCCATAATCCCCAGCCCCAGTGGCCATTGGTTGGAGATTAAGGGACTTGAAGTCCAATAACATCTGGGGACCCAACGCTGAGAATCCCTGCTCTTGAGTATTGGGTAGTGATGTGCACGGACCGGTCCGGAGGCCATTCTACAGGCCCCCGGACTGGTCCGGACATGGGGCAGTTCGGTGGTTCGGTGGGGGTTCTTTTAAGGGCGGGGGGAGGGTATACTTACCCCTCCTGCCGCTTGAGGGGTAAGTAGTTAGTTCTTTTATTGCAGCCGTAGGCCAAACAGAAACAAAAGTGACAATAGCACAACCATTCAGAATTACAATAAATAGAGTAAATATAGCAATACTTATACAAGTACACCCTCCCCCCGCCCTTGAAGGAACCCCCACCCCAGTGCCGGACTGCAGCTTCGCAGTTCTGTGCACATCCCTAGTATTGGGGAACTTTTTTTTTTTTTTTAATTGCTGGGCATATTTTTTCTGCTGCTCTTTCTCTCTGTTTTGAATATTTCTGTTTGTTTTTAAAGGTGCTCTGGCCCAGGGGGCGAAGTATAAATCGGTTTAAAGTATAAAAAGATGGCCTTCTGGATCCATCTTTTTAGCTTGGCTTCTAATGATATTTAGTTTTGATTGTGATTTTCCTCTGCCTTTAATTGGTTTTTTGATTGTAATTTTCATCTGCTTTTAATTGGGTTTTTAAATTTTAATTGTTATGACTTTGATTTTGGTGTAAAATGTCCTGAGCCACTTTTGGAAAGGCAGTATATAAATCAATCAGTCAGTCAAATAAATAAATAAGTGCAGTTGATGGCATAACCTCTCTAAATGTGTGCCTGGAGGCAATAATGGGCTGGATGAGGGAGGATAAACTGAGACTGAATCCAGATAAGACGGAGGTACTTATTGTGTGGGGTCAGAACCCCAGAAATGATTTTGATCTGCCTGTTGTAGATGGGGTCACTCTTCCCCAAAAGGAACAGGTTTGCAATCTGGGAGTACTTCTGGATCTTTTATCATATTCATGCACCGCCCCATATGGGTCTCCCTTGGTGGCACACATAATTTAAAATACAGGACAAAACGATTCGAACCGTTGTACGGAATAAAACGAACCGTTTAAAATGAACGATCCGACTCAAAGCCTGAGAAAACAGGTGTGTCTCGAGGGTCTTTTTAAAAGCAGCCAGGGATGGGGACACTCTGATTTGGACCAGGAGTGCACTCCAGAGCAGCCTCAGCTCCCCATAACCAGCCCCCCCTAACCAGGGGAGATCCTTGTCTTGTGAGAATGCCGCTGACTTTTTGTGTGTTTCTTCCTCTAGAGTCGAAGCCGGCGCCTCCCAGCGGTGAAGCAGAAGCCCCAGTAAGCCATGGCCAGCTAATTCCAGTCAAGGGAATGGCGGGGGGTGGGGTGGGGAGCAGGTAGTCATTCAGACGCCAGCAGGTGTGTCCGCAAAGCTGTGGTTTAAAGGCACGTGATGCAGCCCCCTTGCAGAAGCTGAGCAGGTCTGGGTCTGGCCAGTGTCTGGATGGGGAACGGCCTGGAAACCTCATGGCTTCCATGGTAGAAAGGGATGCAGGCAACAGAACCTCCAAAGCCTTATAGGGATTTTAAGTCCATGCACATGCTGGTGAATATCACTGTGGCGGGTGGCGTCTCTTTAGACCCCAAGGCAGCCTGGAGTACAGGAGAACCTCCTTAATAGTGGATTCAGTATCTGCAGTTTTGTGTATCTGAGGTCCGGTAATTGACACCCGACCTGGGTATACGCAGAAAAAAACTGGGACAGGGGAGGGTCAACCTTGCATATCCACGGGTTGGGGGTGGCCGGAAATGACCTTGGAGGTCATTTCCGGCCACCATTTTGAGACTGGAGTCTCAAAATGGCTCCTTTGGCCCCAAACAAAACATCCCAGTGTTTATTCGGCCAATATTTTAATATTGGGGGGTCACTGCTCTACTGCTGGGGATCCATGATGCACATTAGGCCAATTCCCCCCGCATTTGTAGGGCCTTTAACCCCTGTTTTGGGGACCTTTTACACCCATCGGGAACCTAACCCCCAGATTTGCATTGCCGCGGTGACTCCGTATTCGCAGTAGTAGCGGAGAACAGAGCGCCCCCTCCGATACGGAGGTTCTCCTGTATTTGACGAATAATTGTGTACAGCCTGAGCCCCTGAATAAGATATTTAAATGGCCACACTTCACAGAACACTTGTGCATTGCTCGGCTGTCCTTTCTCACTGCGAGAGGTCTGGACTAGACCACCCTTGAGCCCGATCCAGCTCGGCTCTTGGTATGTTTTTGGCTGGAAAGCAAATAATAAGCTAGTAAAGGAAATGTCATGAAATCTGTTGGCTGTGCAGTAATGCGATTAACATTTTTAGCCCTAACCCTATAATCCAGGGGTTCCCTACCTGTGGTCCTCCAGATGTTGTTGGACTACGACTCCTGCCACCCCCAGCTACCATTTATTGTGGCTGGGGATGATGGGAGTTTTAGTCCAGCTGCAGCAGTCCAGTTGTAGAGGACCACAGGTAGCCGGACCACCCGGCTATAAGAAACACACCGCACTTTTTTCAATTGTGCAGCTAATTTCCTTTAATATTTAACCTGTTCCCAATGAACTGGAAGTAGCTGATCTTGTCTGATTCTCGTACCGCAGGTGCCCGGTGAGAAGATATACCCCATGCAGCACAGTGAAATTCATGGCTATTCCTTCCAGGTCAGTATTCCCTTTGCCCTTGCCTGAAAGACAGACTGGGATCTGCTTTGCGTCAAAGCATCTGCAGAGCCATCCTCTCCCTTGTGAATCTGCACAGTCATCGGATTTGCCTCGGAGGTTCTTCTCGGGGCGCCCCTACCTCCAAGATACAAGGGGGGGGCCCTCGCAATTGGAGAGAGGGTTTTCTCAACGAGAGATACCCTGCCTGTGAAATGCCGTATGTTTTGGCACTGCCTTTTAACTTGGATTGGAGACTACCATTCATCGGTTTGCTCATGAGCCTCCAAATACTGTATTTATGTATGTATTTATTTTAACATTTATATCCCGCTCTTCCTCCAAGGAGCCCAGAGCGGTGGGCCTCACGACAACCCTGTGAAGTAGGTTAGGCTGAGATATGTGACTGCCCCAGAGTCACCCAGCGAGTATCATGGCTGAGTGGGGACCGGCCTCCCCAATCCTAGCCCAGCACTCTAACCACTACACCAAACTAGCTCCCATTTAGCTGACTCCAAGACTAGGTCTCCCCCCCCGCCCCCCATTTTTTGACATTAGAAATCAAGAGGTTGTCTTAAATTCAGAGTCGTGTTCCTTCTGCGTAAATGCAGGCGTCACCTGTATTTAAGTTCTGCTTTTTAAGGTTCTTAAACTTCTTTAAAAGTTCTGCTTTTTCAGTTCTGCTTTTTCAGTTCAGCGTGATCTTCGATTTGGGGGAATGCGGTATAAAAATTGGGATACAGATGCTTGGGATAAATGCAAACCAAGTCCCTTATCCCACTCCTTCCTGGGTGACACGTGGTTAATCTGGCACTTCTTGGTATGCGTCCACTGCGTCACAATTCATAAAAGGGTCACCTCTTGTGGCGGGGTGTGCGGGGGCTACCTAGAATGGGGGCAGCCCTGGGGGGCTCGCCATGTCCCCCTGACTCCTCCCTCGGCGTGTCTTTCAGTTCTCCCTCAACATCTCCTCCGAGAGTGAAGAAGGCCTCTACAGCCTCTACTTCCACAAGTGCGCCCTGCGGAACGAGGAGCAGCTCTTCAGCCTGGCCGTGAGTGGGCTTCCTGCCTCCGGACCCAGCGGCCTCGGCGAAGGGCTTCAGCCGGCCTGGGCTTGACCCTCTTCCATCAGCGGTCTTGCGGGTGGGGTGGAGCCACCGCTTTGGGGAGGGCGCCCATGAATGCGGCAAAAGAATTTCAGGGGTCCTGCAAGCCAACAGTGACAGCACAGTTGAACAAGGAGATGTTTGCACTCTCTCCCCCCTCCCTCTCTCTCCACCCTCTCTCCTTTCCTCCCCACTTTAACCTGAAAGCATCCTCCCTCTCCCCCCTCCCCCTTTAAAACATTCTCCCCCACCCCTCTCTCCCCCCTTCCCCTTTAAAGCATTCTCCCCTCCTTCCCTCCCCCCTTTAAAGCCTTATCCCTTTCTCTCTCCCTCCCTCCCCTTTAATGCATTCTCCCTCTCCCTCTCTCTCCACCCTCTCTCCTTTCCTCCCCACTTTAACCTGAAAGCATCCTCCCTCTCCCCCTCCCCCTTTAAAGCATTCTCCCCTTCCCTCCCTCCCTCCCCTTTAAAGCATTCTCCCCCTCTCCTTCCCTCCCCCCTTAAAGCCTTATCCCTTTCTCTCTCCCTCCCTCCCCTTTAATGCATTCTCCCTCTTCCGCCCTTTAACCTGAAAGCATCCTTCCTCCCTCCCCCCTTTAAAGCATTCTCCTCCCTCCCCGTTAAAGCCTTCTCCCTCTCTCTCTCTCCCTCCCTCCCCCTTTAAAGCATTCCCCCCTCTCTATCTCCCTCCCCTCCCTTCCCCTTTAAAGCATTCTCTCTTCCTCCCTCTCTCCCCACTTTAACCTGAAAGCATTCGCGAAATAAAAATGGTGAGTGGCAGCTAAGTAACATAGGAAGCTGCCTTTTACTGAGTCAGACCCTTGGTCCATCAAGCTCAGTGTTGCTTACCCAGACTGGCAGCGGCTTCTCCAAGGTTACAGGCAGGAGTCTCTCTCAGGCCTAACTTGGAGATGCTGCCAGGGAGGGAACTTGGGACCTTCTGTCTGCAAGCAGGCAGAAGGTCTCGGGTTCGATCCCTGGCAGCGTCTCCAGGTAGGGCTGGGAGAGACTCCTGCCTGAACCCTTGGAGGCAGCGTTCCCTCTAACAGGGATACCCAGGTGTTGTTGACGGCAACTCCCCAAACCCCCAGCCAAAAGGCCATTGCAGCTGGGGATGCTGGGAGTTGTAGTCAGCAACACCTGGGAATCCCTGTTAGAGGGAGCGCTGCTTGGAGGGCTGCTGCCAGTCAGAGTAGACAGTTCTGAGCTCGGCAGACCAAGAGCCTGTCTCGCTATAAGGCAGCTTCCTGTCTTCCTGTGGGTCATGTGAGGAAGTTATTTCTTAGGAACATAGGAAGCTGCCTTGTATGGAGTCAGACCCTTGGTTCATCTAGTTCAGTATCCTCCACCCCAGGCCTGCTCAACTTAGCCCCCTCCCACCCGCACTTCCACCGCTATACCATGCTGGTGCATCTAGGTGATTCGTAGATGCAGATGCCTCCAGCATCCAGGGGGACATCCGAAGGGCACCCTCCATGGTAACCATTCCCATCTGCTCCACTCCCTTCCAGATATACATTAAAGAGAAGAATCCCAATAGCTTCCTCTCGGCGGGAGAAATCCCTCTGCCCAAGCTCTACGTCTCGATGGCTCTCTTCTTCTTCTTCTCCGGCGTGGTGTGGATCCACATCCTTCGGAAACGCAGGTAAGCGGGCAGATCTGCAAAGGGTGATCGCAGCGAGCCTGTGTTTGGCTTGGGAGATGGGGCCGGGGTGGGGGGGCCTGAAGTACCCAAGAGCCCCTCTTCCAGGGATCGAACTTGGGGCCTTCTGCTTGCAAAGCAGATGCTCTACCGCTGAGCTGTGGCTCCATCCCTGGAATACCTTTATGGGCCTCCGAGTCGGTTTGAATGGAGGGCAGTTCCACCCGGTCGAAGGCGGGGGGGGTGCACTTACCCCTCCCTCCGCTTTTCCCCTGCTGGTGCTCCCATTTTCTTAAAGCCCATCAGGGCTGCAGCATACCTCCCTGCTAGGATACTTCCGGTTACTTCCGGTAAAGAGGGCAACAGGGCAGTAGGGAGGTATGTGGCAGCCCTGATGGGCTTTAAGAAAACAGGGTGCCAGCGGGGGGACTGCGGAGGGAGGGGTGAGTGCACCCTCCCCCACCCTCAAAGATGCACCACCCCCCCCACACCCGGTTCCGTGCACACCCCTATCTTAGAGTTCTTAGCTGCTGCTAGTTTTGTTCCTTGCTTTTATGGTTTTAACAGTTATTGAGCCTGGGGATTCTGTAAACGAGGGGTGGTCAGCCTCGAGTCCCCTGGCGGGGTTGGACTACAACTCCCATCACCTCCTGCCACGATGGCAGGGGAAGAAGAAGAACTTTTATTTATGATCACTGATCAGATCCACACAAGCCCAAACCCCAAACACTCCCCAATAGCATTCTACATTAAATACAATAAATATAATTGTATTATGTTTATTATACAGCTAAATATAACAATACCTCTCGCCTGCACAATCAAATTACATCTCCTTTGCTGTGGTGGTCTGGTTTTCATGGCTGCCAAGCAAAAGTTAGCTACCTTTCGGGTAGTATCTACACAATCGTTGGAGAGGAGAGACCGTGTATAGTAAGACCCATCCCTACCTAGCTTGTTCAATAAATAGGGTGTAATCAATCCAGCATCTGAGTCTTTATAGAAGGAGCAATGCAAATGAAGGTGTTGTTTTGTCTCAAGCATTTCTTCACCGCAAGGACAGATCTTCTTATCCCGAGGTGTTCTGTTATCCCTGCCAAAGGGAGCACATCAAATCCGGCCCTGAAGAATACTTTACGCAACATGGGGAAGGGTTGTGGCAGGGGATGATGGGAGTTGTAGTCCAGCCCCACCCAAGGCTCCTAGGCTGAGAAACCCTGCTATAAGTCGAGAGGCAGGATACAAATTGTCAAAAGTAAATAGTGTGGCTTCTGTTGCTGCTTTTATATCAACGCAACCTATTCAGTTTATGGTTGCATTGTTGTTACCCAACAGAAACAGAATACAAATAAGAACAAGGTGTTCCTTTCTGTGCTGGTTGCTGATTTCTATCTTGTGTTTCTTTTTGAGATTGTGAGTCCATTTGGGATAGAAAACAATCTCTCTCCCTCCCTCCCTCTCTCCCTCCCCATCCACCTATCCATCCATCCATCTCTTTTGAGAACTTTGTTGAAAAGTGGTATATAATCCCTTGTAGTCTTAGTCATTTTGCTGCTTCCGGGCCTTGGGGCTACCTTTGATTCTTCTGCCTCTTTGTTGCAGCAGTGATGTCTTCAAGATCCACTGGCTAATGGCCGCTCTCCCATTCACCAAGTCCCTCTCTTTGGTCTTCCATGCAGTAAGTAACCTCGGACTTCTCTGTCCTACTCGCCCTGCTGTGGAGAGGTGAATGTCCTAGGCGGTGACAGAGGCCTGGGCAGCTGGTTGAAGAGGTCCCTGTGACTTCAGAATCCCGTCTCGAAGCATCTTCAAAATTGTCACTAAATGTGTCGGTCACTTCTGCACTGCTGAAATACAGAATTTCCTGACAAGGCAAAGGGAATGTAAGAGCATAAGAACAGCCCTGCTGGACCAGGCCCAAGGAGGCCCATCTAGTCCAGCATCGTGTTTCCCACAGTGGCCCAGAGGTGAGGGCAGGCCCTCTCTCCTGCTGTTGCTCCCCTGCAGTTGGCATCCAGAGGCCTCTTGTCTCTGAGGCTGGAGGTGATCTATAGCCCTCGGACATCGATAGCCCTGACCTCCATGAATTTGCCCCTTTGAAAGCCATCCAAGCTGATGGCCATCACCACATCCCGTGGCAGAGAATTCCAGAGATTAATTCTGTGCTGTGTGCAGTTGTGCTTCGTTTCCTTGGTCCTAAATTCCTTGGCCTTCAGTTTCATGGGATGTCCCCTGGTTCTAGTGTTGTGGGAGAAAAATCTCTCTCTCTACTCCGTGCCTAATCCTATAAACTTCTCCATGTCTGCCCGTAGTCTCCTCTTTTCCAAGCTAAGAATGTTTGTTTTAAAGCAGACCAAAATCGCACTGGAGCTGGGGCGGGGAGAGAGAACGCCCTGGGATGATGATTGGCTGGGGAGAATGAATGGGCCCAGTCAGGAGTAAGCCGCCTCCCCTCCTCTTGCTGATTCCTCCCTTTACAGCTACCCGTATATTACTGTTGCCTTATCAAATGTAGTTTGCTAAGACAGGGATTCGCAAGCTTGGGCCCCCAGATGTTGTTGAACTACAACACTCCATCCCTCAGGGGATGGAGCCACTCTGGAAAGAGCAGAAGGTTCCAAGTTCCCTCCCTGGCAGCATCTCCAAGATAGGGCTGAGAGAGATTCCTGCCTGCAACCTTGCAGAAGCCGCTGCCAGTCTGTGAAGACAATGCTGAGCTGGATAGACCAAGGGTCTGACTCAGTATATGGCAGCTTCCTGTGTTCCTATCCCCAGCCTCTGGCCATTGTGCCTGGGGCTGATGGGAGTTGTAGGCCAACGGCATCTGGGGACCTTAGCTTGGGAATCCCTCTGTTAAGAGAACCTGCGTTTTTTTCCTAAGAGCATCCTGTCCTAAGAAGAGCTCTGCTGTATTATTACGATTTAACATGCGTATATCGCCCCAAACCTACGTCTCTGGGTGGTTTACAGTAAAATAATACAAATGACAACGGAATAAAAAGGTTAAAACGTTACAACAATTTAAATGTTTAAAACCATGTTAACAACTATTCAAATAGTATTTAATTAACAGCCAGGGTGAACAGGTGCATCTTTAAGGACTTTTTAAGAGTTGTCCGAGATGGGGAGGCTTTTATTTCAGCAGGGAGCTCATTCCAAAGCCTCGGGGCAGCAACGGAGATGACCCGTCCATGAGCTGGTAGCAACTGAAGATGAACCTCTCCTGATGATCTCAGTGGGCGGTGGGGCTCACGGCGTAGAAGATGTTTTCTTAAATAAAGGAAAGGTTGTGCCGTCAAGTAAGTGTCAACTCCTGGCAACCACAGAAAAACCATGTGGTTTTCTTGATAGAATACAGGAATGGTTTACCATTGCCTTCTCCTGTGTAGTATGATATGATGTCTTTCATCATCTTCCTATATTGCTGCTGCCCAATAAAGGAGTTTCCCATAGTCTGGGGAACTCACCAGCGGGGATTCGAACCAACGGCCTCCTGCTCTCCTAGGCAGTTTGCTTCCCCGCCACGCCATTAGGTAGCTCTCTTAAATACCCAGGGCCTAAGCTATTTAGGGCCTTATCAGTTATAACCAGCACTTTGTATTTTGCCTGGAAACATATCGGCAGCCAGTGTAGCTCTTTCAATACGGGAGTAATATGGTCTCTCCAAGACAACCCAGAGACCAACTTGGCCACTGCATTCTGGACCAACTGCAGTTCCCGGACTATGTACAAAGGCAGCCCCACATAAAGTGCATTGCGGTAGTCAAGTCTGGAGCAGACCACATCTTTTGGCACTGTTCTGAGGTTGTTTAACTGAAGAAATGAACATACCTGGCATATCAGCGGAAGCTGATAGAAAGCACTTCTGGCCACTGCCTCGCACCTGGGACGCTAGGGAGAGGTTTGGATTCAGAAGCACCCCCAGACTGTGTGCCTGTTCCTTCTGGGAACTGTATCAGAGTAAGAGTCCCATCTCATTCAGCTTTCTGTTTCCCATTAAGGTAGCAGCTGGAATGCAGTGGTCGCCTGCTTCTGAACCGGGATTTTCTCTCTAGCAATTCTAGCTCATTGCTGTTGACTGATCTGTCCTCGGCGAATTCTGCGTAACCCCTTCTTCAAGCTGTCTAAGCCAAAAGACATCCCTGCACCTTGTGGCAGCAAATTCCCCCAATTAATTTTGCATCGTGTGACACGGTCCTCTGCTTCCGCTGTGCTGAATGTGTGGCTAATCAGTTTCAGTGACTCACCCCGAGTTCCAGCATCATGTAAGGGCGTCCCTATGCAGACAGCAGCTGTCTGACACTCTCAGTAGAGCTCTCATCCAGTTAATGAAATCTTAGTTGATTTGATTAAATTACACAAATTTGCAAATGAGGCTTCTGAAGTGAATAAAAATGTTTGTGTTTGGATTATCCACATTTCTCTGCAGGGGTGTGTGTGTGAGAGAGTGAGGGAGAGGAGAGAGAGAGAGAGATCCTTTGACAGATTAATTGGGGGCACCTTTTTCATCGATGAATGAAAAAGGGGCCGTGGAGGAGTAAGTTGATAGAATTCTTCTCCCTCTCATGTAACACTAGAACCAGGAGTCATCCCATGAAACTGATTGCCAAGAAATTTAGGACTGACAAAAGGAAGTACTTTTTCACACAACGCATAATGAAGCTATGGAATTCTCTGCCACAAGATGTGGTGACAGCCAACAGCTTGGATGCTTTAGGAGGGGTTTGGATAAATTCATGGAGGACAGGTCTATCAACGGCTACTAGTCTGAGGGCTGTAGGCCCCCTCCAGCCTCAGAGGCAAGATGTTTCTGAATCCCAGTTGCAGGGGAGCAACAGCAGGAGAGAGGGCATGCCTTCAGCTCTTGCCTGTGGGCTTCCCAGAAACTTATGGTGGGCCACTGTGTGAAACAGGGTGCTGGACTAGATAGGCCTTGATCTTGATCCAGCACTGCTGTTCTTGTGTAAAATAGATTTTGTCTGGTCTGTGACCGAAATAAAGGTTCCATTCCATGTAAAACAGATTAATTTATTAGTTTGGCTGCACTGCAGCCCTGGTAATGAGCCACATGCACTATTATAATGATGTTGGTGGCAGCCTATGGCTGGCTTTTTGGATGGCTGCCACTAGCCCTCCCCTGGCCCCTGCTCAGCCGTGGGCCTGCTTCGTCTCTGCCCATCACGACCTCATGACATCACTGTCTGGTGCACAGCGCCAACGGGCAGGAGCATCATCAGCTCACATCGTTGCTGGTGAAAGGAGACATGACGATGAGTTCACGGCCCAGCAGGGGCTCCCCCCGCTGGCACCACTGAGTGGCCCGTGTCCTCGGCACACGGCCTCCCGGTGGTAGATACACTCCTGGCCACATCACTTATTATCACTTCTCGGCCATTTTGCTACGGTCAGGTGTAGAAAATTACTTGGATTTGTATTCCGCTTCACCCAGAGGGCTCTCAGCCGCTCACATGGACGAAAACAAAACAATTCATGGAAAGCGACTAAAATGTAAAGCCGGTTTGAAACCCCATTGGAAGGAACACTGGTTGAGACTCTGGGGTTGTGGCTGCCGGACTTGAAGCTGACCCGTGTCCTTTCCCTCCAGATCGACTACCATTACATCTCCTCTCAGGGCTTCCCCATCGAAGGCTGGGCTGTCGTCTACTACATCACTCACCTGTAAGTACCGAGACCACAGACTGAGCAAAAACGTGTCAATCAAGCTCCGGATTATTAGGTAGACCCATTAACCGGGCCTGGTCCCTTATTTGCTCAGTAATGTCAAGCGTATAATATCTGTAGTATCAAATGTTCCTGAGCTTCTGTTCAGCCTTTTGGCCGTGACCAAAGATCTTATGGCAGACACTTCCTGGGCCCCCAAGAATATGGGAATCTCTTATATTAACCAAGTTCATCTTGGAAAATAAAGTCTAGGATCTAGTGGCTGGCTATACATGTGTGTCCGAGAGAAAACTCTCACACTTTGGCCAAGTCAACATGTTATGAGAATGGCACAACTTTGGAGTCTAAACCGCACCGTCCTGGATTTGGTCCCCCACGTGGCATTCCCAACTTGGGTCCTTGGATGTTGTTCCACTACAACTCCCATCATCCCCCAGCTGCAGCGGCCTTTGGTACCTGCAGAAGGGTGCCTTAAGACCTGCCTGTTTGGCCTGGCCTTCCACGTTTTTTGAACTGTGTTTAAACCGTAAAGGTTTGGCCTGGTTTTCCAGGGTTTTAAAAACGGTTTTAATGGTTTGAATAATGGCTTTATGTTTTTAGAGTTTTTGAGTTTAATAGTTCATTGATTTTAGTTTGGTTTTAATGTGAGCCGTTGTTGGAAGGGTGGCCTAGAAAATCAAATCAATCAATAAATGAATATGCGGAGGTGGCGGCTGTATAGTGCAGGGCTACTCCACCGTCAGAGTCGACGCTCAGCTCTGACCTCACTTGCAGCCGTTTTCCAGAATCCCAGAGTTGGAAGGGGCCTCAGAGGGCCTGTTGTCCAATGTGCTGTTCGGCACGCGAATCGGTGACAGAATCCCTGACCAGATGGCCGGGGAGATATTTCTAGCCTTTGCTTCAAATAATTAATACTAACTGGGCTGGGCGCAGAGCATCTGCTCCTCCGGCCTGCTCCCCGCCCGCTTTTTCTGGCTGGCGGGCCAGCCGGAAAGCCGTTCCGCTCCCTCCTCCCACCCGTCCACCAATTCCCGGTGGCCGGGCTGGCCCACCGCCGCCTGCTCCCGGCCTGCCCACTCAACGCTGCCTTTTTCTCCTCCCTGTGCCACTTTCTGGCTTCTTCTCCCCACTCCCCCCGCCGCCTGGCTGACCGGGCTTTCGGCCCGCCCACTTCTTGCCTGCCCGGCAGCCGCCCCTGACTTCTCCGCCTGCCGGTGCTGTCGCTTTCCTGGCCATCAGCCGCCGCCACTGTTAACTCCTGGCCCGCTGGCTGACTGCCGCCATTTTCTCCCCCATCCCCATCGCTCTCCGGCATCTCTCCAGACTCTTGCGAGAGCTGCCATGCATGGGATTAGCAATGGATACATTAAAGAGAATTAATTCTATCGATGGAATGAATATTGAATACAATTCTCCCTCGCCACCCATGGGCTTCTCAATTGCGGTTTTGAATATCCGTGACTGGGAAATTGTGGCAAGTCTGATCTGCGGTTTGGTGAGATTTCTGGGCAATTTGGGGGTTTGGGGGTGGGTTTTTTTGCAATTTGGGTGGCTTGGGGGTGATTTTGGGGGGGTGAGGGGTGATTTGGGGGGTTCCCCTTCACTCCTCTTCCTGTCTCATGGTAATTTGGAGGGATTTCCCCCTACTTTTAATTGTATTTAGCGGTCTTTTCACGGCCGTGATTCCCCTAACCCCATATGCCATGGATTTCAGTGGCTCGCCGACTGCAAAGTTTTCCCGGAACCGAACTCTTATGCTTGGCAAGGGATGACTGTAAATGCCAGGTTGAACTGCCGGGGTTCCGGCATGGGGCAGGCCTTCCCAGCTGCCCCTCACTTCCCTGGTCCTAACCCCGCTGGTGTAAGACCTCTTGGCTCAGAGCAGGAGACTGGAGTGAGAGATGTTTTGACGTTACTCACCCCGCCCCCTGCCGCCGTTTCTCCCTTTTTTAACCAGGTTGAAAGGCGCCCTGCTGTTCATCACCATTGCCCTCATCGGCACAGGCTGGGCGTTCGTTAAGCACATCCTTTCGGATAAGGACAAGAAGATCTTCATGATCGTCATCCCGCTCCAGGTGAGGCTGGGAAGGAGGAGGAAGGCGTTGCTCTCCTCTGCACTCATTCAAAGGACAGCCATGTGTGTACTGGAGAACCTCAATATTCGTGGATCCTGCATCCAGAGATTTGCATATCCGTGGTCGGGTAATGGACCCCTGACCTCAGTATATGCGGTTAAAAAATCAGGTGGGGGGTTAAATACATGGGTTGGAGGTGGCCAGAAATGACTTCGGAGGTCATTTCCGGCTGCCATTTTTAGGAGAAGAACCATTTTGTGGCTCATTTTGCCAGAACAGGGAGGGAACCATAATTTTTTACTCTTGGCGGGGGGGGACTGCAGGGAACCCACAGAGCACAGTAGGGCACTTTATGGTGCTTTTTTGTTTGTAATCTTGCCCATTGTTTGGCCATCCCGCCCCCCCCCCCCGCTTAAGAACCTAATCCCCGTGATGCTATTGCTTCAATTAATCGGTATTTGCGGTTTCGGTATCTGACACCAGCCACGAACAGAATCCCCTCGAACACTGAGGTTTTCCTGTACCAGTTTCCAGAACAGGGCACAGTTATGACCTGGGCGCTGCTCCCTTTGCAATCCTCACCCATGGAGCATGCCACAGGTGCACTGCAGAGTCCAAAATGGCAGGGTGCCAGCCAGAGTTTTGGCATGACTGTTCACGCCTTCTGAAATTTTACAGAAGTGGGGTTTCACTTGGGGGGTGCCCTGTCACATCCAGCCTCCTCGAATCAAAGATCTTAAATCAATGTGCCCGATAGCTTTCAGACAAACACATATAGAGAGAGCATCTGAGCTGGGGTTTGAGCTATGCTCCTATGAGCGTTCAAGCTGTATCCCAGGGAACCCTGAGTTCTCTGGTAGCATCTTAGGTGTTCCTCAGCAGCGGCAGAAAAAAGTCCCTGAAAGACTGGCCCAGTTCATTCCCAGCACAGTGACGGGTGCTGGTTTCTTCCTTGTGTTCCTTTTAGATCAGGAGCCCTTTGTAGACGGAACCATCTTATTTATTACTAATAAAGCATCTTGCAGTTTGCAAGCATGCATCCTGTTCCACGAAGTCCATACTTCCGGTGTGCAAAAGTACCTAAGAAAACTGAACCCTACGCCACAACCCTCACGCTAATAACCCCTAACCCATGCTTTTCCAGTAGGACAACATTCCCATATTTTCTGGGAATATAATGAATTTTTCCGGGGGTCCTTCCCCTCCCCCCCTCCACTGTGAAAACAGCTTGTTTTGATCTCTCATGGTTTGGTCTGGGAGTTCCATGCCAGTAAGTGAGTCAGTGAGGCCCAAGCAGCTGTATATTATGGATATAAACAAACAACAAAAAAGTTTGTTTATTATGGCTGTATTTATTTTTCTTTGTAAACCGCTTTGAGAACTTTTGTTGCTAAGTGGTATGGAAATGTTTGTAGCAGTAGTAGCGGATGCAGCATGGCCTCTGCTGCACTTCCCCTGGAGTGTGTAGCAGCCGCAGTGTGTTGAATATATTTTAGATTGCCCTCTCAGTTCAGTTGGAACCAAAGTGAGACACCACCATCCTGCGTGAACCGAGTGTGTGTCCCACAACCCACCCCGGATTCCGTTGCAATGTGCAAGGTTTCGGCAGTGGGTAGACTTCTGCTTACTGAGCAGAGAGGCACCTTTCAAAGTGGTGATTCTCTTATATTTAGCAGGGGGAGAGCAACTGGCCCTATCCAACCCCAGCACAGCATCTCTCCAGTGGCTGATATTGGTGTTTACCTTATATTTCTTTTTTAGATTGTGAGCCCTTTGGGGACAGGGATCCATCTTATTTATTTATTCTTTATTTTTCTCTGTAAACCGCTTTGGAAACTTTGTTGAAAAGCGGCATATAAGAAGAAGAAGAAGAAGTAGTAGTAGTAGTAGTAGTAGTAGTAGTAGTAGTATACAGCAGTCCTTGAGACAATGTGGAGAAAGTTCCCTGAAAGTCACTTTGAAAAGGCAAACAGGGCACAGCCCTCCTCTAGGGGGATATTTGGGAGTCAAATGTCTTTCCTTCCACGCACAGGAGATCCAAATTCTGCAACCCCAAACAGTGGAGTTCTGTGTATAAATTATGCAGATTGAGCAAATTAACCTAAGCTTTTAGGTTGCTTAATTTTCCTTTGATACAGAGGGGGGCAAGAAGCTGTGTAGGACACTGACTGAAGCATCGTCATCTCTGTTCACAGGCATATCCTATTTCAGCCACCACTCTGGCTTGTCCAACTTCAGGCAGGCATTGCCCGCATGCTTCCATGAGGGCTAGGAGCTTGAGATATAGATATATAGATATAGATATATGTATATATATATATATGTATTTATTTATTTTGTAAGAAGAGAGAACTGAGACTCTCGGGGGACTTGAGAGTTGTGCTCTTGTGGATTCTCAGCAGACACTCCACCCTATCCAAATCCCTTTGTTTCACCTTGGCACTCTTGCGGCTAATTTTATCTATCTATCTATCTATCTATCTATCTATCTATCTATCTATCTGTCTATTTATCTGGCATATTTTTATACCGCCCCAAAGTTCTCCGGACGTTTTACAAGACAATAAAAACCACCAATCAAAAGATTAACACATTTCAACAATGACAATTTTAAAAGTTAATGCCTTCCTGTGCTCCTTGCCAGGTCTTGGCAAACGTGGCCTACATCATCATCGAGTCAACCGAAGAGGGCACGACAGAATATGGTCTGTGGAAAGAGATCCTGTTCCTGGTGGACTTGCTTTGCTGTGGGGCCATCCTGTTTCCAGTTGTGTGGTGAGTTGCAGTCAGTGTTACCTCTGAGGTGTGGGGCGTACTGGCGTGCTCACAGGTTTTTTTTATGTCCGCTCAGTTAATTTTAGATCCCGCTCAGGCCCCACTGTGAATACACATGCAGGCACACTGCCTTGGTACTGCTGTCCAGAACAAAACTCATTTCACACGCAGATGAAAAAAATTAGAATACTGGTTACAATGTGGGGCCGAGCCGTTCCCATGTGGTGCACACATGCAGGAAGCAAAAGAGCTAATCAGACCATTTCAGACAAGTGACCTTGTGAGGAACACAGGAAGCTGCCATATACTGAGTCAGGCCCTTGGTCCATCTCGCTCAGTATTGTCTACACAGACTGGCAGCGGCTTCTCCAATCTCAGTTCTTGGTGTGATTTTTGTTCTGGGCTGTTCTGAATGAGCCGTTTCCACTTCTGCCGATTCTGAGCAGATTTTTGTGTAATCCAATCAGATGGTTGTTTGCCCAACTTGTTCTCCCCGCACATTCTGCTGCTTGCATCATGCAGCTTTCTTCTGCAACATGTAGCAGGCCAGCAGGGGGCACTCCAGGCTTGGCTAAAGCCCGAACGCTCCTTCGAACCTCGGGATGGGCCAGGTACTGCTTCAGAGCACCTGTTTGACTTGAAGTTCCAAAGTGGTAACGTGTTGCTAATTCCCGCTTAATTATCCTTTCTAGGTCAATAAGGCACTTACAGGAGGCCTCTGCGACAGATGGAAAGGGTGAGTGGTGCGTTCCAATTGAACAACTTCTCTGCATAATTTTGTGGAAAGCAAAGGAGCTTCATGAGATTTTCCCTCATCGGAACCTAGGAAGCTGCCTTCTACTGAGTCAGGACACAGGGCCATCTAGCTCAGGATTGTCTACCCAGACTGGCAGCGGCTTCTCCCAAGGCTGCAGGCAGGAGTCTCTCTCAGCCCTTTCTTGGAGATGCTGCCAGGGAGGGAACTTGGGACCCAGATGCTCTTCCCAGAGCAGCTCCATCCCCTGAGGGGAATTTCTTACAGGGTTCACATGTAACCAACCCTCCCTCCCTCCCTCCCACCCTCCCATTATTTGTAAATTTACTCTCTTTATTAAAACAAATTTACAACTCTAAAACAACATTGATCCAAACGCAAACCACAAAACCTAAGAGAACAAACCCCGATTCATCAATCCATCCAAACTCTAATATTGTCTAAGGTTGGGAAACAACCATAATTTCCCCGATTAGTGTAAAGAATAAAATCTGACCAAATTGCATGAAAAGCATTGTTTCCAGGAAATGCATTTACTACCGCGAGCTGGGGGCATAATCCTGTTGCTGGTTTGTAATCTTGCTCATCTCCGTGAATACCTCTGTCCAAAAGTGGGAGAGCTGAGGACAGACCCTAAGCTACCCGGATGAACTCTATGTTTGCTATCACTTATCTGATAGCAATGACAAAATTACTTATGCAGCCGCTAAGTTTTGTCTCATGGCCATTAGAATTCAAAGTAACAGTTAGATTTGATAAGGTTTGGGAATACCTGTTTGTTACTGTTTGAGCTCTGGGTATATATTTCTTTGGTCAGCGGCCGCAAATAAACAGAACTGACCTGACCCTAGGACAGGTCCACCAAAGATGGAACTGGGTTCCCTTTATCCTGCAACCATGCCAGTTGTCTCCCCTTCAAATGCAAACCAGGGTGGACCTTGCTTAGCCACGGGGACAATTCATGCTTAATATAATGGCACAGCAGGGAAACGACTTGACTAGCAAGCCAGAGGTTGCCGGTTCGAATCGCTGCTGGTATGTTTCCCAGACTATGGGAAACTCCTATATCAGGCAGCAGCGATATAGGAAGATGCTGAAAAGCATCATCATCTCATACTGTGCGGGAGGAGGCAATGGTCAAGCCCTCCTGTATTCTACCAAAGAGAACCACAGGGCTCTGTGGGCGCCAGGATTCGACACCGACTCGAGGGCACACTTTCCCTTACCACAAGGCCAGCATGGTGCAGTTCCACTGCTCTCTGGACAAAGGAACAGGCCGCCTGATGCAAGCGGCAAGCTCTCTTTCACTGGGGGTTTCCAAACAGCCCCCGGGCCGAGATGCTGTAGCTGTTTCCTGCACTGGGTAACGGAGTTGGACTAAAAGACCTCCCGGGTCCCTTCTAATATTCTGTGATTCTAAATTAGAAGGAGGCAGCATCAGCCTATTCACTAGGAGGAATTTCCTAACCATGGGAGCTGTGGGGTAGCATCTCCAGGTAGGGCTGGGAAAGACTCCGGCCGGAAGCCTTGGAGACCCACTGCTGCCAGTCAGAGTGGACAAAACTGAGCTAGAGGAACCAAAAGCCTGACTCAGTATAAAGTAACCTCCTCCGTTCCTAAATACAGTTGAAATCAGGGTTTCTTAACCATGCCCCACCAGATGATGTTGGACTACAACTCCCATCACCCCCAGACATGGCCTTTGTGGCTGAGGATGATGGGAGTTGTAATCCTCTGGAGGCCCTAGGATAAGAAGCCCTGGTCTAAATAATTCTGCAAAGGGCCAGACCTCTCTGTTTAAGCACTGCCTGCCCAGATTTCGGCCTGGCTGCACCCCCTGGAGTCTTTTCTCCCCTCCCTGCCCGCTTCCTTTATTGCTGTGTGTTTTAAATAGGCACTTGGGAGGAGAGGAGGAAACCTCCTCCAGTTTGCAGACCCTCAGTGCCGCCTGGAACACTGCAGGTGCCAGCAGGGCAGCCGAGGGAAGGGTGGGTGGGAAGAGAAACGGAAGGAGCCAGATCTAGGGTGATGCTTAGCCAAGGAGGGGGGAACCAGGGGGTCAAGGTGACTTTGGAGCCAGAAAGTGCCCCAGAAGGGGATGCACAAGGCGGCTTCTCCAGCACAAGAATCCAGCCTTGCAGATCGCTCCACGGAAGCATTTAGCTGTCTTTGTGATTCGCTGGACGGAGAAGCAGCAGCCCACGCACTTAGAAAGGTTTCTGCACTGGGTCGCCTGGAGGCGGCGATTACTCGCCATAGGCGGCCCCAGTGAGTGGCTGGGTCAGCCTGAAGGCGCTTGTGTCGCGGGGGGGGGGAATCGAACCCGCCTTTTCTGACCCCTGGGGTGCTACCTTACCCATACGCGGGTCACACAGGAGGAAGAGCGGACTAGTTTAGAACCAGCGGGTGGAAAGGACAAGGCAGCAGATTGAGGCTCGAGTCTCTTAAGCCGTTGTTGTTCAACAGTGAGAAGTGTCTGCCTTGGCTAGTGGTGGGTTCTTCCTTCATTGGAGGCTTTCATATGGAAGCTGGGCAGGCATCTGTCAGGGGTGTTGTAGCAGCTTCCTGTGCTGAACAGGGGGTTGGGCTAGAAGACCTCTTAAGGTCCCACCCACCTCTCACATTCTAGGATTCTGCCTTCACTTGAAGGGCTGCTCTGCATTAGATTTTCCCAACCACCATAGCTGCCGGTTGCTGCTTCGTGTGCGGGGGAGAGCCGGTCTTGCGGTGGTGAGCACGAATGGAGCCCTTTGCTAAGCCGGGTCGGCCCTGGTTTGTATTTGGATGGGAGGCTTTATGTGAGCATTGTGGGCTGTCAGAGATTGGGGCCATCACTCAGTGGAAGAGCACTGCAAGCATGCACAAGGTCCCCGATTCACTCCCTGCCAGGGCTGGGATTGCGTCCCGCCTGAAACCTAGCTGCTGCCAGTCAGAGTGGACAATGCTGAGCTCGATGGACCAAGGGCCCGACTCAGTAGAAGGCAGCTTCCCATGTTGCTGTGTGTGATGCCGAACTCCATCTATAAGGCACCTGCATCCCTTGCCTGGTTCTCCTGGAAAAGTTGGCGATGCCGATGCATTCCTTTCCCTCCCGGGCTTCCTCCCCCAGCTGTTCAAATGCTCTGCCCAGTTCCGTGCCATCGACTAGGTCCACGGCCAGTTCCGAATCTCCCGTAAGCGAGCGAGCCCTGCGTTCTGCGTGAGGAACGGGAAACGGCCGGCCAGCCTTTCTCCGCCAGGCACTCTCCCCGCCGGAGCGGGCCGCGTGAATCACGGCCCCTTCCGTTCCCCAAATGAATCGCTCCTGACAGTCGGGGCCTGCTTGCTGTCGCTGTGTGTGGACAGTGCCGTTTCCTCTCCTCCCTTTCGCCGCCCGCCTTCCGCTTCCCATTCCAGAGGCCTCCCTCGGTCGCTGCATCAATTCCCACCCTCGCCCTGCCAGCCTCCCGTTCTGATTCCGGAGGTTTCGCCCCTCTTTGCATTGTTGCTGCCGAACAGACTCCCCTTCGGTTCAGCAGTTGGCAGCCCGCCAGCCGTGCAGGTCAGGTTTTGGGTCGGGGATCTTTGGTCCCGGTGATCTCTGGCGGTCCCCTCCCCGTCCCGTGGCCCTGGACCCCGGCTGGGTTTCCTTCTCAGCAGGCCAGGAGCGTCGTCTGCTTCTGTTGGGGCCGTAGGTAGGGCTGGGGGAAGACTCCTGCCTGAAACCGCGGAGAAGCTGCCGCCAGTCTGGGTAGACAGTGCTGAGCTAGACGGACCAAGGGTCGGACTCCGGAGGAGGCAGCTTTCTGTGTTCATCGGGAGCATCAATAGCTCAGGGGAAGAGCACTCCTCTCCGGGCAGGGCAGGGAAGGACAGGGATGCAACCGGCATCTCCAACCTTTAATAACAATGACGCCTCAATAACACCTGTCTGGCTGTGTGAACAATAATAATAATGCTGAGCTAGATGGACCCAGGGTCTGACTCGGCATAAGGCACCTTCTTGTGCTCGCCCTCTTCCTGCATATGTTGGGCTCAGCGGCCTGTGATGTCTTGAAGCCTCGGCCAGATTGTTCCTGGCAAGCCATCGGGGCGAGTTTCTGGTGCTTCCGAATACACACAGTACACACAGAGAGAGAGTACACACACAGTACACACACACACACACACACACACACACACACACAGTACACATATACACACACAGTACACATACACACAATACACATACACACACACAGTACACACACACACACACAGTACACATATACACACACAGTACACATACACACACACACAATACACACACACAGAGAGTACACATACACACACAGTACACGTACACATACACACAGAGTACACACACACACACACAATACACACACAGAGAGAGTACACACACAGTACACACACACACAGTACACACACACACAGTACACATACACACACACACTACACACACGCAATACACACAGAGAGAGTACACATACACACACAGAGTACACACACACACAGTACACGTACACACACAATACACACACAGAGTACACACACACACAATACACACACAGTACACATACACACACTACACACACGCAATACACACACAGAGAGTACACACACACAGTACACACACACACACAATACACACACACAGAGAGTACACACACACAGAGTACACACACACACAATACACACACAGAGTACACATACACACACAGAGTACACATACACACACAGAGTACACATACACACACTACACACACGCAATACACACACAGAGAGTACACATACACACACACAGTACACACACACACACACGCACACAATACACACACACACACACACAATACACCCACATCCCCGTCTGCCTGCAGCCAGTGTGGGCCCAGCCCCTTCGCCCTTGGCAAGGTCGCCAGATCAACAGGAGGCCACATTCCCTGTTATTGCACCCCCCCCCCGCAAGAGCCGCAATTCAAAGCCGGTCTGATGCCAACCCATCTGCCCTCGCTCCCGGGCCTCGCTGGCATCCAAATGCAGCAGCGTTCAGAGGGCAGGGGTGGGCGGCATTCTGCGTCACCTTTCCAGTCAACCAGCACTTTCTCCCCCGCCCCCCCCCCAGCTCTCTTCGTCTTCTACACGAATTTGCTAAAATGCCGAGATTTGTCATGGGAACCCAGTTGCTTTTTATGACCACAAGCGCGGTTGCCTCGAATGATGAGAGGGAACGAGATTGACTGGCACTGCCAAGAGCTCTGTAACTGCTGCCGCAGTGTTTCTGGTTTTGACTCAGCAAAGCACACTTCCCGGTCCCCCTACCTCCCCGAAACCTGCGTTTTTGATGCACCCCGAAATCTGCTCTCTCATTTTCTCCATTGATTTATTAACTGGGTGGCAGCATTGAGCTGGTTAGCTAGATTAATGGATTCTCACAGGGGTTCTCAGATGGACAGTTCCCATCTCTCTCAGTCACAATGGCCAAGGATGATGGGAGTTGTAGTCCAACATCTGGGCGCCCACGTTTGAGGACCCCTGGATTAAGAAACCACTTAATAGCCTGCAGAGGTGCCTTAAGGAGATATTTTATTTTATTACATTACATTACATTACATTACATTACATTACAATTATATCCCGCTCTTCCTCCAAGGAGCCCAGAGCGGTGTACTACATACTTGAGTTTCTCCTCACAACAACCCTGTGAAGTAGGTTAGGCTGAGAGAGAGAAGTGACTGGCCCAGAGTCACCCAGCAAGTCTCATGGCTGAATGGGGATTTGAACTCGGGTCTCCCTGGTCCCAGTCCCGCACTCTAACCCCTACACCTCGCTGGCTGGTTAAAAACATGCTTTAATTTTCTTCTTACAAATGTGCTTATTAAAGCACAGTGAGAAGAGAGCTGGTCTTGTGGTAACCAGCATGAATTGTCCCCTTTGCTAAGCAGGGTCCACCATGGTTGACATTTGAGTGGGAGTCTACATGTGTGAGCACTGTAAGATCTTCCCCTTAGGGGATGGGGAAGAGCATCTGCATGCACAGGGTTCCAAGTTCCCTCCCTGGCAGCATCTCCAAGATAGGGCTGAGAGAGGCTCCTGCCTGCAACCTTGGAGAAGCTGCTGCCAGTCTGGGTAGACGGTCCTGAGCTAGCTGGACCAAGGGTCTGACTCAGTAGAAGTCAGGTTCCGATGTAAAAACTGCAGCTGGCAAGTGGCATCTTGGGCTTGTTTTCATGAAAATCATGAAATCGGAATTGTGTGTGCAGAGCAATGGTCTGACTCAGTATATGGCACCTTCCTATTTTCCTCTAACTCTAGCTGCGTGCAGATCTGTAGCAACAACAACAAAATATTTATATACTGCTGTTTGACAAAAGTTTCCAAAGCTGTTTACATGGAGAAATAATAAACAAATAAGACGGCTCCTTGTCCCCGAAGGGCTCACAATCTAGAAAGAAACATAAGACGGACACCAGCAACAGTCACTGGAGGTACTGCGCTGGGGGTGGAGAGGGCCAGTTGCTCTCCCCCTGCCCTTGGTCCATCTAGTTGAGTATGATCTACCCAGACTGGCAGTGGCTTCTCTGAGGTTGCATTCAGGATCTTCCTGAGCGTTTTTCACACAGCAGGCGTTACCGTGAGTTTACCGCAAAGCTTTACTGCAGCTTCAAAGTTGCTCCAAAAAACCAATGCAAAAAGTGGATTTTTTTTTCCCTTTTAGCCTGGATATATATCGGGCTACACTCCAACACACCATTAAAAACCCGAATCGTATGTGAGGTGCTCCCCGATAGCTCGCAGGGACTATTTAGGGCCGATGTGTGAACGCAGGCCCTCCATTCCGGAGGAGATGTGAGCGAAAGTGCTTTAAAAGCCCTGTGTGGGAAACACCATGGAGATGATTCTAGGGAGGGAATCTGGTGCCTTCTGCATGCAAGCAAGCAGGTGCTCTTCCCAGAGCAGCCACGACCCCAAGAGGAAGATCTCCCAGTGCTCACCTGTAGTCTCCTATTTAAATGTTAACCGGGGTGGAGCCTGCTTAGCAAAGGGGTTGCTTGCCGCCCCAAGACCAGCTCTCTCTATAAATCATATCATCTATATACAGAGCAACTCAAAACCTGAAAGCTTAGGTTTTTGCATGTTCAAGTGTTAAGCGGGGGGAAATGCAAGGGGAAAAAAAGAAAACGCCCACTGCAGTCTGAAACGGTGCTGTCTATCTAGATTCAGCCGTCTCCCTCTGAGTAATAGAGATCCGCTGCATAGATGAGCGTCAAGTTAACGTGTGAATTGCTTCAAGCTCTTTTTTGACGTGTGCAGTCTCAACGCTGATCCCACCCACCCCCACCCTGACCCCCACACCGACCCCCACCCCCCGCCCTGCAACGTTGGGTTCTTGCCGCTAGCCCCATCTGTGTTCTCTTCCAGCAGCAGCCATCAACCTAGCAAAGCTGAAGCTGTTCAGACATTACTACGTCATGGTAAGAGATCGGGCGCGCTGGGCTGTGGCGGGGGGGGCGGGGGGGCTTGGTGGCGGGGGGAATGCTCCCGAACCATTTAGACCAGAGGCCTTGTCTGATATCTATCCCTTGTGCAGCCTTTCTTTTGAGGCGTACAAGTTTAATATCTCTCTAGGATCAGGGGTTTGTGACGGATGAGGTTCTGACTGCGGGCTCCGTTTCGGTTCTCTCCCTCCTGCAGATTGTGTGTTACATTTAT
This sequence comes from Hemicordylus capensis, assembly GCF_027244095.1. Lineage (NCBI taxonomy): Eukaryota > Metazoa > Chordata > Lepidosauria > Squamata > Cordylidae > Hemicordylus > Hemicordylus capensis. The sequence goes on from NC_069673.1 coordinate 11,303,948, forward strand.
TTCACACGGATCATTGCCATCCTCATCAAGATCGCCGTTCCGTTCCAGTGGAAGTGGCTTTACCAGGTAGGGGCGTCAGCTGCACTCATTTTTATTTTTATTTTTAGTTTTTTTAAAGCTGCAACTCAATGTCAAAAGACAGATCTCCTCCAGTAGCAGCTCACCCCAGTGAGCCAGGGGGCACCGGAGGAGGCAGCCCAGGTTGATGCTTTCTCTCCCGCACTACCTGCAGGCTGGGCATTCATCAGGTTAGCCACACAGCTCTACCTGACGAATGGCCTGCCTGCAGGCAGCATGGCTCCTCGGCGGGAGAGGAGCAACCCGTACTGCCCCCTTGGGTGCCCTCCTGGCTCGTCTGGACAAGGCACTACTGATCTCTCGCCCGACATTTTGCGCCTGTCACGATTAAGCTTTCGTGGAAACCTGCCGTTCTAAGCAGATGTGGCTTTTGTGCAGAGATTTTAAAGGTAGCATTTTTGTTCGCCACCTGTGCCTCTATGGCTGTCTCCCACGGGTTGGCTGGATTATATTTACACAGGGCCTGAAAAATAATTGCTTTATTGATCTGGGAAGACACACATGTGAAAAGGCCCTTCAGACATTAATCAAGAACACCAAAAGGACCAAGAGAGGGCTGGGGTTTGTCCTTGGAAGCAAACCAAACACCAATCAAAACATCCCCTGAATTTAAGAAACATAAGCCAATGGATACAAAATCCTAACACACACACACACACACACACACACACACACACACACACTTACTTCTGTGTGTGTGTGTGTGTGTGTGTGTGTGTGTAGATAGATAGATAGATAGATAGATAGATAGATAGATAGATAGTCCGGTGGGAGGAAGTGTGAATTGACCCCTTTGCTACACAGGGTCTACCTTGGTTTGCATTTGGATGGGGGACTAAATGTGAACACTATTAGGTATTCCCCTTGTGAGATGGGCCTGCTGCTCCATGGAAGAGCACCTCCCTGCTTGCATGTAGACAGTTCCAAGTTCCCTCCCTGGCAGCATCTCCAGGTAGGGCTTAGAGAGACTCCTGCCTGCAACCTTGCAGAAGCCGCTGCCAGTCTGTGAAGACAATACTGAGCTAGATGAACCAGAGGTCTGACTCGGTAAAAGGCAGCTTCCTATGTTCTGAAGGGTTTTGACTGCTGTTCTGCTAAGACATGGAGACTGTTCTGGGTTCAGTCCCTGGATCTTGCGAGAAGGTCTGGGGAGGCTTCCGCCAGACCCCTCGCAGTAGAAGGTGAGGGACAGCCCTGGCAAGACAGACCCGTGGTCTGAGTCCCCCTAAGATGTGTTGGGACGAGTCAGTGCTTTTCGTGCAGCCAATCCAACGTCTCATTTAGGGAGGCTGGGAGAGACCGGGAAAGCTGCTGTTAATCAGAGTTGGCTGTTCTGGTGCCTGCAACCTGGCTCTGTATAGCACAGCTGCACAACTTTGGCCCTCCTGTGTACGCTGGCCTACAACTTCCATCATCCGTTTTGGCCCCTGTGTCCCAAACATCTGGGTGGGGCTGAAGTTGTGCAGCTCTGCTGTATGGGGCAGTTTGGCCCCCCTGCATATTGCCATCGCTTCGTGGCGTGTGGTTTATTAAAAATAAAATGTGCTGTCGAGTCAATTTCGACTCCTGGCACCCACAGAGCCCTGTGGTTGTCTTTGGCAGAATACAGGAGGGGTTGACCATGGCCTCCTCCCGCGCAGTAAGAGATGGTGATGCTTTTCAGCATCTTCCTATATCACTGCTGCTAGGTATAGTACCAGCGGGGATTCGAACCAGCAACCTTCTGCTATCTATCTATCTATCTATCTATCTATCTATCTATCTATCTATCTATTTATATACCACTCAAACTTTCATCTCTGGGCGGCTAACATAAAACAATTAAAACACATATAAAAAGTTAAAACAATTCAACAATTTAAAATCAACTACAGAATTAAAACCGACAAATTTTAAAAAGCTGAGAAAGCTTGGGTGAAAAGATGGGTTTTCAGGTGTTTTTTAAAAATTGCCAGAGATGGGGAGGATCATATCTCATCAGGGAGCGCATTCCACAATCTCGGAGCAGAAACCGAGAAGGCCCGTCTCTGTGTAGCCACCAGACGCGTTGGTGGTAACTGGAGACGGACCTCCTCAGATGACCTCAATGGGCGGTGGGGCTTGTAGTGAAGAAGACGTTCTCTTAAATGCCCAGGGCCTAAGCCGTTTAGGGCTTTATAAGCTATAACTAGCACTTTGTAATTTGCCCGGGAACCTATCGGCAGCCAGTGTAGCTCCATCAGCAAAGGAGTAACGTGGTCTCTCCGAGATGACCCAGAGTTAGTCAAGTATTTCCCCACTGCGCCACTTAAGGTGGTTGTGGTTTGCTAAAGGGACCATAAATTAGAACCAGACTGCAGGGAAATGGCGGGGGAGACCTTTCCCAAGCTCTCTCTGTTTGCTTCCAGCTGCTGGATGAAATGGCCACCTTGGTGTTCTTCATCCTCACTGGCTACAAATTCCGGCCGGCCTCGGACAACCCCTACTTGCAGCTCTCTCAAGATGACGAGGACGACTTGGACATGGAAGCCGTGTAAGGACCCTTTTGTTCCCTTGCATTCCCGTTCCCCACGTGTCGGGCCCAGCTCCCGCAACATCAGTGGGGCCTATGAGGGGAGGCACTGTACCCTGTTAGCAGGAGTTGCTGCTGTTCGAGTGCCATTAGTATGAGAGTGCCATTCGGCTTCTCTCCTGTGAAACTGCCTCTATCAGTCGTTAAGGCTGTGCATCGAGTTGGAGCGACAATCGGATCCGACTCGATACGGCCCCTATTGGAGACGGTTTCGTTGTATCGTTTCCGATGCAAAATTGCGAACACTGGCACCTTCCAATGCTATATTTTTGGTAAGAGATTGTGCTGTGTTGAACTTCATCCAGATGGGCTGTCTTTGTGCTTCTTTGCTTTGTTGCTGATGTCACAAAAGTTGCTTGTCTTTGAATTTGGTGATGTGCCATATATGAAAAAAGCTGGGGGCCGAGGGAGAGAATGGGTTTGTGATAGTTGGGCCCTACTCTGGAGGGCCAGAGTTATAAAGTTCTCGCTCTATGCCAGGATACCAGATGTGTTCCCCGTGTACCCTTCTTGGAGGTTAAGTCACCTAAGGCTGTGCTAAGATTTGAGTTCACATCTCCTGCCTACTGGAATTCCCCCCCACACACACACACTAAGAATATTTGGACTGTGCCTTGTGAAATACTATTGAACTCCGGTCTTCATCTTATTTTCAGCACAATCCAAAGGTCTGCTTGCTGGTTTAAATCCCCTGATAAGGGTGATCGCTCTAGACATCTGACCGGTCTCCACTCTCTTGTAAATGCTTTAAATTGAAATTCCTAGGACTGCTGACCTGTTAAGATTAAAAAAAAAAAAGAATGCTGAACCAGCTGCGGATAGAACTTTACAGCTGTGTGTGTGTGTGTGTGTGTGTGTGTGTGTGTGTGTGTGTGTGTGTGTAGTGTAATAGGCCCTAACTCTCAGGAAGCAATCTTTCCTTCAACATTGCACTAAAGATAATTGGTATGTCCTGCGATCAGCCCTTCTGCTGGGCTTTTATTCATGTGGACAGCAGAAAAGGTTTACAGCAAGGTTACACAACTCAAATGCCCCCCCCCCCCCGGTGGGCCGGAACCACCCACAACTTGGCGCGCTGGGGCCGAGGTCGATTTTCAGTGCGTTATTACATTAAAATTAAAAATATTCTTGTGGATCTCTTCCCCTGTCAAGGAACGTGTAGTTTTAAGCAAGGAGAGTGGCCAGAAAATAGGTACTGTCCATGCTCAAAGAGTGGGGCCCCTGGAGTGCTCGCCAGCCCCAAACAAATCTTTGGGGCGATTTAGGGAGTCCTCTCCTCTCCCTAAATCGCTGATCAGAGGGAACAGAGCAGAAGCACTTTGGTGATTGGGCAGTGGGGGTTCCATATGCAGATAGGGAAGAGCAGTGGGTAGGGGCGAGCGAGTGAGTGAGTAGGGGGCGAGGTGAGTGGGCGGGCGACCGGCGGGGAGAAGGCAAGTGAGCATGGGTAGACGAGACTGAGCAATAAAGCAGGGGCTGGGGGCGGGCAGCTAGGAGAGCAACAGTGTCCGAGCGCACAGATGCTCTGTGTGGGTTCAGCTAGTCTTAATGACTTTACAATTAATTTCAGTAAGGCTGCTTATTCCTGGAGACAATCTAGCTATGTGGTCGCTAAGAGTCGACACCACCTTGACAGCCCTTAATCAGTCAAGGCTGCTGATGAGACATGCCCCCCCCCCCCCCCCGTGGCCAAGGTTACTGCTTACTTACCGAATACTCCAGACGACACGCCGAGTTCCACTTGGGAGCCTTTCATAATTTGCAATTTTGCCCAGGGTCAGCACCCTCCTCCACAATTTGGCTTTTCTTTCTAGAATATGTGGCTGTTTTGGTGTTTTGCTTTTGCTTCTTTCTCTCTCTTTTTTCTTTCCAATCATTCTTGGCAAGGGTGGATTTGTGTGGGCGGGCGTCTTTTTCTTTCTTTTTTTGGAAACTTGAGAGCAAGGGCTGCTGGATCTCCCGATTGATGTATGCAGTTATTGAGATGTTCATGAATTGCTCATTGTAAAACTATTTCTATTTTCTGCCTTTGCCTTTTTTATTGTTTACTGTTGCTTGTTTATTTTGTTGAAAAACAATAAAAAGATTAATTTTTTTTTAAAGACTGCTTATGAGGAAAGTAGTGTGGATGTGAACCAGTGACTGGAGTAGCCTGTCTCAACAGTAACATGTAAAGGTGCGTGTGCATATGCACAAAAAACACAAATTTAAGTGTGACGCTTGGGGAGCCAGCCTACTCCAGTCACTGGCTCACAGAGCCAGCGTGGTGTAGTGGTTAGAGTGCTGGACTGGGACCGGGGAGACCCGAGTTCAAATCCCCATTCAGCCCTGAGACTTGCTGGGTGACTCTGGGCCAGTCACTTCCCTCTCAGCCTAACCTACCCCACAGGGTTGTTGTGAGGAGAAACCTAAGTATGTAGTACACCACTCTGGGCTCCTTGGAGGAAGAGCGGAATATAAATGTAAAATAATAATAATAATAATAATAATAATCCACATTAAGTTCCTCATACGCAGTCTTATCAAAGATGTCATACTGCGTATGATAAGACACGTTTCCTTGCCCCATTAATTTCAATGGGAGTACTCCCAGTGCTGATTTCCTGAAGCCTGTCAATCAGGCTGAGGAGAGGAGGGGCTCGCTGAGCTTCAGCACGTAACCAGCCAATCGGGGGCAGAGGAGGAGGGGCTTCACCCTGGTGATGGACATAAGCAAATACGCAGGGGCAGCAGTCTGAAGGCTCTGTCGATACTTGAGCTGAAGCTGGAAGCTTTATAAGGAGCTGGTTGCACCCGATTGGCCCCGTAAGTCACCTGAGCCGGTAGCTGCAATACTGCCTGTTGCTAGGGATGTGCAAAGAGGTCCAACCGTTCGGGGTCGAACCGAACCATCCACTGTTTGATGGTTTCACGTAGGAATTAAAAATAATAATTAACTTACCCCCTTCGGGGGAGTTCTTGGATGCATTGTGGTTGTGGGGGATCAGTGGAGGTTCTCCCCCCGCCCCCCGCCGGCTCTTTGTTGGGCCTCCTCCCTCCGGTGCGGTGGCCATTTTGGAGGCACCTGCGCCTGCACAATTGGCTTCTGCGTGGCCTGGCTGAATGGCCGGTAGGACTTCATGAACCCGACCATGGTGTTCAGGAACCCGACCAGGGTGGTGGTGGTTTGAGTGGGTGCTCTACCGAACCGCTCCGGTTCGGACTTGAACCGGACCGGACTCGCCGTATCTGTGCACAGCCTTCCCTGTTGGTCACTTGTTCTCTATGCTCTAGCGCCACCCTCACCACTGCTGGTCAGAGGGTGGTATTGCAGCTCCCTGCTCAGATGCATTCAGGTCAGAACCTGCCTTTCCCTGCCTGCCTTCTTGTTCTCTCTAGCAGCTGCCAGCCCCCGACAGCCTAGCTTGCAACCAAACAAACCCTCCCTCCCTCCGGAAGCTGTTTTTGTCTGGATTAAAAAGGAAGGATGGCCGGTTCCCAGCTTAACACCCCTTGTTCTCTCCCCCTCCTCATCCGGCACGTCCATTCTGGGGCTGCGGTTCAGACATGGCTCTGAGGATGTCTGTCTTCCTTTCTTTTGCACATAATGGATTCTGCGATAAAAAATTTAGCATGTGGAGAGGAAAGTACTGGATGTGATATTAATTAGCGTAAATTTGGTAGTGTCTGGTTAGGAACACCCATGCCAGTCTGGATTTACTTTTTTTTTTTTTTTTTAAAGAGGTGCCAGAAAAGAGGGAGCAGAGTAAATGGAGGCATTTAGCAATAAAGCAAGGATTCTCAGCCTCAGTCCCCAGACATGGTGGGACTGCAGCTCCCTTCCGTCTCCTGCCTCGGAGGCCATTGGGGCTGAGGAGGATGGAGAGCTGGTCTTGTGGTAGCAAACATGACTTGTCCCCTTTGCTAAGCAGGATCCACCCTGGTTTGCATTTGAATGGGAGACTAGAAGTGTGAGCCCTGGAGGAGATTCCCCTCAGGGGATGGAGCTGCTCTGGGAAGAGCATCTAGGTTCCAAGTTCCCTCCCTGGCAGCATCTCCAAGATAGATCTGAGAGAGATTCCTGCCTGCAACCTTGGAGAAGCCGCTGCCAGTCTGTGAAGGCAATACTGAGCTAGTTGGACCTAGGGTCTGACTCGGTATATGGCAGCTTCCTTTGGGGATGGGGCTGTAGCTCATTGGCAGAACATCTCCCTTGCATGCAGAAGGTCCCAGGTTCGTTCCCTGGCATCATCTCCAGATAGGGCTGGGAGAAACTCCTGCCTGCAACCTTGGAGAAGCTGCTGCCGGTCAGTGCAGACCACACTGAGCTAGATGGACCAAGGGTCTGACGCAGCATATGGCAGCTTCGTATGTTCCTATGAACTTGTCATCCAACCACATCTGGGGACCCCACTCATATCATCCATGGGCCATTGCGACTGAGGATCGTGGGAGTTGTAGTCCAACGGCATCTGGGGACCTGAGGGCGAAGGCGAGAGCCGCGCTATTTGGCCTGAGAGGTGGGATGTGCATGCTCGGCATGGACTTATCCCTTCAGTGAGAGGAGAGGGGCAGGGATTGGAGCTGTGTCGGGGGCCTTCAGGGTGAGGGTCGTCATAGGCCCGCCGGGGGGTGTTCCGTAGGGTGTCTCCCTCTGACGTCCCAGGTACTCAAGTTGGCCAAACTCCTTGAAGTAGGAATCGATGCTGCAGGAGCTCCTTTAACCATTTCTTGCCTTTTTCTTTTTCTCTCATCGGATTGCTCACTGCTCTGAGTGCAGATTTACTGGGGGAAAGCAGAATGTGAGCAGCCTTGGCCCCCCCGAGGCACTTCTAGGCAGAGGAAACTGGCGCTGAAACTGACTGCGTGAGAAGGGAAGGGAAGCCCAAGGAGAGACGCAGAGGAGAGGAGGCCACCTGGTCTCTGACTTCAGCATGTCCCAGGCCAGGCCTTTTCAGGGGTCCCAAAATGTAGCCCTCCAGCAGATGTGGGCCTACGGCTCCCGTTATTCCTGGGGGATGATGGGTGTTGTAGCACACTCTGCCTGCGGGTGATGGGCGTTGTAGTCCAACATCATCTGGGGAGCCGTGTGAGTGCCTTTCGCTTTGGGGAAGGAAGCTGGTCTTGCAGGAGCAAGCAGGAAGTCTCCCCTTTGCTAAGCAGGACCTGCCTTGGATTGCATTTGGATGGGAGACTGCATGTGTGCACTGCAAGATATTCCCCTTAAGGGATGGGGCCATAACTTGGTGGCAGAGCATCTGCTTTGCAGGCAGGAGGTCCCCATTTCACTCCCTGGCAGCATCTCCAGGTGGGGCTGGGAGGGACTCCTGCCTGCAACCTTGGAGAGCTGCTGCCAGTCAGTGTAGACAATACTGAGCTCGATGGACTGATTCAGTATCTGGCCACTTCCTTTGTCCCTATGCCACCCTAGGCTATCTATGGTGATGCCCCCAGTTCCCTGACCTGCCCCTTTTTGCCTAGTAGAGGCAAAAACATTATATATCTACTATATATAATGGCTTTATATATAACATCTACTATAACCTTCAGTGGCGCAGCGGGGAAATGCTTGACTAACAAGCAGAAGGTTGCCAGTTTGAATCCCTGCTGAAACACCTCTATCGGGCAGCAGCGCTAATAGGAAGATGCTGAAAGGCATTATTATTACTATTATTATTAATATTAATAATTCGATTTCTATACCACCCTTCCAAAATGGCTCAAGGCAGTTTACACAGAGAAATAATAAATAAATAAGATGGCTCCCTTTCCCCAAAGGGCTCACATTCTTAAAAAAAAACCCACACAAGATAGACACCAGCAACAGTCACTGGAGGTCCTGTGCTGGGGGTGGATACTGTGTGGGAGGAGGCAATCATCTCATACTGTGCGGGAGGAGGCAATGGTCAACCCCTCCTGTATTCTACCAAAGACCATCACAGGGCTCTGTGGATGCTAGGAGTTGAAATCGACGTGACGGCACACTTTACTTTTTGATCGTTATAGTAGAGGGCAGACGCTGCCCCTTGCAGGCGTCTGGTACACAGAAGCACAGCTTCTGACGCACGTTCCGAGAGAGCCAGAGAGGGGGTTTGCAGGCAATAAATATGTCCCCCCGCACAACCCCAGCCTTCAGATCAAACCTTAATGTGTGCGTGACCAAATTTCCTCCAACTACAGTGCCACTTACATTGTTGAGCTAATGGACAAGGGGAATTTGAATCCGACAGCTGAATTTGCAAAGCCTCCGAAAGGTTTCAGTCTCCAACTTCCACGTTTGCATTCTAAGTGACTTGCTCTCCAGTCCTTAATTATCCATTCTTCTCCAACCCCAACCCCCCCATCTGGCAGAGCCCAGGAGAAGCTTGATAAAATGTTAAAAACCAGCCTCGGCGGTTAAATCTCTCCCCGGCCGCTGCACATTTTTGTGACTCGGTGCTCTCGCTTCGTAATGAGCCCGCGAGCCAAGGAGGAAGGGGAGAACTGGGGACACGTCGTCCCCCCCCCCCCCCGCTTCTGGAAGGCGCATTTTGCTTTTCTGGTGTGAATGCAACCCAGATTGAATGTGATCTCTGCATGGGCCTTTTCGTGTCGAAACAGGCTTTTGCACTGCATCGCCCACATTGGCGCAGCTTTGCAAATAGGCTGAAATTAGAGAAGGAGCTAATGTGCTATGCCCGCTGTGTTTTGAGCGGGGGGGCTCTCTCCGTTCAGACGGAATAAACCCCCCGCCCAACCATCAACAGACTTCTCCTTGTTGCCATACATATACGGTGTGTCGATGACTCTGGTTAAGGTGCTGTGCATGAATGCAAGGGTCCCCAATCTTGGACCCCCGATGTTGGACTACAGCTCCCATCACCCCCTGTCGCACCGGCCAAAGGCTGAAAGGGGCAATGGGAGCTGTAGTCCAACGGGCCTGTGACCCGAGGACACCAGGTTTGCCTGCTCGCGATTCGGCCTCCCAGCGAGACATTCTGTTCCAGTGCCGTTTCGCAGCCATGACAGTTCAGTTAGTGGCCTCCTCCAAATAAAACGGCGCACAGCTACAGCCACGAAAAGGGTGAGCCCAGGGCTACTTATCGGCTGAACGGCTGGGCAGTCTTCCTGCTCTGAAAGACTGGGAACGACGCAGATCTCCTCTGAGACCGATTTGGGGTAGGGATGCGCACGAAACCGGCTAGCCCAGTTCGGTTTTGACCTCGGGTCCGGTTCAGTCGCCGGTTCGGAGCTCGACTGGAAAAGGGGAATCCTGTTTTATCAGTAACGGGGCCAGCAGGGGGGCTTCCCCATACGTAGAGGGGGCACGAGGGGAGTGATTTAGCACTTACCCGTCCTGCCAGCGGCCACGGGGAGGGGGCGGATGGCTCCCGCCGCCATCCCTACCGGCCTCCCCAGCAGGCCTCTGAGCATGTGCAGGGGCCATTTGAGTGATCCTGCAGACCAATGTCCTCTGTGCATGAGTGCAGGTCACTAAAATGGCCCCCGTGCATGCGCAGAGGTCCAAACCAGGCTGCCACCAAACCAGGCTACTCTGGGGGAGGCCGGTGGTGTTGGTGGGGAGCCTCCTCCATGCCCCTCCTCTCCGCGGCCACCCCCGGGACTGGTAAGTACTAAATCACTCCCCTCCCATTCCCTCTAGGTAGAGAGAAGCCCCCACTGCCTGCCCTTTTATTGGTAAAGGGGAATCCTCACTGGATTCCCCTTTACTAGTAGAGCTTCGAACCGGCTCTATTTGAGCTGGGCCCGGTTCGACTCTGGACTGGTCTCGACCTTGAGCCCGTCTCGAACTGAGCCAGCCCGCACACCCCTACTGGGGGGCCAGTCACCAAGAAGGCCCTGTCTCAAATGCTAGACAAACCGGCCCCAGCACACGGAGCAAAGTTTCCAGTTGGCCCAGTCAGGTGGGTAGGTTCTGTCGAAAACAAGGCATTGAGGATTTTAAATTCAGCACCATGCCTTGTGCCCAGAATCAGATGGGCGGCCTTGTGCAGTGTCTTCATAAAAGGTGTAACATCCCCTCTGCAGGTGGCTCCAGAAATCAATCTGGCTGCCCGAAGCAAATAAGAGGAACACGCATCGTCACATTGGTCATGCAGAGACCGTGGAATCGCAGCTTTAACTCGGCAGATAGATACGGGGGTGCTGATTTAGACAAAGACGGCATGCCTGAAAGAAGATCAGAAGTACTGTATACAAACTTACAACCTATTTATTAATTAATATTAATATATAATATAGTAGTATAGAAACCCCAATCTGTAAAAGAGATCCCAAATACAAAACCCAACTAACTAACTAACTAACTAGCTAACTTTATTTATTTATTTCACATTCCTATCCTGCTCTTCCTCCAAGGAGCCCAGAGTGGTGTACGTGGTTATTTTTATCCTCACAATAACCCTGTGAGGTAGGCTAGGCTGAGAGATACGTGACTGGCCCAGAGTCACCCAGTGAGTTTCATGGCTGGATGGGGATTTGAACTCGTGTCTCCCCGGTCCTAGTCCAGCACTCTAACCACTACACCACGCTGGCTCCTTTAACGAGAATATTGACAGGACTGATGTTGGCTTATGTATTTTGGATAGCCACGGAGCCCCTCTTTTACTGGATGGGGTTTCTAGATCATGAATATATTACACGCTTGACTCGGATCAGTCCGGTCCCGAGCAGCCTCTCCGGTTCACTAGAACCGCGTCCGGACACGACGCGGGTCTGCGGTTGGTAACACCACAGAGGGATGTTTTGCCAGCGTCACTGCGGGAAGCCGTGCCTGGCTGCAGTGAGGCCTGCCAGGGCGGAGGTAGAGCAACTGCTCTCCTTCTGAAAAGATTCAAGCCAGCCGTGATGGGAGTCTTGCCGCTGGCGTCAGCATCTCCATTATTCAAGGGTTTTGACGGCGCCGAGCAGCAAGATATTTCCCCCGCCCGGCGGCCGTGTCAGCCAAAACGCGCCGGAGCTGTGATTGCTCTGTCGGATGTTTGATGCATCTTTTAAATCGGCTCCTGTGCGCGTCCGAGCTCTGGAGCCCAGGCATGACTAATCTGCTTTGCTAAGCCGGGTTTGCCTGGGTTTGCGTTTGGATGGGGGCCTGCGTGTGAGCATATTCCGCGTGGCTCGGTGGCAAGAGTGTCTGTTCGCAGGCAGAAGGTTCCAGGTCCGCTCCCCGGCGGCCTCTCCAAGGAAGACCGGGCGAGACTCCTGCCTGCAGCCTGGGAGAAGCTGCTGCCAGACAGTGTAGACAATTCTGGGCTGGGTGGAGCAAGGGTCTGACTCAATACGAGGCCGTTTCCTTTGTTCCTTGGTCACCCCTGGCTTGGGGCGTGAAAGGACTCTCTGCTGTCTGTGGTGGTGCTCCTCTACCAATTGCAGGAGGGAGGGCATGCCTGCAACTCCAGCCTGTGGGCTTCCAGTGGCATCTGGTGGGCCACTGTGCGGAATAGGATGCTGGACTAGATGGGCCTCCTTGGGCCTGATCCAGCAGGGCTCCTCTTATGTTCTTATTCCCCGTTCTGCCCCTTTTTGCTAAGCAGAGATACACTGGTACACCGACCTGAACATAACAACAGCCCTGCTGGATCAGGTCCAAGACCCATCCAGTCCAGCATCCTGTTTCACATGGTGACCCACCAGAGAAGCCCACAGGCAAGAGGGGAGGGCATGCCCTCTCGCTGCTGTTTGCTCCCCTGCAACTGGGATTTTGAGGCACCTCCGAGGCTGGAGGTGGCTTGTAGGACTAGTCCCTCTTGATAGACCTGTCCCCCGTGGACTTGCCTAAGCCCTACTCCGAGCCATCCAGGCTGGTGGCTGTTACCGCATCCTGTGGCAGAGAGTTCCATAGATTAATTATGCGCTGGGTGAAAAAAGTACTCTTCCTTTTGTTAGTCCTAAACCCTGTTCCCTCTAAGGTGTTTGTGCGCTCACAGGTTTCCTGATGTCCACTCAGTTCCTTTTGGATCCCGCTCAGGTTGACTCAGGAAGGCCCCACTCTGAAAGGAGGTGCTCACACACTGCCTTGATACTGCCGCCCCGAACAAAACTCATTCCGCACACCGATGGGAAAAAATCAGAGGGACCGCTGGTCCTCAGTTTCCTGGCCATCACTTTCATGGGATGGCCCCTGGTTCTAGCGTTGCGAGAGAGGGAGAAAATGCTCTCTCTGTCCACTGAAGTGCAACTTCTGCCATGCTTTGTGGGGGAGCCCAGAGAGGGGTTTTCCCAGGTAGCAAATATGTCCCCCACCCGTTCTGCCAGACTGGCCTTCAAATCTAACCTGTGTTTCCAAGTAGGGCTGGGGGAAGCTCCGGCCGGAAAACCTGGAGAAGCTGCTGCCGGTCAGCGTGGACAATGGTGAACCAGATGGTCCAAGGGTCTGACTCGACGGCAGCTTCCTGTTTCCCCCATCCTTGGGGGAGGGGCAACTTCCTATCTGGTCCTGAGCCTGGTCCTTTCTCTCTCTCTCCAGGGTGACAACCACGGGCGTCATGGAGGGCATGAAGAAGGTCAAGAAAGTGTCGAACGGCTCGGCGGAGACCCGAGGCGAGAAGGAAAGCGCTGCGTGATGGACTCATTCTGTTTTCCCTGTCCTCCTCTCCCCCGCCCCCTAGGACAAGACCGCACTTTTCAGATAAACTCTAATTTATTGATCTCTTCCTTCCTCCACGGAAAGGGAGCTTCTTGGCATTGAAACTGTAGGGGGGGATCGGGGCAGTGGGGTGGGGGGCAGGACACAGCAAAAAAGAAGGACAAGACCCAGCAAACTTCTCTCGATTCCTCTGTTCTAAGGGTGCTGGGCTCCCCAGAGGCCCTTCAAGGAAAGCTTTGTGGGCACGGTGGTGGCAGACACACACATATATATATATTTTAACACTGATTTTTTTTTTTTTTTTAATGCTTGACTGGAAAACAAAAACATGGTTTGCAGTTGGGGTTTTGGGGGGATGCAGCTTCAAAGCGACAGAGTTGTGTATGTAAAAGTCTATATATATATATATATATTTTATATGGCGCCTTTTGAGAAGCGGAAACCAGCTGGACGTCCCGTGGAGCGCTCCTGGAAGGTTAGCAGCGTGACGATGGAAAGTGGCTGGGTGGATGAGAGGGTTTTTTTTCCCCTGGTCTGTAAATTTCTGTGAAGCCGTTTTGTTTTGTTTTGTGTTCTCGTTCTTTTCCTTGGGGCGGAGGGCGTCGCGGAAATCTGCCCCCAGCTAGGAAAAGAGGCCTTTTTCTGAGACCAAGCAGTTCCCAGCTGCAAAGGGCTTCTGGCCGTCGCTTATCCCCTGCCCCGTTGAGGTCATGGACCAAAAATCTTGGTCCCCATCTTCTATGCATTTGCTTGGTTTCCGAATTGTGCAGTCAAGTCGGGATCAAAGTTGGATTCTATTTTATTGTTTTGCCTTTCCCTCTTGAAAAGCGGCCAGGGTCCGAATTTCCGAATCCCGCTCCCCGCCCTCCCCCAAACATTAACAGAGCACCCCTTCCAGAGAAATCCAGAGTTGCTGTCCTAACTAGCAGATCCCTTGCAGTGGCATTTCTGAGGCCTGCCGGGTTCTCCCGAACCTCTGCGCTCTCTCAGGATGGGTCCTTCCTGCTGGGCTCTGTGCGTGAGGCACACTGATCACCATACGGGGGAGACCTGGAGAGTCTGTGCCAAGAAGGCAGTCCAGGCAAACACTTGTGGGAAATGGCAGAAATCCACACTGTGCCGCGCCCTATGGGGAGAGCATCTAATCTTACCACGTTGCCTCTTTGGCGGGGTGAGGCTTGATTGATATGTAGGAGCTGAGGAGGTATCAGGACAGGTCTTCTGTGGAACCTTATAACTAGCGGGCTAGTCCAGGTAGGTGTGTGAAAGATTTTGGCCACGCGTGAGCGGAGCCACGAGCCAGAGGCACAAAATTCTGGTGAATTCTGGTGAAAATTCTGGTGGAAAATTCTGGTGAATTCTGGATCTATACAGATGGAGCAGAATGGTGCCCCGTGGCCGGCTGCAAGTTTGGGAGACATCCTGCGGTGCTATCCGCTTAACTCTGATTTGAACCAGGTATCGGGAATTTCAAGGGTAGGAATCGGGCACATTGCCACTTTCTCAGTGACTGCAGCCGTACACAGATTATCTAGTTGATATTATACGTACCTTGTATGCTTGTCTTGGTTGCTGCTGCTGCCCTTGCTTGCTTCAGGAACCGGGCCCCTTCTCCCCACAGCCCTCCAGACCCAGACAAAGGCAGGGGACACACACACACACCCCCCCGCAGGTCTGCTGGCCGCGTCGAACGGGCGTGAGACGCGTTGCAAGAGAAGGATCTGCTTGGTCTTTGCATCCTCGTCTCTTCTATGCAATCCCTCAGGGAAGCTGGCAGTAGCAGTGCGGTCGTAGACAAGTCCCAATACTCGTAGCGATGAGGATGGCCTCCCGCACCCCACCCGCAGGGCAGGATTTGCCCCCCGCCACCCAGGCCGTAGAGATCTGGGAGCTTCTCCCGCACGTCTGTAGGCTCCAAATCAGGGTCAGGCGAGTTCAGTGGCCGTCGAGCAAGCAATGACTGGAAGGCAGGAACTTCTAGCATGCGGAAAGCAGAGGGTGAGGGCAGAGATGCTCCCCATCTTCTTTCTCATCAGCCTGTGGACCAAAGTTGGCCAGTCTGGGGGCCGCTCTTTTGCTGTCCCTGCTGATCGAACCAAGCCCAGGAGGTATAAAAAGCCCACAGTGGTCTAGGCTCCCTTGGGGAAAGGGGAATGTTAAGCTTCCGTTGGGAACCTCTGTTTCTCTTTCCCCTCGTTTGCTGGGAAAGGTTCCTGGCAGCCAACAGGCTCCTCTCGCAAGCCCAGGTAGCGAAGTGATCGCGTCACTTAGTGATGCCGTAGGAGTTCAAGGCACACCGGTTGGAAGGTGGCCTCTTCCCTCCTCGCCCTCACTTCGTAGAGGCCAGGGGTTCCCAACCTGCAGTGCTCCAGATGTTGCTGGACTACAATTCCCATCGCCCCCAGTCACAAGGAATAGTAGCTGGGGATGATGGGAGTTGTAGTTCACCACTCCCCGGCGTGCCACCGGTTGGCCCCCCGGAATGGGCCCGGAAAGAAGTAGGCCTGGATGTCGAGAGCAAATCCCTGCGGTACATCTCTGTAGTGGGGGGAGGCAGTGTGGAATCCCGCTGAGCTTATATATGCCGGCCGAAATTGGGAGCGGGAGACGGGAGTACTGCGAATGGGCCCTCTGGCGCATCGCTCCCGACGAACCTGCATGGAAATAAAAACCTCTTCTGCTAGAGAAAGCCATTTTGCACCAGGCATATTGGCAGTGCCCAGAAGTTGGTTCTGCACACACCCATTGGGAACGCATCCTCACAGATCTCCAAAGCTTGCAGAGGGTTTTTGTCAGGGATCTCCCACTGCCCCCCCCCCATCTCCCCGATTCCCGTACGCCTGGCATCCCAGACAGTTCTGCCCACCCCTCTCTCGCCTTCCCTCGCAAAGTTGCCGGGTCGAGGGGGTGTGCATTTCTGCCCCGCCTCTTTACCCTGGCCAAGCGGCCGGGAGCATCTTGGCAAAAGAATTTGGTGCATTGCAGCATTTTCAGAGTGCACGTGTGTAGGAGACCCTCCCCTTCCTTTCCCCAGCGGAGGAGAACAATGCAGCGTGGACGCAAACTGTGTGTTCTCCATGGATGTGAAATGCTGGGCTGCTGGAGACTGCGCTGGAGGGTGGTGCTGGTTCCGTGGTGCCAGTTGTGAGGATGTCATGGTGCCTCCGCTATTTATTGTTCCCTCCTTCTCCTTTTTAAGAATAGACCCACTCACAGTCCAACCATCAGATATCCTTGTAGGCTTCATGGCCACTCAGAACCCGCCGGTTTCATCAGGCAGTGTCACGTTCCTTCAAACAGGTTTCCATCTTTGGCCACGTTCTGGTTCCCGTTGTCGAAAAACCAGCCGTGAGATGCTGTGATCACAGCCGAGAAACCGATATGGCGCCTCTGAAGGGATTGGTCAGGTGCCCGCCACTGAGTTAGCGGGATCTGCTCAACTTCTGCCCGTTTTGGTTCTCCCTATGCCCTACCACAGGGCTTCTCCATCTTGGGTCTCCACAATTCCACATTGTGGCTGGGAATTATGGGAGTTGCAGTCCAACAGCATCTAAGGACCCAAGGTGAACTTCTGCCCCATCCATCCTTCCTGCAGGCTGAGGCTGGGTGAAGGTGACGGAACACTCGGTTGTGGGACGGTACCCCATAGCATAGCAGATAGGATTTGGGCTGTCGCAGAACATATGGATAGCAAACGGATAGCATGGAGATTGGTTTGGGGGGTGGAAGGGGGGGCAATTTTATTCCAAGACCAGTTTGCACTCCCATGCAAGAACCAATTTTCCGGTACATGGGCATACAACCCTATGGGAAGACATGCATTCAAACTGGGAAGTGCCCACAGTAATTCCTGTAATGGTGGCAACTGGTGAAAAGATGCCGCTGTGGTCCTGGATACTGTGCTTGCGGCCAATTGACCAGCCTTTCCACACAGATATTCACCCACGTGCAGATATTCATCCGCTCTGCAATGGCCTTTGGCTGGGAATGATAGGAGTTGTAGTCAAAATCCTGGAATTGCTGTTTCAGGGAACGTTTCATCACCACACGCTGCTGGCTGGAATCCATAGTCAACGCTCTTCTAAAACATGGGGTTTTCTTGCCATGGGGGGGGGATCCTTTCCTGGAAGTATACCCATGCAGGCTGTACTGTGTGCATTGGGCTGCCTCCCCCCCCCCACACCCCCCGCTGCTTGTTCCCATTTTTAAAAAATTGCTGTACTTGGTACGTGTTAGCATTACTGTGAGACGATATAATGGCGGTGATATGCACCTTCTCCCCTCCTCCTCAGACCTCTTTTAATACGTACATAAAACAAAGACTTTACAAACTCAAGCAAATGCGTTTCAATGTTCAAACATCCTTGTCAATGCTCTATCTCAAACAACTGGAGACTCTTCAGATGAATGAACTACAGCAAATGAAGCTAAATAGCCAATCCAAGGACAGGAGCGGGGAGGAGATGACTCTACAGAACATATTTTAACCCTTTTGTAGGCCAATAAATTTCACTGCCTCTTCCATTTCTTTCCTAACATTAATAGTTGGTTAGAGCTGTTCAATATACATGGCCTCTCTTCTCTTACTGTATTCCCTTCAATAGCCAACTCGTCCCTCCGATTTTTCTTCCATGTGCTTTGCCCAGGGTTTCGATGGGTTTTTTATGATGTTGCATGTCTGCCAAATGCTCTTTATACCTTTTTACCAGGGGTCTCCCAAATGTAAAATTCTTCACATTCCAGACTGTTCTTGTACACTGTTCCTTTAATTTGGTAACAAATCACAAATCAAGCAAACACACACACACACCTCACATTTACTATCATAAAGCCTGAACTTAACCAGATGCTGTTTCAACTTCATGGGTGCTGTATACATTACATTTGCTTTCAAGCCATGTTTGCTCAAAATCTTTTGCATTTGCCAGGTAAATTTGTCGGCCACATAAGGAACTTTAAGTGTAGGTAACCCTTTCTCCAATTTTGTACTCTTGCATTGATCCATTGAGAGTTTATAACCATTCCTTCTAACTAATTCTTCAGCTTTCCTCCTGGAAAACTCCACCTCCTTAGTAGATGAAACTCCCACAGCTCTCTGTATAACATTCATCACTAACTGTTCCTTAATCACCTGAGGATATGCTGACTTGCTGTTCATTGTTAACTCTTTCTTAATAGTTTCCTGTACTATCTGGTCTCAGTACCAACCCCTCTAAGTCGTATTTCTGTATCCAGAAATGGTATCATCCTTGAATGGTTGAATAGATTTTATATATGTAATGAAATTTATTTACTGTGATTTTAAAGGATTAAGATTTGTTCTGTAGAGTCATCTCGGATTAAATACAGCTTTAGTTGCTGTATTTAATCTTAAGAGTCTCCAGCTGTTTGAGATAGTGCATTGACAAGGATGTTTTTGCATTGAAACGCGTTTGCTCAAGTTGGTAAGATCTTTGTTTTCATTGGTTTTATCTATGCATTAAAAGAGGTCTTAAATCTTGTCTGGATTACTTTGTGCTATCTTCCCCCTCCTCTGACATCTTAAAAGGCATGCGTGGCATTTTTGCGGCTTTCAGTAGGGAGTGCTTTGAGGACAGTTTCCTTGATGGTGTGACTTAAAATGAAAAGATAAGCAAGATCCAACTGCTTCCCTCTGTGTGTATTTCTCTCCACAGGTTCTTAAAGGTAACCTAAGAAGGAGCTCCAAGACATTCAAGTGGGTGGGGTGGGGTGCATGTGGAAAGGGGGAAACGCTGGTTTATCAGGGATTGTGGCCTCGATCTTCCTGATACTTGGAATCAATAGCAAGAAGCATTCATGTCTCATGACAGAATAACAGCCAACATAGAAAACTCTACTGCAGGAGGACAGTTGTCTAACTCTGCTGACGTTGGGCTACAATTCCCATCATCCCTGGCTGTGGCTGGCGATGATGGGAGTTGTAGTTTGAAAACAGCTGGCAGGCCAAAACTGAGGCAGACCTTCAAGGATACAGAATTGGCGTCGGGTTGCATTTCTGCTTGGACCCTGATGCTTTAAATGTTGCATACCAGAAGATATGATTGTTTTAGTCTAACATATTTTTGCAGGATGTCTTGAGAGGTGGGAGTGGATGAGGAGGTGAGATAGTCTTGAATGATGGGGTGGTCCTTCCTTTCTGGTAGCCAGGCATGCTTTCGAATAAGCAACCGGTAGTTTTCTTCGTGATTTCTTTCTTAAAAGGCAAGAGCTTCTTAAGAGGTTGAATCTTCTCTTTTCAGATTTCTCCACTTCCATACAGGAACCCCCTTCAAGTCTCCCTGACCTTGTTCTAGAACCTGCTGCAGTCTAGAACCTGTGCCATAAATGCTCTAGATCAGGGTTTCTTAACTTTGTGCCCCCAGATGTTGGACTCCTAACACCTAGAATCCCCAGACATGGCCTTTGTGGCTGGGGATTCTGAGAGTTGTCGTCCCAACGACATCTGGGGGCCCAAGGTTAAGAAGCCCTGTTCTAGATCAGAGCTGCACAACTTCGGCTCTCCAGCTGTTGGACTACAGTGCCCATCATCCCTGATCATTGGCCACTGTGGCTTTGGATGGGTGTCGTAGTCAAAGAACTGCTGGCGGGCCGACGTTCTGCAGCCCTGTGCTAGAATCGGCCGGCCTTGCTTCCGTTGAGCACAGATGGTGGACGTTGGAGGTGTTTGTGGTCCATCTCTGGAGAACAGCCTTTTGGAATTCTGACGTTGTGGATTACAACAAAACCCGGAACCGTGTTGGCCCAAGGGGAAACCTGTGTGATGCCTGAATTCTTTGTGGCTGTTGGTAGCCTAAAGGAGCTTTCTGATAAATCCGCTGCCGTCTTAGCAGGACCTGGAAATAAATGCATTTTTGGAAAACAAGGTGCTTGGCCTGGGGACACTGATGTCTGTGCATTCGGGGTGCTGAAGGTGCAAGATGAATTCCTCTGTGTTTTAGGGTCTTCTTTTTTAAAAAATCATTTCTTTAAAAAAATAAATAAAACGACAGTATTTATGTAAAGGGGAGCCGGGGGGGCATTCCAATCAGGGGACTTTTCTCTCTATGTAATGTGGTTTTCCTGCTGTGGAACAGATGTACAAAATAAAGACTTGATGACTAGGAATCTTCAGAGGCGTCTTCCTTTGGGGCATGGGGCATCGGCTGGAAGGATGGGCAGGGAGCAGGGTCATTGCTGAACAGGCTCAAAGGGCGGCAACCAAGACCTATGAGGAATGGTGGAAGGGGATGTTGAGCAAGAGGAGAGAAGATGAAGGGGAGATACGGAAGCCAAATGTCTGAAGGATTGTGATGGTGGTGCGGGGTGGGTGGGCAGGCTGGTTCTTTCTTGCTCCTGAGGACTAGAACCTTGAAATGGCAAGGAAGTGGATTCAGGCTGGACGTTAGGAGCCACTTCCGAACTGCGAGAGCTTTTTGGCAGCGGCACCGTCTACCTTGCTCAGAGCTGGGCTCTCCTTTTTGTGGAGGTTTTCGGACGGCCGCTGGACGGCCACCTCTCTGGGGTGCTGTTGTAGTTCCCTGAACTACGGCGCAGGGGCTGGACTAGAAGACCGCAAGGGTCCCTTTCCAGCACTAACGTCGTATAGTGCAGGCGTTCCCAACCAGTGGTACTCCAGATGTTGCTGGACTCCAAAGCCCATTCTCCCCATCCGCAATTTATTGTGGCTGGGGGGGGTGATGGGTGTTGTAGTTGAGCAACAGCTGGAGTACTGACAATCACGTTCCCTGCCTTCAACCTTGTTTTTGTCTAACGCAGGATCGAAAACTGGTGGGAAAGACCTCTCGGATTAGGCGGCTACCCCAGTCCTAATAGTGATCATGTGATTCAGCCCTTCCAGTTCTGACCCACCTAAATGATATGGAATAGCCAGTTCCCAGCATTCTAGGGGGCAAAAGCGGGGGGGGATATTGGCCCCCATGTGCCTTCTGAGACTCATCTAGTTGGGCATTGTGGGGAAATGGATGCTGAGCTAGATGGACTGTGGTCTGATCCAGAACAGCAGTTCTCATGGAGGACTATGGGAGGAGAGCTGGCCTTGTGGTAGCAAGCACAAATTGTCCCCCTTTGCTAAACAGGGTCTGCCCTGGTTTGCATTTGGATGGGAAATGAGTGAGCCCTGTAAAGATATTCCCTTGAGGGGATGGAGCCGCTCTGGGAAGAGCAGAAGGTCCCAAGTTCCCTCCCTGGCAGCATCTCCAAGAGAGGGCTGAGAGAGATTCCTGCCTGCAGCCTTGGAGAAGCCGATGCCAGTCTGTGAAGACAATACTGAGCCAGATAGACCAAGGGTCTGACTCGGTATATGGCAGCTTCCGATGTTCCTATGACTGGATGGATTCACTTCAATCAGCAGCTGTCGGTCATGGTAGCCAAAAATTGAGCCTCCATGTTCAGGCTTGACGGTCCGAAGTAAGCTAAAGTCTATGTTATTTCCGTGTAAAGTTTAAGTGTGAATAACCTTGAATGTAGGGGGAGTCCCCCGCTGTGTTCTACAACAAGGGTTACCAACCATGGCTCCCCAGATGTTGGACTACAATGCCCATCATCCCCTGCCACAACAGGAAAACAGGTGGCCGGAGTTGTATTCCAACAGCCCCAGGACAGAGCAGAATGAATTAAATATATGCTCTTAAAAACCCCACAGCAGGGTGATAGCTGAGTTCTCCAGATTCAAATTCATCAGGGACACGAAAGAGGCAGAGATTCCTTTTTTGCAGCTCCTAAATTTGGGGGCGGGGGCATGAGGCCCCCATGGCAGCATCTCCAGGTCGGGCTGGGAAAGATTCCCACCTTGGAGAGCTGCTGCCAGTCAGTGTAGGCAATGCTGAGCTAGGTGGACCAATGGCCTGACTCAGTATGTGGCAGCTGAGCGCCCTATGTTCTATATATGTTCTAAAGGATTTTAAATGGGGTTTTTTGGGGTAGCTATAAATATCTCCCCCCCCCCGCTCTTCCTTAGTAACCGTGTTTCGTACACAATCTGAGCAAACAAGCAATTAGCTCCCGACAACCAGTCTTCTGGAGGCTCCTGTATTTGCATAATAATTATCGCCCCAGAGACTCCAAGAGAGAGTGCAGCTTCATGCAATTCCCACCCCCCCACCCCCACCTCCCGGTTTCCTACCCTGAAATAGGGATAATTACAATACACCCAAGTGTGCTGGTCTTGTGGTCGCAAGCATGACTTGTCCCCTTAGCTAAGCAGGGTCCCCTCTGGTTGCATATGAATGGGAGACTAGAAGTGTGGGCACTGGAAGAGATTCCCCTCAGGGGATGGAGCCGCTCTGGGAAGAGCATCATGGTTTCAAGATACTTCCCTGGCATCTCCAGATAGGGCTGAGAAAGATTCCTGCCTGCAGGCTGCAACCTGGGAGATGCCGCTGCCAGTCTGTGAAGACAATACTGAGCTAGATGGACCAAGGGTCTGACTCAGTATACAGCAGCTTCCTATGTCCCTATGTTCCAAATGAGGCTTGCAGTTATTGTGCAGAAGGAGAGCGCTGTGTGTTAAGGCCGAGAAATTCGAGGGCGGTTTCAGTCCATAATGGTCAGGGAGAGTGTAATGGCACAATGTGTGAACAGTGACTGAGCGGAGGCATTTTTGGTTCCAGTGTCACCTCTGCCACAAACTTACTAGGTGGCCTTGGGTAAGACCCTTAGCTCTTAGGTAAGAGTCTGGAAGGGGGCCGTAGCTCAGTGGTAGAGCATCTGCTGTGCATACAGAAGATCCCGGGTTTAATCCCTGGCAGCATTTCCAGATAAGGCTGGGAAAGATTCCTGCATGAAACCTCAGGGAGCTGCTGCAAGTCTGTGCAGACAATACCAAACTAGATCTGAGTGCCTATTTCAGACTCCATTCTCATCTGCACACCTACAATAGATAACAGACTGACCTGCTGTCTTGGGCAGTTGTAAAGATGACTGTGGTAGTCTTTATTAGGAACATAGGAAGCTGCCATATACTGAGTCAGACCCTTGGTCTATCTAGCTCAGTATTGTCTGCACAGACTGGCAGCGGCTTCTCCAAGTTTGCAGGCAGGGATCTCGCTCAGCCCTATCTGGGAGATGCTGCCTGGGAGGGAACTTGGAGAACCTTCTACTCTTCCCAGAGCAGTTCCATCCCCTGAGGGGAATCTCTTCCAGTGCTCACACTTCTAGTCTCCCATTCATAAGCAACCAGGGGGGACCCTGCTTAGCTAAGGGGACAAGTCCTGCTTGCTACTACAAGACCAGCTCTCTCTTGTATCGTATATTGTAGATACAGATATCGCTCATGTTCTGGGTTGAGCCAGAGTTTCCACCTGGGAAAGTACAGCTCCAAATTGAAGGAGTCACCACCTTGAAATGCAGGAATTTAGTAGAAAAGGTTTCAGATCCATTACAAAGAGGGTAAATATGGCTGGAAGTGAAATCAGCAAGGTCACCTTGGTCCATTTACCATTTTTTCCTAGTTTATCATCCCCTAATTATTTGTTCCTAGCTCATTTGCGCATTTGTTTATTCATTCCGTTTCTCCTAACCATTTGTTTCTTATTTAGTCATTTATCTGTTCCTAGTTTATTCTCTCCTAATTATTCACCCTTCGTTCATTTCTCCATTTGTTTATCTGTTTATTCATTCCTCTTCTCCCAATTATTTCTTCCTAGTTGATTCGTTTATTTGTACCTAGTTTATTGGCTTATTCATTCCTAGTTATGATTTTCTAATTATTCATTCCTCGTTTATCTCCTAATTATTCATAACTAGTTTACTCCTTTGTCCGTATTCATCCCATTTCTCCTAATTATTTCTTGGTTTATTTGTTGTTGTTTTCCTTGTTTATCCATTTATTCATTTCTAGTTTATTATCTCCTAATTATTTCCTCCTCCTCAGCAGGGAGGGAAAGGTATGGCAGAAAAAGAACTCTGCAACTGCCTTGGAGGTCACCTTGGTCCACTCCCTCCTAGTTTATCATCTCCAAATGCTCTTCAAAGCGTGCTGAATTATTTAGACTTTGCTGCTGCATGCTTAATTACTGTTGCTGCTAGCTCTTTGCCAGCGAGGCAAAGTTAGGTGGCACATTCCATAGGAAAATGGGAAGCTGCCATATACTGAGTCAGACCCTTGGTCCATCTAACTCAGTACTGTCTACACAAACTGGCAGCGGCTTCTCCAAGGTTGCAGGCAGGAGTCTCTCTCAGCACTACTTTGGAGATGCTGTCAGGGAGGGAACTGGGAACCTTCTGCATGCAAGCTTGAAGGTGCTCTTCCCAGATTGGCCCCATCTGCTAAGTGGGATATCTTATGGCGCAGTCTCCCATTCAAATGCAAACCAGGTCAGATCCTGCTTAGCAAAGGGGACAATTTATACTTGTTACCACAAGACCAGCAATCCTTCCTTATTGCCGCTCCTCTGAGTGGCAATAAGGAATGGGTGGCAGGGTGAGAGATGGACACATGTGACCCACAAGGTACACAAGTTCTCCTGCAGGCATCTTATCGAAATGAATTGAGGTTTCACAAGAGCATTGCTCATATTAATGAATATGGGGATGCAATTTGTGTTTGCCCTTCGGGTACCAAACTACCCTTAGCGGACCACTGTTACTCTTATTTATTACAAATATGGACCCACCAGAAAATGTTGCAATATACCCCTGGTGTGCATGTGCTACCTGAGCCTGTTATATGTAATACTTAAGCATGGTGAAAGTTTTAGGCACCTTTCCCCCTCAGACATTGATGGGGTTGCGACTACCTTGAAAAAGACTTCCTTCTCTTTTTGCTCATGCCCTCCTTCCCCCGCTTTGCCACTGAGTTCATTTGTCTCCGCCCACCTGGTTGTCTGTTAACTTCCCCTTGAATCCACGAACATTCCGCTCCATTGAGTTACATGGGGCAGTTCTGGGTCTGTTGTTGTTTTTGCCCTTTAAGGTCTCCCCCCCGATATTTGTGAAACTAGCATATCTGAGGGTCACCCCGGGGTTGTCGGTACCTCCCTCCCGCCTCCTAGTGCTCCAGTTATGTGTCCAAAAGGATCACAATGTCTCCAGCTCTTTCAGAAATAGACCCATGATTCTTTATTTCCATTCCTGACCCTTGAATGTTTTTATTTCTCTGTCCCTCCCTGGGAGTCTGCATCCCAAAAGGTTGCATTTTTCAACATCAGTGCCACTACCACTTTTGGTATGCTTCCAAATGCTGGGATAAATCCAGTAATTTGGGAGAGAGCGCAGCGTTCTTAATTCGCCCTGTTTCTGGTGACTTTCATCCTCCGGCCAGATGATCTCGGAGGCAGGGCAGGTTTTAAAATAGACCGAATCCCGTTAGCATCTTTTTCTCTCTGCCTCGATCGGCTGATACGTGGGCTGCAATGAGGTCACGAGCCCTGTTGTATAGCCTCACTCTTAAAGAAATCTGTGCTAAGGAAGCAGAAATAATTTCACCTATATAAATTATGCAAATGAAGCCATATTTAATTTGAATAATTGATTTTTGCCTCTGCCAGACATAGGTAAAGTTTTACAGGGCAGTCAAAACCCAGCTCCTAGACACTGGAAATCCTGCCTGCCTTTTCGTCTTGGTTTTGAAATTTGTCGTATCGAAATCACATAACGCTCCTGCATCCTGTGTCCAGCAACTGGTCTGTCAAGCTCAGTATTGTCCGCACTGACTGGCAGCAGCTGTCATGGAATTTAGAGAGGGATTGTTCTCAGCCCCGGTTGGAGATGCTTCCAGAGATTGAATCTGGGACCTTCTGCATGCAAAAGCTGAGCTATGGGAGGAGAGTTGGTCACGTGGTAGCAGGCATGAATTGTCCCCTTTGCTTAGCAGGTCTGCCCTGGTTTGCATTTGGATGGGAGACCATTTGTGTGGCCACTGTAAGATATTCCTCTCAGGGGATGGGGCTGCTCAGGGAAGATCATCTTGGTTCCATGTTCCCTCCAAGATAGGGCTGAGAGAGACTCCTGCCTGCAGCCTTGGAGATGCCGCTGCCAGTCTCTGTAGACAATACTGAGCTAGATAGACCAATGGTCCGACTCAGTAGAAGGCAGCTTCCTATTGCTATACATTTCCTTATCCTGAGTTAGATTCTTTGCCCATATACCTCATTATTGTCTACACTGACTGGCAGCAGCTCTCCAAGGTTTAAGGTAGAAGATTTTCCCAGCCCTACCTGGAGATGCTGCCAGGGATCGAACCCGGGACCTTCTGCATGCAAAGCAGGCAGATCTACCACTGGCTCAGTACAGAGCTGGTGGCAGGGCTTAAAACCCTGCTAACTGAGCCAAGAGGCACCTTTTTAAAGTGGAGATTCTCTTGTATTGAGCAGGGGGAGAGCAACTGGCTCTATCCGTCCCCAGCAGCACAGCAACCCTCCAGTGGCTGTTGCTGGTGGTCCCTGATTTAAGTTTCATTTTAGAGTGCGAGTCCCTTGAAGGGCCAAAGGACAGGGGGCCATTTATTTATTTATATCTATGTAAACCGCTTTGGGAAATTTTTTTGGTTGAAAAGCGGTATATAAATATTCGTTGAATTGTATGGTATTGTATAAAGCAGGGCTGCAGAACTTTGGCCTGCCTGCAGCGGTTTTTGGACTACAGCTCCCATAATCCCCAGCCACAGCAGCCTCTAAGGCTTATGGGAGTTGTAGGCGGCGTCCCCTCTAACAGGGATTCCCAGAGTTTGTTGACTACAACTCCCAGAATCCCCAGCTGCAATGGCTTTTGCTTGGGGATTCTGGGAGTTGTAGTCCACCACCCCTGGGAATCCCTGTTAGAGGGTACACAAAGCTGAGCACCCCTCCTCCAAGCCCCGCCCCCTCTCTGGCCTCACTTCCTGCCACCCCCAACGTGGCCGCCCCACTGGAGCTGTTCCCTGCAGTTCTCCCGCTCATCCCCACCCGGGACCGACCAGCCTGGAACCCTCTCACCCCTGCTCCCTTCGAGGGAAGGCAGAAGCCCCAAAAGAGGGACGCCGAACTCCCAGCTGGACTCCACCGGGCCACGCGGGTAAGGCGGCATCCCGACGCCGGTATTGTCTGCACTGACTGGCAGCAGCTCTCCGAGGTTTCAGGCAGGGGTCTTTCCCAGCCCTACCTGGAGATGCTGCCAGCCAGGGACTGAACTTGGAACCTTCTTCAGGCAAAGCGAACGCTCTGCCCTCAGTTACAGCCCCATCCCCTGAAGAAATGTGCTCATATTTAGTAACATAGGAAGCTGCCTTCTAAGGCGTCAGACCATTGGTCCATCTAGCTCAGTATTGTGTACACTGACTGGCAGCATCTTTCCAAGGTTTCAGGTTCAGGGGTATTTTCTCAGCCCTACCTGGAGATGCTGCCCACTACACACAACACACACACACAACACACACAACACACACTGTGAGACACCCAGTATTTTTAACACGTGCGTTCTTGAGGGGCACAAACAGCCACTGAACCCACAAGAAAGTAAGAACAGGAATTGCTATGCAAATATGCATTCGCAGAAACCTTTCGACACGCCGCTTAACCTATTCCCATCACGCACATTTCCTTTCCCCACTCCTTCCTCCGTCTCTAAAGCCGGCACGGGTCCCAATCCCACTCAGCTGCCTGGCGCAGTGCAGGCCGGCAGCGGGGCAGGGCGGCCACACCACCCAGGACAGACTCAAGACCAGGATTTGGCGGGGTGTGTGGAGGCCCTGGACTTCGGCCCCAAAGTCCAGGGGTAAGGGCCCCTCTGACTATGACGGATACTTTGCTGTGAAGTTCCAGTTGGGTTGGGTGGGGGTGAATGGGGGAGTCAGACATATTGGGGGGGAAGCACCCACCAGTCTGACCTCCAAGGTGGGGAGGAAGAGCTGGTCTATTGGAGGAGGACAGCTGGCCTGGTGGTCGCAAGCCTGACTTGTCCCCTTAGCTAAGCAGGGTCTGCCCTGGTTGCATATGAAAGGGAGACTTGATGTGTGAGCACTGGAAGAGATTCCCCCTTAAGGGATGGGGCCGCTCTGGGAAGAGCAGAAGGTTCTCCAAGTTCCCTCCCTGGCAGCATCTCCAAGAGAGGGCTGAGAGAGACTCCTGCCTGCATCCTTGGAGAAGCCGCTGCCAGTCTGGGTAGACCATCCTGAGCTAGATAGACCAATGGTCTGACTCAGTATACGGCAGCTTCCTAGGTCCCAAGGTGTGCCAGCTCTCATCCATGACTGAGAGCGTGATGAAAGCTTGGTGCTGAAACGGGGGGCGATGTGCTTAAGCTTCGGTGTCATCAAACCCGCCCCAGCCCCCGCTTGTCTCTTGGAAATTCTGGGAAATCGGATCGATGACCACAGCGTGAGGTCAGGAGACGCTCTTCCTGTATTACCTCACTGCCCTGTCTCAGTGACATCCATGGGGAATAGCTGGTTGCTGCTGAGCCATCCCGTGCGTTGACGTCTGGGAGAGGGCAAAGATGCTGTCCCCTTGGAACGCCTGCCCTCCTGACCCTTTGTGAGCTTCTACCACTGGCATGCGTGCAACGCTAGCGCCCACATCTCTGAAGTGTGGGAACCACTGTTCCCTCTGAGGTGTGTGCACATGCGCGCACGCTCACAAGTTTTTGGATGTCCGTTCGGACATGAACCTAGGAAGCTGCCTTCTGCAGAGTCCGACCCTTGGTCCACCTAGCTCAGTCTTGTCTGCCCAGACTGGCAGCGGCTTCTCCAAGGATGCAGGCAGAAGTCTCTCTCAGCCTTATCTTGGAGATGCTGCCAGGGAGGGAACTTGGAGAACCTTCTGCTCTTCCCAGAGTAGCTCCATCCCCTCAGGGGAAGATCTTCCAGTGTTCACACTTCTAGTCTCCCATTCATAATGCAACCAGGGCAGACCCTGCTTAGCTAAGGGGACTAGTCATGCTTGCTACCACAAGACCAGCAATCCTCTCCGAAGGTAGGCCAAATGTTAGGCTTTCAGTTGCATTTTTATTGACTTCAACTGCGTTTTGTATACCATATGTTTTCATGTTTGTTTTTAAACGTTGGGTTTTCTTATTTGTTTGTGGACCACCCTGAGACTTGTGTAACTGACAGTTTAGGAAGGAACATAAGGAAATCAAAAGCTGCCATATACTGAGTCAGACCATTGGTCTATCTAGCTCAGTATTGTCTACACAGACTGGCAGCGGCTTCTCCAAGGTTGCAGGCAGGAATCTCTCTCAGCCCTTTCTTGGAGATGCTGCCAGGGAGGGAACTGGGAACCTTCTGCTCTTCCCAGAGCGGCTCCATCCCCTGAGGGGAATCTCTTCTAGTACTCATCACGCATGTAGTCTCCCATTCATATGCAACCAGGGCATGCGTGCTATCACAAGACCAGCTCTCCCCCAGATATTCAGGTGGGCTTTTAGGACGCAAAGCTGCATCTCTTCAGCCACATTTTCAAGCTATCTGGTAGTTTTAATGGGTATTTTGAGTTGATATTTAACATGTTTTGTTAAAATTTCTTGGTTTGTTTCATTGCTCTAGTCCGCCTAGGGACTTCAATAGTGTACAAATATGCGCGCTCTCTCTCTCGCTCTCTCTCTCTCTCTCTCATTTCCTTACATTTCTGGGGTAGAGTGAGATGGGTGTAATTTGTTGCCTGCAGAAACATCCCATTCATTGGGAAATGATCCAAACCACGTCCAAGCTGTTTTTATTTGTCAGTTTTTAAAAAATCTAAACAAATGCATTAAAAAAAACTTGGGGGATTCTTGAGTCTTACTGGTCAATGTTGGGGGGAAGTGCTCCCAGCCCCATTTTGGACACGTAACAACGTACCTCCGTAAATATGGCCATTTATGAAAAGGGGAAGAAATCCGGGCATTCGCCAGCAGCATTTCGCCATTGGCTAGCAAATGCCCGAATTTTCAGATGTGTCCCACTGGCCTTGCAAAACATTCTGAATTCTGGATCTACATTGAGCAAGTGTCAGACATTCATTTCCACCACGTTCCAGGTCTCTTCAGTGTGTTCAAGGGAAATAAGAAGGTGGATTTGGCGGACCTGCAAGCCTAATTGCTTTTGTTGGGGTTTTCCCTCCCCTCCTTCCCGCTTTTCTTGTTCCTAAAGGATTGGTCTGAAGCGGAGATGACAAAGGGCCGGGTGGCCTCCCCACCATCCTGTCTGACTGGCAGATTCCCGGCAACACCTTAGAGCAGTGCCGTGGCCGCAGCAGAGCTGTGCTCACGAAAGCAGCCCAGAGCGTGGCGAGAGACAGGAAGCGCGCGCGGGGGGGAGGCGTTTTGTAACCAGGGACGACACGACAGAAACACTCCGCCGGGCAAGCGGCGGCGGGCGAGAGAGAGCAAGCAAAGGCAGCAAAGAGGCCACGCAGCCCGAAGCGGCAGAAATCTCCCGAATCGCCTTCACCCGCAGGCAGGCCGGCGCAGGAGAAAATTCGTCGTGAATGTTCGGCCTGCAGCGTTCCGGTTCGGGGCTCGAGTCGAGACGAAACTGCTGCCCTCCGCCCTGCTGGGAATCGCACACCCCTGCATCTGGAGTTGGAATGGGGAGAGCTCGCCCTTGCTGATGCTCATTTGAGGAGCCAAGCTGCAATACCGAGGAGGGAATCCTCCCGATTCCGCAGCCGAACGCTGGATTGCGGCGAACGCACAAAGCAGATTCTCCCCCTGGCTTTCTCTCTTCTCCCCCTTTCCTTCTACCCTCTCTTTCCCCTGTTGTTGTCTGCTGCCACTAGAAGGAGATCGGAAGCATCTGATTCGGTTTCGAGTCCAAGACCTTCTCCCTCTCTCTCCCCACCCGTCCTCTTGCTTCATCTATGACTCTTCATCGCGCATAGGGAGGCACTGGGGAACATTGATGCTCTGCTAAGCCTGGAGGAGGGCACATTCGCTGGGCCACCATGGGGAAATCCAACAGCAAACTGAAGCCCGAAGTTGTGGAAGAACTGACCAGGAAGACCTACTGTAAGTCACTGACCCGGTTGACATTTGGACTCTGGGCCTTATCGGCTACTTTCTGGCGTCTTTTTGAGTGGGAACTGGTTAAGATCCAGTGTGTGTGTGGGGGGCACTGCTTGTGTCTCTTGGGGGGGCACAGAGGCTGTCCCATTTTCACCCCACCAATTCCAGTGAAGCGGGCCCCGAAAATAGGCACGCGTGCCGCAGTTACGGGCATCGGGAGCTGCCTTCTACTGAGTCAGGCCATTGGTTTACCGTGCCCAGCACCGTCGACACAGGCAGGCAGCGGCTTCTGGTTCCGTGCCAGCATCTGCTGCACCGATTTCAAGGTGGGGGGGGGGGGGTCCGGAAGAGGAGGGCTGAGAGAGGCACCGCCGGGACTAGCCGGGGTGATCTCCACGGCGGCGTGCCACGAGAAGGCAAAACGGGTCTCTTTCTCTCTCACATGGTCCGCGGTGATTCATGCGCCTTGTCAGGCCGCGATGTTGGCAGGCAGCATCCGACAGCCCCCTTCTCCAGCTTCTCCCGGGGTGGGCGGGGAGAGGGGCGGGCTGCAGTGGGGGGAGAGGAGAGGGCTGGAGTGTGCACCATCATGGCCGAGCCTGGTTTTGATTCATCGCCGGGAGTGACAGCCCTCTGCAGCCCCAGGGCATGGCGTCTAAGAAGCCTGTGTGCCCCCCCCACCAAGTCCCTGAAGGGCCTTTTGATTGAAGAAAGCTTGGGGAGGAAATATTATTTAACAATCTGGAAGAGAGAACAAAGAAAAAGGGGGCACGATCCGTGCCAGGCATGGGGGAGAGAAGAAAACAACTAAAATACAGGGAGAGGGATCTAGATTCTTTCCACCCATTCAGGTTTCCTTGTTCCCCCCCATCTCCCCATAGAACATTTAGCCAAGAGTTGATCTCAAGAGTGCTGATTTAGCTGCAGGATTGGGCTCAGAGTTCTGAGTTCCCAATCTCTCCCTCCCATTTGTCTTTCGATGCGGGAGGCATTAATATGAGGGAGCAAGAAACGCCGATCATCAATTGGGGCATGAATGGGCGCTGTCATAATTTTAACCATTTGGGGCAACTTTGCGGCTGGGTTTAGCTCAAATGGTTGGGGGCCAGGAAGGGATTTTTCCAACAGGATAAATCGACCACTGATGCGGAGGATTTTTGATTCTCATACCATGTGGCTTGGCTGGCTTGCCTGAGAGGTCAGAATTTGTTTGCACGACACATATTTATATTTATTGATTCCCATATTTATTTGGGAACAAAAGTCCCCAAAGCAGTTTGCATCAATATCAATAAATAAAGATGGCTCCCTGTTCCCAAAGGGCTCCCAATCTAAAAAAGAAACACAGGGGGGACACCAGCAACAGCCACTGGAGGGTTGCTGTGCTGGGGATGGATAGGGCCAGTTGCTCTCCCCGTGCTAAATAAAGAGAAACGCCACTTTTTAAAGGTGTCTCTTTGCTCTGTTAGCTAGGGGTGTATTTTGAGCAGACCTGCATTGTGCAGGGGGTGCACTGACGAAGCTCAGGATGCGGGACTGAGGCAGGATCCAGATTCCCGAGAGTGTCACTTTCAAAAACAACCACCAAGTTTCTAGTCCTTAGAATGCTCAGAAGCAGTGGGGTGAGATCCTAACAGCGAGGAGAAGATCCTAACAACCTTGGAGAAGCTGCTGCCAGTCTGTGTAGACAATACTGAGCTAGATAGACCAGTGGTCTGACTTGGTATATGGCAGCTTTCTGTGGGGCGGAATATAATCTCCAGTGGGCCAGGGATGGGTGTTTCAGGATGAAAGCTTCCTACCTTAGCCATCTCCCTATCTAGCAGAATAAACTGTGCCAAACACTTAACAAAATGAAGAATAATACTTTGCCCCCCTCCCCAAAAAAGCAACCCTGCAAGGGAGCTTAATTTGCATACTTTGGGTTGCACAATCCAGTCTTTTGTGGTGCACAACTTTGATTTCTCCCCACTCCCCCGCAGACAAAATTCATTACATTTTAATCTGCACTTCTTCCAAGCAGTTCAATGTGATGTATGCTGTTTCCCATCTCACCCCTGCATTTTATCCTCACAATCACCCTGTGAGGTTGGTAAGCCTAGAAGATGAGGACTGGTCCAAAGTCATGGCTGAACAGGGGTTTCAATCCAGCTCTCCCTGATCTGAGTTTGATCTTCTACCCCGGGCACCATGTTGGCTTTCTGAATGACGCACATCCTTGGCTAGGCCTGGGAGATTGATCTCTTGGCAGGAAAGATGGGAGGAGAGCTGGTCTTGTGGTAGCCAGCATAAACTGTCCCCTTTGCTAAACAGGGACCACCCGGGTTTGCATTTGAATGGGAGACTACATGTGAGCACTGTAAGATCTTCCCCTCAGGGGATGGGAACATAAGAAGCTGCCATATACTGAGTCAGGCCATTGGTCCATCTAGCTCAGTATTGTCTTCACAGACTGGCAGCAGCTTCTTCAAGATTGCAGGCAGGAATCTCTCTCAGGCCTATCTTGGAGATGCTGCCAGGGAGGGAACTTGGAATCTAGATGCTCTTCCCAGAGCGGCTCCATCCCGTAAGGGGAATCTCTTCTACTGCTCACACTTCTAGTCTCCCAATCAAATGCAAACAGGGCAGACTCTGCTTAGCTAAGGGGACAAGTCATGCTTGCTACCACAAGACCAGCTCTCCTCTCCTCTGGGATGCTCTGGGAAGAGCAGAAGAAGGTTCCAAGTTCCCTCCCTGGCAGCAGCTCCAAGATGGGGCTGAGAGAGAGACTCCTGCCTGCAACCTTGGAGAAGCCGCTGCCAGTCTGGGTAGACAATCCTGAGCTAGATGAACCATGGGTCTGACTCAGTATATGGCAGCTCCCTGCGTGCTTATGTTTAGAGTCATCTTGTGGCTTCATTCTGGACTTGACGGCCGTTTGCTGTGGAAGGGTTTTGCTGTTTTAAACCTTCTGTGCGTCTCTCTCTGTGTGTGCATTTTGTGTGGGCCTTATTATTTGTGCAACTAGAACAGGAGTGCAGGTGTCTCTGCGTGTGTGTGTGCATTACTCGGTGAAATTAGTGGGCAGGGTGTTTTTCACAGAGGGCTTTTAAAGCCCTTTGGCTAACATCTCCTCTGAAATGGAGGGTGTGTGTTTACATATAGGGCAGATTTACCCCCCAAGCCCCTGCGAGCTATCGGGGAGCATTTCACACACACTGGGGTTTTTCATTGCTCATTAGAGTCTAGCCTGGTTTATATCTGGGGTAAAAAAAATCCACTTTTTGCGTCGGTTTTTTGGGGACCACTTCGAGCTCACAGTAAAGCCTCGCAGAAAATTCACAGCAGAGCCAACTGTGTGAAGAACTCCCAGGAGATTCCAGACAGATAAGAGACAACACTTCTCCACACAACCCAGAATTCATGTGTGGAACTCACCGACGCAAGAGGTAGAGCTGACCTCAGACTTAGATGGCTTTAAGTCTATCAGGCTAGCCAAATGGAGCCTCCAGGCTCAGAAGCAGTGTATCCCTGAATACCAGATGCTGGGATTAGAGAACAGGCAGGCTGATGCTTTCATGGCCTGGAGTGTGGGCGTCTATTTTCAACTCACTGTGCACAGGATGTTGGATGAGATCTCCCATTCTGGGCCCCACATTTCGAGAAGGGCATTGATAAACCAGAAGGGGGTTCAGAGGCGAGGGTGGTCTGGAAATAGAGTCTAGGAGGAACAGTTGGAGGACCTGGGGAAGTTTAGCCTGGAGAAGAGAAGACCAAGGGAGGATAGAAAAGCTGTCTTTCAATCTCTGTCATGTAGAGGCAGCAGCAGATTTGCTCTCTGGTGCTCCTGAGGGCAGGATTAGAACCCAGGGGTTGAAATTGTAAGGAAGCAGATTTAGGCCGGACATTAGAAATCATTTTTTCTTTTAACAGTAAGAGCTGTTGGACAGTGGAACAGCCTGCCTCATGCAGTGATGGGCTCTCCTTTTCAGGAGGTTTTCAAACAGAGGCTGGACAGCCGTCTTTCGTGGATAATTTTCATACTTTGTTTCAACCACTGGTTTTATGAGATTGCTTTTATTGTGTTCTGTGGATTTCTAATCTGTTTTTACTGCTTTATATTGTGTGCACCACCTAGAGACGTACATAACAGGCGGTAGAAAAATATGATTGATAGATCGATAGATAGATGCTGGCAGATTCCTGTACGGCGCAGCGGGCTGGAATAGATGACCTCTAGGGACACTTCCAGCTCTAGCATCCTCTTATTCTCTGATTCTGGGTTGGATCCTTGAACACAGGCCTCCCTATGAACTTTGGGAAAGAAGGAAGCAAAGCTCCCCCGGCTTTCTCTCCCCTCCCTCTCTGCAGATGTGTGTGTCGGCAGATCTGTCCGTCAACGGGAGTTTCTTTCTCTGCTCCCCCCCCCGCCCGCCCGCCTTCTAACATGATCTGCGCTCTAATTTCATCAGCCTTGCAGGCAGGCGGGCCGTTCTGTTTGGCCTGGTCGATGCATTCCAATCAGGCTGCCTTGAAGAAAAGGCGAAGCTCTAAAGTGAAGGATTAGAGAGCAAGATTAGAGAGGGGGGGGTTCCCCCACCCCCCTACCTTGGGAAGGTACAGGTTGAAAGCAGTGGCAACGGAGCACGTATCCAGCCAAAGGTGTGCCGTTTTGCACGCTCTCTCGCCTTCCCCTCCCCTCCCTCCCTCCCCCACCCCTTTCTCCGTTGTCACTTCTGCAGTCCCGCCACGGCACGGCTCACCCCAAAAGACAATCGATGAGCACGCAGCAGATCCGTGCGTTCGCTCCCCACTGGTGCAATGCACAACCCTTCAAACGCAGACCGCGGCCCGAGGCATGGCTTCTGTGCTTGGCTCGAAGCGAGCACCGATACGGCCCTGGTCCGGCCTGCAGGTGTACGGGCGTTGGTTCCTCTCGCCTCGGGGTCAGCAGCTGGCGGCCCCTGGGCCTGATCCGCCCTCCGGAGGGGTGCCATGCGGCCCTTGCTCGCTCAGAGGAATGGTGGGATTCTCTGCCACCAGATGTGGTGACAGCCAGCAACCTGGATGGCTTGAAGAGGGGTTTGGATGACTTCATGGAGGAGAGGTCTATCAAGGGCTACTAGTCGGAGGGCTACAGGCCACCTCCCGCCTCAAAGGCAGGATGCCTCTGAGTACCAGTTGCAGGGGAGTAACAGCAGGAGAGAGGGCATATCCTCAACTCCTGCCTGTGGCTTCCAGCGGCATCTGGTGGGCCACGGTGCGAATCAGGATGCTCGACCAGATGGGCTTTCTTGGGCCTGATCCAGCAGGGCTGTCTTATGAACATGGGAAGCTGCCTTATACTGAGTCAGGCCATGGGTCTGGCATCCAGCTCTGACTGGCAGCGGCTTCTCCACGGTCGCAGGCAAGAATCTCTCCCACCCCTGTCTTGGAGATGCTGCCAGGGAGGGAACTGGGAACCTTCTGCATGCAAGCAGAAGGGAAGAGATTGTGTGCAGGGAAGATCCCACAGAGAGGCCTGACGTGTACCTTGAAGGCGAGATCGTTTCCAAGCACCGAAGTCTCATCTCTCGTTCCATAATCAGACACACCCATCTTCACAATTTGTATCTGTAGGGCAATAAAAATTACATGTCTGGAACAGCATTCGGGTGGGAGGAAACGGTCGCTTCCCCCTTTCGTGAACCAGCCTGGCTTGTTTGTCCATTGCAAATGAAAAAAAACTGTTCTCCTGCTAAAAGATGGGAGATAACTGCAACGTCAGTTATCTCAACAAGAGGGGAGAGCTGGTCTGGTGGCAGCAAGCGTGAATTGTCCCCTTAGCTAAGCAGGGTCCGCCCTGGTTTGCATTTGAACGGGAGACTAGAAGTGTGAGCACTGTACGTTATTCCCCTTAAGGGATGGAGCTGCTCTGGGAAGAGCAGAAGGTTCCCAGTTCCCTCCCTGGCAGCATCTCCAAGAGAGGGCTGAGAGAGATTCCTGCCTGCACCCTTGGAGAAGCTGCTGCCAGTCTGGGAAGACAATACTGAGCTAGACAGACCAATGTTTGATCTCAGAAGCTAAGCAGGGTCAGGCCAGGTTCGTACTTGGATGGGAGACCACCTGGAATACCAGGTGATGGAGGGCCTCTTGGGGGATTGGGCTGCACTCACTGATCAGCCCCTGCTGTGCATGCAGAAGGCCACACATTCAGTCCCTGGCAGCATCTCCAGGTAGGGCTGGGAGAGAACCTGGGACCTTCTGCTCTTCCCAGAGTGTCCCCATCCCCTTCGGGGAATATCTTACAGTGCTCACACACTAAGTCTCCCATTCAAGTGCAAACCAGGGCAGACCCTGCTTAGCACCAGGGGCAATCCACGCCTGCTACAAAAAGGCCAGCTCTTCTCCGATCATTTGGCATCAGGGATCAAGCCACAGACACTGACGCCTTAGGAGCTGGATCCCGACAGCAGGGGAAAGCTGAACTGTGCGGAACCAAAGGGAACACCCACGCGAGACAGGCAGCCAGATGGAGATCTGAGTGCTTGCAAGCCGGCTGGCATTCTGTGGGTCAACCAACCTGTTATTTTGACCACGTGCTTTGTAAGCCTGTGTTTGGGCTTTAAAAAAACGTTAAACAGCAGCCGGTTCAGAGGCCCCAGGGAGGCCTCCGGGGTCTTGTAGTAGCAAGCATGGATTGCCCCCTTTGCTAAGCAGGGCCTGCTCTGGTTTGCATTTGAATGGGAAACTACATGAGTGAGCACTGTAAGCTGTTCCCCTTAAGGGATGGGGCTGCTCTGGGAAGAGCAGAAGGTTTCAAGTTCCCTCCCTGGCAGCATCTCCAAGATAGGGCTGAGAGAGACTCCTGCCTCTGCAGCCTTGGAGAAGCTGCTGCCAGTCTGTGAAGACAATACTGAGCTAGACAGACCAATGGTCTGACTCAGTATATGGCAGCTTCCTATGTCCCTATGCTTAATACCACAAGACCACAACATCTGACGTTTGACAATCCCTGCTTTAAAGATACCGTATGTATGTATGTATGTATGTACCGGTATGTATGTATGTATGTATTTCATTTATGCCCCACTCTTCCTCCGAGGCGCTCAGAGCCCTGTACATGCTTATTTTTATCCTCACAACAACCCTGCGAGGTAGGTTAGGCTAAGAGAGACATGACTGGCCCAGAGTCACCCAGTGAGTTTCATGGTTGACTGGGGATTCGAAATTGGGTCTTCCCGGTCCTCGTCCAACACTCTGACTACTATACTATGCTGGCTCAAATGATTGATTGATTGGTCGGCCGGCCGATTTATCCCTTTCCACACACATCTTGCATCATGCTGGGCACACGAAGCACATCCCGTTGTTCTACCGTGCATTGTGGGAGTGAGAGAATGCCTTCCTTTCTCCACCTCTCAGCACAAATCTAC
Source organism: Hemicordylus capensis (assembly GCF_027244095.1). Taxonomy (NCBI): domain Eukaryota; kingdom Metazoa; phylum Chordata; class Lepidosauria; order Squamata; family Cordylidae; genus Hemicordylus; species Hemicordylus capensis. Next base: position 11,342,451 of record NC_069673.1, read on the forward strand.
CAATGGCAAAGTCAACAGACAGCCCTGTGTGGGTGTGATGTTTCAATAGGGCCAAAATAATTATAATAGTAGTGGTACTTGCCTGAAATCCATCGTGCATAAGATCCAGCTGGTGTGATTGATTCTTGGTTTTAATCTGGGGATATTAAAAAAAATAGTTCAGTTTATTATGATCATTGATCAAATATTATCTGGGGATATTGATGATGCCAATTAGGCCTACGGATGTTGGAATTCACAGGCATGCATCCTTTGAAACATTAAGTCGGTGTGTGAGAAGCTGGTGGCCTCACCGTGTTGGGTGAGTTGGAGGATTAGAAGTCTCTTCTTTCTCTACCATGCAGGCGAACAGTGGGTCTTCACAGGATATTAGAGTTGGAAGGGGTCTTAGAGATCATCTAGTCCAACCCCACCCTGCTCAGGGTAGGAAACTGGTACAGCATCCATGACAAATGACTGTCTAACCTCTGTTTGAAAACCTTCAGCAAAGGAGAGCCCTCTGCTTCATGAGGCAGACTGTCCCACTGTCCCACCGCTCTTACAGCCAGGAATTGCCTCCTAATATCTCTGCTGAATCTGCTTCCTTGTCATTTCAACCCACTACTTCTTGGCCTGCCCCCAAGAGCTACAGAGAACAAGTTCACTCCTCCTCCTAGCAGCCCTTCACACCTTTGACGATGGTTTCCAAACCCTCCAGCCGACTCATACCCAACTCTTTCAACCATTCCTCATAGGACTTGGTTTCCAAACCCTTCGCCACCTTGTTCACCCTCCTCCTAGTCTATTCCAGTTCATCAACACCCTTCTCGCAATACTGGACACGAGATTCCAAGTGTCGTCTCACCAAATGTGAAATTCCAAGTGTCGTCTCAAGTGTCGTCTCACCAAATGTGAAATGATTATTTCTTGTGATCCGGACACTAAGCCTGTCCGGCTTGTCTATGCAGACCCAGATTGTATTTGCTTTTTTAGCTGCTGCATCACACTTCTGGCTCATGTCCACTTGTGGTTCACGAAGACACTTAGATTCTTTTCTCATGTCCTACTGCCAACCAGATCGCTCCCATCCTTGTGCACTTGATCTGTTTCACCTAAATGCAGGACTTTGCATTGATCTCTACTGAACTTTGTCTCACTGATTTCGGTGCCGTCAAGAACCCTTTGGTTCTGCCTTCTAAGGTATTTGCTGTCACGACTGCCTGTTTCTGATGGCCCATTCATAAATCAGAAGTCACTTCCTTTTTTGAAATCTGCTGTTGCCTCGCTCAGATTTCGGTCCTCCCAAAGCAGCGGGCCTCCAGATGGTGTTGAGAAAACAATCTCCCCTCCCCTCTGGTGTGACTTTGCAAAACCGCCTTCCGAAAGGAGGCAGGTGCACGTGGGATTATGATCCCGGGCGGATAGGCACATATGTGCAACACAGCCCATCGAAGTGAAGGCGGCAACGGACTTTTATGCTGTTTCGCACAGGTGGGCGCATCCAAAATAGCCCCAGCTTTTCTGGATCTGCTCCATTGTGGCAGGAAGAGAAGCACGACAAGGCGTAAGGACTTTCAGAGAGGCATGCAGGTCATAGGTGGATGAGGCCGTAGATAAGTCATAGAGCATCTGCTTGGCATGCAGAAAGTCCCAGGTTCAATGGCGGATTAGCCCATCGGCAGTATAGGCAACCTGCCTACAGCGTCAAATCTTGGGATGGAGGGAAACTTTTTTTAAAAAAAAATCTTTTGACTGTTTTCCAACAAAATAACAGAAATAAACAAGAAACAATAAATAATAGACAAGAAAGAGAAAGAAAACCACAAAATAACAGAAATAAACAAGAAACAATAAATAATAGACAAGAAAGAGAAAGAAAATGAAAGCAATTTTACAGTGAGCAGGTCTGAGACATCGCATAATTACGTACATCAGTCGGGAGGTCCAGCAACCCTCTGTTTTCCACCTTCCAGAAAAAAAGACACCCACCCACACAAACCTGCAATCCACCCTTGCCAAGAAAAAATGTGTGTGTGTGTGTGTGTGTATATTCATTTGATTTCTATATATTCTATACGATTTCTATGTTTCATATAAGTAAGTAAGTAAAACTTTATTTCGGTCATAGGCCAGCTATATTTCATAGATAGAGGGTTGGGGGAAAGAGAAACAGAAAAAAACACCCAAATAGCTATATATTTTAGAAAGAAAAGCCAGATCTTGGATGGGGGGGGGAGGGTTTGACCCTGTGCTAAATTATTATAAACTATGAAAGACTCCCAAGTAGAAATAAAAGTTTCATCTGAAGTATTCCGTAAGTAAGCCTCCTGTAGTGGTTTAGGCGGCAGGCAGAGCCTCTGAGTACCAGTTGCAGGGGAGTAGCGGCAGGAGAGAGGGCATGCACAGACCTCTTGCCTGTGGGCTCCCCAGAGGCATCTGGTGGGCCACTGTGTGAGACAGGATGCTGGACTAGATGGGCTTCCTTGGGCCTGATCCAGCAGGGCTCTTCTTATGTTCTTAACTGAAAACCAGAAGTGTACCAAGCTACCAGATTCTCTCTCTCTCTCTCTCTCTCTCTCTCTCATATTTTATACCACCAGAAATGCACATCTCCACGTGGTGTACAAAAAGTTACCCAATTAGCCGATAATTGTGCTATCAGCTAACTATTACGTTCTTTATTATTGCATGGTCGACTGTTATTATAACACACGGTAAGAAGTGACCAGATGAGTCGCTCGTGTGAACCGCCCTCGTGGGTGTTCATGGTGCTACGTAAGTTCTGTCCCATTTGTGACAGTCTGTTCACAACTGCCAATCATGCAACAATAAAGACATCATCTGCTGGGTATACACCTGTTCCGAGCGACGTGCATCAAGATTCCAGTCCTGTGGATGTTCCATTCTTTTTTAAAATTAAAAAAAAAAACCACCAATAACCCCAAACCCAAAATGTTTGCACCAAGAACGGTTCAATGCTGCTTGCAACCCCTCATCGATCATGCGATGAAAGTAAATTTTGCACGTTTTGATTTTGAATAATTCATTCCGCTTCCCTGAGGCAATAGCCTATTCAGAGTATCAAAGATTCCTGGTGATGTGGCTGAAGCTCCCTGCCCCAATTTATTTATTTAAAATATTCCTGTTCCGCCCTTAGGGCGCAAGATCTTCAGTGGAGTTTACAAGTCACCTGACAAAGCAATAATAAATCACCTAGGCAAACCATAACTGGAAACATATTAGATCACACAGCAGCAGCAGCAGCCGCAGACAAGAGAATATTATACCGACAAGAGAAATAAAATATATTCCGGTTCAGTGCAGAGTGGTTCAGATTGGGGCAAAAATATCCCAGCTTCACTTATACACTGATGGGGACTGAGCTGTCAGTGCATGATCAGGAGAGAGATCCTGGGATTGTGCTGGACAGCTCATTGAAAGTATTGATAGCATAGTGGTTAGAGTGTTGGACTAGGCCTGGGAAGACCCGAGTTCGAATCTCCATTCAACTGTGAAACTCACTGGGTGACTCTGGGCCGGTCACATATCTCTCAGCCTAACCTACCTCACAGGGTTGTTGTGAGGATAAAAATAACCATGTACACTGCTCTGAGCTCTCGGAAGAAGAGCGGGATATACGTGTGAGTAAATAAATCGACACAGTGTGCGGCAGCTGTGAAAAAGGCCAATTCCATGCTAGGGATCATTAGGAAGGGGATTGAAAATAGAACTAATATTAGAACATCATTATACAAGTCTGTGGTGTGGCCAGATTTGGAATATTGTGTGCAGTTTTGGTCACCGTATCTTTAAAAGGACATTGTAGAACTGGAAAAGGTGCACAAGAGGGCAGCCAAGATGATCAGGAGCCTGGAGCACCTTCCTGATGAGGCAAGGCTACAACAACTGGGGCTATTTAGTTTAGGAAAACGATGACTGCGGGGAGACATGATAGAGGTCTATAAAATCATGTGTGGTGTGGAGAAAGTGGATAGAAATGTTTCTCGCTCTTGCATAACACCAGAACCAGGGGTCACCCCATGAAACGGATTGCCAAGAAATTTGGGACCGACAAAAGGAAGTGCTTTTTGGATAATTAACCTATGGAATTCTCTGCCACAAGATGTGGTAACAGCCAGCAGCCTGGATAGCTTTAAGTGACGCTTAGACGAATCCATGGAGGACAGGTCTGTCAGTGGTTACTAGTCTTGTGGCTAAAGGCCACCTCCAGCCTTAGAGGCACGATGCCTCTGAATACAAGTTGCAGGGGAGCAACAGCAGGAGAGAGGGCGTGCCCTCACTTCTTTGCTTTTTGGCTTCTCAGAGTCATCTGGTGGGCCACTGTGCGAAACAGGGTGCTGGACTAGATGGGCCTTGGATCTGGTCTAGCAGGGCTCTTCCGGAGAGGGGTGGGGATGTACTTATTGACATCTAAACATGAACAGTGTAGGCGCCTGGCAGATTAATCTAGCAAGGGAGTTTCAGAACCAGGGAGCCAACACAGAGAAGGCCCTAAGGTGCCTAGGTATGTTTAGTCTGGAGAAGAGAAAACTAAAAGGACATATGAGAGCCATCTTCAAATATCTGAAGGGCTGTTCCATAGAAGAAGAGGCAGATCTGTTGCTCCTGAGGTCGGGACGAGGAACATAGGTAGCTGCCTTCTACTAAGTCAGACCCTTGGTCCTTCTAGCTCAATATTGTCTGCACAGACTGGCAGCAGCTTCTTCAAGGTTGCAGGCAGGAATCTCTCAGCCCTATCTTGAAGATACTGCCAGGGAGGGAACCTGGAACCTTCTGCTTTTTTCCAGAGCAGCTCCATCCCCTAAGGGGAATATCCTACATCACTCACATGTCATCTCCCATTCAAATACAAACCAGGGCAGACCCGCTTAGCAAAGGGGGCAAGTGATGCTTGCTACCACAAGACCAGCTCTCCTAGAAGCCATAGGCTGAAATCACAAGGAAGCAGATTCAGGAGAGACATTAGGAAGAATTTCCTAACTGTAAGAGCGATTGGACTGTGGAACTGTCTGCCTCATGCAATGGTGGGATCTCCTTCACTGGAGGTTTCCAAACAGGCTTTGAAAGGCCACCTGTCAGGGATGCCATAGCACATTCCTACCATGAGCAGGACTCACTGAGGATGAGAGACTCTCACTTACTGAAGATGTTCCCGACTGGTTGTGAAACTTTATCTCACATTCTCCAAAGCACTTTCTGGTCTTTCTTTACGGGTTTTGAAGCTTTTCCTTTCCTTTCCTTTCCTTTCCTTTCCTTTCCTTTCCTTTCCTTTCCTTTCCTTTCCTTTCCTTGACCGACAGTATTTTAACTATTTTATATTTTTAGATGCCCTATTTGTAAAGCTAGTTGTTGACCTACCCTTCTTTTAGCTCTACGGTATTAATCTCCCCACGACTTCTAGGATTGTATCGTCGTCGTCATCATTTCCCCCTTGTTTTATCTTATTTTATGAATTGCCCCACAATTTTTAGAGTTGTATTTTAACCATAACCTTATAGTCTAATTATAGTTATGAATCTGCAGCAATTTAGTTGTATCATAATTCCCAATGATCTTTGATTTCATTGCATTTGTACTCTATCCTGTGCTGGTCTTCGACCGCCATGAAGATGATTGATGGATTGACAACCAACAGTCTCAGATGCCGGCTTCTGAAGCCCATCAAAATTTTCCATGCTTGTTCTGAGTCCAGCTGGCAGCCAAAATTAGCCCCGGAAGGGATGGACGGGTAGCTGATTCTGGCTAAGGGCCGAGAGCTTGGTCCATGCAGATGGTGCCAACTGAATTCAGTCCCACAGGACAGGGGAAAAAGGACGCAGCGGCACCATGTGGGAGAAGCCAGCCAAAAGGCAGGGCTAATGATTTTGGCACCGAGCTGGGGGCAGAAGCCGAGAGTCTCCTTCCCCCCCCCCGTGCTAAAAATACGGCATTGTGTAAAACAATCGGTCATTTGCCATGCTTTTTTGGTGCTGAAAGTGAGCCGTCCCGGGTGGCCGGCTTCCCTCTCCGAATAGGAGAAGGGGGAGCGACCAGAACACAGTGGCAGGATACATGCTTTTGTGTGTAGAGAGGCCCAGATTAATTGTATTTATTTAATTTATTTAGCATATTTCGATACCGCCCAAAATGCAAGCAGCAGGGCTGGGGGAGACTCCTGTGGCGGGGAGAGAGGCTGAGGCAACACAAAAATATAGAATGTTAGAGCCGCAAAGGGGTCTTGGAGGTCATCAAGCCCAACTGCCTGCTCAGGGTAGGAATCCGCTATGGCATCCCTGACAGGTGGCCTTCCAACCACTGTTTGGGAACCTCCAGCGAAGGAGAGCCCAACACTTGATGAGGCGGACTGTTCCACAGGCCAATAGCCCTTACAGTTAGGAAATTATTGAATCTGTCCTAGTTGTTTCAGCCCATGGCTTCGAGTCCTGTAACAGAGTACAGGTTTGCTCCTTCTTCTATGGGACAGCCCTTCAGAGATTTGAAGACGGCTCTCCTCCTATCTCCTCTTAGTCTTCTCTGCTCCAGGCTCAGCATTCTCAGCTCCTTCACCTTCTCCTCACAGGACTTGGTTTCCAGACCCTTTGCCATCTTGGTTGCCCTCCTCTGAAGCCACCCTTGTTTCTCGACATCCTCCTTAAGATATGGGCACCAGAACTGAAGGCAGGGTTCCAAGTGAGATCTGACCAGCACAGAACAGAGCAGAACGGATACTTCCCGTGATCTGTACACTACACTGGTGTCAAATGCAGCCCTGGATTGTATTTGCCTTTTTAGCAACTGCATCACACTGCTGGCTCCTATTCAACTTCCTGCCCACTACAACATCTCGGTCGCTTTCAGCACCACGGACACTTTGACCACTATCAGGCCAGGCCTCTCTCATCCTGTACTTGGGGCATGTTTCTTGCCCAGATGCAAGGCTCTACTTTGGTCTCTGCTGAACTTCATTCTGGTGGCGGCGGCCTAATATTCAAGCCTGATTTTTTTTCTATTTCTTTTTCTTCTATTCTGCTATCCCCTGGTATTGCTGTGTTGATTATTTTGACTTCTTTTTCTTTCTTCTCGACTATAGTGCTATCTGGTGTATTGTGTGGCAGATGTTTGTCTATTTGTAGTCGGAAGTCCCATAATATTTTTACATCTTCATTTTCTTCAACTTTTTCAATGTTATGGTCCCACCAATTTTTGGCTACAGGTAGCTTGTATTTTTGGCAGATGTTCCAGTGTATCATTGCTGCTACCTTGTCATGCCTTTGTTTGTAGTCAGTCTGTGCGATCTTTTTACAACAGCTGATTAGGTGGTCCACGGTTTCATTTGCTTCTTTACAAAGGTGGCACTTGTGGTTGTTGTGGATTTTTCTACTTTTGCTCTTATTGCATTTGTTCTTAGTGCCTGTTCTTGCGCAGCCAGTATTAAACCCTCTGTTTCTTTCTTCAAGTTGCCATTCTTAAGCCATTGCCAGGTCTTGGTGAGGTCTGATTTTCCACTTATATTGTGCTAATATTGACCATGCAGGGGCATATTTATCCATTTTTCTGCTCGGTTCTTGACTTGTTCTTTCTTGTAGGCCTGCTTGGTTTCATTGGTGTTGAATAGTTTCTCGTTATTGACCATTTGAAGTGCTTCTTCTTCACTGTCCTTTATATATTCTTCAAGGCCTCTTTTCTCCTCCTCTACTGTTTGATGGACTTGCAGCATTCCTCTTCCACCCGAGCTGTGAGGGAGGTAGCGCCTATCGACATCACTGTGGGGGTGCAGGGCATGATTGAGAAATAATGAATAAAACGGCTCCCTGTCCCCAAAGGGCTCACAATCTAAAAAGAAACATAAGATAGACACCAGCAACAGTCACTGGCGGTACTGTGCTGGGTGTGTGTGGATCGGGCCAGTTACTCTCCCCCTGCTAGATAAAGAGAATCACCACGTTAAAAGGTGCCCCCTTTTCCAAGTTAGCAGGGATTAAGCCACGGCCTCACCCCCACCCCAGCCTGCTTCACCCTAGAAACCCAAAACCAACTCTATGGAAAAGGGCACTGCCAGCCCTTCTTTTCCCCTTGTTTGTTGCTGATCTTCATTCTTGGCAACCCCCTTCTCTCCCAAATCCATTTCCCGAGACCTGCCGTTAGCTGGCTCCTTAAATATTTAATAGCATCTGAAGAGATTTTAATTGCGAATTAGTGTAACTTTCTGATGCTGTCCCCAGGGGAAATCGGGTGTGTGTGTGTGTGTGTGTGTGTGTGGGCTTGCTCTTAGTTTCCTCTGTTCTACTTCGAAGCAGGAGTGACTGAGCTGGAAAGTGTGTAAACCACCCTGAGCCCTTTTGGGAAGGGCGGTATAGAAATTGAATAAATAACAACAACAACAAAATATTTATCTACCGCGTTTCAACAAACGTTTCCAAAGCGGTTTACATAGAGAAATAATAAATAAATCAGATGGCTCCCTATCCCCGAAGGGTTCACAATCTAGAAAGAAACATAAGAGAGACGCCAGCAACAGTCACTGGAGGTACTGTGCTGGGGATGGATAGGGCCAGTTGCTCTCCCCAGGCTAAATAAAATGCATCACCACATTAAAAAAAATGCCTCTTTGCTCACTTAGCAGCAACAGCAACAGCAACAAATATTTATACACCGCTTTGCAACAAAAGTTTCCAAAGTGGTTTACACAGAGAAATAATCAATCAATCAATCAATCAATCATGAGAATGGATCCCTGTCCCCAAAGGGTTCACAATCTAAAAAGAAATATAAGATAGACACCAGCAACAGTCACTGGAGGTACTGCGCTGGGGGTGGATAGGGCCAGTTGCTCTCCCCTTGCTCACTAAAGAGAGTCACCATGTTAAAAAGGTGCCTCTTTGCCCAGGTAGCAGAGCCCGAAAGAGCTGATCTTGTAGCAAGCATGGAGTGTCCTTTTTGCTAAGCAGGGTCCACCCTGGTTTGCTTTTGAATGGGAAACAATATGTGAGCACTGTGAGATATTCCCCGCAGGGAACGAGGCCACTTTGGGAAGAGCACTTGCATGCTTGATGCAAAAGATTCCCAGTTCCCTCCCTGGCAGCATCTTCAAGATAGGGCGGGGAGAGACTCCTGCCTGCAACCTTGTAGAAGCTGCTGCCAGTCTGTGAAGACAATACAGAGCTAGATGGACCAAGGGTCTGACTCAGTATATGGCAGCTGCCTATGTTCCTATGTAATGAATTGCCTCTTTTTCTCTGGTCAATGTTTAACCGGAGTCGCTAATTTTTACGAGGGAAAATCTTTCAACCAAAGAGAAGATAACGGCAAACGTCATTGCTTTTAAGCCATTCTGGGAGGTCAGTTCTCAAATGCTTCCGTCTGCCTTGGAATGGTGAATTTACAAATTGTTCTCTTGACTTAGGACCCAGAAAACATTGTGTGGGCTTGGAGTGCAGCGATAACAAGAATGCGATAATGTACATCATTGGCTAAAAGTCCTTCATTTGGGGGCTGTTAATGTTTGACCCGAAGTTGATGCATTCTCCACTTATTCTTGTGAAGGGCTGCCGTCCCACAGCAGCAGAAGAAGTGGACACTCTCGAGGACCAGAATGAATGGGCAGAAATGACAAGGAAGTTGATTTAGGTTCGACTTAGGATTTTAGGCTAAGTTTAGGAAAAACATCTTAACAGCTGGTGCTGTTTGACAGTGGAACAGCCTGCCTCATGACGTGAATCTTCGCTGGAGGTTTTCCTTCCCCAAGCAAAAGGGGTCAGACTAAAAGACCTCTGAGGTCCTTTCAGGCTCTGCTTCTTCTTATGTGGAACAATCCTGTTCACAGGATTGCCATGAAGATAAAATAGGGAGCACCCACACACTCCTACTTGGTGCTTCTCGGAGAAAGTGTGGGTTTTTTTTTTTAAGTGAAATAAATCTTATACGGACCATGTGTAGATAGGTGAGCACATTTGGGCTGTTTCGTTCATGAGGGTCGTCAAGCAGGTGAATGGGGCTCACGTGTGAATTCCTACACAGTAGTTCTTTGGTGTTTTTTTGTCCTGCTTCTCTGGAGAAGCTCACTTGTTTCAGGAAAAAACATCATCTCCCTTCATTGAACATTGAATAGCAAGCATCGAAGATGCCAGTTAAGTGGTCCCGGTATTTATTTTAATAAATTCAGTTCAGCAGTCATTGAATATGGGTCATGTAAGCCGCCATGGCCTTCGAGGTTTTGATTAAGAAGCCAATGAGGCTATTCCCACGATGAGTGGAAAGTGGGCGAAGGGAGCTGAGCCCACTTCCCAGGGATCGTGGGAACCACCAGGCTTGCAGGCGAGCAGACGGTGCTCCCAAGGCGAGCGCTCTGTTAACCTCATTTTTTTTGCTAAGCCTGCTCTCCCCGCAGACCACATTGAGGCTTTTCACAGCAATCGTGTGAAGCGTCTCAATGTCTGTTTAGCATTCGGTTTTTCCGCGATGATCCACAAGCTGGTTAAACGGGGTCCCCAACCTTTAGTCCCCAGATGCGGGACTACATTTCCCATCACTGCCCAGATGATGGGAGTTATAGCCCAATATCTGGGGACCCAAGATTGGCAACCCCAGTCTAGTATATAATACAAAAGGTTAAGTGTGCCATCAAGTCGATTTCGACTCCTGGCGCCCACAGAGCCCTGTGGTTGTCTTTGGTAGAATACAGGAGGGGTTGACCATTGCCTCCTCCCATGCAGCATGAGATGAGGCCTTTCAGCATCTTCCTATATCGCTGCTGCCCGATACAGGACCATCGGGGATTTGAACCGGCAACCTTCTGCTTGTTAGTCAAGTATTTCCCTGCTGCGCCACTTAAGTTGACTTAGTATATAACACTAGACACTTTTTATCTAGAGAGCTGGTCTTGTGGGTAGCAAGCATGAATGGTCCCCTTTGCTAATCAGGGTCTGCCCTGGTTTGTATTTGAATGGGAGACTCCATGTGAGCCCTGTCAGATTTTCCCCTTGGGATGGGGCCGCTCTAGAAAGAGCACCTACCCGCTTGCATGCAGAAGGTTCTAAGTTCCCTCCCTGGCAGCATCTCCAGATAGGCCTGAGAGAGACTCCTATAGCAGCTTCCTATGTTCCGGTATCGTATTATATTTTAAAAGGCTATTGTGGCTGGGGATGATGGGATTTGTAGTCCCCTGCTAACTGAGCAAAGAGGCACCTTTTTAATGTGATGATTTTCTTTGTTGAGCGGGGGAGAGCAACTGGCCCTATCCGTCCCCAGCACAGCACCCCTCCAGTGGCTGTCGCTGGTGTCTTATTTTATGTTTCTTTTTTTAGATTGTGAGCCCTTTGGGAGACAGGGAGTCTGTCTGTCTGTCTGTCTATCTGTCTGTCTATCTATCTATCTATCTATCTATCTATCTATCTATCTATCTATCTGTAAACTGCTTTGGGAACTTTGGGAATCTTGGCGACCCAAGGTTGAGAACGCCTATGCTAGAGAAAGTTCCCAAGTAGTTCAAAACATGACATGCCACTCAGGATGTTGCTAGTTATCCCTCCAAAACAGACAGGAGAGATCTAATCCATCATTTCTTTCTCTTTTTTTAATAAAAGGAAAACATTTCCCTGACATGCTCTTCCCTTATCATTCCCTGGAGGCAAAGCTTTCTTGGGGGAGCATTTCCCCATCTGGTCCGAAGTATATTTTTAACCATGCCCTGCAGTGGGCTGGTTTTTGATTGTTCCTTAGGGCGCAGTGAATGGAAAAGCTAGACTCGACCGGCTAATGCCAGCAAAATTTGAAATGGTGCAGATGTGATGCCTTCTAACAAATACCTCCTGGAAATGTCTCCGGTGTCTTATTAAAAGCCTGATGTGTTATGTAAGTTCTTAACAGGAGAAAGCATAACGTTGCTTTCCCCAAACTGTCGGCACCTTTTCTGGTTGACGGCAGCGTGTTTGACGTATGGAGGTTGAGTTTTTAAATATATAGAAATAATTGCGTCTTCCCAATTTGGATTCTGCAGGAGATCCAAAATTTTGAATCTAGCCAGGCGTCTGATCGACGGGAACCGATTTAGAAGCAGGCGGCCAAGATAGTGAGGGGCCTATAAGGAAAGGTTGAAGGAACAGAGGAGAGGAGAGCTGGTCTGAGGAGAGGAGAGCTGGTCTTGTGGTAGCAAGCATGACTTGTCCCCATAGCTAAGCAGGGTCCGCCCTGGTTGCATATGAAAGGGAGACTAGAAGGGTGAGCACTGCAAGAGATTCCCCTCAGGGGATGGAGCCGCTCTGGGAAGAGCAGAAGGTTTCAAGTTCCCTCCCTGGCTTCTCCAAGATAGGGCTGAGAGAGATTCCTGCCTGCAACCTTGGAGAAGCCACTGCCAGTCTGTGAAGACCATACTGAGATTGATAGACCAATAGTCTGACTCAGTATATGGCAGTTTCCTATGTTCCTATTCAGAAGAATTCCCCACCTGTAAGAGTTAAGATAGACAGAAAAAGATAGAAAAAGCAGTAATGTTTTTGGACTTGGGTTCTGGAGAAGACTTTTGAGGATACCATGGACAGCCAGGAAAACAAACCAATGAATCATAGAACAAATCAATCCAGTATTTCCACTTGAGGCACAAATGACCGGGCTCAAATTCTCCTACTTCGGACACATTGTATGAAGACCCAGCTCCCTTGAGAAGTCCATAGTGCTGGGGAAAGTGGAAGGAAAGAGAAGAAGAGGATGACCAGCAGCAAGGTGGATGGACTCAATTACGACAGCAATGAACACACCACTGAGAGACCTCAAAGGCCAAGTTGAAGACAGCTCATCCTGGAGAGACTCTCTCTATGTGGTCTCTAAGAGTCGTCCCCGACTTGACGGCACTTAATCAGTCAATCAAGAGTTGTGGGTCAGTGGAACAGCCTGCCTCATGCAGTGGTCAGCTTTCCTTCACTGGAGGTCTTCAAACCATCTGGAAGGTCTTCAAACCATGCATGAGCCTCTGGGCTCGCCATATTCTCCACTGTCGGAACATAATTCATTCTCTACGCATTCTAGAAAGGAGAATTCTTTCGGTGGAAGAGTGACTGATTTTAATTCAGAAAAAATAAATAAAATCAGCTTCAGCTGGGAAACGCTGTGCCGTGTGTGAGTGAAGCTAATGAATCAGTTTTTTTAAAAAAATAAAACCACTACACACAAACACACAACAGCATCATCCAGCTAATGTCTCCTTTGTCTTTCTCCTCTTTTTCTCTCACCTTCTGTTCCGCACTAAAGTTATGATCATTAAGCCAACGTGATTCTTTGGCATCACTCACCCTCCCTTGAAAAAGAAATGCAAAGTGTTTCCGGCCGGCGAGCAGCAGGCTGGGATAAGTCTGTTGCTGCTGGGTGGGTGGTGTGAAATATGATGTGTTCGGCCGGATGGTGCATTTGTTTTGTGTGAATGGGGAGAGGATGATCAAATGGGTGGAGTAGTGAGGATGCCGTCAGAACCAGGAGCCCAAGGGTGGAGAGCCGGGGTTGTGGTAGTGAGCGTGAGTGGCCCCTGTTTGCTAAGCAGGGTCTGCCCTGGTTTGCATTTGGATGGGTGACTCTATGCGAGCAACATCTGCTGTAAGGTATTCCCCTTCGAGAGTGGGGCTGTAGCTACTATTACTACTGCCACTACGGATCTCTATATACCACTTTTCAGCAAGGGTTCCCACAGTGGCTGACAAAGAGAAATAAGAATAAATAGATAAAGATGGCTCCCTGTCCCCAAAGGGCTGACAATCTAAAAAAGAAACATAAGATAGACACCAGCAACAGCCACTGGAGGGATGCTGTGCTGGGGGTGGATAGGGGCAGTTGCTCTCCCCCTGCTCAATAAAGAGAATCACCCCTTTAAAAAGGTGCCTCTTGGCTCAGTTAGTTGGATTGAGCATCTGCTTTGTACGAAGAAGGTCCCAGGTGTGGTGTTTGGGGTGAATCCATTCCTTGATCCAGGCCAGCTTTTGAATGGGGCTTGAGTTACTTGTATTCCAGCCCTGGAGTAGAGGCGGGGCTAACAAACAGCCAGCAGCAAGAGCACTAAAAAGCAGGAGAGAGGGCATGCCCTCAACTCCTGCCTGTGGCTTTCGGCAGCATCTGGTGGGCCACTGTGCGAAACAGGATGCTGGACTAGATGGGCCTCTGGCCTGATCCAGCAGGGCTGTTCTTTTGTTCTTCTGTTCTTTAGGGTTGGGAAAGGCTCCTGCCTGAAACCTTGGAGATTCCCCTAAGGGGAATATCTTAAAGCGGACAGCACTCGGACATCTAGTTGATGTCTAGCCCATCCAAGTGAAAACCCTGCTTAGCAAAGTTGAATATTCTTGCTCACTGCCACTCTCCTCCTATGGAGCAACTGCAGGCCTGAGGCACTGAGGCAGAGAAGTCAATCACATCACTGCTCGCCTCCCAACCCACCGTGGGTGGGCTTTTTCCATATATAGTACACCACCAGATTCATTGACAAGCAAGTTCTGTGACATCGGCAACAGAGAAAAGCATGAAAACAGCCATCCGATAATCAGGTCCAGTTTGGAACCGTCCGATACAATACAAGAAATATTGTCTCGGGCAATGCCAATCTGAGCCTTGAATTTTGCCTTGAAAATGATACCGTGCAGAATGCTGCCAATACAGACCGTATCAAACCGGATCGAATTATTGTTCTGATTTGATGCACAGTCCGGTCGCCCTAGGCTGCTCAAACCCTCAGTGACATCAGAGACAGCAAACCAATCGCATCCAAAAAGGCTGTACTGGTGGTTCTGCCTGCTGCATTGTGACATCACAGTAGACGAGCCAATGGCATCAAGAGAGGTCAGAGAGTGAGTAGTTGAGAGGCAACACCACTCTTTCAGCAGATGAGGCGCTCAGGGATCTTTAAAAATGGCCTTTCGTATCAACGACTGGCTCTTTCGCATCTCTATTAGCAGAGCTGGGGATTCATTTGGGAGGAGCTGTAGTTCAACAACTGTTGGAGGGCCGAAGCTGTGCAGTCCTACTCTTGAGCAAGGATTTTCAGCCTTGGCTCCCTAGACGTTGTTGGACTACAATCCCTATCAGCCCCAGCCTCTGGGGATTGATGGAATTTGTAGTCCAATAACATCTCTGGGGCAATAGAATCTCTTGAGCAAGGGTTTTCAGCCTCGGGTCCCCAGACTTCATTGGACTACAATTCCCATCACCCCCAGTCTTTGGAGGCGATGGGATTTGTAGTCCAATCACACGGGGGGGGGGGCAATAGCATCTCCTGAGGATTTTCAGCCTTGAATCCCCGGATGTCATTGGACTAGAACTCCCATCATCCACCCCCTCTGCAGACTATGGATGATGGGAGTTGTAGTCCGACGGCATCTGGGGACCCAAGACTGAGAATCCCCATGCTATGAGAGAAAAGAAGGCATTGCAGGCATATACTGTACAATCATCCCCTCCACCAGCCTAAGCGTGGTCACTGCAGCGTGGCCGCCTCTGCAGCAGAAAATTCTCCCTTTCGGCTCACCGTGCGTCAATCAATCATTCGGCTAATGCGTCTTTTGTCCTTCCACCCACCACCCCAGCTCAGCTCGCTCTGGCAGCTCCTCCTGCCTCCAAAGTGGCGGTCCCTTGGCTTCCAGCAACTGCCCCTGCCTTCCCCCCCACTCTCTCCAAGTAATGAATTGATATCGATTTATTGCAGCTTTATTAAAATTCCTCCTGGAAAGAATCAGCCGGGGTCACAGTCTTGCATAGTTAGCGCAAGAGGCTGGTGGGAGAAGGAAGGTGTATTTCTGTCTCTGCGATCTTCTCCATCATTCCCTTTTCTGCCCAATTTGCAATTAAAGGGCATGGTCCTGACGGGGACAGAGGACAGAGCCAAGACGGCTGAAATATTTCAAGACTCCGCAACCGTCTGCCAAAGGGGGGATGCCCCACCTCAATGTAGCTTGCTGCTTGAAATTCGAACAGATATGCTCATTGAATAGGGGCTGGCTTAGCATTGGGAGAGGAGAGCTGGTCTGGTGGCAGCAAGCATGAATTGCCCCCCTGGCTAAGCAGGGTCTGCCCTGGTTTGCATTCGAATGGGAGGCTACATTCCCCTGCGGGGTTGGGGCCGCTCTGGAAAGAGCACCTTCCGGCTTGCATGCAGAAGGTTCCAAGTGCCCTCCCTGGCAGCATCTCCAAGATAGGGCTGAGAGAGACTCCTGCCTGCAAATTTGGAGAAGCCGCTGCCAGTCTGGGTACTGAGCTAGATGGACCAAGCGTCGGACTTGGTTGAAGGCAGCTTCCTTCTAGCGAGGGCTGCCCGGTGGGGCTTGGGTTGGAGTACTCACACACTGCCTCTGCAGATACCTGTCCTCCCACCCTGCACCCTGGTCACCTGTGGCAAAGATTTGGCAGATGAGCTGAGGGCAGCGACACACACAGAGGAAATAAGAAATACGGTAAAGGTAAAGTGTGCCGTTGAGTCGATTTCGACTCCTAGCGCCCACAAAGCCATGTGGTTTTCTTTAGCAGAATACAGGAGGGGTTGACCATTGCCTCTTCCCACCTAGTATGAGATGATGCCTTCCGGCATCTTTCAATATCGCTGCTGCCCGATATAGTACCAGCGGGGATTCAATAAGAGCCTCCCCATAAAAATAAGGAAACAAGAGCCTCCCCATCTCTGGCCATTTTTAAAGAGGCACCGTAGACATATTTATTCACTCAGGCTTTTAATTAGATTCATAGTTTTAGTATTGATGATTGATGTTTAAATGTTTTTAACTGTAGACCGCCCAGAGGCGCAGTATAAAAATATGCAGAATAAAATAAATAAATACATAAATAACTAGGAAGCTTGCTGGTGGCTAGGGGACAGGTTCCTGCCAGCAGTCCCCAGACCATTTTAAAGAGGCCCCCTACCACACCAGCTCTGTCAACGTAAGATGCAGTGGGCACAGCCACTATCGGGAGAGAGGTTGCTCAGACCCATCCCCGACCCATGCCAGTCTCCCTCCCTCCCTCTCCCCCCCCCTCTCCCTCCCTCCCTCTCCCTCCCTTTCTCTCCCTCCCTCCTTCCCTCCCTCTCCCCCTCTCCTCCCTCTCTCCCTCCTTCTCCCTCCCTCCCTCTCCCCCTCTCTCTCCTTCCCTCCCTCTCCCTCCCTCTTCCTCCCTTTCTCTCCCTCCCTCCTTCCCTCCCTCTCCCCCCTCTCTCCATCTCTCTCTTCCTCCCTTCCCTTCTCCCTCTCTTTCCCTCCCTCCTATCTCCTTCCCCCTCCCTCCCTCTCCCTCTCTCCCTCCCTTTCTCCCACTCCCCCTCGCTCTCCCACCCACTTTCTTTCTTTCTCCCTCTCCCTCCCTCCCTCCCTCCCTCACCCTCTCTCTGAAAAGGCCAGTTCATTCAACTGCTGGGCTTCTGACATTACTCTCCCTCTCCAGTAGCTCCTTCTAGGTCCAGTGTTGACTTGATTTGAACTCAGATCTTCTCGGTCCTAGAGCAACAGTCCCACCACTTACACCACGTTTATCCCCACAGCAACCCAGTGAGGTCGACTGGGCTGAGAGAGAAGTGACTGGCCCAGAGTCCCCCACTGAGTTTCATGGCTGAGTGGGGATTTGAACTCGGTTCTCCCCGGTCTTAGCCCAAACATCTAACCACAACAACCCTGCAAGGCAGGCTAGGCTGAGAGAGAAGTGACTGCCCACCCCCCCACCCCCAGTCACTCAGTTCAGGGCGCCAAGCTCTGAAGCTTATTCATCAAATCTGGGTGGGTTAGGGGGCTGGAAGGAGGCGAGCGAGCGAGATCTGAAGCGGCAGATTAATTTAGAAGGCGAGGGGGAGGAAAGCGACATCAAAAGAGCTCCCACCCCTCCCTGCAGGCTTTGTGGCGAGGCTGCGGAGGAGACAGGCAGCAGGGAGCCCGAGTGGCAGCTTCAGTCTTGAGCGAGCAGGTAGAAGACTGGGAAAGTCAGGAAGGAAGGCAGCGTGGCCATTGTGGTGGCCGAGAAGTAACCGGGCCGGCCCATCCAATAGGGAGGTCTATGGTGCCACTTCTAGGGGGGTGCCTAAACAGTGCTGGAATATTGCACTGCCCGTGATTCTTTCTCCCCTTCCTGCATTGCACCCCTGCAACACTGCAGAGTGGTGGACGAACGTAAGGGGTGATCCTGCTCCCCGACACAGCCTTCTTTGTTCATTGCACCGCAGCCCCCAATAAACAGCTCGTCTCCTAAGCGGCCCTCCCTCTCTTGAATATGAATTGCCTGCCTCATTTCCAACAAGAAATTAGATTTCCAGATTCACCACATCTCTGAAGTGTCAGGGTTTTGCCCCCGTAATAGACTTCGGAACTCTCTCCCACCGTATCCTCAAACCAGCGCAGGCTAGTCATTCACTGGCCATCTGCGTGGGCTGGTCAATTGACCTCAAAAACATGCAGCCGGCATGGCTGCGGTTAAACCCGTGGCTCTGCATTTTTCAGCTGGGGGTGGGTGGGAGGCAAAGTCAAACTTACTTATTTAATTTATTTATTTAACAGTTATATCCCGCTGTTCCTCCGAGGAGCTCAGATTACATGCTTTTTTAAAAAAATCCTCACAACAACCCTGTGAGGTCGGTTAGGCTGAGAGATACATGACTGGCCCAGAGTCACCCAGTGAGTTTCATGGTTGAATGGGGATTCGAACCCGGGTCTTCCCAGTCCTAGTCCAACACTCTAACCACTACACTATGCTACCAAGTCAGCTTCAGGGATGCGTGCCCTTCCTACCTCTCTTTTGGGAGCCATTTCTCCTTCTTAGTAGCAACCATGGTTGCACATTGATGTATATGTGAACCCAAGCCAGCGTGGTGTCGCGGTTATAGTGTTCGCACATTGAAATTCCATAGCTAGCTGCCTTATACTGAGTCAGGACCTTGGCCTACCGAACTCAGTATTGTCTGCTCTGGCAGGCAGCAACTCCCCAAGGTTTCAGACAGGAGTCTTTCCCAGACCTGCCTAGAGATCTACTTCAGGGTTCTCCGGCTGGTGTGCCATGCTGACTCACTCTGAATCAGCTCCAAAAGAAGAGCATTCAGATTGCCCACTTTAGGAGCTAACTCAACCCAAAATGCAGTGGGAAATAAGTGTCTTTCCCATTGCATTATTGGGCAGGTCGGCTCCAAAAGTGGGCAGTCTGAATGCTCTGCTTTTGGAGTGAGTGACTCAGAGTGAGTGAGCATGGCACGCCAGTTGAGAAACACTGGACTGGAGAAGATTCCTGGCAGCATCTCCCATTAGGCCTGGGAAAGACTCCTGCCTGAAACCTTGGAGAACTGCTGCCAGTCAGTGTAGCGCGATAGATGGGCCAAGGGTCTGACTCAGGATAAAGCCGGGGCCTCGTCTTTATTGAGGGAGGAGAGCTGGTCTTGTGGCAGCAAGCATGAATGGTCCCTGTTGCTAAGCAGGGTCCACCCTGGTTTGCATTTGAATGGGAGACTACCTGTGAGCAATGTAAGATACTCCCCTCAGGGGATGGGGCTTTAGCTCTGTGGAAGAGCATCTGCTTTGATGCAGAAGGTCCCCAGTTCAATCCCTGACAGCATCTCCAGGTATGGCTGAGAAAGACTCCTGTCTGAAACCTTGGCGAGCTGCTGCCAGTCAGTGTAGACGACACTGAACTCGATGGACCAAGGGCCTGACTCAGTATAAGGCAGCTAGCTATGGAATTTGAAGGTGTGAACCAGACCTAAGCGTTCAAATGATGCGCATGCCCACCTGAACCGGCTCTTAAACTCTCTCTTTTTCTCTTCTTTCCTTTTCAGTTACGGAGAAGGAGGTCCAGCAGTGGTGAGTAGTCAGTGCTCTTTCAGATTCTCGTGTGCTGTACGAATGTGTAAAACGGCAGCAGGGGCTGGTGCCCACCCTTGCACCAGATTGTGTGTGAGCATCCGACGTGCGCCTGCCTCCTTTTGGAAGGCACTCTTGTGAAGCAACCCAGCAGGGGGAAGCGAGACCATTTTCTTGGCACCATCTGGAGGCACGCCGCTTCGGAGGAGAGCGAAATCTGGGTTAGGGAAAGAAAGGAAAGGGAAGAAATCTGGAGCGCTGACACCTGAAAGGTGATAAAAACAAGAGGGAGAGAAAAACAGGGAGGGCTGAACGAGATGAGATGCCGGGAGATGCACGATCGGTCTCCCGACAGCTTTTGAAAAAGAAAAATTATTATTATTTTTAACTTGAACATAGACACAAAGAGGCTGCAAATCTGATCCGAGGAGCAGCAGCAGGACGGCCGGGGTGCTCGACCCTTTTCTTTCGGGCGGTTTCTGAATCGGAATCTCCCACCCACCCCCCAGCTGCTTTTCTAGCCGTCGGGGAAAAGATACAGGGTTGCTGTGGCCTCCCGCAGCAGGACGTTTTTCACACCCGGCTTTTAGTTCGCATCTCCTCCGGAATGGAGGTGTGCATTCACATATCTGATCGAATAAATAATCGAAATAATAATAATAATAATAATAATAATAATAATAATAATTATTATTATTAAATGATGTTGGCCAGATTGACCCTGATGTCCCTGTGAAATATTGGGGAGCCCTTGACACACGATTCGGGTTTTTCATTGCGCATTAGAGTGTAGCAGTGGCGGAGCGAGGCCAGCAGCGGCCTGGGTTCAGCCCTCCGCCGCAGCCCCCTAGCCCCACCCCCTGCATCAGACGTCAGCGCCTGACATCAGACGCAGGGGGTGAAGATTAGCTGCTCCCTCTATATCTGACATCAGATGCAGGAGGTGCAGTTTAGCTTGCGAACAGGGCCGCGTGGAAAAGTTTGCACGGAAAACCATCCAGTGCCGCGTTCGCAGCGCGGCCGGAGTGGCTCTCCCTGCCCTTCAAAGGCATGCCGCACAGCTCCGTTTGCGAGCTGAACCGTATCTGGCGTCAGGCGTAGTGGGGCGTGGCTGGGGGGTGAGGCCCAGCCCCTGAAGGGCGGCGGCCCGGGTTCTTGGAACCCGTTTGTGCAATGGTGGATCTGCCCCTGGAGGGTCGCCCGAGTTCTATCCGGGCTTTAAATAAATCCACTTTTTGCGTCCAGTTTTTTGGGGGCAACTTCGAACTCGCGGCAAAGCCTCGTGTAAACGAAGACGCATCTGTTCACCCGGCTTTTAACTGATATCGTTTTGATTGTTTTTAACGTTTTAGAATATTGGTGGTGTTGGTTTTTTTTAAAAAAATAATTATTATTATCGTGTTTTCAAATTTCTTGTTTCTGTTTTTAATTCATGTTTTACTTTTGTTTTTATCTGGTTGTAAACCACCCAGAGATGTAAGTTTTGGGTGGTATAGAAATACGTTAAACAAACAAACAAACAAATAAATAAAATCTTAGAAAGCTCCCGATGGGAAAGCAGCAGTGCAGGAATGATTTGGAGCTGGAAAACAGCCTGAGATGAAAAAATTCACCGCCTGCCAGGGCTGCTAGTGGCTCAGGTGAAACTTGGCTTTGCCACCTCCACTCTGTTTACCGGCCCTGGCGGGCACCTCCCATCATCTTGGCAGGAGGGTAGGCGCCCCATCTCTTGCCTTCTCTTGCCTTGCTCTCCTCGCCACCTCTGCCCTCCGCTCCCGCCACTTCCGACTTCTCCTGAGCAGCGAGCCTGCCACGGGACGTCACCATGATGCCACTGCGGAGCGACATGATCAGAATGTGCTGTGGCAGGCTGGCTGCCCAGTAGAAATCGGAAGTGGCGGGAGCGGAGGGCAGAGGTGGTGAGGGGGGCAAGTGGGCGGCTGGGCCGGTGTCAGGGATGGGGAGCGGCGGGAGTTGTGTGTGCCTGCCCGCAGGGCAGGGGCACCAACATTGGCTCGCCAGCTGTGTCATGTGACACAGGCGCCCCGCCCCACTTGGTTCACAAGGCCAGGGATTCCCAACCCGTGGTACCCCAGATGTCGTGGAACTACAACTCCCTCAGAGGTTTGCTACCGCAGCTGGTCTTGCTGTAACAAGCATGAATGGTCCCCTTTGCTAAGCAGGGTCTGCCATGGTTTGCATTGGGATGGGTGACTACACGTGAACACTGGCTACTGTAAGATCTTCCCCTTAGGGAATGGGGCTGTAGCTCATGCTTTGCGTGAAAAGGAGGAGAGCTGGTCTTGTGGTAGCAAGTATGACTGGTCCCCTTAGCTAAGCAGGGTCCACCCTGGTTGCACATGAATGGGAGATTAGATGTGTGAGCACTGGAAGAGATTCCCCTCAGGGGATGGAGCCGCTCTGGAAAGAGCATCTAGGTTCCAAGTCCCCTCCCTGGCAGCATCTCCAAGATAGGGCTGAGAGAGACTCCTGCCTACAACCTTGGAGAAGCCGCTGCCAGTCAGTGTAGATAATACTGAGCTAGATGGACCAAGAGTATAAGGCAGGTCCCTGTTTTCCTATGGAACCTCCATGTCCAGCCGCAGTCTGCTCTGAATTCTTATGCTGGAGAGGGGGAAGACAGAGAACAGGGGAGGGCTGTCTGTGCTCTCCTCTTAGTCAAGCCCAGTACCGGTCCTCTTTCTCTCCCCCTCCCCTCCCCACCCCTCCCGCCCCTCCCCACCCCCTCCCTCCCTCTCTGTAAGGAAGATACTGTGGCTGATGCTCTTTAACCTTCTCCATCAGATGATACCAGCATCACTCCTGCCTAACTGCTTCCCAGCATATGTGATCAGCATTCCCTCCGCATTGCAGGGAATGCCCGTGTGGTGGAGAAAATGCAGCTCAAGACGCAAGGAAAAGCACCACGGAGATTCACTTTGGTTAGGAGGTTTATGCTGACACTTGATTTACATATAGATGATTCCTCCCCCCCACCTTTTTAAAAAAAACCCTCATGCTGAATACACCCAGCCATATAAACGCAGCCTGCCTCTGGATTTCTCTTTGGAGAGGAATGGAAATCTTCTGATCTGTAAGATTCTTCCCCCCAGTGTATTTCCTGCTTCGCAACCCGTTCTGGAATCCAGGAATCGGAAACACGTTTTAAATGGTTTGTTCCTTTAATGTATTCTGTACCGCCTCATATAGGAATCTCTGGACGGCTGACCATTTCAGAACACAAAGCAGTCAGCACGGCTAGCTGCAGTTCCTTTCAGCATGCTGTTTTGCAAACTTTCGATGCAGATTTTGGTGTGTCTCTGAATTAAAATGGGAGACGTGGCTGGTGTTTACGACGACTAGGATCTTTACTTTGCCGTTCACCGAATGGCATCTTAATTTAAGGATCTTAACTTAACAATTGTAACTTTAAAGAACATAAGGACAGCCCTGCTGGATCAGGCCCAAGGGCTACCTAGTCCAGCATCCTGTGTCCCACAGTGGCCCACCAGATGCCTCTAGGAAGCCCACAGGCAAGAGGTGAGGGCCCCCAGCCTTCTCTTCTGCTCTTGCTCCCCTGCACCTGGTATTCAGAGACATCAAGACTAGTAGCCAGCGATAGACCTGTCCTCCATGAATTTGTCTATAAGAGGCAAACTTTTCAATATGAATCCATGTTGTTGTAGACGACTGCGCAGAGGCTTTGGATAGGGCAGTATAGAAATGTAATTAATTAATTACAATCAATCAATCAATTAGGAGAAGTCATCTTGTGGTAGCAAGCATGACTTGTCCAGCCCAAAGCATAGCTGTAAATGCAGTAAGCCTCCACACACGGCACACCCACGGCACATTTAGGAAGAAAGGTGTGGGGTGTTTGCACCCCCATACCAGCTTCGGGTGCCACTGCAAGTATTAGAGACTAAATTCTGGTTTATTTTTGCCGGGGTTTTTTGCTGTTCTCTCTAGGGAAGGGGGGAAGCATATTTTCTGGTTCTTCCTCTCCGGCGCAGGCCCGCAAAACAGAGAACAAGCCTCCTATCCTGATTCGAGAGCCGGGCGTGCTTCCAATTTGTGGTTGTGTGTTAGATAAAAAACAGGGCCAGAGGCAGGGAGC
Organism: Hemicordylus capensis; assembly: GCF_027244095.1. Classification (NCBI taxonomy): domain Eukaryota; kingdom Metazoa; phylum Chordata; class Lepidosauria; order Squamata; family Cordylidae; genus Hemicordylus; species Hemicordylus capensis. The sequence continues at coordinate 11,366,334 of NC_069673.1, forward strand.
TTGACCCAGAGTCCCTCCCCAGCTTCTGACCAAGGTAGGCAGGGAAATTCTCCGACCCAGTCGGGTTCTGACTGACGATCAAACTCCTCGCCTCCTGTAGAATCCGAGGGAAAGAGTTGTGGTGTGTGTCGAATCCAGAGCAGAGAGTTGTTCCATCCCTGCTAACTAGGCAAAGAGACACCTTTTAAACATGGTGACTCCCTTACATTTAGCAGGGAGAGAGCAACTGGCCCTATCCATCCCAAGCAAAGCATTCCTCCAGAGGCTCTTGCTGGCATCTGTCTTATGTTTCTTTTTTTTAGATAGTGAGCCCTTTGGGGAGAGGGGTCCATTTTATTTACTTACTTACTTACTTATCCTCCCCCCCCCCCTGTCTCTCTCTCCACCACTTTGGGAACTTTTGTTGAAAAGGTGGAATATAAATATTTGTCATACTCATAACAGGCATGCAGGCAGTGGATCTGGAGAGCACCCACTTGCTTGCTTGGCCACTTGCTGCCCTGCTCCCACCCACGGGGGCAACCCATGACCCGAGCTATCGGCACCCCTCCCCACTTGACGCCTTTGGCAGCCACCTAATTCGCTGGACAGATCAGCCGGCCCTGATTACATGGCAACCAGATGACTTTCGGTTTGTTGGGTCACAAGCTGTGTAGGCCTCCAGGATTTCTCTGATAAGATGGGCTGGGAACTCAAGATCTCCTGGAATTGTAGCCTTCAGGTTGGAAACCCAGTTCCCTGCTCCCAAGTGTGGGTGGCCCAGTTATGCAGCGTGGTGGGAAAATCTTCTGCATTTGTCTCTCTCACCTTTTCTAGGATTCTACCGGTTCAACGTTGAGCTCTGGTTCAGGCTAGGCCTTGCATTGACTGGGTCTCTTGGCAAATCTTCTTCTTTTGTATTTAGTACGTTTTTTTCTAACTCTGTATGTTGCATCCATGGTGGATCACCTCCAGGGCATGCAAAGTTGACTCATTCCCTAGACTCTGTGTTTTTCTGGACAGCGGCCAGCTGCTATCAGGGAGATGCACGATTGCCTCTGGAGCCATTGCAGTCTGGGATGTAACATAGCCAAAGAGCGGTGCCTCCCTCGTAAATAAAATCAAATTTATTACCCAGAAGTGCTTTCTCTTCTGCATTTGTGCTGGGGGGCATTTAGTGGAGGAGAGAGGAGAGGCAGCTGGGTGCATATACACAAATCCATCTCCTCCCCAACATCAGAGAATGGTGCACAAATTCCATGCATGCATTTGCCTCTGTGAGATTCGGAGGCAGGAAGCCATGCTCCCAGCAGTCATAAACCTGGTGATGTGTGGCTGTCTGGTTCTCCTGATTGAACTGCCATACCTGCAGATTTCAGCCAGGAAACTGGAATTGCAAAATAATTGCTGTTCAGACAGAGAGACACAGACAGACCCAGTGTTCTGCTCCAGGATGCTCTATCTGATTCCAAGAGTGGATAGAAACAATCAGGACTCCTTATATTCCAACTGTCCCTATTTTTTATTTTTGCAATCTGTCCCTGATAAATCACTGTCCTTATTTTGATCCTGCTTTTGCCTCTCGTGGATGCTTTGTTCAGTGTTTGCCAAATTGCTCGGATAGCTATTCTTCAAGATTCAGCTCCTGCTCCAGAGGTTCTAGAAATTCAGTCTGCAAGAGATGGGGTGGAAGTGTCGTGTGTCTGTGTGAAAGCTGTTCACATATTTGAAGACTGTTACTCTATATCCCCCACCCACACACTCCTCCACCCTTAATCTTCACTTCTGCAAGCTGAACATACAAAGCTTGTTCAACGATTCCTGAGAGTGAGTATACTGCCTCTGAGCATGGAGGCTCTGTTTAGACAACATGACTAAAATAGCCATTGTGCAGCATCTAGTGGTGAAATCTAGTCTTCAGCAGTGTGTAATGGGGTGTGGGTGCTTGGGCAGTAATCTTTGGGGTGAGAATTGGTGATTACAAGGGGTTTCCTATTTTCATCTGGAAAACATTGGAGGCTATAGGCTTGACTCAGCAGCTTTGGCTATTTGGACGATATGCTGTTCATGTGCTTCATCCTGCTTCTCATCTCGGGCAGGTCTGTGGTCAGAATTCTATGCCACGCCTCCTGCACATGGTTGGCCACACCTCCCACACTGCTTGGCCACGCCCCCTACCATTCCGAGGTATGAGCAGTGAACACTTTCCCTCCAGTGTTGGGATTCAGCCCTGGGACTGTGTCACCTCTGTTCCTTAGGTCCTGGAGGCAATGGAAAGGGTTCAACAGACGAGCCTTACTGTGGGGGCACCTCCAGGGTTCCAGGTTCCAGGGTTCCTCCAAGGGGATGTGGCAAGTGGGCCTGTTAGATCTAGGGGGCTTTTGTCAGGATGAGGAGGTCTTGGCTGGTGGGATGTACACCTCTTCCTCTGGGTCAGAGTCCGGGTGGGTCAAACGGCTAGAGATTGAACCAGGGACCTTCTGCTTGCAAGCCATCGATCGAGTATTGTCTATTTTAAATGGGCTGTGCCACTTCAGGTCTTTGAACATATTTGAACACCAGAAGCTGCCTTCCACCGACAGACCCGTGGTCTCTCTAGCTCAGGCTTGTCTGTTTTGACTGCCAGCAACTCTCCAGAATCTCAGACTGGGGTCTTCCGTAGACCTACGGGTGAGAGTCTGGGTGAGTCAAACCCTCACTCAGCCAGGAAGCTTGCTAGGATGATCTTAGGTCCATTGCTCTCGCTGCCTCTCTCAGCCTGACCCACCTCACAGGTTTGTTGTGTGCGTGTAAAATAGGTGAACAGCAGCTTGCTCGTGGAGGGAAGCAGGATTAAAATGTAATAAGCAGACCTTGGAGCACTGTCCTAGGGGCTGCACATGTGCACAAATCATATTTTCAGATTCAATTAGAATTCGAATCGAAACTGGCTGATTCTATTTGAATTTGAATTGAATATGCCCCAAACAGGCCGATTTCAATTTGAATCCATTCGAATTTGAATCAGTCCAACCTATTTTGGTGCCTTTTTTAAACTAATCAGGGCACCTGAATGGTTTTTTAAAAGTGCCAAAATGTCCCTGAACAGTCATTGAATTGATTCGAATCAATTCAAATTCAAATCTGGTTGGTTCTGTTTGAATTTGAATCAATTACCCTTTTGGGGGTGATTCAATTTGAATTCAAATTATTCAAATCTGCCAGATTTGAGCAGAATCGATTCGAATTTGAATTGATTCGTATATCCCTAGTTCAGAGACAAATTACTGCTCTGCATTTCATACATGCACAAAAGGAAGGTCGCTGATTTATTTACATTTGGGCTGCACCAGAGCATTTCAGATGCAAAGGATAGCAATTCCCATACAAATGAAGGGTTGTCTATTAAATATAATACATTTTCCCATGCTATATGGCTGGTAGTCGTACATATCCATAATTAAATAAAGCTTTGCAGGCCATTGGGGGCTATAAAATTGCACAGAGATCGTCCATCTGGGCAGAGTGGATAAACATATTGCGACGCAGGATAGCATGTCCTGGATTCGAGCGCATGTGACGATTTGCTAGTCCCTAGGTCCAGTACGAAACCAGCAATCATAAATAAAATATATGTGACATTGTGCCGTCTATAATACTCAGCCTCAGAAGTCATCTATCTTCCCCCTTTGGCATAGAAAAGTCGCCTCCAGCTGTGTCAGGTTAATGGGCCTGAGTCCGTTGCAAGAGGCAAGACCTTAGCACGGTTGAAGTAAACTCAGTTTTCCTTTTAAACCAGGTTAGAAAGAGGCCCCCAAATCAGCTTTCTAAATAGGGATTTTTTTAAAAAAGAAGTCCTATTGTTAAAGAGTTGCTGGTGGACATCTAGACTAACGATGCAGGAGTTGCTAGTCCGCTAAATTGGGAGCTTGGGATCTGGATCCGCGTTGCGCTGGTGCAGCAGATCGCGCGTGCACAGCCTAGGGGTGTGCCTTGTTTGGTGAGATCACGTCCTCAGTCCCTATGTGATGCAGGGCGTGATGCAAACCTGTCTGCTATCCTTGCACAAGCACAATGCACCATGCCGTTGGCTTCCCATTCCACCACCCCGACCCCCACTATAGGAACATAGGAAGCTGCCATATACTGAGTCAGACCATTGGTCCATCTAGCTCAGTATTATCTACACAGACTGGCAGCGGCATCTCCTGGGTTGCAGGCAGGTGTCTCTCTCAGCCCTATCTTTCCAGAGAGGGAACTTGAAATCTAGATGCTCTTCCCAGAATGGCTCCATCCCCTGAGGGGAATCTCTTCCAGTGCTCACACATGTAGTCTCCCATCGAAATGCAAACCAGGGCAGACCCTGCTTAGCAAGGGGGACAATTTGGCAAGCTTAGCCTCTAAGGCACAGCAGAATTACAGGGCAGGCAATTCTGCTGTGCCTTTCCACTGGGAGAGCTGGAGTGATCTAATCACAGCTGATGTCAAGATGGGTCAGGATCACCTTATACCGGAAGGAGTCAAGGAGAATGAGAACAATCCAGCGTGAAGTGAGGGCAGGCACGTTTCCGCGGCCTCAGCAAGCGCCTGTTTTCGACTCACAAGAGCCTTGAATTGTTTCATGTCTTGCCGCATTTGGGAGTAATGTTACGTGACAGCCGCAGAAAGCCCAACGGAAGACTTGCGGCATTTCAGGCTAGCAAATCTGGGGGTGAAGGAAGGAAGGTGCCTCCGACTGAGTCAGCGGATTGGGAGAGACTGGGGCGCACTATTGCCCCTGCCCTGACCGGCAGCAGCTCTCCGAGGTTTTGAGCCAGGTTCCCAGGCCTATCAGCTGCAGTGGCACAGCGGGGACGCAGCTTACCTAGGGAGCAAGAGGCTGCGAGTTCGAATGCCCGCCGGTGTGCTTCCTGGACAGTGCTTAGTAAATATGTATTTGCAGTCACCTATATTGAGCAGCAGCGATATAGGAAGGTGCTGGGGGGCGGATGCTCACTTCAGTGACAACGGCAAAGGCATCATCTCATACTGCGTGGGAGGAAGGCAATGGTAAACCCATCCTGTATTTTGCCAAGAAAACCACATGGCTCTGTGGTCGCCAGGAGTCGACAACGACTCGACGGCACAATCTTTCCTTTCCTTTCCTTTCCTTTCCCCAGGCCTACCTGGAGATGCTGTCAGGACTTGAACCTGGGACCTTCGCCATGCAAAGCAGGGGCTCTGTCACGGAGCTGTGGCCCCGTCCTGTATGGCCCCATCCTGCATATCTCAGCAAGGATGGATAGACGTGGTCATCTAAGAGTGGCAGCTCATTTGCAGGTCTATGTGCTTGCCATGATTCTGTGAGAGTGGAGAAAAATGCAGGATGCAATACTTGGAGGGCAGAATTAAGTTTCCCCCAAACTCATCTGTCTTTTAAAAAACAAAATCAAGGGGCTTGTCCTTATGGTTGCAAAGATACTAGCTGGACCCTCACAGAGCATTTGTGTGCTAGGACATTGTTGCCACACACACACACACACACACACACACACACACACACACACAGCCACCCCTCCTGTTTGCTTGCTCACTCGCCCCCTCCCCACTGCTCACTTTCTCACTCCCTACTCGCTCTCTCACTCACCCCCTCCCCACTGCTCACTCGCCCCCTCCCCGCTCACCTGCCCCCTCCCTGCTGCTCGCTCGCTCGCCCCCTCCCCACTCCTCTTCCCTGTCTACTTATGGAATCCTCACTGCCCAATCCCCACGGTGCTTCTGTTCTCTTACCTCCGATTGGTAAAGCACTGTGTGGGCGGGGCTTGCCACGTAGCACCTTAGTGTATTATATATATAGATGCTTGAAAGCAGTGCACTTGGGCTGTGCCTGTGAACATCTCAGAAACCAGAGACATGTCTGAAGTGTTTGAGGGTGAGGTTTTAATGATCCACACATCTCCCCATGGCAGGCAAACGCACGATAAAGTACGCAATGCCAGAAAACACTGCAGGATAAATTATGCAGAATCATGCAAAATAAGGGGGCGGGGAAGGGGCATTTTACATGCTTTCTCTTGGTTTCAGAATTCAGTTCTTGGTGCAGAATCGGGATTGCCTGGTAGTGGAATTTTCCAGCATTTGTAGGGTGGGATACACACATCCCTCTCCACACCTGTTTCCGCATCCCGGTGATTCTGCCTGTTCCATTGCCAAAAGAGAGAAATGTTATTGCAAAGGCGAGAAATGAAACCTTACAGATCTGTTTGACTGGCTTTATATTTCTTTGAGCTGGCCCTTTCCTTGTCCTTGTTCTATTTTTAAACACAGCTTCCTTGGCTGGAGGTCGGTGGAATCTTCGTAGACAATAAATTAGGAACATTGATGATTACTCTTTGCTGCCCATAGGAGTTCTCCAACGTGGCTCCCCAGATGTGGCCGGACTACAACTCCCATCATCCCCACCCACAACTGCAGCTGGGGATGATGGGAGTTGTAGTCCATCAACATCTGGGAACCCAGGTTTGGGGACCCCTGCCATACACGGATTCAAAAACTGTCTTTTCCCTGCTCCTCCCTGCAATTCCTTCTGAACTGGCTAATTTTATTTTTGCTGAATCTGTGTCAGTGTGTTTAAGACATCCCCCGTCCCCCGAGATTATGATTACAAGGACAGACACCCTGCCAGAGGTTATGCATTTTTCTCTGTTCAGCAATGAAATTCTTACTTCAGCCTCAGAAGTGATAACTTCTCCTCCCCTGATTCCACCCAATCACTTCTGCCCGGGTCTTCCTCCTCCCCTGCTTCAACCCAATCACTTCTACCCAGGTCTTCCTCCTCCCCTGCTTCCACCCAATCACTTCTACCCAGGTCTTCCTCCTCCCCTGCTTCCACCCAATCACTTCTGCCTGGGTCTTCCTCCTCCCCTGCTTCAACCCAATCACTTCTACCCAGGTCTTCCTCCTCCCCTGCTTCAACCCAATCACTTCTGCCCGGGTCTTCCTCCTCCCCTGCTTCAACCCAATCACTTCTACCCAGGTCTTCCTCCTCCCCTGCTTCTACCCAATCACTTCCGCCCGGGTCTTCCTCCTCCCCTGCTTCCACCCAATCACTTCTACCCAGATTTTCCGCTTACCCTACTTCCCTATAACCGAAAATTGGGAGCACACACAGCTCCCAAATCCGGGTAGAACCCAGTTTTTGATTGTGTGAATGACCTTACCGTGATGGGGCTTCCTTTGCTGGATGCTGTAAGGAATTTCCTGCATTGAGCAGGGGGTTGGACTAGAAGACCTCTAAGGCCCCTTCTGACATTCTAGGACTCTATGAAAACCCAGTTTGCACAATACTGTTCCCCTGCATAGGAGGAGAAAGAGAGCAAGAGCACCTTTCCTTCCCACCACTCACCTGATGCACCTGACGGACTGAAGAGCCCCCCAGTTTCCCACACACTGACCTAATGTTTCAAAGAACCCCTGAGCAAAGGGATAACTTTTAAAGTGGCAGTGGGAGAGAAAGAGGCCCTATCCAGCCCTAACACAGTGTGGCTGCTGGTGGTATCTACCTTATGTTTCTTTCTTAAACTGCGGGTCCTCTTAGGGAGAAGGAACAATCTCATTTATTATTTTTTCTATGTCGACCACTCTGAGAACGCTTTGTTGAGAAGCAGTATATAAATATTCCTAGGGGTCATGGTCAGACTCGAGCCGACATTTTGAAATTAAAAGGAAGCAAATGTAGGCCCGACGTTAGGAAGGATTTCCCAACGGTGGGAGCTGTTGGACAGTGGAACAACCTGCCTCATGACATGCAGTGGTGGTGGGCTCTCCTCCGCTGGAGGTTTCCAAACAGATTCTGGATGTTGGGAATGCTGAAGCACTTCCCTGAGCAGGGGTTTTTATTTATTTATTTAAAATATTTATACCCCGCCCCTCCAACCAAAAAGGCCCTGTCTCTAGTCCCCGCCAACCAGATCTTTTAGTGGCGGGGTCATGAGCAGGGCCTGAGATGATGAGCGGAGGGCCCTGGCAGATTCATATGGGCGAATGCGGTCCGACAGGTACCCCGGCTTCAAGCCAGGGTTGGACTAGAAGACCTCCCAGGTCCCTTCCAGCTCTAACATGCGGTGATTCTCGGTCATCCATGGGGAGGGATTGTGCCAGGTGAGCGTCTGCACCCCCCCCAAAACGGGCCCAAAGTCCCCCACCTCCGCACCCTGCTCCGTGATCGGCCTGGCTCTGAGCACCCATGTCCCTGGCCTCTGTGAAGGCTCCCGTCTCCGTCCCATGGCCTGCTGCCGGGTTTTTCCTTGATCTCTTTGCAAACACATCCATGTCTGCCCATGCGCCTCCGCGCGCTGGCACACGCTTGCGATCGAACAACAAAGCACACTATTAGTCACTGAAGAATAAACACCCGGTTCCTTCGCTCCGAAAAGGAAAACATCATCATCATATTAAAGAGGGGGGAAATTCCTCCCACAGCCTACTTTTCCTGGGTAACCAGCCAGCTTACATATACATGAGTTGGAATGTTCTGTTCCGTCTTGCTTTTCTTCCAGGGAATGATCTGGAATGAAGTGGTACTTCCCTGCCACTTGGTGCCCTGCGTGCTTCATTTATGCTCAGCGTGTTGTTCCTCTGTGGAACTCTCTGCCACCAGATGTAGGAATGGCTACCAGCTTAGGACTGGTTTGGATGAAATACCCTCCGGCTGGCCACATAGGCATCTTTCCTTAGTTGCGTCGTGGGGGCAGTTTGACTGAACTGCTTCTCTGCATGCTGTCTAAATACTAGTTTAAACTCACCAAAGCCTAGGGAGGTGATGGGAGTAGAAGTCCAACAAAATCAGGGGACCCAAGGTTGAGAACCCCTGCTGGCCATCATGGCTGGCGGATGATGGGAGTTGTAGTCCAATAACATCAGGGGAGTCAGGCTGTACGAGCCGGCTCAAAATCGAGCCAGCTTGCATTTGAACTGGTTTGGTTCAAAGGCTCGACCTCGGACCGAACCGGGTCCGGTTCGGTCCAAGGTAGAGCTGAACCGCTCGGGCCAGTTTGGGCCCGGTTTGAGGGGGTTAGTGGGCTTCTGTAAGTAATATATTCATCTGTAAAATTGACTAATTTACTCCCAGAGTACAACACCGATCAATCCCATATGCTGACAGCTGGGGTGTGTGTTTGTGTGTGGCTGCGGCAGGTAGCTCCTCATACCGCTGTTGGCCTCCCCATGAGAGTCCATTTCAGGCCCAGTTTGGTCCTCTGCGTGTGTGCGGCGGCCATGTTTTTTGGCCTCTGCACATGCACACGGGCCATTTGTGTGACCACAGGCCGCGGCGGCAAAAAACATAGCTGCCGCACATGCACAGAGGGCCAAACCAGGCCTGTGAACCCCTGCCACAGCTATTGTGTCTGGGGATGATGGGAATTGTAGTTCAACAACGGGGGATCTAAGGCTGAGAATCCCTGCCAGTCAATGTGGCTGGGGATGGTGGTGGGAATAGTGGACAATTCCCACAGACTACAATGTCAGTGGGGACTGTATTCAATGGGGACCCATGACCCACATATGTCTTTGTTCCATGTAGTCAAGCAGCAGGCAAAGTATCATCCAAACAGGCCCTTAGATGGCTTTAAAAGGGGATTCGACAAATCCGTAGAGGAGGAGAGGGCAATCTGTGGCGGGTTAGCATGTGGAACCTCCATGTTCCATGGCATTCTATCTCTGTATCTGGCCGCTGGCCACTGTGGGAAGCCGTCTTTTGGTCACATCTAGCAGGGTCGATTGCATGTTCTCAGAGGACAGTTGGAGGCTTGACAGACAGGGCAGTTACCCCCGAATCTCCTTTGGCAGAGAGTGTGTGCGTCCACACACCAGCCAACCTTACCCCGAAGTCCCTTCGAGATCTTTGGACCCACTCCACACACAAATCGGGCTTTGTCTTGCGAATTCTAGCTTATCTTGGTGTATTTCCGGGTTTTAAAAATGCTGGTTTTCAGCTACTTTCTCTGAAAACGCCGGAGCAATTAGGGAGAGGCACTGACGGGATACTGCCTTTGAAATGCAGATATAGCTCTTTAGTAATCTGCTTGACTATCAAGCAAGAGATTGCCGGTTCGAATCCCCGCTGGTACCTATATCGGGCAGCAGCGATATAGGAAGATGTTGAAAGGCATCAACTCATACTGGGAGTTGTAGTTCACCAATATCTGTGGACCAAGGCTGACAGTCCCTGCCAACCATTGTGACTGGGGATGATGGGAATTGTAGTATAACACCTGGGGACTCAAGGATGAGATACTCAGCTGGCTATTTTATCTGGGGATGATGGGAGTTGTAGTCCAACAACATCTGAAGGCCGAGGCTGAGAACCTGAGGACCCCTGCCAGCGATGATGGGAGTTATAGTCCAGTGCCTGAGAACCTATTGTCTTATGGGAGGAGAGCTGGTCTTGTGGGGGCAAGCATGAATTGTCCCCTTTGCTAAGCAGAATCCACCCTGGTTTGCATTTGAATGGGAACGAATATGTGAGCACTGTAGGATTTTCCCCTTAGGGGATGGGAAGAGCATCTGCATGCAGAAGGTTGCAAGTCCCCTCCCTGGCAGCATCTCCAAGATAGGGCTGGGAGAGACTCCTGCCTGCAACCTTGGAGAAGCCGCTGCCAGTCTGGGTAGACAATACTGAGCTAGATGGTCCAAGGGTCTGACTCAGTAGATGGCAGCTTCCTAGGTTCTTAAGGCTGAGAATCTCTGACTTAGGCCACTTTTGGAAGCAGGAAGCTGGAGTAAATGACCTTTTGGGAGGATCTATCCAGACTCTTCTTACAAGAACATAAAACATGAAGAGAAAAGGAGACCATGAGATTTGGCCGTGAAACAGCATTATTGTGAGATGGGGATTCTCCTTCTATGTTTCTCTCCCTTTTAAAAAAAATAGGTCAATCCAGAATCCAATTAGGGAACGGGAAACAACCCCAACCAGCATCTCTTCTGCAATTTTGCAGCCTGCCCCGCCTTGTGACAACTCGCTTCCCCTGCCACCTGATCTGGGAAACCCCACCAAGGCTGCCCGCAGGGGTGTCGCTGGGGGAGAGCGGCGGGGGCATCGTCTCCCCAGCGATCTCTGAGCAAGGGAGATAATGGCGAAAATAGGTAGGGGTGGAATTGGAGGGCCCTCAAGAGCTGGGGGCCCGGGGTCTTTGAATCCATCTGCTCAATTATAGCTACTGAATGCCTATCCAAACGTCCATCCGAACGGCCGGCAAACGCACCTCCTTTCTCCAACCTCCTTTCGCTCCAACTCGCTGAGTCATCATGGCTGCAAAAAGGTGAGGGAAACAGGCCGTCTTGCCTCCCTCCCTAATCCCCCAGCCGTTCCCTCTCCCTCCCGCCTGCCCACCCGGCTTCGCTTCGCACGAGCTGTTCAGATGGATGCTTGACAGATTCGGTGGCCCGGTTGCATAACACCCCCCTCATGCCCCCCACTCACCCACCTCCACCTCCACCCTCGAAATTCTGCTGTTTTTCTTCTTTTGTTCCATGCGGATTCCTTTCCCGGTTCACATTGGCCCGGCTCCCATTGGCATGTGGGAAGATCTTTCCTGCACAGCTTGTTTTTGGGGAGGGGGAGTGTTAATTCCCCCAGTGGGGAGAAGGGTGTCATACTAGTATTAAGAGAAAACAAGCACAGAGAGAGAAGAGAGCGAGAGCTGCAAGCAATGATCTGTTTTTCTTCTTGCAACGAAAAAGGGAAGGAACAAAAACCTAATTTTCTCCTTTCTACTCCTCTTTCGTAATTGCACACTATGCTTTAAGCAGGAAATCATGGGGCACTCTTAACATTTAAGGTATTTTGTGGTCAGGTGAGGCCAGAATGTTATCACACAGATAATGAACACAAAAAGCGTTCAGCAGGGAAAGGGTTAAGCACCTACTCCTCCCCACTGCTGCATCTCTGCTTAAAACTGCGTACTATTTCCCATGGCTTTTTTAAAAAAAATAAGGTGTTCTAGTAATAACTTATCTGCCGAATTTCCTTTCACTATCCCTACAACTGGACTAAATTTGGTCCAGATCGGTTTGGCGGTTCACAAGTTGGCCCACTGCACCTCTATGTGCCTGCCATCTTGAACTGGGGTGGATGGCATAATCACAAACGAGGCATCTGAGGCATTCCCTACATGTCTCTACAACTGAGCCAGCGTGGTGTAGTGGTTAGAGTGCTGGACTAGGGCCGGGGAGACCCGAGTTCAAATCCCCATTCAGCCATGAGACTTGATGGGTGACTCTGGGCCAGTCACTTCTCTCTCAGCCTAACCTACCTCACAGGGTTGTTGTGAGGAGAAACTCAAGTATGTAGTACTCCGCTCTGGGCTCCTTGGAGGAAGCGCGGGATATAAATGTAAAAACAAACAAACAAACAAACTGTTCCAAATTTGGTCCACATCGGTTCCTACTTGCACCTCAAATGTTCACGTGTCCGCCATCTTGAATCGGGGTGGATGACGTCACCACAAACTACGCCCTTGAGCTGTCCCTCTGTGTCCCTTCAGCTGAAGCACATTTGGTCCAAATCGCTGAGGCAGTCCACAAGTTGGGCCCAATTGGGCCTCAAACTCTCAGCCCTACCTTGGAGATGCCAGCCAGGCATCTCCCTGTTCTTGGGACCTTCTGCATGCGAGCAGGCAGGCGCTTTTCCCAGAGCGGCCCCATCCCCTAAGGGGAGTCTCTTGCAGTGCTCACACCTGTAGTCTCCCATCCAAAAGCAAACCAGGGCAGACCCTGCTTAGCAAAGGGGACATGCCATGCTCGCTACCCCCAGGACCAGCGTCCTTCCAGCTGCAGCCCTGAGGCTCAACTCCAAAAGCACAACCCAAGATGAACCGTTGGCAAACAGAACTAGAGTCCTAGAGGGACGGGGCCGTTTTCACCTGGGAAATCAGGTTGATCTGCCTGTCGCTCCTCAGAGACAAGGAAGGAAGCTGATGTCAGTGAAATAGCAACCTCTTGCCTTGAGAGGATGGATGAGGGTGACCTGCCTTTCAAGCCCAGCTTCTTGCCTTTGCCGCCGCGATCGATTTCCCCGAAACGATCTCCGGAGCGGAACTTTGCCCTTCTCCATCCCGAAAAGGCAAGTGGCTAGATCTGCGAGTGATGGAGCGAGATCCGCTTCCTCCAGCCCGTCCCACCGTCTCTGCAGCGCTCCTCCAGCTGGGCAACGAGGAAGAGAGCTGGTCTTGTGGGAATGAGCAGGAGTGGTCCCCGTTGCTAAGCAGGGTCCACCTTGGTTGGCATTTGGATGGGAGGCGACACGAGAGCATTGCAAGCTATTCCCCAGGGGGGATGGGACCATAGCTCCGTGGCTGAGCATCTGCTTGCCTGCAGAAGGTCCCAGGTTCACTCCCTGGCAGCATCTCCAGGTAGGGCTGGGAAAGACACTGGCCTGAAACCTTGGAGAGGAAACCTTATTTATTGTTAAATTTATCTCAGAGAGCACCGTCTTCTACATGATCCCCACCGCACGTTAAGGTCATCTCAGGAGGTCCGTCTCCAGTTACCACCAGATGAATGAATTCTTTATTGACCTTCAGGAGAGCCCTTTAAAACCAGGCCTTCCAAGGTTTTATTCCTCAAATCTGATCACGTTGACCGTGTAAAATCAAAAACCTGGAGCTCGACACCAGCTGCAGTCTCTGAAGCCTCCGTAGCAGTTGGCTGCACCCGCTCTGCCTTCAGCATGTTGAAATGAGCTCCTGTCCTCTAGCAAGAGCCATTAGGTCAGCTGATGAGGTGTTACGGAATGCCGACGAACATTCCAGCTGCTCAAAACTTTAACAACCGGCCTAGGAAAGGTTGGGATTGTGTGCTCTCGTTGGGGCAGTGTGTAGCCAACGAGGGAGTAGGCCACAACATCCCAGAATTGGTCAATTCGTTTGTTTCCTTGTTGCATTTATGTCCCACTCTCCCTCCAAGGAGCCCTGAGCAGTTTACATAGGTTTTTTGTTGGTTTGTTTGTTTGTTTGTTTGTTTGTTTGTTTGAATGCCTCTCCTCACATCAACCTTATGAGGTAGGTTAGGCTGAGAGAGAAGTGACTAGCTCAGAGTTACCCAGTGAGTTTCACAGCTGAACAGGGATTTGAACTCAGCACTCTAACCACTACACCAGCTCAACAGCTGTTATGCTGTTGGGTGTGTGTTTATGAGACTTCAGCGTGACTGTCGTGTGTATGTGAGTATTCATTTATTTATCTAGATAGCTAGTCAGTCTATTCCTCCTCCTCCTCCTCCTCCTCATCCCAACAAATAAACAGCTGACACACATGCCCATATGTCGGGAGTAAAACCCAAGTCCTTTTCTGTTGTCGTCCTGGGTTTTTTGGCCTCTGCTGCTCTGTGGTGGGCGGGCAGTGGTGCTCCTAAGGCTGGGGTTCTCAAACTGAGATTCCTCAGATGGGGTTGGACTACGACTCCCATCTTCCCCCGATGCAATAAAGTGTGTCTGGGGGGTGATGGGAGTTGTAGTCCAATGCCATCTGGGGACTCTCAGTTTGAGAACCCCAGCCTTAGGAGCACCGCTGTCTGCACCCATAAGGGGTGGGGGGGAGAGCCTAGGGCAGTGTTTAAAAGAGGACATAAACATTACCCTGCTGGGTCATAGAATTTGAGAGTTGGAAAGCACCATGGAGGTCATCTGTTGGGTCCTCAGATGTTTTTGGACTTCAGCTCCCATAATCCCCAGTCCCAGTGGCCTTTGGTTGGGGGTTATGGGAGTTGAAGTCCAATAACATCTGGGGACCCAACGTTGAGAATCCCTGATCTAGTCCATCCCCTGCTGTGACCTGGGATCTGCTACAGCAGAACTGACCAACCTGATGCTCTCCAGCTGGTGTTGGACTACAACTCTCATCACCCCCCGACACACTTTATTGCATCGGGGGAAGATGGGAGTCGTAGTCCAACAACTGTTTGAGAACCTCAGGGTGGCCACTCCTCTGACTCACAAGCTTCAAATCAGGCTCTAGCCAACTCGTTGTTTGCAACAGCGGCGGGTTTTTGTGAATGCACAAGCAGGGCCTGAAACCAACAACACGCCCCGGTTGTCTCCAGCGCCTGCTCTTCACTGCCTCTGAACGTGGAAGCTCTACATAACTCCTCCGACCACTGCAGCCACTGATAGTGGCCGTATTCACAGGAGGGCAAACCAAGGTGGAGGAAAGCTGGTCTTGTGGCAGCACACATGAATGGTCCCTTTTGCTAAGCAGGCTCCACCTTGGTTTGCATTTGGATGGGTGACCACATGAGAGTGCTGAAAGAGATTCCCCTTGCGGTGGGGGGGCGCATAGCTCAGTAGAAGAGCATCTAGGTCCCAGGTTCAGTCCCTGGCAGCATCTCCGGGTAGGGCTGGGAAAGACGCCTGCCTGGAACCTTGGAGAGCTGCTGCCAGTCAGTGTAGACAATCCTGAGCTGGATGGACCAAGGGTCAGACTCAGTAGAAGGCAGCTCCCTCTGTTCCTAATCTTAGAACACACACCAACACAAGAGACACCAGTGAAGCCACTGGAGAGAAGCCCACCCCACACCCAAATGCCCGGATTCAAAATATCCTGTTCACCAGGAGGCAGGATGCTGTCCCATCCCTGGAGCCAACCAGCCCTCTCCTCTGCGAGTGGGCTTATATGGAGAAGAATGAAGCCCAGCGAGAGGAGGCTACCTCGGGTAAACCTCCGAGCCTCCTAGCCCCCCTGCCTTCCATCTGTGCACTGGAAAGGTAAGCCAGAATCCACCCCACCCCCATGACAGCGGAAGCATCCATCACGGTCCCCTTTCCTGTAAATATTATTCTAACCCCGGCTGCTGCGTTACCTAAATCAGAAATAACAGCTGGGGGGAAGTAAATATTTGAGCCCTCCGTTCCTGATGATTAAGGAAATAAGGTTGATGGTGGCTGTGGTTTGTCTTCGTTTGGCCTCAGGAGCTGCCGCCAGCGCCCGAAAGCCCAAAGACATGTGGAGGTAGCATTAACCCACTCCTGGCTGCTCTTCTGGTCGCAAGCATGAATGGTCCCCTTTGCTAAGCAGGGTCCACCCTGGTTTGCATTTGGATGGGAGACTACAGGTGTGAGCGCGGGAAGATCTTCCCTTGACATGGAAAAGCATGTGCCTGCTCCCATGCAGGTGGCTGCAAGTAGGGGTGTGCAAATCGATTTGAATTCGAATCGATTCGACCGGAATCTGGGGGATTCGAGTGATTCCAATTCAAATCCAATCACCCCTTAAAAGGGCAATTCGCTTCAAATCGAATTTGTGGAATTCGATTCAGATTTGATTCGAGAGCCGTTTGGCACCTTTAAAAAACAATTCAGGCCCCCTGATTAGTTAAAAAAGGCTCTAAAACAAGGTCAAGTCAATTCGGTTTGATTCGAATTTGATTCGAATTTGAAGCAAATTTTCAGCATTTGATTCAAATTTGAAACAAAAAAAAATTCATTTCATGCACATCTGTAGTTCCAAGTTCCCTCCCTGGCATCTCCAGATAGGGCTGGGAGAGAAACTCCTGCCTGCAACCTTGGAGAAGCCACTGCCAGTCTGTGAAGACAATACTGAGCTAGATGGACCAAGGGTCTGACTCAGTACATGGCAGCTGCCTGTATTCCTATGTTCTCAGACAGTAGCTGCATACCCTGCAGTAAAGAATTAAGGGTTTAATTCTTTATTCTAGGAATTAAGGGAGGACCGTCTGTAGGAAGAAAAGAATCCCTTTCAGATCAGAACAATGTTCCATTCTGTCCAGCACCCTCAGTCCAACAGTGGCCAACCAGATATCTCCAGGCCGCTGTGTCTTTAAGGGGCCACAAGATCCTTTATTGGTTTCACTGCTACCCCTCAGGAAGTTATTGCCTTATGGAACTCACTGCCACATGACATGGTGTTTGCTGCTAGCCTAGATAGCTTTAAAAGGGGATTAGTGAGATTCGTGGAGGGGGAGAGGGAGGAGGGGGAGAGAAAAGAGGGAAAGGAAAGATAAATGGTTAGTAGCCACGATGGCTAAATTGAACGAATGAATGAAATGTTTTCATTCATTGAAATTCATTGAATTGAATTGAATTGAAATTCATTCGTTGAAATTCATTCATTCATTCATTCATTCATTCATGGAATGAAATGTTTTTTTTCCTGCTCTTTGTACTTTAGTTTTGGATTTATTATGTTTGGACCATGTGTATTTTGATATTATTCATCCTTTCACATTAGTACTGCCTCTTAGTATACACTGTTATTTTTCAGCTAAATTGAACCTCCATGTCCATAAGCAGTATGGCATTGTATAGCTCAGTATTGTCTGCCCAGACTGGCAGCGGCTTCTCCAAGGTTGCAGGCAGGAGTCTCTCCCAGCCCTATCTGGAGATGCTGCCAGGGAGGGAACTTGGGACCTTCTGCTCTTCCCAGAGCGGCTCCATCCCCAAAGGGGAAAATCTTCCAGTGCTCACACTTCTAGTCTCCCATCCAAATGCAAACCAGGATGGACCCTGCTTAGCAAAGGGGACCATTCATGCTTGCTACCCCCAAGACCAGCTCCCCTCCTAAGGCTGTGTGTGCAGCACCACAGCCTTAGTCTGGAACTCAACCCGGCGGCATCGGCCCTTCATTTGTCAGGATGCGGCCACTAAGACCTAGTTCCAGGATGCTCTTAATAATAAAAGATGCTCTTCATTAATAAAGGATGCTCTTCATTAGAATGCAAGAGAGTTATGCAAGTTGTTGCCATTTGGTGAAAGCACCACCCCTAGAGTTTGCTAGAGGGATGGGTGAGAGTAGGTGGCATTTTGCACCTCCTCCTGGGTGTCCAAATTCTTTAGGCCACTCCCGGGAAGGGGCTACACGCGCAGCGTTGAACGCAAGGATCTGGGTTCAAATCCTGCCTCCACTATGGGTTCACTGTGTGGTGGGGGGGTAGCTCTGTTTGAGTAGATGGGTTCAAAGAACCCAGGGCCTACAGCTCCGAACGGGCCCCCAGGTCCACCTCTCTCTATTTTTCTCATTAGCTCCCTCATTCTGTGGGGCCACCGGGGGGGGCGAATACGGACCCCCTCTCTCCTGGCTACATGCCTGCTGTGTGGCCTTGGTTAAGATGTTGACCAAACCCATTCTCCCTAGTATTGATTGATTGATTGATTGATTGATTGTATTTCTATACCACCCCAAAATTGCGTCTCTGGGCGGTTTATAATTAAAACCATCTGATCGTTCAAATCAATTAAACAAAGGAAACAACTAAAACCATGTCAACATGAAGACCATTTTAAAACCCCCACATTAAAAAATATTAAAACTAGAAATCGAATTAAAAAGCCTGGGTAGTAAGCTGTCTTGACAGATTTTGGTTGAATGCCCTCTTCTGTATTGAAGCAGGAACTGCTGAATCCGCCGTTTGGCTCTTCAGCCCTTAATTGGCTTTTTGTTACAGTCAGGCATCGACTGGAACTCATTTCTTCCTGACGGCTCGTGATGATGATCGCTTATTGTCAAATAATCCCCTGTACATTTTTGTCGGGCCGCGCATTTGAGCTGGCCGTATTTGCGCTGGTCGGCCGCTCGGGGCTCCTCTGAGGAAGAATGAATATTATGCATTAACATAAATAACGCAGAACTCCGCCGGACAGATCAACGGGGTGACTCAGCGTTATGGCAGGAAAGGTACAGCGTGTGGAGAACAGGCCGCTGTTCAAGGGGGAGGGCTGGGAAAGACATCTGCCTGGGACCTTGGAGAGATGTTGCTAATCCAAGTATTGATTCAGAGCTCTGGGTCCGCCTTCTGCTGGCAAAGGAGGTTGAGATGGCCTCAGATTTCTCAGCTAGGGGAGTTTTAAGGCATACAGGCAGGGCTTGTTCCTTTCACCAGCCTCACCCTAGTGATGCTACCCCCAAGGCTCAATCAGAGTCCTAGGGATCCTAGCACCCTCCTCCTGGACTGGCCCTTCATTACTGGCCAGTCATATAGCTCCTGAGAGCTGGGGCAAGTCTCGCGAGATCTCGCCGAGATCTTGCGAGAGCCCACCCACCCCGATCTTGCACAGGATCTGTCGAATTAATAAGATTAATTATTATTATTAATTAATTAATAATTAATAGAGTAATTATCATTAATCAAATTAATAATGATGATCTGTGGGCAGGGAGCATTTCCCATGCAACGCGGACATCCCACGCAACGTGCAAAGCGTGGACATTCCCAGGTGGGCATACTGCTGTCTTACTAAGAGGGTTTTGGATACATTCACGGCAGACAGGTTTACCAATGGCTACTAGACTGAGGCCACCTCGAGCCTCAGAGGCAGGATGCCTCTGAATCCCAGCTGCAGGGGAGCAACAGCAGGAGAGAGGGCATGCTTCCAGCTCTTGCCAGTGGGCTTCTCAGAGGCATCGGGTGGGCCACTGTGGGAAACAGGATGCTGGACTAGATGGGCCTTCTTGGGCCTGATCCAGCTGTGCTGTGCTGATGTTCTTACTTCTTGCCCCACCCGATAAGAGTCCTCGTTGCAAGACGAGGGGAACCCTCATTGCAGGGGAACCCTCGACGTGAAGCTCGCTGCGTTTAGCTGCGGCTTCCAGCTCTACCTTGGGGGTTCCCCTACAACCGGCTTTTCTCGCAGAGACTCCAAGTAGCTTCCTGTCCCACTCCTAGGCCCCTGTTAATGCTCTCGGCCCAGGCAAGGCACCAGGAAGAGGTGCTGGCTAGGTTACTTGGATGAGTGTCGAGGCCAGAACAGGAGGTGGGTAGGCAGGTAGGCCACAGCAAGGCAGCAAACCAGTAAGCCCCGAGACTGGGGCTGGAGCTGAGCAGGACAAGAGACTCGGTAGCAGGCTCTCCAGGGAGCTTCTTCAGTTGAGCTGTTGCACCAGCAAAGGTCTGGCTGCAGCTGGAGGCTGATCTAGAGTCCGATTCCTGCCTTTCTTGGAGTTATCGCAGCCCGGATCTGAGACCTGTGCTTGTATTCTCTTCCTCCTCCTCCTGAGTAGGCTCATAGGAAGTGGGGCCTCAAGCAGTAAGGCAGGCACTCCTTCACTGGTTCTGGATGTCAGCCCTGGTGCTAGCCACCATTAAGAACACAGGAAACTGCCTTATACGGAATCAGACCATCTAGCTCAGTATTGTCTACCCAGACTGGCAGCGGCTTCTCCCAGGTTGCAGGCAGGAGTCTCCCTCGGCCCTGTCTTGGAGATGGTGCCAGGGAGGGAACTTGGAACCTTCTGCATGCAAGCAAGCAGGTGCTCTTCCCAGAGTGGCCCCCATCCCCTAAGGGGAAGAATATCTTACAGTGCTCACACATGTAGTCTCCCATTCAAGTGCAAACCAGGGTGGACCCTGCTTAGCTAAGGGGACAATTCAAGACCAGCTCTCCTCCCATAGATGGGAGGACTGAAAGAGAGAGGAAGTGACTGGAGTGCTCCTCATGACAAAGGTGAAATCTGAACCTGGAGCTTCTCTGCCTAGGACTCCTGCTCTATACTTCCTTTGGAAAAGCTCACCTTCACCCACCCTTTACTGAAATCTTGGCATCACATTGCATCGGTTTCATTGGAATGCAGCTAGGGCTCATGAATGTGTTGAAAGGCCGGCTCAGAGGGGATCTTACAGAATTGGGAAAGGTGCAGAAGAGGGCAACCAAGCTGATCAGGGGCCTGGAGCAGCTATTTTATGAGGCAAGGCTCATCTATAGCAGGGGTGAGCGAACCTGGCCCTCCAGCTGGTGGACTACAACTCCCATCATCCCCAACCACAATGGTGGCTGAGGATGATACAAGATGTAGTTCAACAGCAGCTGGAGGGCCAAGTTTGCCCACCCCTGATCTATAGGCACCAAGAATCTGCTGCTGGACAGTGCTGGAACAACGTTGCCTTATGCTGCACCACACGGCCCACATCCTGCTGAGCTCTGGCCAAGGTTCTGAAGCTGTCTGTGGTCCAGGTATGCTTGTGAAGACCCTGACTCGGCCTGGAACAGAATAGTACGCGAGGAACAGCAAGACATACAGAGCCTTGCAGCGATTCTAAATATGCTCCAATTTTTATTCTTTCTTTCTTTCTTTCTTTCTTTCTTTCTTTCTTTCTTTCTTTCTTTCTTTCTTTCTTTCTTTTTCTTTTTCTTTTTCTTTTTCTTTTTCTTTCCTTCCTTCCTTCTCTCTCTCTCTCCTTCCTTCCTGCCCTCCCTCCCTCCCTCCCTCTTTCTTTCTTTCTTTCTTTCCTTCCTTCCTTCCTTCATCTCTCTCTCTCAATCTCTTTATCAGGTACAAAGGCTTTATCAAGGACTGCCCCAGTGGCCAGTTGGACGCAGCCGGCTTCCAAAAGATCTACAAGCAATTTTTCCCCTTTGGCGACCCAACCAAGTTTGCAACATTCGTCTTTAACGTCTTTGATGAAAACAAAGTAAGTCCACTCCAGTCCTTTCCCGGTCGAATTGCACATGCCACTTTCTGCGCCTTCCCCTCCGGAGCCCGAACGGTGGTTGCAAATGCCCTCCTCCGAATTAAGTTCCCAAACAACTGCTTTCTTGTTTTTGCTCTCAGGAGTGCAGAAAGCCCAACCCTTTGCCCTGCCTGCCAGGGTCTGAAATCCGCCCCCTTCGCAGCCGCCCCCTGGGGTTGACATTGCTCACTAATTCTTACAGGGCAAAGGACAGTAAGCAAAATATGAGACGTTGCATGTGGGCTGACAAAAGCCGGCCAGCCAAGCCAAACTCAGCCCCCGCCCCGGCCAATCCAACAAAAGCTTCCGGAATGATCGGCGGCAAGAATTTACACCACGTGCCAGGTTTCATGTTGCCCGTGCTTAAGCCTTATTTATTTATTTCTTTTGCGGGCGAACTGCAGCAGAGCTACGGTAAATGCTAATCGGGACCAGCTCTTTTCTAAGCCACCCATTGTCGGGTCCCTCTGCTGGTTAAAAAACCCCTTCTTCCTTTCAAAAGGGGCACAAGAGAATTGGGTTTATCTGGGCTGAGAAATATTCCCAGCAACTGGCTTCCTCTAGAGCAGGCCTGCACAGTGTAAGGCCCAGGGCCCGGATCCTGCCTGCAGGGTCTTTTTTGCTGGCCCCCGGGGAGAGTTGGTTTTGTGGTAGCAAGCATGTGAATAGCAGCAGCAGCACACAGCAGACGTCTTCTAATGTATTGATTGATTGCTTAGAATTCACGGAGAAAGCCCAGTGTTTGCACTTTGGATTGTGTATATTAAAAAAGCATAATCTAGCTGAGAACTGTTTCTAGATTCAAGAGCCTCTGGGCCACTGTTCCCGATACCTGGGATCCCCAGATGTGGTTGACTACGACTCCCATCATCCCCAGCCAAATGCCATTGTAGCTGAGGATGCTGGGTGTTGTAGTCCACAACATCTGGGAATCCCTGTTACAGGGGGACACTGATCTGAGCCTAGGACTGTTCAGGTCCCTGGGGCAGGGTGGTCCTCTCATGAGGCAAGGCGAGGCACTAGCCTCAGACGGCAAATTCCTTGGGTCTCAGGGGGGTGGCAAGAACCGAAGCAGCTCTTTGGGACAATTCTGACCCTTGTTAGCCTTGCGAGGAGCACCTCTCCCCACACTCCCCACAAAGGCTGCAAGAAGTATGAGGAGAGAAAAGGAGACGGCCAACAAACCTCCTTCCTCTGCGCCACTTTCGCGCCTGCAAAGGGTGGCTCTGAAAGGGGGCAGAGACGTGTGCTTTAGGCTACAATGCCTTGGGCTGCCACCCCTGCCTTGGGGAGATCCTAGAGGCCCAACCACTCACACAGGCCTCTGCTGCGCAACGTAAACTCTTCCCCTGGTTTTCTCACCTGGCCAATCTCACTGGACCTTTGTCTGTTCTTAGGATGGAAGGATCGAGTTTTCCGAATTCATCCAGGCCCTGTCTGTCACTTCTCGAGGAACCTTGGATGAGAAGCTGCGGTGTAAGTCATCAGCCGTGTTAGAAAACCAAACTTGCGCTTTTCAGAGTCAGCCCTCTGCATTAGGAGGCCAACACACACACACACACACACACACACACACACACACACACACACACACACACACACACACCAAGCAACCCCAAGGCAAAATGGTCTTTTGAGATAGGCCTTCATCTTCCTTGGCAAACATGCAACACTCAGGCTATTTCCTGTTTCCTTTTGAAGTCAGACTGTTAATTATCAAAGCTGTCTGAAGCTTGCAGCTTTAAGAACATAAGAACAGCCCTGTTGGATCAGGCCCAAGGCTAAGCATCCTTTGTCACGCACTGGCCCACCAGATGCTACTAAGAAGCCCACAGGCAAGAGGTGAGGGCATGCCTTCTCTTCTGCTGTGGCTCCCCTGCAACTGGGATTCAGAGGCATTTTCCATCTGAGGCTGGAGGTGGCCTATAGCCACCAGACTAGTAGCCCTTGATCAACCCATCCTCCATGAATTTGTCTGTCCCTTTTAAAGCCATCCCAGTTATGGCTTCCAAGGGTATGGCCATCACCATCCAAGCTAGTGGCCATCACCACATCCTGTGGCAGAGAATTCCATAGATTAATTATGTGCTGTGTGGAAAAGAACTTCCTTTTCTTGGTCCTAAATTTCCGGCCTTCAATTTCATGGGATGACCCCTGGTCCTAGTATGGTGAGAGGGGGAGAAAAATTTCTCTCTGTCTGCTCTCTGTACTCCATGCATAATTTTATACACCTCTATCAAGTCTCCCCATAGTCACCTTTTCCCCCCAAACTAAGCCTTGGTCATAAGTGGACTCCATTTTTGTCTTTATGTGTGTGTCCACCGGCCCCTCAACCAAACAGAATTATTCCGTTTGCCTCAAGCCGCTTGCTTGGTGGCAACAGCTTGCCTCAAGCCGCTTGCTTGGTGGACGCAACTTGCCTCAAAGCCCATTTGCAGAAACAGTGGGTGGGTTCACACAACTGCTCTCGTGTTAGTTTGACAGGGATCCAAGATTCCTGAGGCACATGGGCTCCTGCAGAATGTTCTGTGTGAACCCAGCTCGTACCGGGAATCTCAGATTGGCACTGCAATCAAGAAGGGGTGATGACCCACAGAAAGTTGTCGCTGCAACAATGCCATCTCTACGGGGAGTCGATGTTGCCCCAAATCCTCAGCATTTGTCCCCTGAGACAGTACCCATGGCCAAAGTTTATAAGTCTCATCTGCTACTAGTGATGTCTTTCCAGAATGCTTCCCAACTTCCTTCTTGTGCTTTCAGGGGCCTTTAAACTGTACGACTTGGATAACGACGGGTACATCACGCGAAACGAGATGCTGGACATCGTAGATGCGATTTACCAGATGGTGGTGAGTGTTCCAAGAAACGGGGCTCAGCCCTTTGGATGAGCGACCCCTTCTGCTCTTATGTTTGGGACGAGGGCCAGGCGGAGGGCGGGGCAAGTCCCTAGGCTCCGCCCCCAGAAGCCTAGAATGCCTAATATGAGCGTGTCAATACCCAGGCCCTCCATCAAGCGGGCTGAGTGAAAAACCACATCCAGATGGCCAGAAAAGGAAGCGTTTGTAAACCAGGGGAAGTGGGGTGTTCCTTTTAGGCTGCTGCTTATATGCCTCTTAGGTATGCCTTGGGCTCACACATAATTGATCGGTGCTTTTGCAGAACTGGTAACAGGGAAAGGGCGTTTCCCGGCTTCCCTGAGCAGAGGGCATCCCCCGTAGTAACAAGCTCGTTTTTCCTCTCCAAATTGTGCTTAGGTTTGTAACCAGGCAAAGAGACACCTCTCAAAGTGGCGACACATTTCTGTTTAGCAGGGGGAGAGCAACTGGCCCTATCCATCCCCAGCACAGCATCCTTCCAGTGGCTGTTGCTGGTGCCCACCTTATGTTTATTTTTAGTTTGTGAGTCCCATTGGGACTAACTGAGCACAGAGGCACCTTTGAAAGTGGTGATTCTCTGGTGTTGAGCAGGGGGACAACAACCCCTGCTAACTTGGCAAAGAGGCACCTTTTAATGTGGTGATTCTCTTAGGAGGGGGAGAGTAACTGGCCCTATCCACCCCCAGCACAGTATTTCCAGGGACTGTTGCTGGTGTCTGTCTTCTGTTTCTTTTTAGATTGTGAGCCCTTTGGGGACAGGTTATTTATTTATTTATTATTCCTCTGTGTAAACTGCCCTGAGCCATTTTTGGAAGGGCGGTATAGAAATCAATCATTCAATCAATCAGTCAATCAATCAACCTACTGGCCCTCTCCAGCCCCAGCTAAGCATCCCTCTCTCGTAGCTCTGTCTGGTGTCTCCCTTGTGCTTCTTTTAAGATTGTGAATCCCTCTGGGACAGGGAGCATTCTTCAAGTCCTCTTGGGGCACACCACCTGGGAATCAGCCTTGTCAAATGGGCCAAGGTACCTTTGAAAGATATGGCTCTCTTTTCTGTTTAGCAGGGGGAGAGCAACTGGCCCTGTTCATCAACAGCACAGCACTCCTCCAGCACTGTTGCTGCTGTCTACATAATGATTATTATTTGTTTGTGAGTCCCTTTGGGACAGGTAACCAGTTATCCCTGCTAAATGAGCTAAGAGGCACCTCTTAAACAGGGGCGTATCTAGGGCAGGGCAGGCAGGGCACATGCCCCGGGCGCCACTTGAAGGGGGGGTGCCATTTTTCAAAATTATTTTTTTTAAAAAATGGCTGCCAAAACCAAAATGGCCACCGTGCATGCTCAAATGGAGCATGTGAGGCCCTAGGCCATGCTAGGCCTCACAGAGGCCATTTGAGCATGCACGGTAGCCATTTTGTTTTCAGCAGCCATTTTTAAAAATGGCCACTGCACATGCTCAAATGGTCCCTGTGAGGCCCTAGAGGCCAGAGGGAGGGAGGGGAACCTTTGCAGACCCCCCCCCATGGCTTTTAGGCAGAAGCAGAGCTGTGCACAGGGTTGATGCTGGGAAAGAAAGTGGGGGGAGACGTCCCAGGTCTGGAGAACTGCTGCACGGCAGAAGGCAGAGGTACTGCTGATGACCCCCCTTTCTCCCTCCTCTCCACAGGGTAATACAGTGGAGCTTCCAGAGGAAGAAAACACACCAGAGAAGAGGG
Organism: Hemicordylus capensis; assembly: GCF_027244095.1. Lineage (NCBI taxonomy): Eukaryota > Metazoa > Chordata > Lepidosauria > Squamata > Cordylidae > Hemicordylus > Hemicordylus capensis. Next base: position 11,392,322 of record NC_069673.1, read on the forward strand.
TGGACCGGATTTTTGCCATGATGGATAAAGTGAGATGTTTCAGATGCCTTACATAGAACATAGAACCTAGGAAGCTGCCTTCTAGCACGCCAGACTCTTGGTCCATCTAGGCCAGGGGTGGGCAAACCCGGCCTCCAGCTGTGGTTGAACTACAGTTCCCATCACCCCCAGCTAGGGCCAGGTTTGGGCCAGGTTTGCCCAAGGAGGGTCAAGTTTGCCCACCCCTGATCTAGGCTAGTCTGGGCTACACACCCAGGGTTCCCAACCAGAGTCCCTTGAGATGTTGCTGAACTACAACTCCCAGCATCCCCAGCCACAATACATTGTAGCTGGGGGTGATGGGAGTTGTAGTTCAGCCACATCTGATCTACACAGACTGGCAGCAGCTGTTCAAGGTTTCAGACAGGAGCCTCTCCCGGCCCTACCTGGAGATGCTGCCAGGGATTGAACCGGGGACCTCCTGCATGCAAGCAGATACTCTGCCATTGAGCTTTGGCCCCATCTTCTAAGTGGGGCCCCATCTGTCTTACAGCAGACAGCGCTCACATGTGTCACCCATCCAAAGGCAAACCGAGATGAGTCTTGCTTAGCAAAAGGGACAACTCATGCTCCCTGCCACAGGACCAGCTCTCTTCCTTTCTCACCATGGTGCAGCCTGGCGCTCCATCCACAGGTAGCTACCTGCAGCTAGGCAAAGGCTAAGCTGAAGAACATGGGCTCCCAGACTGTGTACACCCAATGTGGCTGAACTACAGCTCCCATCATCCCCAGCCACAATTCACTGTGGCTGGGGATGATGGGAGTTGTAGTCCAGCAACCTCTGGAGGACCACAGGTTCTGGAGGGCCTCTGTTTGAGAACATCCAGAACACCTCTTGGCAATGGAATGTGACACCCAACGTTCAGTCAGAATAAAGCCGGTGTGGGTGGGATTTTTTGCGATATGGCTGCTTCTCTTCATCCGGAGCGCTTGCTCCTTCCTTGCTGATCTCTCTCACGGCTCCTCCCTTCCAGAATGCGGATGGGAAGCTCACACTGCAGGAGTTCCAGGAGGGATCCAAGGCCGACCCCTCCATCGTCCAGGCGCTCTCGCTCTACGACGGACTTGTATAGTTCCTTGGCCCTATGTTTTGGTAAGTGGGCCCTGGCCTATTCGTGGGCCCGACTGCAGCTAGCAGGGCTGGATTGTGTCCTCATATTCCTCTCTCTTTTTTCTTAACCATATCACTAACTTAGTAGATTGTGGGTATGCAGCGGGCATAGTTTATCTTGGTTTCAGCAAAGCATCTGATCAAATGTCAGATATTTTGCGTAACAAATGTGGAGCAGATGATACTCTCATCAGGTGGCAATCTCATCACAAGAGGCTCGTAGACCAGAGTCAAAGAGGCCAGAGACAGCAGATCAAGGTTGGGCTGGGGTTGAATACTAAGGGCGGTGAGGTGAGACTGCAGTACTCTGCTTGAAACCTTCCTTCCGTTTGATGAGGAGGCATTGATGACCGCTCTTTGGGTATGGTTTTCCAACCACTCAAGAATCCACCCGACAGGATTCTCATTGAGCCCTGGGGTGGGCAACCTTGACCCTTCAGCTGTTGTTGAACGACAACATCGATCATCCCCCGCCACATTTGTGGTTGAACTACCACTCCCATCATTCCAGACATGTGTGTCTGGGGATGATGGGAGTTGTAGTTCAACAACAGCTAGAGGGCCAGCTGTTTGCTTGCCCCTGATCTAGCCCACATCTGACCAGTTTGTTAAGCAAAATACCATGAGGAACTCTGTCAAATACTTTGCTGAATCCAAGATAAACTATATCCACAACATTCCCACAATCTACTAAACTAGTGATTGGATCCAAAACAAGAGAGGAACATGAGGGTAGAACCATATCCTTGGGGAGTGGAAGGGTGTGTGTGAGCTCTGTCTCCCAGATCTCCTAGTGCAAGGGGTTCTGGTGGGAGCATCTGGGGTCTGGGCTGTGGGGGGCTTCCCATTCATCTGTTGAGTCTTCCGTCTCATCTCCAGAGTGGGTGGGCTGGGAATCTGGGGGCATGACCACACCTTCTCTTCCAGACACGCTTGAGGGGACCCTTTTCCAGTGCCATCAGACCACCTTGGAAAAGACGCTCACCTGACGTACGCCAGCCCTCCTTTACGTTCCTGCGGGCAAGGGATGCGCTCGACGCCTGACGTCAACCCAACCACTTTGCGCTAGAAATCAACTGTCTCCATCTGCCAACGTCTGCATTTTACAAGCAAAAAGAAAAGGGGAGGGGGGAGAGAGAGAGGACAAGGTAGCATCTTTTCCTGAGGGCCGTGAGCCTCGCCGTGTGGAGAATCTTCCCGCCTGTTATTTTTCAGTTTGTTTGTTTTGAATGGACGAAGAACAAGGGATATTTCACATTTCTTTCACAGGGGAAAACAATGCAGATTGGAGATGTAAGCACTCTTAATGCGCTAAACGTGTCCAGCTGTGACTGGATCGGATCGGAACCAGCACAACGGATCGCTTCGCCGAAGCTTTGCTTTTCAGAAGGGGGAGGGAGAAAGTTTTTGTTGTTGTTGTTTAAATCCATTCGAAATTGATCTTTTGCATCCTCATCCGGGTTTGCAGCCAATCGCATTGCTAGGAAATATCTAAAATCTCGGGCGGCGACGCAGTATTGTATGCGCTTTTCATACTTTATTTGTGTGTGTGTGGAACAAGTGAGGCGCTTTTGGGGACTTACCTTGAAATGACCGGTACCTATTTATTTGCCGTTTTAATGTTGCTGCTGTAATTTTTCGTCTTGTGTCTCAGAAAGGGAAAAATGTTCTCGAAGGCTGTCAGGTTTACATGGATCTCTGCTGCTGGGGTGTTCTCCCCCACGGTAGAAATTAAGCCAAAAAAAAAAAGGGGGGGGATTTTCCCCAAACTTCTAGATGTGTGCTCTGCTGCCTGGCTGAGGTGAAGGGGATGGATGTGGCCCCTTCCGTTGTCTTTGTCTCTTGCACTTCCTTCCTCTGATCCCACCCACCCAACCTACAGCCCTCCCAGAAGCTTGTTCTCTCCTTCAGTTGGGTCCTGTGAGGCCTGCAAGCTTTCATCGCCTTGGAGAATTTTCAGATGTTGTCTTTTCCTGTGCGTTCCTTTTTCTTCTTTAATTTCTTATGCCCTCCTGCGTTCATTCTGCCTATGTTGTAAAGACAAATGACGAAATAACCTGGTACCCAGAGTTTTATCTGCATGACAAACAAAAAACAAAAAAAAAGTGTTAATGCAGCCAATATAGTCGGAGCTTTAAGAACAATTCTTTTCTGAAAGAAAACAAAACAAGATGCCAGAAATGGTATATAGATGTTGTTGATCTCTGTGGATTTTTGGGACCCGATTCTGGCGTGTCTGATTCTTCTGGAACTTTCCTCTGTTCTACTTGGTCTGCTTTCGCACTCGGCCCCTAGGGCTGAGTAAAATACCCCGTGCATGAATATGGAACCCCGATATGAAATTCCACACTTGCAAAGTAAGATCACAGAACTCTGCTTACACAGAGTCCTGCTTACATGTTTGCTACTCAGAAGGCCTGTTCACACAAACATCTGGGGCTAGAGGGCAGGGAACATAAGAATATAAGAACGGCCCTGCTGGATCAGGCCCAAAGCCTATCTAGTCCAGCATCCTGTTTCACACAGTGGCCCACCAGATGCCCCTGAGAAGCCCACAGGCAAGACCCAAAGGCATGCCCTCTCTCTTGCTGTTGCTCCCCTGTAACTGGTATTTAGAGGCATTCTCCCTGTGCGTCTGGCCTATAGCCACCGGACTAGTAGCCGCTGATAGACCTGTCCTCCATGAGTTTCTCTAAGCCCCTTTTCAAGCCATCCAAGCTGGTGGCCTAGCTTGGATCGTACCCTGGTCGGAACCTCGGTTTGGGTCAATCAACCCAGGAAACACACAATCAAGCCAGGCATTGTTAAAATCCAGAGGGGCAAGCATGAAAAGTCCTCCAGGCCTTGTGGGCCTTCTCAGTATGCATTGCCCTGCCAGCAGGCTGGAAAGCCTCATGACAACTGCAGCTGCCCTCTGACTGGCCTCAAGGAGCAGGAGGCAGACCCAGCCTTGCTGACAAAGCCCAGGCAACAGGATCATAGAGTGTGCTTTGCAGAGGGGCACATCCATGGTCAGCAGCCCTTCTAGCAACTGCTCACTGTGGTTTCCAGAGCAGAAGATTTGAGTGGGTTCACACCAACGGAAGAGCAAAGTAGGACAGCTCTCTCTTTGCCTTACCTTAGTTAAGAGCAGGGTAGAGAATCTGAATTACCCTGGTTTGAGAAATCTGGAGGGATTTGTACAAGTTCACACAAGCATTCAAATGTGGGTAGCCCAGCTTTTACCCTCCTTTTGATGATTGTGCAGACTGAGCCTAGAGAGTTCTGGCATCAAGGAATGTCTGGCTATGAGGTTAGAAGAGCTGTTCTTAAAAAGAAAAATTAAAAATCTCAGGAGCTTTTGGGTGTTTCATACTGAGGTCTTTCCCATGCCACACTGTGTGCCACATTTCATATTTCTACATAACAATGAATCACTTTCAGCATTTGGGGAGGGGTCACTCCCCCCCCCCCATTTCTAGGGATGCCTCCTTACAGACATTGCTTGCAATCAGAGTGCCTTCAACTACATATATACTAAATTTAAATTTCAGCTTTCTGGCTCATGAGGATATACGTCAGCCCAGACCTCACCATCTTTGTTCACCTCCTGTGAACCCATTCCAGTTTATCAAGATCCTTTTTGTAAATTCAGGCTTCTCAACCTTGAGTCCCCAGACATTGTTGGACTAGAACTCACAAAGGCCATTGTGGCAGGGGATGGTGGGCATTGTAGTCCAACAGCATCTAGGGGCCCAAGGTTGAGAACTGGAAGTTGAGAGCCAAAGGTCATTGTGGCAGGAGATGATGGGCATTGTAGTCCAACAGACTCTTGGGGCTGAAGGTTGAGAGTGGACTGCCATCGTGGCAGGGGGTGATGGGCATTGTAGTCCAACACCATCTCGGGACCCAAGGTTGAGACACACACACATGCACCCACCTTAGCCATTTTGGGGTGCCTTTTTGTCTCTTTCTGAGTGGTGTAGAAATATCACCTATTTGGGGTAAACTTTGAAGCCCCTATATTAAGAGAGAGGTTGTGTCTTTTCAAGCCATCCTGGTACTAAATGTATTTGTTTGAGGGAGAAAGCAAGAGAAAGAACAGTTCCCCCCACTCACCCTTTCTGCAGCATTTCTAATTATATAAACGCCTCTCTTCGTCATCTCTTTCTAAGACAGACTCCTAGGAAGTCTTTTTTTCCTCCCCAATCTGAAAGGCCTCCTGACCATTTCCGTTGGCCTTTTCTGTGACAATCCCCTTTCAGAGAAGGTGCAATTAGAGAAGCACACAGCCTTCCAAATGTGGGCACATTTCAGAGCGTTATATAATGACCGCATCATGACACAGGCTGCTTCATGTCCAGTACCTTTCCTGATTAATCGCGCCTAGCATGGAATTGGCCTTTGAACAAAAAGCAAACTACCTCGGCACACTGAACCAAAATTGGCCTAATTCTCACTGGAGGTGGTCAACCTATATCTTTGCTGGGCCAGCAGGGGGTGGGAGGGGGTTGCATTGGATGAGTGTCTTCTCCATTGGAAAAAAAACACCAAGTTGTTCTGGTAAGAACTAATCTTCCTACTTTCCTTTCACGATAATCTCAACGGACAGTTACTAACTCTCAAGTTAGCCCACTTCTGCATCAAACGTTAATGTGCTCTCCATCTTGAATTAGGGTGGACATCATCACAAATGACGCCATTGAGATGTCCCTACGACTGTACCAAATTTGGTTCAAATTGGTCCAGGCATTGTGAAGTTGATGGGATGGAGTGGGGACATACATACATACACACACACACACACACACACCTACCTGGGTGATCTCACCGGCTTACTTTCCTTCAGCAAAGTAGGCTGTAAAGGTTCTCTACACACACACAAAAGATGTCAGTGGAAAGGGTTCTAGATTACCCTTCTCCTTGACATGCTAGCTTTCCATGCTAGTTAGCTTTAGTTAACTAGCTTTCCATGCTAGTTAGCTTATTATGGTCACAGACCAGATTAACAATTGACAACAATTAATAACATTAATAACAAAATTCAAGAAAATTCAAAATCTACAAAATTACAAACTGTTCAAATTACGAATACAGTCTTTACGGAGCTTTGATGCCACAAAACAGAACGTTGCCACATTATCTGCAATTACAGGTTTGAAACTTGACAGCATAATTTCCAAATAAAATTGGTCTGTGTGACCAGGATAAATGGTTAAAATGGGTGTAATAAATTTGGTGCGAGCGTCCCTGTAAAATTTGCAATAAAGAATAACACGATTGATACTCTATATCCCCTGAGTCACAAGGGCAACATCACTGATCATAAGGAAGTTGTTTGAATTTACCATCAAGTACTGCCGAAGGAAGAGCGTTCAATCGTGCGAGGGTCAGAAATCTCCTAAATGTTGGTACCCAAATCTGATCTAAATATTCAGCCGGGTTATAGTTAAAAATGTGAAAATCTAAATACGTTCCCTTGGGCAGCCGTGCGGACTCCTGCTGTAAATCTATATCTCTGAGCCGTTGCTTCACAAAGCAAAGCACCTGCTCAAATCCTTGCCCAATAAGAGCTTCTTGAGACGTGCCCAAGAAACTTTCCATGTACGGGGACTGATTATTATTTTTAAGCTGTGTGAGTCCCCATCTTTGCAGTGGTATAGAATAGGTGCCGGTTGACTTATTGTGGCTAATTTTCCATGCACATTTTTGCTTGGATCTAGTTTGTCCAACCTTAGGAACATAGGAAGATCTACTGAGTCACGCCATTGGTCCATCTAGCTCAGTATTGTCTACCCTGACTGGCAGCAATTCTCCAAGGCTGCAGGCAGGAGTGTCTCCTAGCCATACCTGAAGATGCAAGGAATATGCTCTGCCACTGAGTTACAGCCCCTCCTAATGTTGGAAGCTGCCTTCTACCACATCAGACCGTTGGTCCATCTAGAGAGTTGTCTGGTTAAGGCAGTAGTGGCTCATCCCAACAAGCCAGGGGCACCAAAGGAGGCACAGCTGTCTCTGCTTCTTGGCAACTTGGGTTGCTCCTCTCTCCCCCACCCCACCCAAAAGCCCCACTGCCTGCAGGCTGGCCATTCATCAGGTAGAGCTGCATGGTTAACCACTGGTGGAGCTCACACAAGCAGCAACCAAGGCCCAGGTGGTCAGAAGCAAGTGTGTCATCAAAAGCAGGCAGGGGTCACAATCAAGGGAAGTAAGTAAGTGTTTGGCAGAGAGATGTTGCTCTGCCACAGCAGCGAGACGTTGCTCTGGCATAAGAGACGTTGCTCTGATTGAGGAGCAAGCTCTGAAACTAGGGCTTGATAGAGCCAGGTGGTCAGGAATTGGGCCTTTGGGGGTCACCTGACTGAATCCTCAGGCAGGTTGGTATTGCAGCCTAGAGTGCACCCTTGGACTACAGAGCTCAGTCTGTGAGACTTACAAGCAGAAAGGGGGAGTTACTACAAGAAAAAGGCCCTACCAAAGAAGGTATGGCTGCCCTCAAGTGGCTGTGAGGCAGGCAAGAAAATTTTACTCAGGTATTACACAGCTGAACAGAATATTTGCAAATCATAGAATGTCAGATTTGAAAGGAACCTGAGAAGTCTTCTACTCCAACCCCTGCTGAGTGCAGGAAGCTGCTACAGGACCCCTGACAGATGGCCATCCAGCACTGTTTGAACACCTGCCGGGGACGGTGGATTGGAAGCCCCGCTTTGAGACCTCCTCCGGATGCCTTCTACTCTGTTCTGTCTCACATCCAGCACTTTATCTCTATTAATTGGTAGAAGCAGGCTAGAGCAGGGTTTCTTAACCTTGGGCCCCGAGATGTTGTTGGACTGCAACTCCCAGAATCCCCAGACATGGCGTTTGTGGCTGGGGATTCTGGGAGTTGTAGTTCAACAACATCTGGGGGCCCAAGGTTAAGAAACCCTGGGCTAGAGGGTTTCTGTTTCATGCACCTGGTGAACTGGTGAGCAAAGTTGATGCTCCAATGAGCTGGTTTTGCAGGAAGGCGCTAAAACATTCAGAGAGTGTGGCCTTTGAGAAAGAATATGCACCCTCAGGTTTCGGAGGAGGCTTCTTCTTGTGCCTTATTCAGAATCTGCATCCTGGCGGGGGAGTCAGGTCCATGGGGTTGCTAAGCAACCGCATCTCCCTCGGAGTCGTGGGATTGCCCAGAAGTTGCATCCCATCGGGTTCACCAGAAACTAAATCATATTTCATTTCTCTCCTTGAGAGCCCGCAAGGAATAGTCTTTATGAAGTAGCATTGAAGAGTGGGGAAGAGGAGGGCATGGAGGAGAAGGCTGCACTGCAGTTCTGAAAGAGACAGCAATATATTATATAATATTATATTTTATATTTATATTTATTTTATTTCTATACCTTTTCCTCACCTGAGAGAGCTTCAAGCATTGTTTGCCATGCCTATAATAAGGCAGGAATGGGGAGCTGGTGGGTAGAGAGAGATCACAGGGACATAGGAAGCTGCCATATACTGAGTCAGGGCACAGGTCCATCTAGCTCAGTATTGTCTACACAGACTGGCAGCAGCAAGGTTGCAGGCAGGAATCTCGCCCAGCCCTATCTGGGGATGCCAGGGAAGGAACGTGGAACCTAGAGGCTCTTCCCAGAATGGCCCCATCCCTTAACGGGACTATCATATGGTGCTCAGACGGTTGGTCTCCCATTCAAATGCAAACCAGGACAGACCCTGCTTAGCAAAGGGGACAATTCATGCCTGATACCACAAGACCAGCTCTCCTCTCAAATAAGCTTTGGAACATGCCACCCAGCCCCCATCCAATTGACAGGCTCCTGCAACTATTTTTCATAATAAAGAGACAAAAACCTGCTAGGGAGCATTTTACCCGTCTGCTGTGCTAACATTTCATTTGGCCCTTTGCTTGGCATCTGTTCAAATATTTCTCTGATGCTTGTTAATTAATAGATACAAGCGAAGTGACTCCCTTGTCCTTTCTGAGCGTTGATCTTTTAGAAGTGTGCACAAAGTGAGGGGGCTGAAATTCAATCAGTGGAGAGTTCAGTGGCTGAGATAAGGACATAGGCAGCTGCCATATACTGAGTCAGACTATGGGTCCATCTAGCTCAGTATTGTCTACACAGACTGGCAGCAGCTTCTCCAAGGTTGCAGGCAGGAGTCTCTCTCAGCCTTATATTGGAGATGCTGCCAGGGAGGGAACTTGGAACCTTCTGCATGCAAACAGGCAGGTTCTCTTCCTAGAGCAGCCCCATCCCCTCAGGGGGATATCTCACAGTGATCACACATGTAGTCTCCCATTCAAATGTAAACCAGGGTGGACCCTGCTTAGCAAATGGGACAATTTTATGCTTGCTACCACAAGCCCAGGAAGGGGGAAGAGGCGCATCTCTGACACCTGAGAAATCCAATGCCTTCTCCCAGGAAGTGAAGCCTTTCTTGACATCTTGCAGTGCTTTCTCTCCATCTTATGTCCCAGAGTTGGTCCAAGGTAGCAGCACCAGAGGCAAGGTTCAAAATGCATCCTTGTCCCCTGGTGGGGGCCAGCCCCCTTTCAAAACTGACCCTCACAAGCTTTGACAGCACGAATATGACAAATATTTATATATCACTTTTCAACCAAAAGTTCCCAAAGCAGTTTACAAATAAATGAATAAACAAACAAACAAACAAACAAACAAGTAAGTAAATAAAAAAGGAAGGAAGGAAGGAAGGAAGGAAGGAAGCTCCCTGTCTCCAAAGAGCTCACAATCCAAAAAAGAAACACAAGATATACACCAGCAACAGCCACTGGAGGGATGCTGTGCTGGGGATGGATAGGGCCAGTTGCTCTCCGCCTGCTAAATAATGAGAATCACCACTTTTCAAAGGTGTCCTTTTGCTGGAGTCAGCAGGGGATGGGGAGCAGGGAAGAAGGAAGATGTCCAGCAGCCTCCTCTTTTCTCCTTGTTCTTCTTGCAAACGTTGCAAGGAATGCACGGCTCTTTCCAAAGCTTGCAAAGGCCAAATCGATGCCAAAGAGCTGCTCCAAGGGCGACAGCCACCCCAATGACCTGCTGCCTGAAGTGCCTGCCTCTCCTTGCCTCATGAGTGGGCTGCCCTGGCCTCTCCCACCAGTTGCCAGACAGCCCACCCACCGCTCCTCTCTGGAAATGGCATGTACAAGCTGGTCTCTGTTTGGATCGAACGGCTGCATCCCACAAAGCCTGAATCGGTGCGAGAGCTAGCTACTGGGGGGAAAGCGATGTAGCCACCCTGAATCCAGGGCATTTCGAAGCCTGATTCAGACATTATGCTGCATGAGTGTACAGCTGTACACTGGTACACGTATTTGTGTGAATGCTACCTGTGTCCATTTTAAAAGTGAACCTGGATACAGGTCCTTCAAATGCATTGTGCAGCTAGGAAGTGTACATAAAAACATAAGAATGAGACCCTGGGTCAGGCTCAAGGCCTCGATAGTCTAGCATCCTGTTTGCCACAGTGGCCCACCAGATGCCTCTGGGAAGCCCACAGGCAAAAGGTAAGGCCTCTCTCCTGCTGTTACTCCCCTGCAACTGGGATTCAGAGGCATTGTGTACACTTCTGTACCTGCGTTCAACATAACGTGTGAATGACTGTACCTGGGTATACTGTACACTCGTCATATGAGTATTGAACATAATGTGTGAATGGGCCCATGATGTTGAACGTTTTTCTTCTGGGATTTTTTAAAAAAGCGGTGGAAACAAAAGCTTTCTTAACAGTTATACAACGCAAAGGAGTTAAATACAAGGCAGGGAACTGAAAAATACTGAACGGGTAATGTCTGCCATCTTGTGGAAGATGAAAGTGGCAGATGAACTTGCTTCACATTAATTTGCACGACAGTTGTGAAAATTCTGAGGATATTAGAACTTTTATCAGGGTTGATAAAAACCGAGGGCTTTTTTTAAAAAAAAATTAGAAATCAGATTTTTAAAATTTAAATTGGATTTTTAAATTTAAATTGGATTTTAGTTTTAAATTACAAATCTTTTTTTTTTTTAAAGAACCTAGGTCAAAGATATCATGATGAATATTAATCACAAGTAAATTTTAGCCCGTTGAATAACGGGCGCTAGGGAGGGAAGGGGCCCAAATTCGCCCTCCTGCCCGGCTCCGGCGGCATCGCCGCCAGGCCTCGGCGGCGGCTCTGCCACCACCTCGGCCGGCTTCCCCCGCCGCTTCTCCCCCCTGCCCGGCTTCAGGCCCCAAATTCTCCCTCCCGCCCGGCTCCGGCGGCGCCAGGCCTCGGCGGCAGCTCTGCCACCACCTTGGCCGGCTTCCCCCGCCGCCTCTTCTTCCCTCAATCAGCGGCCGGGTGGACTCTGGGGGCGCCGCTGCCTGCCTCCGCGGCCGGGCCAGGCCATTTGTGGTCGGCTCTGTGCCGCCGGCCGCCGCCGGCCTCCGCTCCGTCCCCCGTCTTCTGGGACTGGGCTCCGTCTTTTTCGGCCGAGGCAGAGGCTCTGCCGCCACCTCGGCCAGTTTCCCCCGCCGCTGCACACCTGGCCTTTTCGGGGCGGCCGCTTCTGGCCGCCCAAGATGGCCGCCGGTCGTGTCTCCCTTGCACTGTTCTGGGCATGCGCTTCGCACATGCCCAGTACAGGCCAGGGAGGCACGAACACACGCCTTGGTGTCCGTCCACGGATGGACACCAAGGCTTTTATTATAGAGGATAACTTCTAATTATATCCTATGAATATGTTATTTATTTCTTTTATTTATTAATCAAATTTGTACACCACTCCAAACTTTCGTCTCTGGGCGGTTAACAGAAGCAGAAAACAAGTTAAAACTATACAAAAACTTAAAACAATTTAGCAATTGTTAACCGTAGTATATGGGGAGGAGAGATAACAGCACTGATCCATCCTGTTCTGCAGTAGGGGTGTGCAAACAGGTTTGATGTCCAACAGGTTCAACATCGAACCTGTTCGGTCCGACGGTCCGATGTTGAACCGAACACCCCGTCCCCAGTTGTCATGACCCCGGTTGTCATGCAGAGGCCCATTGGGCATGTGCGGTGGCCTCCAAAATGGGCCAAAGACTGCCCTAACAGGGTGATTGGCAGCATAATGGAGGCCAGTGGAGGGAGGGGGGACCTCTGGAGACCCCCGTGGCCTCCGAGAAGCCCCCCCAGAGGGGATAAGTACTAAAAAAAAACACCTAAAAAAAACTTGTTCATGAACCCCTTGGACCGGAGCAGACCGGGGGGCACGCACCCCCCCCCACACAGTCAAGCCCTTGCCCCCCCTCTCTAAAAGTGCAAAGACAAAGAAGGTCAATAAATGAATAGAGGATTTGTGGGGGTGGAGTAGATCTGAGCAAAGAGAAGGAGTCTGGAAATAAATGCGAGGGATAGGAGAAGGGAACAGAAAGTGAAGCCACAAGTGAACAGATTCACGGAGTCCTGAAGAAACCTTCTCCAAGTGTATCTTCCATTGCCTAAGCCAAACAGGCCAAGAGACCCCATTTGGGAATATGTTAATGAAGTCCCTGTACCTGTGGGCAAGACAGACAGGTGTGCCCAGCTGGCTAATTATTTTCACCCCACATATGATCAATTGAGTTTTGTAGAGAGTATTTAACTCCAAGGTTTAGTTTGCTCATGAAGGATTATAGCATGTTTCTGCAGGCACTTTTGTGCTGCTCCTATGACAAGGCTTTTCCTCAAATAAGGTTGGTGTGGCTGCATTTGCATTGTATATATGTCATGTTGTTCTTTGCACTGTTGATGTTACATTTTAATGTTCATTGATGTATAGACATTAGGAACTTCTGATGAAGATGTATGGGAAACAGACTATCGTCTAGGGAGTCTGTCAAGTTTTTAAAGTTTCAAGTCTTCATTCAAGCTTCAAGATTCCAGTGCAAAGTTTCCAGATTTTCCAAGGTCTGAGCAGAGGGGATTCCCTCTCCATGTTGGAGGATGGACTTTCAGCAAACTGGCACCAGCAGCTTCACACCAGTTTGTTAACATTACCAGTGTTTGTACTATTGTTCTTTTGGGAGTGCTTTTTTTGCCATTGGGGAGTTTGTAACAGTCTACATTGTTGTATTTTTTTGCTGCTGATTTCTGGATGCCTTCAGTTTGAGATTATATGTATTATTTCTTCACTTTCCACTGTGCCTCTGCATTTTTGTACCTTGTCCATTCCACACAGGTCCATTTTATTTGTTTGTTCTTGTGCCCATGTCCCTGCCTTTTCTTGTGCTCCAGTAAGAGAGCTAGTCTTGTGGAGGCAAGCATGAATTGTCCCCCTTTGCTAGCAGGGTCTACCCTGGTTGCATATGAATGGGAGACTAGATGTGTGAGCCCTGCAAGAGATTCCCTTCAGGGGATGGAACCACTCTGGGAAGAGCATCTAGGTTCCAAGTTCCCTCCCTGGCAGCATCTCCATGATAGGACAAGATTTATTTATTTTTTAGGACAAGATTTTTTTATTGAACCAACAAACTACCAAAGCATACAGTACGTTGCCAAAGCACAATTATATACGAAGTGGTTGTTTGTACATGATATATCTACAAAGATTTACACACAAGGATTTGGAAACCCACAAGGTTATGAAGTATATGCAGATAGTACTGTAACTCTGGGGTGGGGGATTTCAAGGCACATCAGGTAATCGAGGGGGTTACGTCCGATGTCCATTTCCACAATTTGTCCCATTGCTGTTTAGAAGAGATACTCTTGTCTTTTTGCACATAACCATACAAACTTTTCGAGAAGAGATTTACTGTCTCATCTGCGTGAACCTCTTGGTCGCGTCTTCCCTCCCTATTCCTATGCAGGAGCATTGCATAAATGACATACAAGTTTACTAACCTGATTACGAGAAGGGGAACGTTCCAATTCCCTAGTATGGGGGCACCCGTTGCGTCCTGTTTCCTTGAAGGTTTCTTTCTGGGACCTCGAAAGGAGGTTCTATCGCTCAAACCCAAGGTTAGTTCTTCCCAAGTCTGTTTTCCCAAATCAGGCCACTCTAACAGCTTGCTTACTCCCTGCCACACTCTTTTGGCTACCACACACTCTTTTAAGAGATGTGAGTGGGTTTCCCTGAATGTTTTACCTAGTTCACTAGCTTTCTGTTTGCAGGTGATTTTAGGACACTCTTGCTGGGCTGAGAGAGATTCCTGCCTGCAACCTTGGAGAAGCCGCTGCCAGTCTGTGTAGACAATACTGAGCTAGGTGGACCAAGGGTCTGACTCAGTATAAGGCAGCTTCCTATGTACCTTTAATAGTAATAATACTAGTGATTACCTGTTAACATCTACTCATGCAAAGATACATTTCCCTGCATATCAAATTGCTGTGGAAGGCATAGCAGCAGACCAAACTGGGTTTTTCCCCTGGTCAGTTGATCTAGAACTGGGAATGCCAGGTCACACCTATTTGCAGAGAGGTGGCTTGAGACGTGTGTGTGTGTGTGTGTGTGTGTGTGTGTGTGTGTGTGTGTGTGTGTAGAACCGGCTTAGACTTTGAACACTGCCAGTGGAGGAGACAAAAGTCTGAGTTTTACAGCTGGCCTGCCAGAAGCAGCCTTGGAGACTTGGGAAGATGACACTCTGTTTGCTCTGGAGGGGGTGGAGGAATGGCCCAGGGATTGAAGCTAACTGAACAAAGAGGCACCTTTTTAGAGTGGTGATTCCCTTAGATTTAACAGGGGGAGAGCAACTGACCATATCCATCCCCAGCACAGCATCCCTCCAGTGGCTGTTGCTCGGGTCTACCTTATGTTTCTTTTTAGATTGTGAGCCCTTTGGGGACAGGTAGCCATATCTATCTATCTATCTATCTATCTATCTATCTATCTATCTATCTATCTATCTATCTATCTATCTATCTCTTTGTAGCATTTATTTATATCTTTGTAAACTGCTTTGGGAGCTTTTTGTTGAAAAAATGTGTGTGTGTGTGTGTTGTCTTTGTCTAAAGCCTTCAGTGGTTGCCGAATGTACCTGCAGGATTCCCATCTGCTCAACTTCCCTATTTCAAAACCATCAAATGTTACCCATTATGCCATGAGCCCGCAGTACCCTTTGCTCACGTTCAGAGGCGTATCTAGGGAAAATAGCACCTAGGGCAAGCACTGAAATTGCGCCCCCTGTCCAAACATCTGACACCCATCTTCCAGATAACTTTACCATAATATCAGCTGAAAAATACAATTCTGAAGGTCACATACAAGTCACATATCTGAATATGTGTACAGTGACTTACATTATATTAATTTTTTTTTTAAAAAAATTACCTGTAGCCCCTTTGGGGGGCTTCCTAAAGGCCATGGCGGGGGTCTTCAAAGGTTCCCCCTTCCCCCTGCTGGCCTCTAGGGCCTCACAGGGACCATTTGAGCATGTGTGGTCACCATTTTTTATTTTTATTTTTTTTTAATGGCGGCTGAAAACAAAATGGCCACCATGCATGCTCAAATGGCCTCTGTGAGGCCTGGTATGGCCTAGGGCCTCACAGAGGCCATTTGAGCATGTGCAGTGGCCATTTTGTTTTTGGCAGGCTTTTTTCCCCATAAAAAAATTAATTTTATGAAATTGCACCCCCTTCAAGTGGCTCCCAGGGCACATGCCCTGCCTGCCCTACCCTAGATACGCCCCTGCTCACGTTGGAGACAAATCTCACCCAAGCCTGCCAGCTTGGAACCTCCTGCCACTAGACCAGGGTTTCTCATCCGGTGGTCCTCCAAACATTGCTGAACTACAACTCTCATCATCCCCAGCACAATAAAATGTAGCTGGGGATGATGGGAGTTGTAGTTCTGCAACCTCTGAACGACACTGACTGGCAGCAGCTCTCTAAGGTTTCCGGGAGGAATCTTTCCCAGCCCTACGTGGAAATGCTGCCAAGGATTGAACCTGGGACCTTCTGCATGAAAGGCATGTGCACTACCACTAAGCTATGACCCCGTCTCCATAGGGAGCTGAGTCAGAACCTGGATCCATCTTGCTCAGGATTGTCTAAACTGACTGGCAGCAGCTTTCTGGAAGGAGTCTTTCCCAAACTCTCGTGAGAGCTGCCACACATGGGGTTAGCAATGGATACGCCATATGTGTGTGTGTGTGTGTGTGTGTGGCTCCCTGTCTCCCAAAGGGCTCACTATCTGAAAAAGAAACAGAAGATAGACACCAGCAACAGCCACTGGAGGGATGCTGTGCTGGGGGTGGATAGGGCCAGTTGCTCTCCCCCGGCTAAATAAAAGAATCACCACTTTTAAAAGGTGCCTCTTTGCTCAGTTAGCAGGGGACTGAGGATATCTTAATAAGGCAAATATTTCACAGTGCTCACATGTAGTCACTCATCCAAATGCAAGCCAGAGCAAACCCTGCTTAGGAAAGGGGACCATTCATCCTTGCTATTACAAGCTGGCCGGCTAACTAGCTGCTGTGGGAACATCAGACCTTTGGTCTGATCTAGCAGAGCGATTTGGATGACTCTTGGGTACTTTACTTGCTGCTGACTTCAGCACAGACCCATGGAATTTGGGGGCAGCCGGGCCAGCAGAGGAGATCTTAGTCAGGGGATCCTTTTGTGTCAACATCTCGTGCGAAAAGTCAGGTGACCCTCCATTGCAACATGACTTTATCTGTCCCTGGCCTTGTACCTGTCGTCACGAGCCACCTTGCAGAAAGAGGCCTCCGTCAACCCAAATGGGGGTTGACGAGGGTTGCCAACTCTTTCTACCCCCCCTGCTCCTGTGTTCTTAAGAGCAGCCTGACATGCATACATTAAAAGCCAGCTGAAAGTGCCCAGATCTTCTTGCTGAATTCCTGAATCTTCTTGCACGCCCAAATATTTGTTTCTGCATTCCCAAATAGTCTTGCTGAACCGTTTGCAAGAAAGGCAGAGGAGTCAGGCCAGTGAGAACAGTTGGCAACCCTGCGGCGCTTTCATGGAATGCATTCAACACTGTGCAAACTGCCTCGGCAGAAACTGAATGGAAGAGGGGCGAGAAAGGCTTGTAGTGGACAGATCCCACCCATGTGAGCGGCCACACCTCTCTGCTGGGCTTCTCCCAACCAGCCAAGTGCCTGCCCTTTATATGCTCAGATGTTTCGTCAAGCGGCACAGCGTTTTTGCTGTGAGTGGCATTCTTTTCTAGCAGTTGCTTTCCCTCGGTTGGGGTGAGTAAGTTTTTAACATTGGCAGCCATTGATTTGAATGGAGAAGAATATTTGAGGACGGAAGGCAGAGCTGGGGGGGGGGCAGGTCCGGCAGTGGGTGGGAAGCATTTTTCAGGAACCTGGGGAGTATCTGAAAAAATACTATCTGGAAAAAAAACTGCCTTTGATGTTGGATATCCCCACCCCTACTAGGATTTTTGGCACCCCAAGCCGCGTTTGATTTTGGTGCATCACTGTGCCCGCCTCCCCCAGCCAAGAAGTGTGGTGCCCTGCCTTTAACTTGGGTCAAACAACCAGCCTGTGCAGATGACCAGTGGATGAGTAAGCCAAGCTGGTTTGAGGATACAGTGGGAGAGAGTTCCGAAGTCTGTTATGGGGCCAAAACCCGAACACTTCCGAGATGCTGCTGTGAATGTGGAAATCCACCCCGGGGACCATTTCTTTTTGGAAATGAACCCCAAGGCAGGCAATCCATATTCAAGAGAGGGAGTGCAGCTTAGGAGATTAACTCTTCATGGGGGGCTGTGGTGCATTGAGCAAAGCAGGCTGAGTGTTTGGGGGGTATAGGTTGTGCAGGCCCTTTGGGGAGCAGGATTACTTCTTCCATTCTTCCACCACCATTCAGTACTTCAGGGGTGCAACACAAAAGGGAGAGAAAGACTAATTGGCAGTGCTATATTCTGCAACTAATTACATACATTCGACTACACTTATATCTGGTATATTGTGTGGCAGATGTTTGTCTGTTTGTAGTCGGAAGTCCCATAATATTTTTACATCTTCATTTTCTTCAACTTTTTCAATTTTATGGTCCCACCGATTTTTGGCTACAGGTTGCTTGTATTTTTTGCAGATGTTCCAGTGTATCATCCCTGCTACCTTGTCATGCCTTTGTTTGTAGTCAGTCTGTGCGATCTTCTTACAATAGCTGATCAGGTGGTCCACTGTTTCATCTGCTTCTTTACAAAGGTGGCACTTGCTGTTTGTGGTTGACTTTTCGACTTTTGCTCTTATTGCATTTGTTCTTAATGCCTGTTCTTGCGCAGCCAGTATTAAACCCTCTGTTTCTTTCTTCAAGTTGCCATTCTTAAGCCACTGCCAGGTCTTGGTGATGTCTGATTTTCCACTTATATTGTGCAAATATTGACCATGCCGTGGCTTCTTTTTCCATTTTTGTGCTCGGTTCTTGACTTGTTCTTTCTTGTAGGCCTGCTTGGTTTCATTGGTGTTGAATAGTTTCTCGTTATTGACCATTTGAAGTGCATCTTCTTTACTGTCCTTTATATATTCTTCAAGGCCTCTTTTCGCCTCCTCTACTGTTTGATGGACTTGCAGCATTCCTCTTCCACCCGAGCTGTGAGGGAGGTATAGCCTATCGACATCACTGCAGGAGTGCAGAGCATGATTGATGGTCATTATTTTCCTGGTCTTACGATCCAGCATCTCTAGCTCTGCCTGGGTCCAGTCTATTATTCCTGCAGTATATCTGATAACAGGTATAGCCCAGGTGTTTATGGCTTGTATGGTGTTCCCGCCATTGAGTTTGGACTTGAGGATTTTTCTAACTCTCCTGATGTATTATTATTATTATTTCTTGTTTACACAGTCAGACAGGTGTTATTGACTGGGTTTTTTTATCCAGACATCGAGTCCTTCCCAAGGACCTAGGATGCCAGAATTTTATTGTCAATTGTTATAGATATCGTCGCAGATAGACTGTTCCCAGTAAAGCTGCTTTTTGTAATTGGCTGATGGTGATTTCTGTGGCCCCGATGGTGTTGAGGTGCTCTTTAAGGTGTTTTGGAACTGCACCCAGGGCGCCAATTACCACTGGGATTATTTTGGTCTTTTTCTGCCACAGCCTTTCTATTTCAATTTGTAGATCTTTGTATTTGGTGATTCTTTCCATTTCTTTTTCTTCTATTCTTCTATCCCCTGGTATTGCTATGTCGATTATTTTAACTTGTTTTTCTTTCTTCTCGACTACAGTTATATCTGGTGTATTGTGTGGCAGATGTTTGTCTGTTTGTAGTCGGAAGTCCCATAATATTTTTACATCTTCATTTTCTTCAACTTGTTCAATTTTATGGTCCCACCAATTTTTGGCTACAGGTAGCTTGTATTTTTTGCAGATGTTCCAGTGTTCATATAATTTTTTCAGCTAAGCGACGTTTCTTCCAGTAACCTTGCTGTCTCCAGCCCTGGTTGCTCAACTGAAGATCCTGAGTCCTGTTGCCCACTTGCCACCAGATGTCCAGTGACTATAGCACCTGGCGCGGTCCTTGTTGACCCGGGCGATGACCAATCCGGTATAGATTTGTTAAAGTTACGTCTCACCGTATTGTTGATGGGAGAGGCACTCTTTGTCTGGCTCCTCTGGTGAGACCTGTCCAGTATGGTTGGACCTCTGGCATAGCTCGCTCTCACCTTCCTTAGAGCATGCAAGCCCCACAACCACACCAAGATAGTGCCTCACTGGGGGATGATGATGATGATGATGATGATGATGATGATGATGATGATTCAGCTATATTTATTATTATTTTCCTTATTGCATTTATATTCCATTCTTCCTCCCAGTAGCTCAGGTAGCATAAAGGTCTTCACCTGGCATTGAACCATCATAGTGATGGTGTCAGGTGAGCCCCACTGGGAAGGCTATTCTGGAGGGATCTATCCTGTCCCCCATGCTGTTCAACATTTACATGAAGCCCCTGGGAGAGGTCATCGGTAGGTGTGGGCTGCGCTGCCATCAATATGCTGATGACACCCAGCTCCACCTATCCCTTAAGTCAGCAGACACCAGGGAGGCAGTGGATGCTCTGAACTTGGGCTTGGAGGCCATTCTGGACTGGATGGGGGCAAACAAGCTGAAACTCAATCCAGATCAGACGGAAGTGCTCTGGGTTGGTAGAACTGAACATCCAAGTAATGACGTAAATCTGGTCTTTGAAGGGGTCACGCTCCCCCTGAAAGACAAAGTCCGCAGCCTGGGGGTGCTTCTGGACATAACACTGTCCTTGGAGGCACAGGTGGCAGCGGTGTGCAGAAGTGCCTTTTACCAACTACGGCTGGTACGCCAGCTGCGACTCTACTTGGAGAAGTCGGACCTGACCTCAGTCACTCATGCGTTGCGAACATCCATATTGGACTACTGCAATGCGCTCTACATGGGGCTGCCCTTGAAGACTGTTCGGAAGCTTCAGCTGGTTCAGAATGCTGCCTCAAGGATGCTCGTGGGTGCGAGTCGCTTCACCAGTATTACACCCATCCTGTGTCAGCTTCATTGGCTACCGGTCCACTTCTGGGCTAGATTCATGGTGCTGGTATTGACCTTTAAAGCCCTACATGGCTTGGGGCCGGGGTATCTGTCGGACTGCATTTGCCCACACAAATCTGCCAGGGCCCTCTGTTCATCATCTCAGGCCCTGCTCATGGCCCCGCCACTAACAGAGATCTGGTTGGCGGAGACTAGAGACAGGGCCTTTTCGGTTGTGACCCCTCGGCTTTGAAACGCCAAGGGGCCACTTCCCTCCCTGAAGAGCTTCACCAGGCTCCCTTCCTCAGTGTTTTTTAAAAACATCTTAAAACACACATTTTAAAGGAGGCTTTTTTATATCATTATTTTGTTGTTTCTGGTAGGTTCTTTAGCTTCTTTAGCTTTTTATAATGTTCAGTTTTAATTTGAACCTAATAATTGTTTTTAATCTGACTTTTTAAAAAATTAATTTTATTACTTGTATCTGCGTCTATCTTATTGTTGTAAGCCGCCCCAAGCAGTATTGCACTGGAAGGGCAGGGTATAAATATTTTAAATAAAAAGATAGATAGATAGATAGATAGATAGATAGATAGATAGATAGATAGATAGATAGATGAGGCTATTCCAGAAACAGGGTGCCACCACCGAAAAGGCCCTTTCCCTAGTCGCCACCTGCCTCACCTGTTTTTGGGGGGCACTTCTTTAAGTCCAGGAAGGGACACATGGGTAAGGCTTCTCCCCGTCTGGAAATGAAAGGAAAGGCACCTAACTGAAGGACGTAAGAGTGTATGTTTACAGGAACCTTAGGAGAATGAAATTTCTGACGGCCAGATTAGCAGCGGAGGAGAGTCTGTCTTCTCTTTCCTCCTCACTGTCTTCTACTCCAGCAGAAGCAATTGTGGAAAAGCCTCTGGCAGCATAGCTGGCTTATACGGGAGCCCTGGACCTCACACAAGTGGTTCGTTCACACAGGAAGGATTGTTTATTGGTCAGTCTGAAATGGTGCCCACATTCCGATCCGGAAAAATGACCAGGACTGAAAGTTCCCTCGTTGTACTTTCACAAGAGGGACTGTGGGAGGTCTTTGTTCATCACTCCATCCATTGTGCTGATGGCAGGATGGTGCCAAAGAGGCCACCAGCACAGGTTGCCAAGGGGAGAAATGGTTTTGCTGAGAAGCTGATGGTAACCTCTAGTTGCAGGCGGGCCTATAATGTGAGCATCGCCTCACTGGGTGACACCAGAGTAAACCTATTTGAACATCTGTCTCTCGCAGTGGCCGTGATCCTTCTGCAAAACTCATTGGAAGCTGCCGTCTACTGAGTCTGACCCTTGGTCCGTCCAGCTTAGTTTTGTCTACTCTGGCCAGCAGCAGCTTCCCCGAGGGTTCAGGCAGGAGTGTTTCCCAGCCCCACCTGGAAGTGCCAGGATATGAGAGGGATGGCTCATCTCTGCCACTAGCCATGAGTTATAGTGCCCCTGAAAATGGGCACTGCAAAATAATCATAAATTGTGGGGTACAGGTGGACCTCCGCAGGGGTTCCATTATCCGTGAGGGTTCTGTTCCCTAATGAACAATTAATCAAGAGGGTCACCACAGTCCCTGGGCCTTACAATGAAGAGCACTGATGTAAATCATAAACATCAAGAAATACATCAGCACTCCAATTGGGGCGTAACTATCATAGGGCAAGGAGAGACAGTTATCTGAGGGCCCACTGCCTTGCCCCCCCCCGAGGCAAGTCACATGACTGACTCCCCCAGCTGCATACCCGCCCGGGCTTCCTTCCGTTGTATTCATCCTCTGAAATGGATGTGAGTCTTAAGACCTTTTTACCACTATCGGCCTCATTTAAGATTTCTTTATTTCATGAGCTGAGCTTCAGTGAGGGGGGAGGCATTTTAAAATCTTGTCTCTGGGCCCACTCCCACCTTGCTACAACTCTGACTCCAATCTTCTTTTAATAGGAAACTAGCTGTCACACACACAGAACTGTGTTTTCTCCTCCTCCTCCTTATTGCTACTTTAACTCAGATATATAATTCACCCCTTTCATGTAGATATTAACCTCTTCTCTAACTCTTACGTTTTATGAGCAAGGAATGCTAGATTGCTAACTTTATCTGTAAAACACTGAGTTAGGGACATCGGAAGCTGCCATATACTGAGTCAGACCATTGGTCCATCTCGCTCAGTGTTGTCTACCCAGACTGGCAGCGGCTTCTCCAAGGTTGCAGGCCGGAATCGATCTTGGTCCTATCTGGAGATGCTGCCAGGCAGGGAACTTGGAACCTTCTGCTCTTCCCAGAGCAGCTCCATCCCCTCAGGGGAAGATCTTACAGCTTACACGTAGTTTCCCATTCAAATGCAGACCAGAGCAGGCCCTGCCTAGCAAAGGGGGCAGTTTATGCTTGCTACCACAAGACCAGCTCCAGCCACAAGACCAGTCCAAAGGTAATATAAGATCATCTTTGCAAGGCCGAAGTTGAATCCGATGAGGAAAGGAAAGGAAAGGAAAGGAAAGGAAAGGTTTTGGCTCAGTATTATGACAACTTGCCAAAGGCCTCATGATGAGTCTGTGGCAGAGAGTGGTCTAGAACCCAACCTTTGACCAGCTGGGCCTTACAGTTAGCGCCCTCTCCTGTTGGCCTGAAGGGCTACAATCTTTGCAGGGTGCTTTTAGCTTCCCCTGGTATCTAAAGTGACCGACAGAAGGTTTTCTTCTTCCTGCTTCCCGCTAGATCCAATGTCTCAGTGCAAAGGTGTGGTGGTCCTTGCCTACAGCGGAGGGCTGGACACCTCGTGTATCCTGGTGTGGCTGAAGGAGCAAGGCTATGAGGTCATCGCTTACCTGGTAAGGTGGCAAGGTGGGCTAGGTAGGGGACAGAGAAAGCTGCCGTATGCCGAGTCTGACTTTTGGTTCCCTCTAGCTCAGGATTGTCTACAGATCGATTCGGGATGTGTGAATCGATTCGGGCACAAAACAATTTGTACCCCAATCTACCTGTTTGGGGCGATTTGTGGACAAAACAAATTGCCCCTGTGCTAGCTGGCCAGATTTAGGTCCAAAACAAATTGGGGGTGATTCAATTTGGGCACAAATCGAATCCCAAAAATTGATTCGTGTATATCCCTATTGTCTACACTGACTGGCAGCAGCTCTCCAAGGTTTCAGGCAAGCGTCTTTCCCAACCTTACCTGGAGACGCTGCCAGGGAGTTAACCTAGGACCTTCTGCATGCCACGTAGATACTCTACAACTAAGCTATGGCTCCCGTCCCCTAAGGCAGGGTTGCACACTTTGGCCCGCCAGCTGTTTTTGAACCACAACTCCCATCATCCCTGACCAATGTGGCCAATAATCAGGTATGATGGGAGTTGTAGTCCAACATCTGTAGTAGGGCCAAAGATGTGCAGTAGAGTCTAAGTCTAAGAGTCTAAGAGACAATGCTCACAGGTAGTCACCCATCCAAATGCTAACCAAGGTGAGCTCTGCTTAGCAAAGGGGACACTTCATTCTCACTACTGCAGGACCGGCTCTCCTCCCTTTCAGTCCATGCAAAGGGCAGGCCAAGCCTCCAGTTAACCAGTGACCTCTTTGTGTTTACACCAAATATCTATCTATCTATCTATTGATCTAGGTGGTGGGATGTGGGCAGAGAAGAACAAAGTGAATTTTCGGGGTGGGCGAACTTTGCACCATGTGTTAGATTTCTGAGTGAAAGAACATACATTTCGCCTTAACATTGCTAGCAACCTAAACCCCCTATTTGCATGGAAATAAGTTCAAGTAAGCATATGTAATTACCAGTTTGATTCAATTATAATTTCCAGATATCTATTTTTTCCCTTCCAGCTTGTGAATAATAATTTTAAAAGACCTATATCACTTGCACTGCTGAAGTGTGTGTATGTGTTATCTCTTCTATTCCCATTACCTTTATTAATTGCATAGCAGGCAGAAATTCAACAGATGCTGCTCTTTCTGGCATGGTCATGAAGTGATGGGAAAATAGATATTAGGAATTGCGCTCGCTCTCTCTCTCTCTCTCTCTCTCTCTCTCTCTCTCTCTCTCTCTCTCTCTCTCAGATTGTATCCAATGAAAGTGAATCTTGACAAAGCACCACCAAAATCAATGAGCCACACTAGTAATTGCTGACTTAAGACCCATTAATCTGAATGGAGCTTAGTCATGACTAACTTTCTTTGGAAACAATCAGTTTGTAAATCTCCAGCCAGAAATTCAATGGGCTCAACAGCACCAGGGAAACCTGGGTTGAATCTCAACTCAACCATGAAATTCATTGTGTAATTGAATTAGAGAGAGCAACTCTCAGGGGCCAGTTGCTCTCTCAGGGGCCAGTTGCTCTCTCAGGGGCCAATTGCTCTCTCAGGGGCCAGTTGCTCTCTCAGCCTAACCTACCTCACAGGGTTGTTGTGAGTATAAAATGGGTGGCGGTGGGAGAAAAACCAGGTATACCATTTTGAGTTGCTTGGAGGCAGGGATGGAGAGAAGTCATAAATATCCCTAGTTATCATCTTGCTGACATCTCTCTCAGTAAAGCAGACAGTCTTCTGTCTCCTTCTATCTGTCTGTCTGTATCTCTGGTTTTTCTTACCCCAAACATAGACGCTGATACTTTTAAAATTAAACTTCTAGGCCAACATTGGACAGGACGAGAACTTTGAAAAAGCAAGAGAGAAAGCTCTGTCCCTGGGAGCCAAAAAGGTAACTCTTTGGTGAATGGTGTTTTTAGGCCATTTGGTGCTAATCCACAGGGTTGTTGTAACAGTGGTTGAGAGAATGTGAAAAATTTGCTGTAAAAAGTGGTCTCTTCCCAGAATAATCTCCCAAACAAATGACACTCTGTTCCTGAAGAGCTCTGCTAGTATTTTGTGTCTGTGTGTGTCTGTGTGTGTGTGTGGGGGGGGTGCGGTTGGGAAAGGAGAAGGCAACAGCCATCTTTGGGAGGCTTCTCAGCTGAAAGGGAGTTTCTCAAATACTTTTAAAAAGGATTTTTACCCTATTCTTCAGCCAATAAGAGAGTTTCTAGATTGAGAAATGCTCCATTTAAAAAAGGAAGTTCTTACCGCTTTTCTGCTTGACATCCAGATGACATCCTTGACCGCTGTGCAATTTCACAGCGCCATCTGCTGGCCATTTGCTGCCAATCCATGATGAGAGATGTCCAGTTTGCATCCCCCCCATTTTAAGAAGGACCCAACAAAGAGAGTGAAGAGCGCAGAAACCAAGTCCTGTGAGGCACGGCTGGACTTGTTTAGCCTGGAGAAGAGAAGACTGAGGGGAGATATGATAGCCGCCTTCAGCTATCT
Organism: Hemicordylus capensis; assembly: GCF_027244095.1. Taxonomy (NCBI): domain Eukaryota; kingdom Metazoa; phylum Chordata; class Lepidosauria; order Squamata; family Cordylidae; genus Hemicordylus; species Hemicordylus capensis. The sequence continues at coordinate 11,418,203 of NC_069673.1, forward strand.
GAAGGATATCAAGGAGTGGACTTGTTCTCTTTTGCTCCTGAGGGCAATGGGTGGTCCAATTGGGTGGTTCTACCCAAACCATTCCAATGGGTGGAAATGACAACTTAGCCCACATTAGGAAGAACGTCTTGGCTTTAAAATGGAACAGCCTGCCTCACACAGTCATGGGCTCTCTTTCTCAAGAAGTTTTCAGGCAGAGGCTGGGCAGCCACCTATTATGAATGCTGTAGCAGATCCTTGCACTGAGCAGAGGGTTGGAGTAGAAGGCCTCCAAGGATCCTTCCAACTCCGAAACTGTATGATTCTGTGCCCTACAAAGCACGTAACTTCCCCAGTGTCCAGAATTTAGACCTTTCCTCCATCCAGCTTCTGAAAATAAACAAAACTGTAATGAACCTTGCCTCTTTCTCCTCAGGTGTATATTGAAGATATAAGCAGTGAGTTTGTGGAAGAATTTATCTGGCCAGCCGTCCAAGCCAATGCGATCTATGAGGACCGATACCTTCTGGGCACCTCCTTGGCCAGGCCTTGCATTGCCCGCAAGCAGATAGAAATTGCCAAGAAAGAAGGGGCTCAATATGTCTCGCATGGAGCCACAGGCAAGGTAGGGCAAAAACAGGTGATTCGATTAGAATCGATTCTAGAATCCTGAGGGGACAGGGCCACTCTGGGAAGAGCATTTGCATGCTTGCATGCAGAAGGTCCCAAGTTCCCCCCGCCCCGCCATCTCCAAGCTAGGCTGAGAGAGACTCTTGCCTGCAACCTTGGAAAAGCTGCTGCCAGCCTGGGTAGACAATACTGAGCCAGATGGACCAAGGGTCTGACTCAGTAAAAGTCAGTTTCCTATGTTTCTATTTTTAGGGCCCTAGCATTTCAAGAAACTCTCATTGTGATGGCTTTTATCTCTTTTCCACCTCTTAGTTGTTTTTTATTTGCTGATTGCTTTATGAAATGTGGTGGACTGTCTTTATAGTCCCTTGAACGGCAGACCAAGGAGAACATCAGAAAAGCCTTGCTGGATCAGGCCAAGGGCCCCATCCTGCTTCATGCAGTGGCCCAGCTAGGTGCACCAGGGAAACCCACAATTTGGGAATGGGGCAACCTTGCCTTCCCATTGGGGTTCCCTAGCACCTGGTATTCAGAGCCATCAGCCCCTGTATATGCAGGAGAGCAGTATCAAAGCTAAAGCAATGAAACAATTTGCTGCTATGGAACAGTTTGCTGCTACGGCAGGCAAAAAGCCGGTGATCATATCGATATCATCTTTTAAGTAATGCAGTAGAATTCTTAAGGGATCCTTCAGGTAACTGACAGCCTGTTATTTGGTTGACACAGAACAATATCAATTGCCAATATTGCTTGATTACTGTATTTACCCAAATACAAGGAGACTCTGAATGTAAGGCCAGTCCTTAAAAGGTTAAATACAGGTGATATCCTTATTTACCTAAAAGAAAGAGCACTCTGCATTTAAGATGTCCCCTGATTTCTAGCATGAAAGGACTTTGTGGGGACCGAGACCTAGTTTTGGATTCTGGTAAATGCAGTATAAACCCTCTTTTGTCTGATTGGGTTTGTAGGATATGGGGTATAGCCCTCATGAGGAAACTAACTTACTGAGGTCATTCACACATTCAAAAATGTGTTCTAGCTGGTTTTGGGAGCTGTGTGTGCTCCCAATTTTCAGTTGTGTGGAAGCAAGGTAGAAGGAAAAGGTTTCCCTCCCACCTTGCTTCCACACGATCACCTCTACCCAGGTTGTCCTCCTCCCTTGCTTCCACAGAACTGAAAATTCTGTGGAGCACACACAACTCCCAAACCTGGGTAGAGCACAGTTTTTGATTGTGTGAATGACCTCACTATACAAGAGCAGGAGAAAATCAGATATATGACTCTCACTTGGTTAAGAAATGATAACCTTTTGTATCTTTTTGGAACAATAAATTTAGGAATAGGCCTGTGCAAATTCAGATGGTCTGATTTTCCCCAAATTGGAGGGGTTTGTCCTAATCCAAACCTGCATGGCCTAGTTCAGGTCAGACCTTTACAACCTCATTTCCTCATCCCAGGGAAAAACTGGAGCATTTCAAAGATCCAAATGGCAGCAGGTATCTGCTCCTGCTCCTCCTGGCCATTTATTTATTCATTTATTCCTCCAAGGACCCCAGAGCGGTGCACTACATATTTAGGTTTCTCCTCACAACAACCCTGTGAAGTAGGTTAGGCTGAGAGAGAAGTGATTGGCCCAGAGTCACCCAGCAAATCTCATGGCTGAATGGGGATTTGAACTCGGGTCTCCCTGGTCCTAGTCCAGCACTCTAACCACTACACCATGCTGACTCTCATGTCATGGGTGAGGGGAGAAATGGCCACCTCCAGGCACCGCTCTGCCTGCCTTTGAACTATCGAACTTTTGAACTACTAAACTTTCAAACTATAGATCTTTCGTACCTTAGAACCTTAGAATTTTCTAACCTTTGAACTATCAAACTTTGAACCTTTGGACTTTTGAACCTTCGAAGTATTGAACCTTCGAACTTGTGAACTTTTGTACTACTGCACCTTTGAACAGTCGAACATTTGAACCTTGGATCCTTTGAAACTTCCAACTATTGACAAAGAATAAGCAGCCCCATTAAAGACAAAGCAGCCCCATTAAAGACAAAGCAGCCCCATTAAACACCTTCAAACTACTCAAACTATCGAACTATTGAACTTTCGAACTATCGGACTATTGGACTTCCGAAGTATTGAAACTTTGAACTTCCAAACTTACTAACTATTGTACTTTTGAACCTTTTCAACACAGAACTTTCGAACCTTTGAACCTTCGAATTATTGATCATTCGTACTTTCGCACTACTGAACCGTTGAACCGTTGAACCGTTCCTTAAACCCATTAAAGACAAAGCAGTGGCATAAAAGACAAAGCAGCGGCATTAAAGACAAAGAAACGGCATTACAGCTGCTTTGTCTTTAAACCCATTAAATACAAAGCAGCCCCATTAAAGGCAAAGCAGCCCCAATGAAGACAAAGCAGCCCCCTTAAAGACTTTCAAACTACTCAAACTATCGAACTATTGAACCTTCGAACTATCGGACTTCCGAAGTATTGAACCTTTGAACTTCCAAACTTACTAACTATTGAACTTTTGAACCTTTTCAACACAGAACTTTCGAACCTTTGAATCTTCGAATTATTGATCATTTGTACTTTCGCACTACTAAACCGTTGAACCGTTGAACCATTGAGCCTTTGAGCCTTTGAGCCTTTGAACCTTTGAACCTTTGAACCATTCTTTAAACCCATTAAAGACGAAGCAGCCCCATTAAAGACCAAGCAGCGGCATTAAAGACAAAGCAGCCCCAATAAAGACAAAGCAGCCCCCTTAAAGACAAAGCAGCCCCCTTAAAGACCTTCAAACTATCGAACTATTGAACCTTCGAACTATTGATCATTCGTACTTTCGCACTACTAAACCTTTGAACCTTTGAACTGTTGAGCCTTTGAGCCTTTGAGCCTTTGAACCATTCGTTAAACCCATTAAAGACAAAGCAGCGGCATTAAAGACAAAGCAGCCCCAATAAAGACAAAGCAGCCCCAATAGAGACAAAGCATCCCCCTTAAAGACAAAGCAGCCTTCGAACCATTGAACCATTGAACCTTTGAACCTTTGAACCATTCCTTAAAAACCCATTAAAGACAAAGCAGCGGCATTAAAGACAAAGCAACAACATTACAGCTGCTTCGTCTTTAAACCCATTAAAGACAAAGCATCGGCATTAAAGACAGAGCAATGGCATTACCGCTGTTTGTCTTTAAGCCTATTAAAGACTAAGCAGCCCCATTAAAGACAAAGCAGCCCCATTAAAGACAAAGCAGCCCCATTAAAGACAAAGCAGCCTCATTAAAGACCTTCAAACTACTCAAACTATCGAACTAGTGAACCTTCGAACTATCGGACTTCCGAAGTATTGAACCTTTGAACTTCCAAACTTACTAACTATTGAACTTTTGAACCTTTTCAACACAAAACTTTCGAACCTTTGAACCTTCGAATTATTGATCATTTGTACTTTCGCACTACTAAACCTTTGAACCTTTGAACCTTTGAACCATTCTTTAAACCCATTAAAGACAAAGCAGCAACATTAAAGACAAAGCAGCCCCAATAAAGACAAAGCAGCCCCCTTAAAGACAAAGCAGCCCCCTTAAAGACAAAGCAGCCCCCTTAAAGACCTTCAAACTACTCAAACTATCGAACTATTGAACCTTCGAACTATCGGACTTCCGAAGTATTGAACCTTTGAACTTCCAAACTTACTAACTATTGTACTTTTGAACCTTTGCAACACAGAACTTTTGAACCTTTGAACCTTCGAATTATTGATCATTCGTACTTTTGCACTACTAAACCTTTGAACCTTTGAATCGTTGAGCCTTTGAGCCTTTGAACCTTTGAGCCTTTGAGCCTTTGAACCATTCTTTAAACCCATTAAAGACAAAGCAGCCCCATTAAAGACAAAGCAGCCCCGATAAAGACAAAGCAGCCCCATTAAAGACCTTCAAAATATTCAAACTATCGAACTCCTGAATCTTTGAACTATTGAACTATCGGACTTCCGAAGTATTGAAACTTTGAACTTCCAAACTTTCGAACTTTCGAACTTTCGAACCTTTTCAACACAGAACTTTCGAACCTTCGAACTACTGATCATTCGTACTTTCGCACTATTGAATTTTAGAACTATTGAACTTTTGAACCTTTGAACTGTGGAACTATTGAACCTTGGAACCATTGAACCTTGGGACCATTGAACCTTTGGACCATTGAACCTTTGAACCATTGAACCTTTGAACTTTTGAACTAGAAGGAAGCAGAAGATTCTCAAATGTTCGGTCACTTCCTCTGAGGCTCTCTGATGTTACATCATTTCCTCTGTGATCCTCAGATGTGACGTAACATTTCTTCCACATTCTCTGTGAGTACAATTTCTTGGTTACTTTTTAAAAAATGATTTAAAATCAAAGGATGCTTGGATTCACTGCTAATTGAATGCACAGAGTCCAGCCAGCCTTATCTTTTTGTGTGCCAGCTTTGAGAGCTCCCAGGCTAGGCAGGTTTGTGGGGGTTTTTGGCGGCGGGGGGGGGGGGGGTATTTTTGAATTTCCCTATTGACTTTTATGGGAAGTTTTCTTGATTTTGTCGACCCCAACTTTACTGACCCCAACCTTCTGAGGGGTCCAAAAGTACCTGAACGGAAACGTATTATTTCAGATCTGATCCGATCCAGAACCGATTTTTTCCATCATGCATTATGTACATTTTCTATAGCAATTTTTGTCGATTTTATCGACCCCGACTTTACTGACCTCAACCTTCTGAAGGGTCCAAAAGGACCTAAATGGAAAATTATTATTTCAGATATGATCCAGTCTGGATCCGATTTTTTCTGTCATGCATGATATAAGTCCCTATTCATTGTTTTCCTTAATTTGAAATGTGAATGTGGTATTGTTTTTATTATAATTTTGGTTTGGGTGGATTAATAGTAGTCCAAAGGGTTTCTCTCATCAACTATGTAATCGATAACTGGAATTCCTTTGGATTTATATTAAATTCATTTTTAGAAAGTAAAATAAGATTTAAATAGAGAAACAAACCAAATGCTGTTTCTTTTGAAAGCCCAACACATTTTGAGCAACAGCTTTTCATTGGGTGGGTATGCTAGAAAAATAGGCAGTGTACCAAATTTTGTCCAAATTGGTTCCCACTTGCACCTCAAATGTCGAATGAAATCGAATGAATGAAATTGAATGAATGAAATGTTCATGTGTCCGCCATATTGAATCAGAGTGGATGACAGCTTTACAAACTACGCCCTTGAGCTGTCCTGAAGTAGCAAATTTGGTTCAAATTGGTTAGGCGGTTCCCAAGTTAGCCCACTTGCATCTCAAACATTTATGCATTCATCATCTTGAATCGGCATGGATGACATCATCACAAACTACACCATTAGGGTGTCCCTATGTGTCCCTACATCTGTACCCAATTTGGTTCATATTGGTCCAGCCATTGCGAAGTTGATAAAGAGGGACACATACATGCAATCACACGGGGACACACACACACACACTCACACATGGAATGCTGAGTGATTTCTTAAGCCTACTGGAATGTGGCTTAAAAAACCCCCACAATAACCATGCTTGAAATGCACTGAACTTTCTAAACAAGCTACACTTCCTTTTGCACATTTGTCTCTTTGTAGTCCCTTAAAGGGGGTAGAAAAGCAGGATATCAATATATTAAATCCCACCTTTTAAAATCTGCTATATTTCTTTGCAAGGACAGACAAATTAAGCCAAACTGTATTTGGATGGCAGAAAAACATTTAGGATTTGTTGTGCCAAATGAAATCTGGAGAATTTCATGAGGGCTAGAAACTTTAAAAAAAATAAAGCTGGAATTCTCACAAAGGTATCTAACTTTCCTGATTTCAGCACTTTGGAAGACTTGTAACCTCACTGAATCTGTAGGTTTATTTTTAAAAACCTGGATGTTATGGGTCACAAATCTAGAGAGTCTGTTTTCTTTCCCTGTTAAAAATTAGTTAAACAGCTTTCAGGCAGAGGTGAGAGTCCACCTCCCATTGCCCTGAAGTTGCTGCCCAGCCAACAGAGAGAAAACACAGGCAACTACCAGGGAGCATTACACACAGGGCTTTTAGCTCACATCCCTTCCGGAATGGAGGGTGGGAGTCCACATATCAGCTGGATTTACCCCAATGTCCCTGCTTGCTATCAGGGACCAGTACACACCCAATTCTGCTTTCCCCCAAATTACTGTTGCACATTCTAGCTTGGCTCGAATTATGTCCAGGATTTTTAAAAATCCTCTATTTGCGGCAGCTTAAAAAAAAAATATCTAAATTTTCCGGTATGCCCCGTCACTTCTCCCTTGATGTGTGTAGGGGTCATTGCCAGTAATTTGGCTTTCCCCCATGTTTGACTTTACATATGCATATCAGGTCTGACTTCCCATGTCCCTGTGCTCCATCTAGTTAAGGTTTGTGAGCCCTTTGGGGACAGGGTGCCATCTTATTTATTTATTTATAGCTATCTGAACTGCTTTGGGAACTTTGGTTGAGGAGCGGTGTATAAATATTTGTATAAATATTTGTAGTAGGTTTATCTACTCTGGCTGGCAGCATCCCCACCCCCCACCCCAGGTTTTCAGACAGGTTTATTTCCACAGCCCTACCTGGAGATGCTGCCAGGGATTGAACCGGGGACCTTCTGCAAGCAAAGCAGGAGTTTGCCTAGCACTGAGCTATAACTCCTGCCTTTAGGCCCTAATTATATTGTACTTTTGTGCATATTTTATCTATTTGTTTGTTTGTTTGTTTGTTTGTTTGTTTTTCATATTTTCTATCCCTCTCTTCCTCCAAGGAGCCCAGAGCGGTGTACTACATACTTAGGTTTACAGGCTCCTGCTGTAAACTGCTTGGAGAACCCATTGTAGCTTTTAAAAAACTGGGGGAGTAAATAAAGGGAAGGAACTAATGGAGTAAGACACATTAAAATGTATTCTGGTCAACTCGTGATTGTTCAGCATGAACATAAGATAAGCTCCTGAATTCTGAATCCTGAAAAGACCAACAAGTCGAGCATCCGGCTTCCCACAGTGGCCACTCAGGTGTCACTGGGGGAAACATTGAATGTAACCATGGTTTGTCAATTGAGACATTATGCCAAACCTCAGTTAAGCTTCCTTAACCATGGCTTGGTATGATGTCTGAACCAAACCTAACTCTCCAGTTCCAACCTTGCCACAGCCACCAACTTCTTGGCTAAGGGAAGTCACTGTCTTGACCTCGGCCTAATGGCACAACAGGAAAATGACTTGCCTAGCGAGCAAGAGGTTGTGGGTTCGAATCCTCGCTAGTATGTTTCCCAGACTATGGGCAGCAGCAACAGAGGAAGATGCTGAAAGGCATCATCTCATACTGTGCAGGAGATGGTGTACCACACACCAGCCAGCGTGGTGTAGTAGTTAGAGTGCTGGACTAGGACCGGGGAGACCCGAGTTCAAATCCCCATTCAGCCATGAGACTTACTGGGTGACTCTGGGCCAGTCATTTCTCTCTCAACCTAACCTACTTCACAAAGTTGTTGTGAGGAGAAACTTACATATATAAAGAGCTCTGGGCTCTTTGGAGGAGGAGCGGGATAGAAAATGTAAATAAATAAATGGTCAACCCCTCCTGTATTCTACCAAAGACAACCGCAGGGCTATGTGGTCACCAGGAGTCAACACCGACTCGAGGGCACATTAGCCACCTAATGTGGACCCATGGTGGCGTGGGGGGGGGGATAACTTGCCTAGAGAGCAAAAGGTTGCGGGTTCGAATCCCCACTGATATGTTTCCCAGACTATGGGAAACACCTATATCAGGCAGCAGTGATACAGGAACATGCTGAAAGGCATCATCTCATACTGTGTGGGATATGGTAATGGTAAATCCCTCCTGTATTCTACCAAAGACAACCACATGGCTCTGTGGTCGCCAGACGGCACAACTTTACCATTACAGGGTTTATTATACAGGATCCTTTACTTGGTGTACGGTTTAAATCTGTATGAGAGATGTTCTACCACTAGAGGGAGCCAGAGATCCATATTTTAATGTGCATCCTTGCTTTTGTTAATTTGCTGAGTCAGGGTCTTGTGGAATGACAAGGCAGAAATTCCCCACTAGGGGCAGAGAGAGACCACAGAATGGGCTCAAGTTTCAATCAAAACATGCAAACTGGATCAAGAGAAGGTCCCAGGAAATGACAGGTGGGATGACTCCGGCCTCTGGATCTCCTCATGAGTCACCCATGCTTCAGAAATTCATCAATGATCCCTAGCCATAGTCAGGGATTATGGGGGCTGTATTCTAAGAACAGCAGGGAGCCCAGAACAAAGTCAGTCTATCTATCTATCTATCTATCTATCTATCTATCTATCTATCTATCTGTCTGTCTCAGTAAATTTTTATACTTCTTTTCATTAAAACAATCTCAAGGCGGTTTACAAAACATTTAAACAATATTAAGACTATAAAGCAGTTGCACAGATATATATATATATATATATAACCGGCACCAGAGGTTCTCAAACCTGGCTCCCCAGATGTTGGACTACAAATCCCATCACCCACAATCACATTGGCCATTGTTGCTGGGGATGATGGTGCATGTAGTCCAACAACGTCTGTGGACCCAAGTCTGAGAACCCCTGCCCCGCACATTTTGGGACTATCCGGATCTTAAGATCAACTTCACAAGTAAAGAAGGCTTTTGACTAAAGCGGTCAGGAATCTCACAGTGAGAGGCACAACTTTACATGCACTAAAATGTGCGTGTGGTCTGGTGCAAAATAGAAGCCTCTTTTAGCATCCGTGCACTATCAGACATGTGGACCCTGCCTTGCTTCTCCTCCACCCTCTGCCAAATTAAGCTTTGCTTGCGGGGAAATGGGATGGCTGGAGCGAGTAACCCGACCCCAAAGAACGGGCGGGTCCCCTCTCCGGAGCACCATGCGCCCCACGCCATCTGCAGGACCCCCACAGCTTGGGAGCAGATGGGGCTGTTTGGGGCCTGTAAGGAAATGAGCTTTTGTATGGTCCCTGGAGGCTTCTAGAACAAGGGGCTTTCTTCGACCTTTTTGAACAGTGGACTCCCTTCAAAGCTGCAGCAAAAATTGATCACACACACACACACACACACCCCTCAAACTGTTGGGAATTGTCAGTTCCAGAAGTAAATATTTCCAGCATTGGTGGGAAATAAATTTTTAAAAGCCTGCTCTGAAATCAGGCAAAAAAAACCAAACCCCTAACACTATGCTGTGGTTTCCTTGCTCTTCACGTCTTGCAGAGCCTCACGGCCAGAGGGGCTCCTGGCCTGATCCCACCTCTCATAGATAGATAGATAGATTTAGTTGCCTTGATTGGCATAGTGTGTGGGTGAGTCCAGAGGCTCCACGTACCACCGATGAGGCTTCAAAATTCTTACCAGGGTCCATGTACCCCTGGAAGAAAATCCCTGTTCTAGAAAAAGTTGTCTGTTGGGGCAAGATGCCTAGGGAGAGCTCGTTTTGTGGTAGTGAGCATGAAGTGGCCCCTTTGCTAAGCAGGGTCCACCCTGGTTTGCATTTGAGTGGGAGACTACATGAGTAAGCACCATAAGATATTTTGATGTTTACATTTGATTTTTAAAAACTGATTTTTAAAAAAGTTTTGAAATGGCTTTGTATTGGGTTTTGTATTTGCCCCCCCCTTTTGCTCAGTTGTGATTTAATGTGTTAAGTGGTTTTTATTTGATGTTTTAATGCTGTGTGATCAGCCGCTCAGAGAAGAATTTGTTATGGGGCAGCTAACAAATCAGTTCTTCTTCTTCTTCTTCTTCTTCTTCTTCTTCTTCTTCTTCTTCTTCTTCTTCTTCTTCTTCTTCTTCTTCTTCTTCTTCTTCTTCTTCAAATGGGCCCAAAATGAAAAACGAAAGAATCCTGGAAATTCTGGAACTGAATGTGTAGTCTTCCTCCTCTCCAGAACTACAGTTGGAGGCAGGCCCAGAAAGGTTTCGCTAGGAGTGTGCACTGTGTAATAATGAGAAATTATCCATATAGGGGAGAACTCCACTATACCAAAGCATGCATCACTTTTCTGGGTGTGCCTCCTGACTGGTATGAATGAAGCCCAGTGACTCATGCAGAGATGGGATGGCTCTTTCGAGTGCATCTCTGACTGGTCCGGCTGCTGAATCCCCGGCCCGATCCTGGTCCGGTCTTCGCACAGAATTGCGGGCTGCTTTTTGCCTGCTTGTACCAAACAGATTCCCTCCTGGCTCTGGTTTGCGGACGGTCTCCTGACTGGGTGGAATGATCCCTCGATGGGTTGGCTCCATGCCCGTTTTTACCTCTATGATCATGGTAAGCAGATGGGCGAGGGATTATACACACAGAGATAAGGTTAATTAGAGAAAGACACTGTCGGGGGGGGGGGTCTCGTGCTCATTTATGGAGTTGAGCACCCATTAGCCCATTAGCTACAGTTCTCATTAAAAGCCGGGATGCTCCCTCCCCTCTGTTTACCTCTCACACAGGCACACAAGTGCGCTACACAGACGCTTGACTTTCGGCAGGCCTCTTTGGGCAGACTTCTTTCTCCTTCAGGGAGGAAAAACAAATCAACACTTTAAATACCACCATGGATGTATGCTGCGAGGCAGTACGCCTGCCCAATAAAATGAAACATAGGAACATAGGGAGCTGCCATATACTGAGTCAGACCATTGGTCTATCTAGATCAGTATTGTCTACCCAGACTGGCAGCAGCTTCTCCAAGGCTGCAGGCAGGAATCTCTCTCAGCCCTATTTTGGAGAAGCCAGGGAGGGCATGGTCATAAATGGCATGCAAGTTGTTGCAAATGCAAAAATGGCCCCGATGCGGTTACGCAAGAGTAAGCCATTTGAAATAGTGGGCTTACTCTTGTGTGACTGATGCATGTGCAATGTTGCCAGACTGTTGCACGGTCTGTCTACGTCTGTCTCACTTTTCCCTTAAGTGCAAAATGAAACTCGTGCAAGATCTGGGGTTTTTGTTTTACTTGTTAAAGTTTTAGCCCTTCTAGTTTGCTTGGAAGGAATCGCGTAGGTAGGCCATGGCTGGCGGAATCTTACACACTGGAGGAATGGCTGAAAGAATCTTCTGATGGTCAGGGAATGGGTCTATAGTCCTTTCAAAACTCCTCATTCCTCTCCAAGGTCAGCAAAATCAGAATCATTTATACCAGGGGGTTCTTAAATGTGGACCCCCAGATTTTGTTGGACCACAACTCCCATCACCCACAGCCATAATGCTGTGGATGATGGGAGTTGTAGTCTATCAGCCTCTACCGTTTGAGAATCTTCTAGACAATACTGAGTCTGGAATTGTCACTGACAATACTGTCAGCATTCTAGACAATACTAGACTAAATTGACCAATGGCCTGGCTCAGTATAGGGCAGTTTGCTATGTTCCTACATATTTGTGGGAGGAGAGCTGATCTTGTGGTAGCAAGCATGAATTGGCCCCTTTGCTAAGCAGGGTCCACCCTGCTTTGCATTTCAATGGGAGATTACATGTATGAGCACTGCAAGATATTCCCCTCAGGGGATGGAGCCGCTCTGGGAAGAGCAGAAGGTTCCCAGTTCCCTCCCTGGCAGCATCTCCAAGACAGGGCTGAGAGAGATTCCTGCCTGCAACCTCGGAGAAGCTGCTGCCAGTCTGTGAAGACAATACTGAGCTGGATAGACCAATGGTCTGACTCAGTATATAGCAGCTTCCTATGTTCCAATGTAACCCCTGAATTATACCAATATGAAAAGTTTTGTCTGATTTTCTGCATTTGATACCAAACTGGATCCTTCCATTAAAAATCATTGAACTGGTATGATAACCTCCAAACTTTTGTCTGCTGAGGATTTTACGACCCTTGGAGTCAGGATGTTTCCATTTGTGGACTGATTGCTGCTGCTCCTCTTTTAGTTTATGATTATGGTTTGTGTTTTATTAATGTTATAATTGCATTTGTAGCTGGCAGTTTTTATTAACTGTACACAGCTTTGGAAAAATGATATGGGAACTGGGTAAATAAATAAATAACATGGGGAGATTCTCCCCACAAAATATGAAATGAGTGGCAATGGTTTGTGTTGCTGTGTGCTGTCAAGATCTGAACGGCTATTGTATTTTCTAGGTTTTGCTCTTTTTCCAACCTGCCCTTCATTCCGTCCCCATCAGCCTCTTCTTCTTTTATAATTTAATATGCATATATCCCACTTTAACTTATTAAAAGAAATAACCCAAAGCAGCTAATAACATAGGCTAAAAAACAACCCAGAACAAAAGCACTTATGTTGAGGACTAGAAGCCTGAAAAGAAATCAAGTGGTGAGGTATCTTTGGCTAAGACGTGGCCCATATCACCCTCAGTACCATTGGCCACCGTTGCATTTCCGCCCTTCCCGTTCAGTTGGCCAATTGCGTCAGTCCGCAGAATAGCCGGCCGTGATTGGATATAGCAAACTTCGGGTATGTGTGATGTAGAGTGATTTTGATTATGCTTCCGCTCCATCTCTTATTCTCTCTTTTTTAGGGCAATGACCAGATTCGGTTTGAACTCACCTATTATGCCCTTTGCCCTCAGATCAAGGTAAGGAACTTTGCCAAAACTTTCTGGGTGGAACTGAGAGATTCTCTTCCTTCCTCGTGCAATTCTAGGTTTAGCCCTAGATTAGCAATGCACATGCTTGAGTAGATCTTGGCAACTGACAAGCCCTGCTTTCTGGTATCTGTCTCTGGTAGAGCACTATTTACCTTTTGAGGATGTGTTGATTGATTGGTTGGTTGGTTGGTTGGTTGGACAGTGTACATGGTTAGCTTCATCCTCAAAACAACCTTGTGAGGTAGGCTAGGCTGAGAGATCAGTGACTGGTCCAGAGTCCCCCAGGGAGTTTCATGGCTGAGCAGGGATTTGATTGATTGATTGATTTTGTGGATTTATTCCTCCAGATTTATTATTATTATTTATTATTTTACATTTTTTCTATCTTCCTCCAAGGAGCCCAGAGCGGTGTACTACATACTTAGGTTTCTCCTCACAACAACCCTGTGAAGTAGGTTAGGCTGAGAGAGAGGTGACTGACCCAGAGTCACCCAGCAAGTCTCACGGCTGGATGGGGATTTGAACTCGGGTCTCCCTGGTCCTAGTCCAGCACTCTAACCACTACACCACGCTGGCTCTCTTTATGCCTTTATGATTGATTTGTTCCTCCAAACATGGTTAGGTTCATCCTCACAACAACCCTGTGAGGTAGGCTAGGCTGAGAGCTCAGTGGCCGGCCCAGAGTTCCCTCAGGGACTTTCCTGGCCGAGCAGGGATTTGAACTCAGGTCTCCCTAGTCCCACCAACATCTAGATGCACGCCTTTCCTGCATCCTTGGGAATTTATGTATTTAAAACAGCTGAAACAGTTTAGGCCCAGGGTATTTAAGAGACCACCTTCTTCCTTATGATCCCCGACACACACTGAGATCATCGGGGACATTCATCTGTAGTTGCCACCGGCTCTCGTCTGACAGCCTTCTCTGTTGCCGCCTGGAGGCTTTGGAGGGTGTCCCCTGCCGTAATAAGAGCCTCCTGATCTCTGACAGCTTTTAGAGAGATGCTTAAGATGTCCTCGTTCACCCCAGCTTTTGATGAGATTTGTAAATTGTGAATTTGTCCTTAAACAGTTGTAATGTTTTCATTGTTGTGTTCATTTTTACGTTGTGTTTGTTGTAAACTGCCCAGAGATGTGAGGTTTGGCTGGTATGCAAATATACTAAATAAATGCATACACACGTGAATTTAGTTGTTACAGTGTTATAATGTAATAAATAAGTAAGTAAAACTTTATTTTGGTCGTAGACCAGTAATACAACAATATAAAACAAATAAGAAATAATGATAATAAGAATAAGAATAAGAAAATCATATAAAATCAGACTACATTTATACACATTTGGCATATTGTATATCAATATTTGGCCACAATATGAAGAACATCCGAATTAAGATTAGTGAGCAAATAGTTTAAATAAAAATCATCTCCACGACCCGGAAAATTAATCAAAAGTGGGGCAATTAGTTGGCGTCTTATGTCTCTGCAATAATCACGATACAGAAGAACATCAGCAGTTGTTTCAACATTACCAGATCCACAAGGGCCGTAAGTAAATACAGATTTGTGCCATATTTGTAGAACACAGTTTTGGGTTGTGTGAATGACCTCAATGTGTTCAAATAGTGGCCCAGTTAATAGGGGACAGGTTGTTAATCTATCAAATGGCTTTTACTCAATTGACTGAGCTGGTGAATTCCTTGCACATTTTGCCGTTTTCGTTTCAGAATCCTCCGGAACTCTATTCCACTTGCTGATATACATTGTCAGCAGTATGGTGTACATTTTCATCATTCACCCGAAAACCCCCACCATCGCCATCAGTCCTTCCTAGATTTACTTCCCATCCCGAGCAGATGTTCTTGGCCTGCGATGGGGCTGTGATGACCTTTAGCTGCCCTACTGCTTTCACCCACACTGCACGGCCCCATGGAGTGTGCGTGCGTGTGGGGGGTAAGCGGACACTTGGCCCGTCCCTCCTCCACTCACACCTTGCCCGAGGCAGGTTGTGCTGCTCGTTATGTTACAGTGGCAGCTGGGCAGGAACTTGGGTTTCCTTTGTTCCGCAAGATGAAAGGGCCCAGCAGTGGATACATGATGCTTGCTGCTTCTGGCTATTGCAGAGATTGGAGAAAGGGCTCTAGAGACCTTACAGCTCAGTGTATCGCTATAAGACGGTCATGCCACAGAGAGGTAGAGCATCTGCTTGGCATGCAGAAGGTCCCAGGTTCAATCCCTGGCAGCGTCTCTAGCTAGGGCTGGAAAAGACCCCATCTGAAATTCTAGAGAGCTGCTGCCAGTCCGTGCTGACGATCCTGAGCTAGATCGACCAAGGGTCTGACTCAGTAGGAAGCAGCTGTATATCTTCATCAGGAGCATCCATAGCTCGGTGACAGAGCACCTGCTTGGAATGCCCAAGGTCCCAGGTTCAATCCCTGGCAGCGTCTCCAAGTAGGGCTGGGAAAGACCCCTGCCTGAAATGTTGGAGAAATGCTGCCAGTCAGAGTAGACAATACTCTGCTAAATGGACCAGTGGTCTGACTTGGGATAAGGCAGCTTCTTAGGAGCCATAGCCCAGTGGCAGAGTATCTGCTTTGCATGAAGAAGGTGACTAGTTCAATCCCTGGCAGAATCCCCAGGTAGTTCTGGAAGAGATTCTGGCCCATAAACCTTAGAGAACCACTGCCAGTCAGTGTAGCCCAGGGATCCTCAGCGTTGGGTCCCCAGATGTTATTGGACTTCAACTCCCATAATTCCCAACCAAAGGCCACTGGGGCTGGGGATTATGGGAGTTGAAGTCCAATAGCATCTGGGGACCCAACTTTGAAAATCCCTGGTGTAGTCAATTTCTGGGAGGGGGCAAAAAATCATCGGCTTTGCATGCAGAGGTGACAAGTTCCCTCCCTGGCAGCATCTCCAGGTAGGACTGGGAGAGATTCCCACCTGCAGCCTTGGAGAAGCTGCTGCCCATCAGGGTAGACAGTACTGCACAAGATGAATCAAGGGTCCGGTTCAGGATAAGACAGCTTCCTATATTCTCGAGGCGGCTGTGTTGAAATGGGTCAATTGGTCTGATGAATTGGTGGAAGCTTTTCTAAAAAGCAGTCCCAACTCATTAGACAATAGTCTAAAAGATAGTGCCAGACATGACAGGCAGCCCTCTTGTCGACGTTAGGAACCTTTCAGGGCTGCTGTGCCACTCGATCGGCAGCTCGGATGGTGTAGCGTGAGGGAGCTGCTGAGGGGTGACTTCAAGCCCCTTCTGGTCAGCGGTGTAGGGTGCTCTCCGATACGATACGATATGATACGATACGATACGATACGATGGATATTTATATACCGCTTTTCAACCAGAGTTCCCAAAGCGGTTTACATAGAAATAAATAAATAAACGAGACATCTCCCTGTCCCTAAAGGGCTCACAATCTAAAAAAACACAAACCAACCCATAAGATAGACACCAGCGTAGGTGTCTAGGGCCAGCTGCTCTCCCCTTGCTACATAAAGAAAAATCACCACTTTGAAAAGAGGCCGCTTGCTCACTGGGTTGTCACTGGGAGGTTCACTGGGAGAAGGCACTTTCCAGTCATTCCACAGCATTCCTGCATCATTGGGGCTGCCCCTCAATCAAGGCCCAGGCCCCCCGCCAAAGGAGGCAATTGCCCTTGGCCTCAAACATGGAAGGGACCCCATCCAAAGAACGGTTCAGTATCTAAGATGATGATGATGATGATGATGATGATGATGATGATGATGATTTTTTTCTTTTAGACACCTTCTGTTCACTCAGGCTTTTAAAAATTGATTTTAAAAGAAGTTTTACCTGCATTCAAAACTAGTCCTCCCCGCCATCCAAGTTAGAAATCAGGGGGTCATTCAGGAGTCCTCTTCCTTTCGGGTAAATTAGGGTATAATCTGTATTATACCACCCAAGCTTTTAAACTAGACTGTCTTTTAAAATTGTTTCAAATTTGTTTTTATTCTGTTTAATGCTGTCATAAGCCACCCAGAGGCAGTCGACAAATGTGATAAATAAATTAAATAATGAAATAAAGCACAGAAGGGCCTCATTCACGGAACCGCTACTTGCGGTTCTGCGTATCTGCGGGGTGTCTCGTTGACACCCGTTTTCACTATCCGCGGATACGAAAGGGTTAAAACCCACATATCCGCGATTCCTAGAGGTCTGGAAGTGAGCACAGAGGTCACTTCCACGCACCATTTTGTCTTTGGGAGCCATTTTGTGGCTCCTTTCTTTTAAAAAATGGTCTTTTCCTGCAATTTTTCGTGGTCTGGAGGGGGCATTTCAGGGCATTCCTGGGCACATACAGAAGCTGCGGAGCACACCACAGTTAGTGATGTGCACAGTCCGGAGAAGTCCGGACCGGCACCGAAGGGGGGCCTTGTTTTTAGGGCGGGGAGGGCTTGCTTAGCCCTCCCGCCTCCTTGCCCCCGCCAGCGCCCGTATTTCCTAGTATAGGGGCGCTGGAAACCAGCCGCCCCCCCCGCCGCCGCCGCGGCGAAATAACCCCCAAAGCCAGCCAGCCCTCCCTCCCTCCCAGCTAGCTGCCCGCCCGCCCACCCGCTCGCTCACCCGCTCACTGGATAAGAAACGAGAGGAGCTCCGGCACAGAGCTCCTCTCGTTCGGAAGGCCTCCTGCAGAATGGCGGCTTGCGCGCGCGCGCGCATGCGCGCGCCGCAAAGCACGCCGTTCTCCGGAGGCCCGGTCTACCCGCCGGGAAAGGGCCGGGTAGACCGGGCCTCCGATCGCTGGGTAGACCGGGCCTCCGATGCGCGCAGCGCGCAAGCCGCCATTCTGCAGGAGGCCTTCCGAACGAGAGGAGCTCTGTGCCGGAGCTCCTCTCGTTTCTTATCCAGTGAGCGGGCGGGCGGGCGGGCAGCTAGCTGGGAGGGAGGGAGGGCTGGCTGGCTGGCTTTGGGGGTTATTTCGCCGCGGAGGCGGGGGCGGCGGCGGGGGGGGGCGGCTGGTTTCCAGTGCCCCTATACTGTTAAATACGGGCGCTGGCGGGGGCAAGGAGGCGGGAGGGCTAAGCAAGCCCTCCCGCCCTTAAAGGCATACCCCCCACCCGGACCCGGACCAGGCAGGGCCGGACCGGTCCGGCAGTTCGGCCATTCTTTGGAATGGCCGCCGGACCGGTTCGGGCACACCACTAACCACAGTGAGTTATTTTGCGTTATTTTGCTGTGTTTTTGCCTTTGTGTGTGTGTGTGTGTGTGTGTTTTCCACACACACACACACACACACACTGACATGGCGGCTGTCATGACTTTGGAACCTAACCCCCCTTTCCCTATCGCAATAATGCCTCATTACCCGCGGTTCCATTACTCGCAGTACCGGGTGAGGAACAGAACACCCGTAAGTAACGAGCTTCTCCGATACCCCAGTTTAACTGCATGGGGTTTAGGTTGAAGTCTGAGTCGGTGGAAGTGAAGCTCTCTCTTCTTCTCCTCCCCACCTCAACCGTGCTTTCTCACCCCCCTCCACAGATCCTTGCTCCTTGGAGGATGCCAGAATTCTACAGCCGTTTCCGGGGGCGGAGTGACCTGATGGGATACGCCAAGGTACGCCAACTCACCTACCTCCTATGAAACTTGGTCTCTCTTGCAGGGCCACTCAAGGGATGGTGGTGCTTCAGTTGAGGAACCCAGATGGGGGTCAGCCCCTCCTTTACAGCTGACCCTTGCAAGTGTTGAACGTGGTGTGGAAGGCGGGGAGGAGGGAAGGTTGCCTACTGCCTCTTCTTCCCTCCTTGTGCTTCTTGCAAGCTTGACAAGGAGTGTGCGGAGAGGCGTTCCGTGAAAAGCTTCAAAGGGTCAGATCCGTCCTGAAGAGCTGCTCCGATGGTGGTGGAGCAGGGGTGGAGAGAGATCTCGCGTCCCGATGGCACCCCAATCATTTCCGCCTGAGGTGGCAACCTCACCTTGCCTCATGAAAGGACCGCCTCAACTCTCTTGTTCCCATGGCAGGCTATGGAGCTGTTCTCACGATCAGAGATTCCTGGGTAGAAGAGGGTTAACCCAGGAATGTCTGGTCATCTATAGCAGCAGAAGCCCTCCTGACCCAGCAGCCTAGGTAGCCCAGATTTGCAACCCAGGCTAAAAGTGAGGTAGGACATTAAGTTCTACCTTTTATTGTGGTCATCTGCTGCTCTGGCAAGATTTAAACTGTCCCCGGGATGCTGGCGGCCATCTTAATCATAGAGTTGGGTGGAAAGAGGAGCCAGGAAGAGCAGAGCTGCTGTAATACTGAGGGCTGCCTCTCTGCTGCTTCCACAATGCATTGTGGTATAGCTAGAGGACCCAGATCTCAGATTTCAGTACTGGAGATCACTGTTCATGTGGGTGTGTGAGCAACAGAGTCAAAGAGCAGGCTCTGGTCGTCTGGGAGGAGGCAGGTAGGATCCTGCCTTCCCCCCAACTCCAACTCCCCCTCCATCGGTCACGAGAACAAGCTCTGTGTCTTCTTTTTGAATCCAGGCTCTCTGAGACCTCGCCCCTTTATTCTTGCTTCCTCAAATTCTCTTCAGCAAAAGAGTTGGCATCCACATTCTCAGGATATCTATCTAATATTTGCATTTGATATTGGAGTTGAATGTGTGGTGTCTG
This sequence comes from Hemicordylus capensis, assembly GCF_027244095.1. Taxonomy (NCBI): domain Eukaryota; kingdom Metazoa; phylum Chordata; class Lepidosauria; order Squamata; family Cordylidae; genus Hemicordylus; species Hemicordylus capensis. The sequence goes on from NC_069673.1 coordinate 11,438,090, forward strand.
GCACTTCCTCTTTGACAATATTTGATAGTTCACCTGAAATGGAGATTAGTAATTGGACAACTGACATGCAATAGTATATAGTACTTGGCTGTATTTGATCATTGGGAGCCTACCAATGGGTGTACCCTCTCCTTTCACCCTCTCAGGAGAGAAAGGCTGCTGTGGACTCCTGTGGGGGAAATTGGCCCTGAGTCAATTTTAGAAGGGTGGTATAACAATTGAATAAATAAATAAATAATAAATAATAAACTCTCTGCAGAAACCAGGCCCCCACCCTATCATTGACTGAGGCCCAGATTCCATGTACTGCAGAATGAAATGGTAGAGTCCGGGAACAGTAAAGTGGACTGCACCACTTCAGATTGCAGGTGGAAGATGATTATTTTTGCATGAGGCATGGAATCCTCCCCCATGTTAAAAAAAATTTAAAAAATGCAGCTCCCTGCAAATAAAAATTGCGGGGTGTGAGGGGAGAAGTTGTAGCCCAATCTGCTCCTTACTGCAGTGATTTTTTAAAAAAACTCAGAAGAGCACAAAGAAATGTGCAGTTTGACGTGGTACAGTCCTCCCTACCAGATCAGGACTCTACCACTTTACCATCATTTTGTTCCGCTGCATGTGTGGAGGAGGCCTCAGTTGTCATCAGAGTAGGGACCCAGTCCCCACTGACGAGGAACTTGGCAGGTCAGGGGATCTCTGCCTGGGGGTGGGGGCACACAGGACCCCGAACCAGCCCCGGCTTCCCAGAGGTGAGCTCTGAACCTAATGCCTCTTGAACATTCCCTCTGAGAGCCCCTAACTCTCTCCGGAGCGCATGAGAAAGCCCGCCCATCCTCCCTCTCCTCTTTGCTGTTGTAACGTGTTATTTTTCTTCTTTCTTTGCAACAAACCTTTAATTTTCTAACCTTAAAGGGCACTTCGGATTTTAGCTAAGCACAATCTCGCCTGCTCGTTACTGTGGCAATTACAGCCGCCCCTGCGGGAGGCTTCTGCTCTGTCGTCTGTGGGGCGTAAGGATATTTCCACCCCCCCTTCTTTTTCTTCCTTTTTAAAAAATGGCCCATAATTACCTGATGTTAATTGTAATCCACTTTAAAGGGAGTAACTTGTCCCACCTCAATGGCTTATGCGAGAGACATGAATGCATTTTCTCCGTGCGATTCTCGCTCTTCCCCCCACTTCCTAATTATTTTTTATTATTTTTTATTTTTTGAAGAACAAGTTACAATAAAACATATTAGAAGTTTTGCATCAGGTCCCTTCAGCGCCCACCGGGGGACCTTTCTTTTCCAGCGACTCTACGGAAGTGCTTGACAACCGGACTCAATCAATCAAACGGAAACGAGCAGTTCTGTGTATAAACCAGAAAATTGCTTGAGGTCCCCCCCCCACACTTTCTGCTTTAATTTAAAAAAAAAAAAAAAATTGCTGCCATCTAAAGCAGGCCGTATAATGTCTGCCAAACCGAGGTGCAGAGTCACAGGTGCCTGAACGTGCTGGGTGCCGAGAGTGGCGGAAACCGCGGAGTCCCGTTTCGAAAGCGCACGGCCCGAATGCCGGCGTTGCGCTGCTTGTGTTTTGCCATCTGTTATTTATCCTTCCGAGGATAAATAGCAGATTTACAAGGGGTCTCCCATATGTTGCCAAACACACTGACAGGAATCACTCGCCTCTCTGAGGAGTTAAAAATAATAATATTATATTGGAAAATTGACTTTTTCTATTCCTTAAACAGGTCGTAACAACTACAGGTGGGGGGGGACAAATGGGGGGGAGACTTAAAGCAGTTAGGATGGCATCAGGAGGCTGTTTTAAAGACTTTTCAAACTATTTCTCTGTGTGTGAAGGGGGCTGGCGGCTTTTCTGGTGAACGGAAGTAAAGCCCAGGATTAGTTTTTTTTGACAGTCCTCTGCCTCCATCGCTCGCCTGCTGTGGCCCCCTGCCCACCCGCTGCTAGGGATGTGCACTGAAACAGTTCAAATCTGAACTGGATTTGAACTGGCACGGTACGATACGGCTGCCAGAACGGTTCGAACCGGTTCGTGGAGGTCTACTCGTAGACCTGTCTACTACAGTTCAGGGGTCTACTTGTAAAGGGGAATCCGGTGAGGATTCATCCTCACTGGATTCACCAGTGAGGATTTACAAGTAAATGGGCAGCGGGTGTGTGTGTGTGTGTGTGTGTGTGTGTGTGTGTGTGTGTGTGGCTTTTTAGAGCTAGAGGGTGTGGAATCGGAGTCAGGGCTAATCTTAATTGCCCTCGGGGTGGCAGGGGCTTCAGTGGCACCCCCACCCCCCCACCCCCGGCAGCCTCCTCCTGAGTAGCTTGCACTGGACTGCAGACAGCCCAGGCTATTTATTTTATTTTATTTTATTTATTTTTACATTTATATCCCGCTCTTCCTCCAAGGAGCCCAGAGCGGTGTACTACATACTGAGTTTCTCTTTCACAACAACCCTGTGAAGTAGGTCAGGCCGAGAGAGAAGTGACTGGCCCAGAGTCACCCAGCAAGTCTCAGGGCTGAATGGGGATTTGAACTCGGGTCTCCCTGGTCCTCGTCCAGCACTCTGACCACTACACCATGCTAGCTCCTCTGGAGGAGGATGGCAGGGGTGGGAGGGAGCTGCCAATGGCCCCAGTGGTGATTAAAGTAGGTAGCCCTGACTCCCCTCTCATGCCCTCTAGATCTAGGAAGCCCCCCCAGTTCCCAGATACTCTAGATCTAGGAAGTCCCCCAAATAGACTCTGAACCGGTCCGAACTGGTTCTAACTTGGACCCGCACCTCATTTTGCGTGGCCAGGCCAGTTCGAACCCGGACCACTCGAAGCACCCCAATTCGAATTGAACCGGGGTTCGAACCAAACCGGTTCGCATGCCTCTACCCATGGCTGGCCTCTACGGTCCCTGCTCACTGCAGCCACTGATGGCTTGCCTTCCTCGGCAGACATGACTTCACCGCCCCAACACACACACCCCATCCCAGTGAGAACAGGCACTAGGCAATGACATCATTATGCTGTTTCACAGCTGGTGGGAAAAGGATGCAAGCCAGTGGTGAGTGGTGGCTGTGGATTCCAGCAGTGGGGGCGTGGGGGAAGGGCAAGCTCCATTAGCACGAGGAGATTCATGGTGGCTCCCCTCCCTGACCCCACTTGGCAGCCTATGTGCATGCACATGGCCGCTCAATTACAGATCTGCCCTGTGCAGGGCCCAGGGGTTGGAGATCTGCTGCCAGGTGGCATAGGCAGTCCTGGGCTAGATTATTATTTATTATTTAGATTATTTATTATTTATTATTTAGATTGTCCATTCAAGACAGCTTCCTGCCTTCACCAGGCTTTTGGCATTTATGCCCAGAAGTTTCCGACGGCCAGCCAATCACCACAACTGATGTTGCAGGCCGCTGTTCCCTTTTGTGCCTGAAGAGGGCGCTGTGCACACACACAGTCCCCTGACTCACAAAGTGACTTCCCGACCTCTGGCCTCCAAGGTCTGGGTTCGAAACTCACAATCCCGGACAAAACAGTCCTAGAATGAGAGGAAGGCGAAGAAGTGAGATTCCCGAGTGAGATTCATGCCTCTGTGCCGGCTGCAACTTGCATGCCTAGCTTCTGGGGTGGGCCAAGGGAGGGAAAGTTGCGGCCATAAAGAGAGAATGAGCCTCCACGGTCTGCCCTACGCTTCGGAGGGCAGCCCATTCACGATAAACAAAGAGGAGCTTTAATTGACTAACGAACTCTTGAAAGCTAATGGAGCGGCATGGAGCAGCCAGGCCGCTGGAGTGTGAACGCCCCCCCCCCTCCGCCGAGTGTGGACACCGCTCTGCCTGGTGGGCAGGAAAAGGACACCCAGCCGTGGGGGTCCTTTCATGAGCCAAGAACAAAGGACGCTGCCATATACTGAGTCAGGCCCTTGGCCCATCTAGCTCAGTATTGTCAACCCAGACTGGCAGCGGCTTCTCCAAGGTTGCAGGCAGGAGTCTCTCTCAGCTGGATCTTGGAGATGCTGCCAGGGAGGGAACGTGGAACCTAGATGCTCTGCTCACAGGTCATCCTGGAACTTCCCGGGGCAGTGTGGCCCCGATCCCTGCAGCCCCCTCTGGCTCTGTGATCTGGAAGTCGTGTGGACGGCCAGTCCATCTACCCCAGGGCTGCCCTTTGATCGTCTGCGGGGTGAGCGGTCCCCGCAGACCCAACAGAAGCTCTTCTCACGGATTGTTTGCTCCCACACAACCAAACATTGGGAGCACATACAGCTCCTAAACCTGGGTAGGACACTTGTTTTGTGGATGATCTCACTAAGCTGTTCCCCTTAGGGTGTGTGTGAAAGGGGTGTGTGTGGAATGGGTGTGTGTGAAAAGGATATGTGTGTGTTGAGTGTGAAAGGGGTGTGTGTGAGAGAGAGATATAAAGCTGTGTTTGTGTGTATAAGGGGTTGTGTGTGAAAAGGATTTGTGTGTGCATTGTGTGTGTGTGTGTGTGTGTGTAAGGGGTGTGTGTGTGTGTGTGGTAGAGAGAGAGAGAGAAAGGGGTGTGTGTGAGAGAGAGTGAGAAAGCTTTCTGTGTGTGTGTGAAAGGTGTGCTTGTGTTAAAGGTAGGTGTGTGTGTGTAAGGGGTTGTGTGTGTGAAAGCGGTGCGTGTGAAAAGGATGTGTATGTGTTTTGTGTGTGTGTGAAAGCGGTGTGTGTAAGGGGTGTGTGTGAGAGAGAGCAAGAAAGCTGTGTGTGTGTGTGTGTGTGTGTGTGTGTGTGTGTGAGAGAGAGAAAGGGGTTGCGTGTGTGAAGGGTGTGTGTGAAAAGGATGTGTAGGTGTTGTGTGCATTGTGTGCGTATATGAAACAGTAAACAGTTTACGGAGAGGAGAGCTGGTCTTGCGGCAGCAAGCATGGCTTGACCCCCTAGCTAAGCAGGGTCTGCCCTGGTTACTTATGAATGGGAGACTAGAAGTGTGAGCACTGTAAGATATTCCCCTTAAGGGATGCAGATACTCTGGGAAGAACAGAAGGTCCCAAGTTCCCTCCCTGGCAGCATCTCCAAGACAGGGCTGAGAGAGATTCCTGCCTGCAACCTTGGAGAAGCCACTGCCAGTCTGTGAAGACAATACTGAGCTAGACAGACCAAGGGTCTGACTCAGTATACAGCAGCTTCCTATGTTCCCATGTTGAAAAGCAGTATATAAATATTTGTTGCATTCATATTCGTATTTGAAGCAGGCTGGGAAATGAGCTCCAGAGGGCCATGCAATCACCAACTCAAACCCCCTCTCCCCTGGTGACGCGTTTGCAATGAATCAATGCAACACTCCCCAAACACCAACTAAATACTAGGGATGTGCGTTTCGTTTCGGATACAAAACGTTTTGTGCACAAAACAGGCCATTTCAGCTGTTTTGTAGCCAAAACAAAACACCCAATGCTCAAAACAGAAAATTTTGTAGCCCAAACCAGACGTCCCTGTTTCAGATACAAAACATTTTTGTTGTCTGGGCTGTTTTGGAACTCCATTCTGCATTTTTATCCAGTGTGCTAAAATTAAAACAAGTTAACGCATTCGATCATTTCCAGAATGAATGTTTGAAAGTGCCTTTCTGTTCATTGGCCTGCACATTAGAGCAAGTTCCGCTCCTGCGCAGCCGTTGAGTAGAATCCTGCTATCCCATTTTGCCTTACAACTAAGTTAAAAGATGACAGGCTTAGTTATTTTAAAAAATGATGGCTACAAGTCTGACGGGGCGGGGGGGGAGGGCAGTGGGGTGGGCCCTGGAATACCCCTGGGGAGGCCAGACCCCCCCCTCCAGGCCCCCTATGGGTTATATTTTTGTGCTCCTGGTGCTTTCGCTTTCAGAGGCACAATGGGAGGTGAGGCTCTTGCCTTCCGTCATGACTGCAGACGAGCTGGCATGGTGTGTCATGAATCTGGCTCTTTGCTTAGGGTTGGAGGAGCGAGATGTGAAAGGGGGCGGCCACAGGAAAAAAAACCCAGCTGACATCTCAAGCCGCGTAATGCAAGAACTCCTAACATCCCCGGCCGCTCTGTGCTCTCCCCAAAGCGGTCTTGAACATAGCAGCATAGGAAGCTGCCATATGCTGAGTCAGACCCATGGTCCATCTAGCTCAGTATTGTCTACCCAGACTGGCAGCGGCTTCTCCAAGGCTGCAGGCAGGAGTCTCTCTCCCAGCCCTGTCTTGGAGGTGCCAGAGAGGGAACTAAGTTGCAACCTTTTGCATGCAAACAGGCAGGTGGTCTTCCCAGAGCGGCCCCATCCCCTAAGGGGAATATCTTACAGTCCTCGTATATGTTGTCTCCCATTCAAATGCAAGCCTGGGTGGACCCTGCTTAGCAAAGGGGACAATTCATGCTGGCTAGGAGAGGAGAGCTGGTCTGGTGGTAGCAAGCATGACTTGTCCCCTTAGCTAAGCAGGGTCCGTCCTGATTGCATAGGAATGAGAGACTAGAAGTGTGAGCACTGGAAGAGATTCCCCTTAGGGGATGGAGCCACTCTGGGAAGAGCAGAAGGTTCAAAGTTCCCTCCCTGGCAGCATCTCCAAGATCGGGCTGAGAGAGATTCCTGCCTGCAGCCTTGGAGAAGCCGCTGCCAGTCTGGGTAGGCAATACTGAGCTAGATGGACCAAGGGTCTGACTCAGTATATGGCAGCCTCCTGTGTTCCTATGTAAGACCAGCTGTATCCAGTGGACCTTGGATACAGGCCCTTCAAATGCTGGGTACAGATCAGAAGTGTACTTCTGTACCTGCATTCAGTGCAACATGTGAATGACTGGACCTGGGTACAGATCTGTACCTGTGTACACTGTACACTCGTTGTACGAGTGTTGAACATAACATGTGAATGGACCTTTGCTCTTTTGGTTTCTGCAGCAATTTTTCGCCTTCTCTACCACTAGTTCTAGTCTCAGTCCTTGAGCGACTGTGGGAAACACATGCAAACGTGCCTTGCAACTCTAAATTCTGCGGCTCCATTCTTCTAACTGCTGTTCTAGGAACCCGAAATGTTGCCAAAGAGTGGCTCCTTGGGGGAAATGTTCTCAGATCTGTAGATGCAACAAGGTGGAAAATTCAGGCCCGGTTTCAGGCTTTCTGTGGCATCCCCTCGAGCCACACCCCACTGCCGCTTGTTTGTCAGACTGAGAACCGTGTCATTGGTACATTTCCCGCTAATTCTGTGCCCGACGTTGAGTCACCCAGTTTTCACAGACCATTTCACCCACTGAAATGTCGCCGGCTAATTGGGAGAGTGGTGACCCTGTCATGGAGCTGGGGTTTATGACTGTCTGTGTGTGTGTGAGAGAGGGTGGGGAGCAGAGGAGGGAGGGAAGGAGGGAGAGAAAGAAGGAGGGAGGGAGAGGGAGAGGGAGAGAAAACAAGGGAAAGAGAGAGAACAAGAGAGGGAGGGGAGAATGAGGGAGAGAGAAAGAGAGAGAGAGGCAGGGGAGGGAGGGGAGGGGAGAGAACGAAGGAGAGAGAGAGAATGAGGGAGGGAGAGAGAACAGGAGAGGGAGGGGAGAACGAGGGAGAGAGAGGAGAGAGAATGAGGGAGGGAAGGAGAGTGGGAGAACGAAGGAGAGAGAGAGGCAGGGGAGGGAGGGGAGGGAAGGAGGGAGAGAATGAAGGAGAGTGAGAGAACGAGGGAAAGAGGGAGAGAATGAGGGAGGGAGGGAGAACAGGAGAGGGAGGGGAGAATGAGGGTGGGAGAAAGAGGAGAGAGAATGAAGGAGGGAAGGAGAGTGGGAAAATGCGTGAGAGAGAAAGAGAGGCAGGGGAGGGAGGGAAGGAGGTAGAGAATGAAGGAGGGAGGGAGAACGAGGGAGAGAGAACGAGATAAGGAGAATGAAAGACGAAGGGAGAATGAGAAAGGGAGAGAGAGAGGAGGGAGGGAGGGAGAATGGGAGTGAGTAAGTGGATACATAGTGGTGTAAAGAGTGTGAGAGCCTACAGAAGTCAAGCAGGGATGATGGAAGATGTTTGTCCATTTGTTTTTTGACAAGAAAAGATTGGATTCCCAGCATGTTCATTGTAAGGCTCTCTTTTTCTTTTTCTTTTAAAGTGCCATTTATTTATAAAATACTTCGGCTTTACCTTTCAACTCCTGATTTCCAAGGTAGCTTACACCACCACATTTGGAACATAGGAAGCTGCCTTAGATCGAGTCAGACCCTTGGTCCATCTAGCTCGGTATTGTCGACACTGACTGGCAGCGGCTTCTCCAAGGTTGCAGGCAGGAGTTTCTCCCAGCCGTGCCTGGGCGCTTTCCGCGTTACGTGCTGCAACAGTTTTGCAACATATCCTCTGCTTCTGGATATGTTTTTACAGCCCGCAATCCGGCATCACTTCCAGCCAGGTGCAGTCCATGTTTCTGATGCCCTAATTCGGATTTTATCGCTGCGCTTCAGCTCTACAACGTTGCATCTGCATTGCATGAAAGTAGCAGTATTTTTCCACTGTAGGAGGGTTGCAATGATGTTGCCCTGGTATAAGTGTGGACGGTTCATGGTTGGAGGCTGGCGATCTGTCCAATTCACCACTTCCTGCTTTGGTTTTATTTCTCTCTTTTTCTTTTATCTTTCCTCCCCTAATGTTTTCCTATTTTTACACTGTGTGAAGTGGGAACAGTGGGTGGGCGAAGCCTTATGAGCCGAGAGTCTCTGCCGGGGCTTGTTTTGCTTGCCACTTTTCTGGGGCAAAGCAAGGGAGTCAGCCCGCCACGACCCTCTTGTTCAAAATCCACCCGATCCCCAACTCCCCTGATGAGTTAAAATCCCCCTTCAGCCATGAAACATACTGGGTGACTCTTGGCCAGTCACGTACCTCTCAGACTAACCTACCTCACAGGGTTGTTGTGAGGACAAACATAACCATGTACACCAATTTGGGCTCCTTGGAGGAAAAGCGGGATATAAATTTTAAAAATGAATAGAATATGAACAAAGGAATAAAATAAAAATGGCCCTCTCCGCCATTTTCTGTTTGTTTGTTTTGCTGGATTTCTTGTACAAAGTTGCTATATTGAGGTAAATTTTTGTTTTTGAATGGCGCTTTCCCTGATGGCTTTGTGCGAGAAATATTTTTTTTAAGATGTCACATCATCCCCCTGCCTCATCCATGACCCCATTGGCCTAAAATGGGGCATGAGGAGGGGGCAGATAACACGGTTCAAGGAGAATATGGACACCCCCTTCCTGGGTTCCACGTTGCAATGGACAGCAATATGAACAGCCACCAGCCTGCCACGAAGTGTTGAACAACCCTTTACTCACTGTTTGAAATCATTGCACCATTCTGTTGCACCTTTCAATGCTTCTACTGGCAAAAAGCTTATAATCTGGAAAATGCCCTGGAGATGACCGGGAGTGAAATTGGGACCTTCTATGTGCAAGTAACAGATACTCTTCCCCGTCCCACAAGGGGAATATTGTACAGTGCTCACACATGTCGTCACCCATACAAATGCAAACCACAGCAGACCCTGCTTAGCAAAGGGGACAATTGAAACTTGCTACCACAAGACCAGCAATCTTCCCTAAAAATTTAAATCCGTATGAACGTTAAAATCATCAGTATAAAAAGCAACACTATGAAAATCATAAAGCATCACTCCCCGGAAATTAGACGTTAAACGCATCAACAAAACCAAATATGCTGAAAGCCTAAGAAAATGGTTTGTGATTTTGCGTTTCATCAACAGGAGCCAAAGACAGGCGAAGTCATCTTGCTAACTGAGAATCTCTCTCCAGCTGATGGAATGCAATAACCAGCAGAGTTTGAGAAAAGGTGGCTCTCTGCTGCCCCAGTGAGCAGGACTAGATCGAATGGATGCCAGTAACAGGAGATTAGATTTCAGTTGAACTCTGGGAGAAATATCTTAACAGTAAGAGCCGTTTGACCAGCCACCTAATGGCGCAGTGGGGAAATGACTTGATCATCAAGCCAGAGGTTGCTGGTTTGAATCCCCGCTGGTATGTTTCCCAGACTATGGGAAACACCTATATCAGGCAGCATCGACATAGAAAGATTCTGAAAGGCATCATATCATACTGTGTGGGAGGAGGCACTGGTCAACCCCTCCTGTATTCTACCAAAGACAACCACAGGGCTCTGTGGTCACCAGGAATCGACACCGACTCGACGGCACAACTTTACTTTAAGAGCCATTTGACAATGAAACTAATTACCTGACAGGGGCACGTTTACCTGCCTGGAAGTTTTTCACTCAGGGCTTTTGAAGTCCTTTTACTCGCCTCTCCTCTGGAATGGAGGGGGTGCATTCTCATATCAGCCAAATTTACCCCGAAGTCCCTGAGAATTATTGCGGAGCACTTCACACACGATTTGGGTTTTTCACGGCATGTTAGAGTGTAGCCTGATTTATATCCGGTGTAAAAAAATCCCATTATTTGTGTCGGTTTTGGGGGACAATTTGGAGTTCCCAGTAAAGCCTCCCAGGAAAATCACGGTAAAGCCTGCTGTGTGTAGAAGTCCCTGGGGATAATAGCGCAAGATCTTCGAACAGAGGCTGACCAGGGCATGCTCTGGGATGGCTGTAGATTCCTTGTCTTGAGAGGGAAGAGATGGTCTGCAACTCAACAGTTCTGTGATTGTAGGATGCTGCTCCTCCTCAGAGCAGGGAGGGGGCAGGAGATTCCGTGGCACATTTCTTCGCTCTCACACAACCCTGTACCATCTGAGAGCTGCAGGCCAGCCAATCTGTCCATTTCATGGAACAGGAACATTGGCATTATTATATCACATAAATAGATAGACCAAGGGTCTGACTCAGTATATGGCAGCTTCCTGAGCCCAAGGGGAGAAGTAGAGGCTACCGGCAACTTTTCCTCCTCCCTGCCCCCTGCCCCACTTTTGAAGCTTGCAAAGGTCAGCCTCGAAAGGGGGCTAGCCCCCCCACCAGGGACATGGAGCAAGGCCGTGTTTGACTCCTGCTGGCCCAAAGCTTTGCTCTTGGTTCTGACCCTGCATTGTGGCATTTCTCACATTTTCTTTTTCTTTTTCTTCAGAGCCATGGCATCCCCATCCCAGTGACACCCACCAATCCCTGGAGCATGGATGAAAACCTCATGCATATCAGGTGGGGACCTCAGAATTTGAGGTTGTTCACACAATCAAAAACTGCGTTCTACCCAGGTTTGGGAACTATGTGTGCTGCCAATTTTCCATTGTGTGGAAGCAAGGTAGGAGGGAAACCTGGGTAGAAGTGATCGTGTGGAAGCAACGGAGGAGGTTCCTCCTACCTTGCTTCCACGTGATCACTCCTACCCAAGTTTTCCTCCTACCTTGCTTCCATACAATTGAAAATTGAGAGCATGCACAGCTCCCAAACTTGGGTAGAACACAATTTTTGCTTGTGTGAATGGCCGATTTTCACTCAATCAGGCCAATCATGTCGGACCACATTCGCCCATATGAATCTGCCAGGGCCCTCCGATCATCATCTCAGGTCCTGCTCATGACCCCGCCACTAACAGAGATCCGGTTGGCGGGGACTAGAGACGGGGCCTTTTCAGTTGTGGCCCCTCAGCTTTGGAATGACCTCCTGAAGAGCTTTGCCATGCTCACTCCCTCAGTGTTTTTAAAAAACATCTTAAAACACACCTTTTTAAGGAGGCTTTTTAATGCTCCATTATTATTTTGTGATATCTGGTAGCTTCTTTAGCTTCTTTAGCTTGTTATAATTGTCAGTTTTAATTTGAACCTAATGTTTTTAATCTGACTTTAAAAAAAATTTAATTTTATTACTTGTATCTGTGTCTATCTTATTGTTGTAAGCTGCCCCGAGCAGCATTGCACTGGAGGGGTGGGGCATAAACATTTCAAATAAATAAATAAATAAATAAATAAATAAATAAATAAATAAATAAATAAATAAATAAATATGAGGGCCAGCATCCTGTTTTCAGCAGTGGCCAAGCAGATGTCTCTGGGAAGCTTACAAGTGGGGTGTGAAGGCAAGAGCCCTCCCTTTTTGTTTGAAAGCAGCATTGGGTAGACTGCCTCTGACCATGGAGGTTTCGTGTAACTCTCATGACTAAAAGTGCCTGATTCCTCTGCTGCCCCCAGGAGCCCGTCAGATAATTGAAAATAGCTATCATATATCCCTTTAGTGTCCCCCAGGCTAAGCATACCCAGCTCCCTCAACCTTTCCTCATAGGATTTGGTTTACATACACACACACCCGCCCCACCAACCATCTTTGTTGCCCTCCTCCGAACCGGTCTCAGTCTATCAATGTCTTTCTTAAAATGTGGGGCCCATATCTGGACACAGGGTACCAAGTGAGGTCGGACCAGTGGAGAATACTGGGGGGATCATTCCTTCTCTGAGTCTGAACATTGGTTCTGTTAATGCAGTCTAAGATTGTGTTCGCCCTTTGAGCAGCAGCATCTCACGGTTGGCTCAGGTAGGGTTTTTTTTTGGTAGGTTCCAAGTTTGAACTTGTATAGACACCCTACGTCAGCAGCTTCTGCTGGAAACAGGAAGAACTGGTTAGTCCTAAGCTAAGTTTTTCTAAGGAAAGTTGTGCAACTGTCCCCCAAGTGGCACACGCAGCTGCCTGATATCTATATCTGGGTCCACCCTAAGAATGCTGAACATGAGATAGAGAAAGGTGGCAAGGATAGAGAGGGGCAAGGCTTTGTGGCAGAGGCCTAAAAATGAAGAAGTTTGATTTTATGCGGATTGCTAATGAAACCTTCTGTTGTTCTGTTTATACATCACTTTCATGAACTCCGTCCTCCAAAGCTACGAGGCTGGGATTTTGGAGAACCCCAAGGTAAGCAAGCTTCAAAACAGAAAACGGGTCTTGTGTTTGACACGACTGCTCTCATGGCCTAACTGATTGCCCGGTGGCAACGGCATAGCTATCATTGCAAAGGATTGGGTTGGGGGTGACTAATGTCCCCGGGCCCCATGAAAAAGGGGGTGACTTTTAACGCTGCATGGGTGACTGTTAATGTTGTACAAATATATGAGGTGATTGTAGAAGGTAATTTATGTTCTAAAATGTTTCTAAGCCAGGGGAATGCACTTACCCACTTGCCCGGTAGGTCATGAGAACAGCCTCACTATCTATTTTTATCTAGGAGGTACACACTCACTTGTGGGAGGAGCTTCAGTGTAACATAAGTACACGGCTTGCCTGTTAACTGTACTGAGCCCATGAACATTCTGTCCAATTGATGAACACAGGGGCGGCTTGGGGTGTTTTTGGCCCCCTTAGGTGTTCCCCCCCCCTTCAGATTTTTTGAACACCAATGTATTTGCAGGTTGCCCTGCTGGTATCTCCCACTCACCCACAGGCACTCCCATCCTCCATGGATTAAAATAATAATAACAACAACATGTTTGGCCATTTCAAGAAATAGATATAAGATTTAATGCACTGCAGTGACCTCCTTCATTTGTTGCCTAGACCTCAGTCACTGCAATATCATTTTATTCAGCTAGTTTATCAAGGGAATTGATAGATTCATGCCAGACCACACTGGGCACACCCATCCTCATTGCTGACCTGTTTATGAATTGACGGCTGTCCTGGATTCTTCTGCAGATCTAGATGTGAGGTGCACATGTACACACACACACACACACACCCTAGCTCCAGGGAGACACTCCTGCCTTGAGGGCATTAATTCTCAGTCAAAATCAGAGGAAGGAGAGCTGGTCATGTGGTAGGAAGCATGAATAGTCCACTTTGCTAAGCAGGGTCCACCCTAGTTTGCATTTGAATGGGAGACTACATGTGTGAGCACTGGAAGATCTTCCCCTTAGGGGATGAAGCCACTCTAGGAAGAGCAGAAGGTTCCGAGTTCCCTCCCTGGCAGCATCTCCAAGATAGGGCTGAGAGAGATTCCTGCCTGCAACCTCGGAGAAGCCGCTGCCAGTCTGTGAAGACAATACTGAGCTAGATAGACCAAGGGTCTGACTCAGTATATGGCCGCTTCCTATGTTCCTAGATCCCAGATGTGGCCCAGCCCAGGCTCCCGCCAGGCCTTGGGCTTGGCCATGCTTCTGCCTCGGCCAGAAATGTTTTCCCATCCAGAATCTCTGGCCACTTTAGAGTTGGATGCTCTGCTCCCCCCACTGGCCGCCTTCTAGAGGTGCGACAAGCCGAGTGGGCCTTCTTCGCCGGCCCCTGTGGCTTCTCTTGCTCCGGAGCGCCGTGTGTCACTCTGGTGAAGCCGGGTCCGGCTCTCACTGTGTCTTAATGGGGCTGGATAGTTGTGTTGCCTGCTGGTCCCGTTGTTTCCACTTCATGCTCCATTGGACTTGCCACGCTCAGGGGAGCTACTTAAACTATCCATCAACACTAATTAGACAATCAGTCACTGAGGTTGGCGGGGGGAGGAACGGGGAACGAGGAGTGAGGGAGAGCGGAGGCAGAAAAGGTTCCTGGCGCCTGGACGATCCTTAATAGGCCTGCAATGCCCAAAGTTCATGCTACAACTGCGAAAGTGTTGCAAGAAATCATATTAAAGGCTCCTGGGAGCCCAAATGGCAGACTTCCCTGAGGAGGTTGCCTGTTGCCTCTCTGTCTGAGTTTATTTATTTTTTATTGACTGGTTGGTTGCTCGATTTCTCTACCACCTTTCCTTAAAAACCATCTCAAGGCGGTTCCCGCAAAGTTAAAACCAGACGATGAGAATTCTTCTTATTTATTATTTATTATTATTATTTATTTGAATTCTAGACCGCCCTTCCAAAAATGGCTCAGGGTGGTTTACACAGAGGAATAACAAGCAAATAAGATGGCTCCCTGTCCCCAAAGGGCTCACAATCTAAGAATAAACAAAAAATAGACACCAGCAACAGTCCCTGGAGGGATGCTAACTTGACAAAAAGGCACCTTTTAATGTGGTGATCCTCTTTATTTAGCAGGGGGAGAGTAACTGGCCCTCTCCACCCCCAGCACAGCATCCCTCCAATGACTGTTGCTGGTTTCTTCTTTTCTTTCTTTTCTTTCTTTTCTTTCTTTTCTTTCTTTTAGATTGTGAGCCCTTTGGGGACAGGTATCCATCTTATTTATTTATTTATTATTTCTCTGTGTGAACCATCCTCAGCCATTTTTGGAAGGGCGGTATAGAGATTGAATTAATGATGATGATGATGATGATGATGTGCTGGGGGTGGATAGGGCCAGTTACTCTCCCCCTGCTCAATAAAGAAAATCTGCAAAAAATACAAGCTACCTGTAGCCAAACATTGGTGGGACCATAAAATTGAAAAAGTTGACGAAAATGAAGATGTAAAAATATTACGGGACTTCCAACTGCAAGCATGCAGGTGCTCTTCTCAGAGGGGCTTCATCCCCTGAGGGGAACCTCTTCCAGTGCTCACACTTCTAGTCTCCCATTCAGATGCAACCAGGGCAGACCCTGCTTAGCTAAGGGGAGAAGTCATGCTTGCTACCACCAGACCAGCTCCCCTCCCTTTGTGTCCCCCAAAAGATAGCCTGTTGCACCTCTTGGTGAGTCTGGGCTTGCCTCCTTCCAAGCAGGTGGCAGTGCTAAGGGAAGGAACTCCTGCTGAAACCTAGGGAGCAGGCTGGAATCTGCTTGGGAGACCCTCCAAGGCGTGAGGGGATTTTGAGCATAGAAGGGGCTGGTGGACAGCTGCAGACAGTGTCAGCCCAGGCCTCTGTGCACCTAAGGCAAGCTGTCCAGTGCTGCCCCCCTTGTGGGCACCCTCCTCCCCTTCTTCCCCCCTTTAATCAGGAGGCCATAAGGCATCTTTTGGGGTGCCCCCAACATCTGCTGCCTGAATCCACCGCCTCACCTCGCCCCATGAAAAGGCCGCCCTCGCGTGTAATACACGGGGCTGAACCTGGGATCTTTTGCTTTTGCTCTGAGGCCCAGAGTATGGTCTAAAAGGGCACATGCGAAAGCCACCTTGCTGAAGCTAAGCAGGTCTTGGTGTGGTCAGTGTCTGGATGGGAGACCCATGTTAGCCGCTTAGCTGATCTGGATGGGTGTTTACGTGTGAGCAGTATCTGCTGTAAGGTGTTCCCCTCTGGGGATGGAGCCGTAGCTCAGTGGCAGAGCATCTGCTCTGCATGCAGAAGGTTCCAGGTTCAATCCCTGGCAGCATCTCCAGGTGGGCCTGGGAAAGAACTCCTGCCTGAAACCCTGGAGAGCCGCTCAATACCAGTGTGGACCAGGGGTTCCCAACCTGTGGTCTTCAGGTGTTGCTGAACTACAACTCCCATCATCCCATTGTGGCTGAGGGTGATGGGAGTTGTAGTCCAACAATACCTGGAGGGCCAAGATTGCGCAGCCCTGGTCTGCACTGACTGGCAGCGTCTCTCCAGCATTTCAGGCAGGTTTCCTTCCCAGGCCCACTTGGAGATGCTGCCAGGGGTGGAACCGGTGTCCTCACTTCCTCTGGTGGATCATGGGCCCCCAGACCGGACTCTTAACTTAGGCCTGATCCTGTTACACTCCCAACAACGCTCCTCAGTATATCATTTCCAGTATTTCCTTTTTGGTCCACGGATATAAATCCCCCTAGACCAAGAAGGGGGCCGAGAGACCCACTCTCAAAGATTACTTTTCTGGAATGTGTCTCTCGGGGATGGGAGGCTTGATGGATCGTAATCCTCTACACGGGCTGGGAAAAGAAGAGCAGCTCTGAGTCTTCCGTCCGTCCGCCCCCCCCCATCGGCCATCACCCTCCCCCCCCCTCCGGTGAAAACCCCTCGAGACCTGCCAGCCGGAGGGATTTTAAAACAGATGGTTGAGCTATTTTCTGCCTCTGTGAGGCCCGATTGAGAAGCAATGAGGCATCTAATGCCGAGAAAGATAGAAATTTACTTGCTTTAACTTCATCTGGCACCCTGAAAAGAGTTCATTCAGGCCCAGGCACAACAATATCAGCCCGGATGAATAAACCATTTGCGGCATCGATAGCTCTGCATCATGGTTTAGTTCATGGACCATTTGCTTCCAATTTTTCCTCTTCTTGCCCCAGTTTCTCCCCCTTCCCCCCCTGCCTCGGCCTCCCTCCCCGCTCCCCCCTTCCCGCTTCGCCTTGCCCCCAGCCTCCCTTTAAAGATGACATGGCAGGACCAGCCCTCCTGCGGCGTGGGATAAATAGGAGGCATTGATACACCGTAGCAAACCTCGGTGTCACTTGAACCGGGCTTTTCGGGGAAAGAGAATACACACACCGCAATGACAGAATGCATGCCAAATGCCACTTTTTTGTATTCCCATTTACTTATTTTTATTTAATGGGCGCTTTCACCGCCGACTTGGGAAATTGGTCCCGACTTTGGTTAAAGAGTTTTAAATACTCTCTCTCCCCCCACCCCGCACTCTCCTTTTTCTCCTCGCCCTTTCTTCTCCTCGCCACTTCCCGCCCTTTCTCTCTCTCTCCCTCCCAACCCCTACCCCCTCGAGCGCCAAAGTTTTTCATAATTTCAAGCAGGTTGTTGCCTGGTTTAATAATAAGTATGATCGAGGCTGCAGAAAGGGCAGCCGATGTAAAATTGGAATTCCGCCGTCCGTGTAATTTGGGACGTTGTATTGGAAGACGTATATGTGTTGTTAAAATAACGGAAGCCAGCAGGAAAGGATGTGTGTGTGTGTGCGCGCGGGCATTTTGCGTTAAAGGTATAGTTAGGAGGGGAAAATGAAATGGGGGAAGAACATCTAATCTCGCCTGCTTTAGAGGAGGTCGGGCGACCTTTTCCCATTAGGTTTCCATACGGATGTGCTTGTAGGAATGCATTTCTATAGCTACATTTCTGTACATACAGGCTGGAACTAGAAGATACCATTTGTGTGCCTGCCACTGAAACCAGGTCATTTTTCACACAGCAGCCTTTACTGTGAGTTTAAAGTTATCCAAAAAAACTGGTGCAAAAAGTGGAGTTTTTTTAACCCCAGATATTATTTATATATATATATATATATATATATATATATATATATATATATATAAAAATTTATTCATCAAATTTGTACACTGTCTCAAACTTTCATCTCGGGGTGGTTAACAATAAATATATTACATAAGCCGGGCTACATTCTAATGTGCAATTAAAAAAACACGCATCTTCTGTGATGTGCTCCCCAATAGCTCGCAGGGACTTTGGGGTAAATCTGGTTGATATGAGAACGACACTCTCCATTCTGGAGGAGATGCGAGCTAAAAGCCCTGTGTGAAAAATGCCGAGGAAACCCCATTGCCTCTGTTCTTTCCTGAAAGTAATGAGGGCTGTGCATTGCATCGAACCGATAATCGGGTTTAAAGCGATACGAGTGACATCGAAGCATTTTCCTTTGGAAACAGTGACGGAGAAAAATGCTTCCAATGTCGGCAATCGATTCGATAGCACACTGCACCATATTTGTATGGTATCAATTCGGATCAGAAGGTGGGAATGGGACGTACCTTAAGCGAAGAATCAGCTTCTGCGAAGAAAGCAACTGCAGTCGTGGAATTTCAAATCCCCCACCTTTCTCAGAATGCATCAGGGTAGGAAACACATAATGATGTGGCATTCATTTTCCAGGGACTTTTACACACAACAGACTTTACCACGAGTTTACAGGGAGGCTTTACTGCGAACTCGAAGTTGTCGTAAAAAACCAACACAAATAATGGATTTTTTTACCCCGGATATAAACCGGACTACACTCTAACGCACAGTGAAAAACTCGAATTGTGTGTGAAATGCTCCCCGATAATTCACAGGGACTTGGGGGTAAATCTGGCCAAAATGTGAACGCACCCCCTCATTCTGGAAGCCCTGTGTGAAAAACTTCCTGGTGCATTACTGGGGGTGGGGGTGGGATGGCCATGCTTTATAACCACAGGGTGTGGCCATCCCACCCACCTCCCACCAGGTAATGCACCAGGAAGTTTTTCACATGGGACTTTTGAAGCCCTTTAACTCACATCTCCTCCGGAATGAGGGGGTGCGTTTCACACAGGGCTTTTAGCTCACATCTCCTTCGGAATGGAGGGGTGTGTTCACATATCAGCCAGATCTACCCCGAAGTCCCTTCAAGCTATCAGGGACCTATCAGACACACAATTCAGGTTTTTCATTGTGCATTACCCTGATGTCCAGGGTAAAAAAAAAATCCACTTCTTGCATCAGTTTTGGGGAGCAACTTCCAACTTGCAATAGCCTCGCAATACGCCTGCTGTGTGAAACACACCCAGGAAAAGGACCTAATATCATAAGGTTGCTTCTTCTTTTCTGGGCTTTTTACAGATTGGCCGCACAATAGCATCACTACGTGACTCTGTTAAGTGTGCTTCCGTATTGCCTGTGTATCGACATTGCAGACCTTGCGCTGTCAGCAAGGTGCCGTTCACATTTCCAATACCTTCTTTCGGGTTTTATTGCTGCATTACAGTCATACAGTGTTGTAGAAAAAAAGGGGGAAAGCTGCATTTTCCCACTGTAGGGAGTTTCACGCAAACTAGAAAAGATTGCTCCCCCTGCTGGTGGCTTTGCGCAACACCTTTTAATTACGTTGTCAATTCGATCCTGCCAAGCCGAAGGATTTTAAAGCAGTTGTAGCCTGTAATCTGGGAAGCACCCTGCAGGCTAAATATATCCAGTTCCTTCAACCTTTCCTCAACATGCTTGTTTTCCAGACCGCTGATCTTTGTTGCCTCCCCCTGAACTCATTCCAATTTGTCTACATCCTCCTTAAAATGCAAGACGAGGTCTCTAGATGAGATCTGACTAGTGTGGAATGAAGTGGGACAATTACTACTTTTGCCTTGGTGGATGCAGTCTAAAATCATGTTCACCTCCGTTGCAGCTGTATCATACTGCGGGCTCATGTATTGCATCTTTCAGCCCAGTGGAGATCAGGTTATATATGGAGCCAATCTGATCCTGTCAGGTGTCAAGAAGGGCTAGTCAGCTTCTGATTCTTCCTTAGGCTGAGCAACTAATTGCTGATTGAGCAACTAATTGAGCAACTAATTGCTCCGCAGCTCCTAAAGCTGCTTGATCCAGAGTCGAGAAGTCGTCCAAGTAATGTGAATGCAGTTAGAGTGTTTTCTTCCTTGGGGTATGTGGGAAGACATTGTGAAATTGTTTGATCAAGCGATAAGCACATAAACAGAGCCCTGCTGGATCAGGCCCAAGGCCCAAGGCCCATCTAGTCTAGCATCCTGTTTCACACAGTGGTCTACCAGATGCCTCTGGGAAGCCCACAAGCAATTGCCGAGGGCATGCCCCTCTCCCAGCAACTGGTATTCAGTGATAAAGTGCAGATCTTGTTGGGAATTCTCTCTGGTAAGAGAAACCCTTTTTCATTATAGCAGAGTGCACAGAGGCACAACACAGTGGAATTTAGTTAGGCATGCGTGTATGCTGAGAGTAAAGTGACTTGGAGCCAGTTCATCGTTTCATATCAGTATAAGTGGTATTTATTAGAGAACTCCATTCTGGAAGGGAAAGTGAGGAGTTAGGATCTCTAATCTATCTATCTAGCTGGATGCAAATGGATTCTGCATCTCTGCACATATGGTGCAGGGGAGAGGAGCTTGCATGTTGCAAGGTAGAAGGAAGGGAAGAGAAGGAAGAGAGGAAGTGACAAGGCAGGCAGGCAGGACGGAAGTGTCCCTGAGAGTAGCAATCTGCATTCTAAATGGATAGTGTTAGAGCAGTAGAGAAGGGATGACCAGTGTCTTGACCCTCTAGCCCCCTGACTCACTAGTCTGTCCACCTATGTCATTGAGACAAGAGACAGCGCATAGTCCTTCACTTCCAACAGATCAGAGCACCTTGCCTACAAGGGACATTTCAGTCTTCTTAGTTTTTCAAGGACTAAATGGGAGGAATGTGATATCTAGAAGTCTGTGTGTACTCTCAGTTTTTGGTTGTGTGGAAGCAAGGTAAGAGGGAAAGCTGGGTAGAAGTGATTGTCCAGAAGCAAGGTAGGAGCTCCCCAGTTTTTCCTCCTACCTTGCTTCCACACAATCACTTCTACCCAGGTTTTTTCGCCTACCTTGCTTCCACACAGCCAAAAATTGGGAGCACACACAGCTCCAAAACCCGGGTAGAATACAGCGTTTGATTGTGTGAATGACCTCATAGAATCATCGACTTTTCAAGTTGGAAGGGACCTGGGAGGTCTTCTTCTCAGCGCAGGAAACTGCTTCAGCATCCCTAACAGTCAGCTGTCCAGCCTTTGTTTGGAAACTTCCCACAAAGGAGAGCCCGCCACTACACGAGGCAGGCGGTTCCACTGTCTAACAGCTCTTGCAGTCAGGAAATTCCTTCTAATGTCTAGCCTGAATCTGCTTCCTTGCCATTTCAACCCGTTTATGGACGCCCTTCTTAAAAAGGACAGAAGGGAGGATTCGCTTCTCCAGTTCTGAGGACAGACTCTGTTGCGCTTCCTTGATTGCCGCGGGGTTGCACCCCTTCGCCTCAGTGAGAGAATTCAATCTAGGGTGTTTAAATAATTAAATGCTCCCCCCTCCACAGCTCCATCCATCCCCCTGGATGGTCGCCCTCTAGGCTTCTCCATGGCTCTCTCCCATCTGGTGGTGATGTCTGTTTGATGGGATAAATGTTCCTGTTGGACTTCAGCCAGGGCCCTTTGTACTAAGTGGAGGCTTCTCCAGTGGATTCAACAGGCTCTGATCTGGCAGGGTTGGAAGATCCCCCATCAATATTAGCTACAGGGATGGTGACTGTGGGGAAGGGGGAATTCAGTTCTTTTCGCTCCCTGTTGCACGTTCCGTGCATCAATGCAGCCGTTTGGTCTCCAGGCTTTCCTTGTCCCAGCCCCTCGTGACTGTTCTCATTTTCTCTCTGTTCGATTTCTTCTTTAACTGTTTTGAGATGGTGTGTGCAGAGCTCTGTACTGCGTTTTATAAGTGGCTGCATCCTATCAATGCACATTAATGCAAAATACTTGCAGTTGCATTTCTCGGTTCTTTTCATAATGATCCCCAACCTGGTGTTTTCCTTTTTCACCACAACTGCTTTCTGAGTTGAATTCATTGAGCATGACCCCCAGGTTCCTTCCTGGAGTCACAGACAGACCCCCACAGTAGACATTTAATTGGGGAGAGAGATTTCCCCAATGTGTGTAATTTATATGGAACCTTATTTTCAATTTGATTGTCCTTTCACTAATTAGGAGAGATCCTTTCAGAGTACATAGGAAGCTGCCATATACTGAGTCAGACCATTGCTCCATCTAGCTCAGTATTGTCTACCCAGACTGGCAGCAGCTTCTCCAAGGCTGCAGGCAGGAGTCTCTCTCAGCCCTATCTTGGCGATGCTGCCAGGGAAGGAACTTGGAACCTAGATGCTCTTCCCAGAGCAGCTCACTCCCCTGAGGGGGAATATTTTCCAGTGTTCACAAATCTAGTCTCCCATTCATATGCAACCAGGGCAGACCCTGCTTAGCTAAAGGGACAAGTCATGCTTGCTACTACAAGGCCAGCTCCCCTCTCCTAAAGTCATTCAAAGGCTGCTTGGGTTTTCATTGGGCAGGATCTTGACTAAGTCCCATTGAAATGTGAGGGATCTTGTTACCGTCAAGTTTAAGGATAGGGAGAAAGAGAGACTTCAAAATGGCCAGATAGTAGCCCCACAACCTGGTACTCTGGGCCTTTTGATGGTACCCAGGATCTTTAATCAAAGATGGAGGGGAGGTTCTCATGATTGCCCTGGGCAGGTGGGGAGGGCGCGGGGTGGGGGGAGGCTGCTTTAAACTTATCTCCAGCCCCCCCCCCCCCCAGATGACCAAGAAGGTTGTCTTCGGCATGCCTCCTGCGGAACACACCTCCTGCAAAGCTGCACAGAGCAGGACGGAGGGATCTGGGGCCTGAACTTGTTGTTCCGGCCTCCAGGCACCCCACAATGCAACACGCACTGCACCCGTTCCGTTGGGGATTCCCCCATCAGACAGGCGCTCTATGCGCCCGTCTCTGTGTCTCCTCCAGCCGAATTCAGTCCAAGGAGACACACGATACCCGGTACCTGGGTTAAGAGTGTGAGGATGAGGGGTAAAGGTGTGAGTGCACCCTTAACATTGGCTAACAGGCGGGTTAGTTAGGTGAGGAGCAGAGGGATCTGCCAGCATCCTGCCACTTTTCACGGCCAGCAATACCCAGATAGGGTATGTGCACAAAACCAGTTTGCCTGGTCTGGATCAAAAATCACTTTCCCGTGACACGGGTAATTACACGGGTAATTCCAAGAGTAACAGAATCAGTCGTTACCTATTTTTCAGTGACTGTAGCCAAAAATCACTTAAAAATCAGCCCTTTGCCCAATCTCACAGTGGTTTGCCATGGTAAAATAAATCCGACAAGAACACGGTACACCCTAGAAATTAAAAGCAAATCAGGAAGCAGAGATGGCAACAAACCTGGGAGGGAATAAAGAACAGTCTTCACTTCTGAGTTCTTGGTGTTCAAAGACCATCTGGAACGAAAACGTTATGTAGTATTTTATTCATGCTGAATACAATTCAATCATTGTAAACCTATCAGGTTCCTTAGGACCTTTGCTCTAGGACAGATTTATGTTCAGGCTGTTCTCTGAAATGATTCCTTATCCCCTTTGGCTCTTTTACCCCCCACATTTCTGGCTACGGGCCCAGTCTGCTGATTCAGCTGCAGACGGGCCAGGAGAGGTCCTTCCATGAGGCAAGGTGAGGCAGTCATCCTAGGCAGCAGATTATTGGGGCACCAGTGAGAGAGCAAAATGCTTTCCTGTCTCCTGCTTTTTTAAAAGAGAAAAAGCAGCAGGAGGGTGTGTGCTGGGGGGAAGCATTTGGCATCATACTTCAGGCACACGGGTAATTCCAAGAGTAACGGAATCAGGCGTTACCTGTTTTTCAGTGACTGTAGCCAAAAACAAATGTTCAAGCTGATAATGTATATACCCACTGGCAAGAAAACATTTTCTACTGTAAAGCCATATTTGTACAAAACCCTGAAATATTATAGATAGTGTCTGGAATGGGCAAAACACATCAGTAACGGAATCAGGATTTTGGACATTGCTTCTGATTCCATTGCCGATGCATTTTGCACGTTCCAGACTCTATCTATAACATTTCATTTGCAAAAATAAGGCCTTACTGTAGATGTTCTCTTGCCTGTGAGTACATCTAAGATCAACTTGAAAATTTGTTTATGCTACGGTCACGGGAAAAGTGGTGATTCTGTTACCCTTGGAACTGCCGGTAGCAGTCTCGAGCCACCACTGACTGGGGGCTGCTGATATGGAGAGAGGTTACTTCCTTATGTACGTGGGCCCCAAACTATGTAGACTTTGAAAGTAATGTTGGGCTCAGAGGGAAGCAGGTAGCCCTTAACATTATCCCAAAATGCCATCAGCGGCGTCTCTGTGTCTAGACTCCATCCTTGTGTCTCGAAATGGCAGCGCTTGTATCCAACTGATTTTTGGAGGCTCTAAACTTCAGGCCTAGGAAGATGCTTCTATTTTGCCCTCCGCCACGTCCATGTATGTAATGTGCATGGTGCGTTGAAGCAAGATCCTGCTAAACTGCAAAGCTAGCATGTAGAAAGCGCCATTTATTTCCACATTCCCAGAGAATTCCTTTTTTAAAAAAAATAAATTGTTGCTTCTGCTCCACCCCCCACTTATTGCATGCCTCCAAATGTGGAAATTCATCAGAAGCCCCCGAGGCATAAACTAATTATGAGACCAGGACTGTTTCCCCCCAGCCCGGCTTTAAGAGACAAGACACCTCTGTGCTATGAAATCTGGCGAGGAGGAAGAAAATATACATAAAGGTTGATGTGTTTTGAAATGGGTTTTTGCTTTGTTCTTCTATTTTCCCCCTGGGTGTATTAACCTCGGGGACACCATCGAAAAGCACAGCCGGGAGGAGCACCTACTGGGGTCATGGCTAGTCATTAGTTTTTCGGTCAGTGCAGAATAAACCCCATTTCTCGGCAGTTCTGTCTCTTGGTCGCTGGGAGTACATGAGCTCTGCCTCTCTCTTTCTCTCTCTGCCAAAGTCGCACTTTCCCCCCTCTGCCTGACTTGCTCCTCCATAGCTATTCTGTCTCCAGCTGTGGGGGCGTCAAAGAAAAAGATGAGATCAAGTTGAGGGGAAAAAATTGTCTGATTTCCCTGTTCCTTTGTTCCCACTCGCCTTTTGTGAGGTCGTCAAAACTCTCCTGTGTGGGTTTTTGCTGCCTGTGCAGTCCTGGGCTTTTAGCGGAGGGTTTGTATATAAAAAAAGAAAAAAAGTTGGGACTGGCGTATACCTAGGTGTGCATGTGTGCGGATAGAACAATAGAATGTCAGCGTTGAATGGGATCCTGGAGGTCTTCTAGTCCAACCCCCTGATCAGCTCAGGAAATTGCCATAGCATCCCTGAGAGATGGCCATCCATGGGTAACGGAATCAGTCTCTCCTTGAAAACCTCCAGCAAAGGAGAGCTCACCACCGCATGAGGCAGGCTGTTCCACTGTCCAACAGCTCTTGCAGTGAGGGATTTCTTCTTAATATCTAGTCTAAATCTGCTTCCCTGAAATTTAAACCCATTGGTTCTGGTCCTGCCATCAGGAGCAACAGAGAACCAGTCTGCTCCTCTTTCTCTGTGAAAACGCTGTAGTTATTTGAAGATGGCTGTCATATTACCTCCCGCTCCCAGTCTTTTTGTCACCAGGCTAAACGTACCCTCATCCTTCAATCATTCCTCATCAGACTTGATTTCCACACCCTTCACCATCTTTGTTACCCTCCCCCGAATACATCGATAACGGAATCAGAAATTATGTCAGAAAACGCTGGTTCCGTTACCAATGTATTTTGCATGTTTCCGACACACTGCTTGTAAAAATATGGCCTTATAGAACCACTAGCAAGGGAACATCCCGTATATCATTTCAACTCAAAAATTTGCTTAAGGCTACAGTAATTTGGCCACCTAATGGAGCAGCGGGGGAATGCTTGACTGACAAGCAGAAGGTTGCTGGTTCGAATCCCCGCTGGTACTATATCAGGCAGCAGCAATACAGGAAGGTGCTCAAAGGCATCATCTCATACTGCGCGGGAGAAGGCAATGGTAAACCCCTTCTGTATTCTACCAAAAGAAAACCACAGGGCTCTGAGCGCCAGGAGTCAAAATCGACTTGATGGCACACTTTACTTAACTTACAGTAATTGAAAAAGTGGCAACATGCCTGATTCCGTTACCCATGGAACTACTCGCTTGTAACTCTGAACCATCTCTCTCTCTCTCTCTCTCTCTCTCTCTCTCTCTCTCTCTCTCACACACACACACACACACACACACACACGTGTTTGTGTGTATGTGTGTGACTAAGCAGTAGGTAGACAGAAAAAAAATACATGACACAGAACCTCCATGTTCAGTTGTAGGTAGTATATCTCTGAATGCCAAATACTGTGGACAAACAACAGAAGACTTCATGCCCTATACATGTATATGGTTGGCTGTTGTGGAAACTAGAAGGCTAGACTAAATAAATGTTGGTCTAATTCAGCAGGACTCTTCTTAAGAAGGTTTCGATCAGGTCAGATATGCAGCTGTCCAACTTCAGGCTGCATTGCTGTACATCTTCTCCACAGACATAAAGGGTCATTCCAGATGACAAAAAACAAAAAAGCATGACATGAAGCACTTGCAGAGAAGTTGGAAGCGAGAGCTTCCTCAGTCTCCACATGCTCCCGAAAGCTTGTGTCTTCTGTCTCAGTGGGATCTCACAGGGTATTCAGACAGACAGGAGGGACCTTGCACAATGTCCACAGTGCCACCTATTGGCCAGATTTTTCTCTCCACGGATAACTCACCCCTTTTCGTTAGTACTTTCCTGGCAAATGGGGAAAGGGGTAGGTTATTTACAGGACCCCTGCCTGTAACCTTGGAGAGCCTCTTCCAGCAGTGCTCCCTGTAACAGGGATTCCCAGATATTATTGACTACAACTCCCATCATCCTCAGTTGCAATTGCCTTTGGCTGGGGGGAGTTGTAGTCAACAATATCTGGGAACCCCAGTTACGGGGAGCACTGTAGGGATGTCCGAAGCGGTTCTGGTTTGAACCTGGTTCAGATTGAACCGGGGTGGTTCAAGTGGTCTGAGTTCGAACCAGCCTGGGGGTGCTGGTCTGAGTTCAACACACACACCCTGGTTTCTGCTCATAAAGGGGAATCCAGTAAGCTGCTGCCATCCATGCCACCATCTATACTGCCGCTGCTACTTGCTCGGGGTAAGGTCCCCTGACCCTTCTATCTCTTTCTTTTAAGCTTAAGGAAACCCCCTGCCCTTTGCTCATGAAGGGGAATCCTTTCCTGATTCCCCTTTACGAGCAGAACCCCAAACCGATCCGTGAACCAGTTTGACCGGTCCAGCGGTCGAACCGGACCGGGTTGGTTCGAATTCGGTTCGAATTCAAACCAAACCAGCCTGACTGGTTCCGTGCACATCCCTAGAACGCTGGCTGCCAGTCAGTGTAGACAGTGCTGAGCTAGATGGACCAATGGCCTGACTCAGTATAAGGCAGGGTCCTCCTCTGTCTCTTTTCCTTTTTTAAAAGGGTAGTCTCTTGCTGCCCTGTGAGCGCCCCCGTCATATGTCACCTGAGACAACTACTTCACCTTGCCTCCTGGAAAGGCCACCACCACCCCCCGCCACCACCACAAGCATTGTGGGGCAGCTACTGAAGGTTGAAAAAAAATAATCAGGATATTTAGACAGAGTCACCAATATAAAATTACAACCTGACATAGTATGTCTGCCTCTGAGTTTTATTTATAAATACAATTAATTTACAAATCAATAGGGGAAAAATTCTTATTCAATCTTGAATTTCTGCCAGGCAGACCTGTTGGGCTTTGCTTTTCCATCTAGGAAAACAGCAAGCATTTACTTTTGCAGGAGGCAGTAAAGGGGTGAGCTCAGGGACACGATTGTGAGAAAGCAGGGATACACTTCTTTTCTGCCTCTAGCGACCCCAGCCATTGAGAAAACACACCTGCTCTTATTTGCATAACCACACCCCTTCATCTGTGATGCCAGCATAGCATAGTGGTTAGAGTGTTGGACCGGGAAGACCTGAGTTCAAATCGCCATTCAACCATGAAACTCACTGGGTGACTCTGGGCCAATCATGTATCTTGCAGCCTAACCTACCTCACAGGGTAGTTGTGAGGATAAACATAACCATGTACACCACTCTGAGCTCCTCGAAGGAAAAGCGGGATATAAATGTAAAAATAAATGCATAAATAAAATCTGCATAACTTATTCTGGGTTTTGTTTCTTGGACACTAGAATGAACACAGTGTTGAGAAGTACCCTTCTGCTTAGAATAAGAATTGGGACCATAGGATTATTCATTCATTCATTCATTCATTCATCAATCAAATTTCTACACTGCCCAAAACATACGTCTCTGGGCAGTTCACAATAAAAACTCTATTAAAACAAAATTTAAACATTAAAACAATTTAAAACGTAAAACAAGTTTAAAATATTAAAAATATAAATCTAATTAAAAGCCTGGGCGAACAGATGTGTCTTGATTAACTCTTTAAAAGTTGTCAGATATGGGGAAGCTCTTATTTCAACAGGGAGCGCATTCCAAAGCCTCGGGGCAGCAACAGAGAAGGCCTTTCCCTGAGTAGCCACCAAACAAGCCGGTGGCAACTGTAGACGGACCTCTCCAGATGAAGATTCTCTCCAGATGAGTGGTGGGAAACATGGTGAAGAAGAAGTTCTCTTAAATACCCAGGGCCTAAGCTGTTTAGGTCTTTATAGGTTACTAGTATTTTTCAGCCCATTGAAATAACGGGTGCTACTAGCCTTCTCCGCCCTCCCCCGCTGCCTCCTCCCGGCCGAACCGTCCGCCTTCCGCGGTGGTTTTTTTTGGGGGGGGGCCTGCACGGTGGTGCCGCCCACCGCCGCTGCCTTTGGCCTTCTGGGCGGGCGGTGAGTTCTGCCGCCGCCGCCAAGAGTGCCGCCTGCCAACCTGCCGGACCCGCCGCCGCCGCCTCTGTCCTTTTCGGCGGGCGGGCCAGACCCGCCGCCGCCGCCGCCTCTCCTCTCCCCGCGGCTGGGCTGGATCCGCCGCTGCCGCCTCTGCCCTCCCCGTGGCCGCCTCCGGCCTCCCCTCGGCCGGGCCAACCAACCGGCCAACATGTCCGCCTGGTGCCTGCGGCCGTTTCTCCCTCGGCCATTCCGGGCATGCACTCCGCGCATGTCCAGAACGGTCGAGGGAGACACAGGCGCAGACACCGGAGGACACGGGAGCACACCCAGGCACTTTATTATAGAGGATAACCATATGATGATTATGATGGGCACATGATGGATGCATTTGTGGCAGTCAGTAAAATAGAGCGAAGAAAGAAACACATAACATTTTAAGAGTAGTCACAGTGGGTTCTTCACTCATGGTGTGAGCATGACTTTAGCAATTTGCATTGAAAGTGTGTACTCCAGCAAGCTGCATACACAATGGTCCCTCCTCTTGTGCATCAGACAAGCTGCTCATCTTTTCTTTTTTCTTTTCTTTTCTTTTTAATGGCACATGTGCATTTATTCATTTATATGTCTACTCAAAAAACCCCAGCGACATTTTAAAAGGAACCTATTCTAAAGCTCTCCAGGGATGGGGGTGTGTGTTGGTGACATCACAGGTACTAGCCAAAAGGTATCTCCCACATACAGTTAGAATTCCCCCATTCACACTGACGGCTCTAGAGACTTTCCAAGCCAGTTTTTCAGAGCTCATTCTGGGATTGAAAAAGATCCTCCTACATTTTAATTTTGTGGGGGCATGTTCAAAATGCCCCCCTCCCCCCGCACTCATATTTTGCCTGACCACCTCTAGGTTCCCTGGCCTTAGGTTTTGCACGTTCATTCCGTGATTTTGTACTGAACTTCCTTCCCCCCAACTTTTCCTACAGAACCAGGCACCTCCTGGCCTCTATACAAAGACCGTCGATCCTGCTGCTGCTCCAGACACTCCCGACATATTAGAGATTGTATTCAAAAAGGGTAAGGGCAATCTTCTTGCATTATTCTCCCCCCAATCTTTGGCTCTTTTTATGCATCCCTTTGGGAAACACTCTGGGTGGTTCACATATCTCTGTCCACCATGCAACATTTTTATTTTATTTTATTTATTTATTTATTTATTTAAAATGCTTCCATATTTCATATTCATAGAATATGACCGTGCGCCTGAATGGACCATCCCTGAGTGAATATATTTGTTTCGTTTTTAAACTCTTTATTTTGGAATGTTTAAAAAGGTTTTCCAAATAAAATACATACAGCAAGATTTTTTTTTTTTTTAAGAACCCTGGAAAATAAAACATTAATCATACAGTTGAACGCTGCGTGTCTGGTTATTGGACCTCTTATTCTGAACTATTATTTGCCATCTTTTGGGTTTAGGGCTTTGATTCCAGGTTCAGGATCAAGGGAACCCAAAGATTTCGGATTCAGTTCCCGTTCACTAAACAAACTCTCTGAACCACTTTTGGGGTTCCGTTTTTCAGGTTCCGTTTGACTTGGTAACTAACTCAGAATAAATGGTTATGTGATTGGGCACTTGGCTTACAATTGTTTGTTTTCTTTTCCTGGTGTTTTTATATAGTCCTGCCGTAAGAACTGTTGTGCTGGCCTTGGTGAGCAGGCAGGGGGAAGGGGCGGCAGGCAGGGGCGTAGTCACCATTGGGCGACTGGGTTCAAAGAACCCGGGCCGCCATCCCTCAGGGGCCGTGCCTCATGGCCCCAAAACACCTCCTGCGTCTGACGTCAAGTGTAGGGGTTGGGGCAAGCAGGGCCACAGCGGCAGCCGGATACGGGCCACTCCTGGTCTGGCTCTGCTAGTGGCAGCAGGTGTGGTGAGCGAGGGAGAAAAGGGAATCCCCCAGGCGGTGAAGAAAGTACCTCATCAACTGGAGAGGGCAAAGAGCCACCATGTGTGTGTTCCTAGCACTGGTCACGCCCTCTGTGTTTGGGAAAGGGGTGTGGCCAATACACGGCCCTGGCAACCACACCACACCCCTGGTGAGAGGAGAGCTGGTCTTGTGGTGGCAAGCAGGACTTGTCCTCTTAGCTAAGCAGGGTCCACCCTGGTTGCATATGAAAGGGAGACTAGAAGTGTGAGCCCTGTAAGATATTCCCCTCAAAGGATGGAGCCACTCTGGGAAGAGCATCAGAAGGTTCCAAGTTCCCTCCCTGGCAGCATCTCCAAGATAGGGCGGAGGGAGACTCCTGCCTGCCACCTTGCAGAAGCCGCTGCCAGTCCGTGAAGACAATACTGAGCTAGATAGACCAAGCGTCTGACTCAGTATATGGCAGCTTCTTATGTCTCTATGTCCCTATGTGTGTGGGTCCCATTTCCGGGATATAAATATGATAGATAAATAAATAAACTAAATAAAAAATAAATCTACGGAGAGATCCAAGGTTTAATAACTCACTTTGCACTGAGAGAGAGAGGGGGGGGACCCACTCGCCCCTCCCGTAGCCTGCGTCCACATCCCCATTTTACCCCCTAGATAATTTATTTGAAGTTCTAATCTAATTATTAACTATTTTAAAAGGGATAAGCAGCTTTCTCAGACAATGCCAGCACTCCGCCCGGCCAAGCGGGCCCAATAGCCGGCCGAATGGCCCATAATAGAACGGGGACGCTGGGTGACGAAGGGGAGGCGCTGGCTGTGTTGGCGAGAAAGGGACTTCGGGTTCATTATCGTGGGGGCTTACATTTAATAGTCATTTACAGCCGAGTCTATAAACCCTCTCGCCCTCCCCCAACCCCCCACAAGCCCACCTCTTCTAAAATATATATAAGGGGTTTATGGAGAAGCTGACAGGAACCTTTTACTCCACAGTGTGCGCCTGGGTAATAAAGACTAGAAAGGAGGCCATTGAGTCGTGATTAGCGACTGATAAAGCTCTATATGGTAATGAGGAGGGCAGATGGGAGAGAGATTAGCCTCCGAACAGGCTCGACGGCCTCCCCCCACGTCTTTTGTGGGCCCCCACAGCCGCGGCCTTCTCCCCACCTCCTCTGGGTCTGTTTCCGTATACATTTATTGCTCATTTCACACTGCTCAAGGGGGGAAGGCGAAAACCCACTTCTTTCTATTTAGTGGCCACCGCCAGCCGTCCCGCTCAAGCTTGCCTCTTTCCTCGTTACCCCCTACGCTTTTTTTCGTTACCCCCTACGCTTTTTTTTTTTTTTTTTTAAAGGTGTAATAATTAATTCATGGGGCTGCTCCTCATCCTTCGGCGGAGAACAGGCCCGAGACAGGGACCCCATTCACTCTTGTCAGGCGGTTAACTGGGAACATGTGCGCCGTTTGTCTGCCGGACAGACATTACAGGGGCCGTGTGTGGTGTGCCTTGGCTGCCCCGTCTTCCCGGCCTTCCCCCCGCACCCCACCCCGGGGGGAAAAGGAGAAAAGGAACCTCCTTTTGACTAGGGGGCTGTTCGTCAGGCCCAGCCTCATGGCTGGTGGAACAGAAGGCGCAAGGCCCGGAGACAATGGGCAAGCGTGAAATTTAATTAGTCGAGGCCTTAGCCGCAATTTCAAGCTCCTAAAAAGAGAGGAGCAGGGGCGGGTGGGAAGGGCCCGTTGTAATGTGGGAGGGGGGAACTTTTATTGCCGTTTTTCTCCCCCCCCCGTCCCTCTTTTCTCTGGAGGCTTTTTGTAGCCATATATTGTGTGAGGGGCACGCCCCCCCCTCCACCAGCCGTCTTTAAAGCTTTCTGACTGAAGCAGCTTGGACATGCCTTTTTAAGAAGTGATTTGGAGTTCATATCTGTCACGTCTATTTAACACACTCAAGGTGATGTTTAAAGAGGCGCTCTTGACAGTAATAAGGTGACTCAGGGCCCGGCCCCCATCCCTCCCCTGCGTTTCCTGGGCCCCCTTCTCCCCATCTCTCTATGTCGCTTTTCTCTTGCTCTGCAGGTGTCCCCATCGAGGTCACCAATGCGAAGGAAGCGGCCGTTCGCCAGTCGCCCCTCCAGCTCTTTATTTACCTGAATGAGATCGCGTAAGTTGTCCTTCCTGAGCACATCACTTCTGTGTTCTTGCCTGTCTTCCATTCTCTTCAGCCGGGCTTGCCAGAAGGACAACTTGGGTTTGCAATTATTTTTATTTTCCCCCAATCTACTTTTCCAATACTTTTTCGACACACCAAAAGTTTTCAAAGCGGTTTGCACAGCACAAGGGATGAGACAAATGGTTCCCTGTCCCCGAAGGGTTCGCCGTCCAAAAAAGAAGCACAGGTAACAGCAGCAGCAGCACCTGTGGAGAGGGGACCGGAAAAGCTGAACAGGGACACTTGCTCTCCTCTCTTAAATATAAAACAAAACCCCTTGAAAAAGTGCCTCTTGGCCCAGTTAGCCAAGGCAGTTCCCAGACTATGGCTGACATCCAGAACAACACACTGTGGCTGCGCCAGGTCGTTTTCCACACCGCAGGCTTTACTGCAAGTTCAAGGTTGCCCCCCAAAACTGACGCAAAAAGTAGATTTTTTAAAAACCCCGGATATAAATCAGGCTTCACTCTAATGCGCGATGAAAAACCGGAATTGTGTGTGAAGTGCGCGCTGATAGCTCACAGGGACTTTGGGGTAAATTTGGACGATATGTGAACGCACACCTTCCATTCCAGAGGAGATGTGAATTAAAAGCCGGGGGTGAAAAAATTCACTGTGGATATGCCAGGAAGACATGTCTGCACTGCGAGAAGCTATCCTAGCTGTTCAATGTCGGGCAAGCAGCAAGGGAGCAAATTCCAATGATTTGCACTACCTCTGAAAGGGTCCCGTGTTACCTGAAAATATGTCCCTGAGGGCAGCGTGGCCCTCAGGGATGATCTTTCACATGGACTCAGTGGTAGTGGGAAAGCTCCCAACAGGACAGACATGTCTTCCAGGTGCATTGCTCTGCATTTCAGCCTATGTGCCTGAAGATGCTTTTCTGTACCAAAAGGGGTCACAGTTTTTTAAAAAAAGAAACACAAAGGAGACGCCAGACGTCACTGGGAGGGACACTGCTGAGTTGAATATAAGGCAGTCGCTCTCCACCTGCTAAAATATAACCTTGGCCAGTTAGCAGGGGGTTGCATTTCTATCCTGCCGTTAGCCCTAGTCATTTTATTTCTCTCTGACTGATCTGTAAGCATGACATTCAAGGTGGTTCTCATCAAGGAAATTGACATCAAGGAAAACCTCAGTATTAACCACAATACATCCATATAAAGCACAATTCGTGAATCATATCAAATCAGGAAGCAACAACCGGCTCCTGTTGCAAAAAAGAAAAAGAGGAGGAGGAAAATATCTATTTGTTTATGAGATTTAATATTGCAGCTTTTAGAGCAGTGGTCGCATACAGTTCTGTCCTAGGTTTATACATCACAGTTCTGAATATCATAGATAGCCCAGATACTTCAGAAATCTGACATTTTACACTCAATCCTATATACGATCACTCAGAAGCAAACCCCAAAGTCTAGGGCCATAGCTCAAGAGAAGAACACCTGCTTTGCTTGCAGAAGGTCCCAGGTTCAATCCCTGGCAGCACCTCCAGGTATGTCTAGGAGAGACTTCTGCCTGAAACCTTGGAGAGCCCCTGCCAGTCTGTGTAGACAATGCTGAGCTACACAGACCAGGGGTCTGAGACAGCCTAAGGCAAACCACAATGTTCCTATGCATGGAGAGAAGAGCTGGAGGCCCACTCAGGGGCATATCTAGGGGTGGGGCAGGCAGGGCACGTGCCCCGGGCGCCATTTAAAGGGGGGCGCCATTTTTTAAAATTAATTTTTTTAAAATAAAATGGCCACCAAAAACAAAATGACCACCACACATGCTCAAATGGCCTCTGTGAGGCCTTAGGCCATGGCCATTTTGTTTTTGGTGGCCATTTTAAATATATATATATATGGCCACCGCACATGTTCAAATGGTCCCTGTGAGGCCCTAGACCTTGCCAGGCCTCAAAGAGGCCATTTGAGCATGCCTGGCAGCCTCCAAAATGGCCAGCACACTGATCTTTGCAGGCCTAAACAGCTCCAAAAATCAGCCCGGCACCTTTTCAGACCCCCCCCCATAGCCTTTAGGAAGCCCCCCAAAGGGGCTACAGGTAATTTTTTTTATTTAACATAATATGTCACTGTACACATATTCAGTTTGGCACTATGTACAGAGAATCAGGGCTTGTGAATACTGAGCTGAAGCTTATGAGCTAGGATTGTATTCATTTGCTCTTACTTTGCTTCTTGTGATAAGTGAGTTAAATGTGATGTCTTAATAATATACAGTAGCTATTAATGGTGAGCTTGTCTTTGAATCAGTGTGAAATCCTTAGTATTAAGGCCCACTGGGAGTTTCTTGCTCTCTTTTTCTCATTTTAACTGTCTTTCTGAAATACTAGAATATATTCGAAGCAGTGACACAGTTTACTCTGCATATCCTTTAATTATTTTCAGAGTATCTGGGAAAAGTCAAATTCTCCATTTATTTTTAAAACTTATGTAATGGTGATGCTACAATGCATAGTAGAGAATTAGACAGGCACTTCTGTTTAGTTTTCTAAGTACACCTCCACACAGTATTTGGGTGTTTCAAAAGCCCCAGCGTACTTTGTAGTTTTCCAGCATTTTTTGGTCTGGCTACGTCCACTGCTAAATAGTTTTTTGAAATATTAAAAGATTAACGAGCTTGACTTGTATTTTTCAGATGATGTTATGGTAAAGTTATCTGAAAGATGGGTGTCGGATGTCTGGACGGGGGCGCAATTTCAGTGCTTGCCCTAGGCGCTATTTCCCCTAGATACGCCTATGGGCCCACTCTCCCCACAGATGAGCAGCAGTCTGCTCTGGGTGGCTGCAGCAGATTCTGGGCATGGTTTCCCAGTTCACACGATCTGTTCCTCTTTACTCTTCACTGATATATGCCTGAATGAAGATTTTCTCAGTCCCTCAGCATCCACAGGACTATGCAAAGCAGCTCAGTGAATCACCCCGTCTCAGTGCTTCAGAGAGGTCCCTGATCAACACTTTGGCAAGTTCATCCCATTTGAATCAGCCTGGTGGGAAGGGGCCACTCCATTCAGATAAACCCCTCACCTTAATACACACACACACACACACACACACACACACACACACACACACACACACACACAGGAAACTGCCATATACTGAGTCAGACCATTGGTCTATCTCGCTCAGTATTGTCTTCACAGACTGGCAGCAGCTTCTCCAAGGTTGCAGGCAGGAATCTCTCTCAGCCCTATCTTGGAGATGCTGCCAGGGAGAGAACTTGAAACCTTCTGCTCTTCCCAGAGCGGCTCCATCCCCTGAGGGGAATATCTTGCAGAGCTCACACTTCTAGTCTCCCATTCATATGCAACCAGGGCAGACCCTGCTTAGCTAGGGGACAAGTCATGCTTGCTACCACAAGACCAGCTCTCCTCTCCTGACAGACACACACCTGTACTTACTGGGTGGGCTGCAGGAGAGAAGATATTCCATTTTTTAAAACGTCATTAGTTTTGGAGAGGGGGAAAAAAAAACAAGCAGATGAAAAGCTTGGACACTCCATATCTTGTGTTATTTTGTAATAGCCGGTGACTAAGGAGATACAGGAGGAGTAAAACACACCTATGTAGATTTGTGTCCCCTTTCTCTCTGCAGTGGCAAACATGGCGTTGGACGCATTGACATCGTTGAAAATCGGTTTATTGGGATGAAGTCTAGAGGTGAGAGCTGTGTTTGTGGATATTCTCCTCCAATTGTGCTCTGATGTCCCTCTTCCCTGGATGGGGAGATGTCTACAATGCTAAGGAATAGGGTTGCCATGTTCTGGCTTTTCAAATCCGGGTGCCTAATTTGCATATTATGTAAATTGGCTGGAAAACAAATTCTGAGCAGAATAGTGACTGCACGTTTTGCTCCATAACTCCACTTCTACAAGGGATAGAGCTTAGCTGCTTCTTCTTCTTCTTCTTCTTCTTCTTCTTCTTCTTCTTCTTCTTCTTCTTCTTCTTCTTCTTCATGAAAGCTGAGATCTGGTCGAATCTGAGTGGGCCAAGCAATCTGGATGAGATGCTTCAAATCCGGGTGAAACCCAGAATTTCGGGGGGCATGGCAACTCTACTAGGGAAGAAGGATCAAATGACCACAGTGGGCCATTTTTCACATAGGGCTTTTAGCTAGCATCTCCTTCATAATGGAGGGTGTGCATTCACATATCGGCCAAATTTACCCCAAAGTCCCTGAAAGCTATCAGGGAGCACTTCACACACGATTTGGGGTTTTCATTGCGCATTAGAGTGTAGCCCAATTTATATCCAGGGCTTAAAAATCCACTTTCTGCATCAGTTCTCCACCTGCCCGCCGTCACCATTGACTTCTTTCCCTGCCCGCCCGCCATTTTCTTCCCCACCCGCCCACCACCACCATTTTCTCTCCGCCGCCACCGCCATTTTCTTCCCCACCCCCACAGAGTCCTCTGTGCTGCCAGAAAGGATTCTGGGCATGGTTTCCCAGTTCACACGATCTGTTCCTTTTTACTCTTCACTGATAAAGAAGGGTAAATGCCAAGTTGCCAGTGGGCTCTCCAGAGGCTGAAGCTGATGGGTCCACTGCCCAGTGGCAGAGCTTTTGCTTTGCACGCAGAAGGTCCCAGGTTCAATCCCTGGCAGCATCTCCAAGTAGAGCTGAGAAAAAGCCTTGCCTGAAACCCTAGAGAGCTGCTGCCAGTCAGAGTAGACAATAGTGAGCAGGAGTCTGATTCAGCAGACAGCAGCTTCTGATGTTCCTATGGCTGTCCTGATATCAGCACTTTGCTCCTCATAGGTTGGAGAGGCAGTTTAAAAAAAAACACCAAAAACTGAAGGTGTGTAATGGACAGATTATTGGCCATGGAGTAAACACTCATTATCTCTGTTAAATAGGTTTTTCAGGGGTCTTTAACACTTTAAAAACCTGCACATCCTGTTTAACCAGAGATTAACCTTGTTTGACTGGAGACAACAGAAACAGCATGGGAAATATTGCCTTTTAATATGCCAATTTCAAGAGAACAGTTGTCCCTCACCAGTAATCCCCTCTGCACTGACTGGACAGCTGTAAATTGAGACTCTTTTGTCTCCTTTATGAGGGCGCCCTCTAGAGGTGATGATTTTTGAAGGGGAAATTCCAAAACTCAAGACATTTGTGATGACAGAAGAACATCTATATCTATATTTATCTAAGGCATACCCATCGCTAATCCCATGCGTGGCAACTCTTGCGAGAGTTAGCAAGCAAGCTGCCGGCAGCGGGAGAGGAAAGCGGCAGCGATGGTGGACAGGCGGGTGAGGTGGGAAACAAAATGGTGTTGCGGGGGTGGGGGTCGGTAGGGGGGAGAAAACAGTGGTAGTAGGGAGAAAACGGCGGCAGCAGGTGGGCAGGGAAGAAAACAGCCGGTGGGCGGGGGGGGGAGTCATCGGCGGTGGCAGGCGGGCAGGGGAAACTACAGGCTCAGATGCTTGTCACCTGGCCCAGCTAGTTATTGTTATTAAGCTTAAGATTTTGAATAAGTGTCCAGAAGTGGGGAACAAGAGCCTACACACACACACACACACACACACACACACACACACACACACACAAAGAGCTGGTCTTGTGGTAGCAAGCATGACTTGTCCCCATAGCTAAGCAGGGTCCACCCTGGTTGCATATGAATGGGAGACTAGAAGGGTGAGCAATGGAAGAGATTCCTCTCAGGGGATGGAGCTGCTCTGGGAAGAGCAGAAGGTGCCAAGTTCCCTCCCTGGCTTCTCCAAGATAGGGCTGAGAGAGATTCCTGCCTGCAGCCTTGGAGAAGCCGCTGCCAGTCTCTGAAGACAATACTGAGCTAGATAGACCAATGGTCTGACTCAGTATATGGCAGTTTCCTATGTTGCTATGTTCCTAATTTTTTAAAAGATGTCCACAATAAATACATTCCTAATGGCAATATTCACCAATGTGGATATTGAGGTCATTCACACAATCAAAAACTGTGTTGTACCCAGGTTTGGGAGCTGTGTGTGCTTCCCAGTTTTTGGTTGTGTAGAAGCCAGGTAGGAGGGAAAGCTACCCAGGTTTTCCTCCTACCTTGCTTCCACACAACTGAAAATTGGGAGCACACACAGCTCTCAAACCTGCGTACAACACAGTTTTTGATTGTGTGAATGACCTCATTGCATAGGGAACAGGGTAATGGGCCCACAGTGCTGGACACAAACTTGTCAATGCTACATTATGATTATCTTATATGTCTTTATATCCCAGCCCCTTCCCCTGTTCCTCGCAGGGCATGGTTTCCCAACCCTTCACCATCTTAGCTGCTCTCCTCTGAACCTGTTGCAGTTTCTCAAAATCCTTAAAATGGGTGGTGGTGGTGCAGAACGGGACACAGTATTCCAAGTGAGGTCTGACTATAGAACCGTAGGGTTTTAAAGCTGCAAGGGCCAAGAGCATAAAAAGAGAATCCAAGAGAAGGAAATGCAACAAGAGCCCACTTCAGGAAATCGCTCTGTGCCCCGCAAGATAAAAGCAGGTTTTAAATCTTTTTGCTGTTTTATTAATAGATCTCTAAGTGGAACTAAGTTGATCAAATGATCTCCCCCCACCTCCCACCCCAGGATCTTTTGCTGAACAGTCGGATACAGAATTTGCCAAGAATTCCAGGTTTCCTTCAGCTGAAAGGGGAAGAGTTGGGGAAGGGGGGAGAAGAGGGAGCAAAGTGATTGTTCGCTGGGAAGCCTTATCATAATATTTGCTCTCATCGTGATGAAAAGGATGGGTTTAAGTAAAGCAAGGAGGATTTATGCAGTGCTTCCCAAACTTCTGATGCAGGTGAGCTAGCATAGCATAGCAGCTATGAGACTGAGCTGCCAGTAAAATAGCACCTGTTGTTCACTGTATTTCCTCCTTCTTTCCTTCCTTCCTTCCTTCCTTCCTCACATCTGTATTGAGGGAAGCGCTACATAAATGCTCCTTTTACTTTGTATTTGTATCGACATGATAGAGGTGTACAGAATTATGCATGGAGCAGAGAGAGTGGGCAGAAAGAAATTTTTCTCCCACAGAACAAGAACCAGGGGTCACTCCGTGAAACTGAAGGTTGGGAAACACAATCGGGGGCTGCCCAATGTCGCCCAATGCAGATTGGGGCTCCAACACCATCACTCTCTCTCTCTGCCTGCCTTGATTTTCACCGACAACCATTTCTCTGGAGCACACATAGGTCTTGGAGCCTGGCTGGGTGCTCCTTGTATTCTGGATTTGGTCATGATTATTTATTTATTTATTTATTCGATTTCTTTTTAGAAAGCTTGTAAAGACTTGGCTTTTTACCCGGGCTTTTACATAATCGTTTTGACTGCTGCCTCTGTGTGTTTTGACCGGTTGTATTGTTTTTATGCCTGTTTTTATATGTTTTTATACTTTTTAGCTTGATGTTTTTATTGCCTTTTAATTGTAGGTTTTAACTTTTGTAAACCGTCTTGGGGTTGTCTTTTAACGAAAGGCAGTATATAAATGCATAAATAAATAAATAAATAAATAAATAAATAAATAAATAAATAAATAAATATACCGCCCTTCCAAAAATGGCTCAGGGCGGTTTACACAGAGAAATAATACATACATCAGATGGCTCCCTGTCCCCAAAGGGCTCACAATCTAAAAGAAACATAAGATAGACACCAGCAACAGTCACGGGAGGTCCTGTGCTGGGGGTGGATTCTAGTCTCCCCTTCATATGCAACCAGAGCAGACCCTGCTTAGCTAAGGGGACAAGTCATGCTTGCTACCACCAGACCAGCTCTCCTCTCCTAGTCAAGCCCCAAAGCATATTTTTGGCAGTGGGAGCATAGGATGCTGCCATATACTGAGTCAGACCACTGGTCCATCTAGCTCAGTTTTGTCTACACAGACTGGCAGATGCTTCTCCAAGGTTGCAGGCAGGAATCTCTCTCAGCCCTATCTTGGAGATGCTGCCAGGGAGGGAACCTGGGACCTTCTGCAGGCTAGTATGCAGGTGCTCGTCC
Source organism: Hemicordylus capensis (assembly GCF_027244095.1). Classification (NCBI taxonomy): domain Eukaryota; kingdom Metazoa; phylum Chordata; class Lepidosauria; order Squamata; family Cordylidae; genus Hemicordylus; species Hemicordylus capensis. The sequence continues at coordinate 11,479,174 of NC_069673.1, forward strand.
CCTGAGCTACTCCCTAAGGGGACTATCTCACCGTGCTCACGTCGTCACCCATCCAAATGCAAACCAGGTCAGACCCTGCTTAGCAAAGGGGACAACCCATGCTTGCTACCACCAGACCGGCTCTCCCCAGCACCCCTAGTAACACTTGCCAGTGCTATGACTGGACCGGACAACCGTTCATTTCCTCTCCAGGTCTTCCCTCCCGGCTTGTTTCTGCTCCTTTCTTTGGCCCTGAGAATCTGCAGTTCAGTTCCTGCCACCATCCGATCGGGCCAATCCATTCAGGTCCCTGTTAGAGCCTCGGCAGTGTATAGGCTGTGAAGGGGGTCTAAGTCTCTCTACTCTGTTGCACCGGGGAGGGATTTTTCCTCTCCGTTGTCACGTCTTCTGCAGGCATTAGCCACCAGCGGCCTTGGAGTGTTACCACCGCCATCCAGACTCAAGCAGGCAGATCACCGTCAAAGGAGCCGAAATTGCTCCATTTGAAGTAAACAGACAGCAGAGGTTACAAATTAGAAATTTTTAAGTAGCAGCAGCTGTCTCTGCCCCCCCCCAACCACCTCTTATATATATATATATATATTTTTTTCCTTCCTGGTCCACTTCTTTTCTAACCCCCCCATCTTTACCCCCTCCCCGCCCCCACCTTTCCTCCGCCGCAATTACGGCGTGATTGAAACGCCGTGAGCCGGCATCGCTGACACCTCTGTCTTTTTGCTGTAAACACGGGGAGATGAAAATAGACACTTTAAGACGCCGTGTCACATTGAGGGTGTCTCTTGTCTGCTGTGCAGTGAGATGCAAGAAGGGCGCCTGTCATTTTCCTCTCCCCCCCCCCCCCGCACGAGTGGCAGTGCGCACTCCAGCTGTCAAAAAGAGAGACTTCCAGAGCCGCAGTCTTTTCAGCTTCAGGTTGCTGTCACAAATCAAACAAAAATATTAGAGAGAGAGAGAGAGAGAGAGAGAGAGAGAGAGAGAGAGAGGCAGGCAGGCAGAGAAATAATCCATGTTAAGTTTCCTTTCTCTTTCCCAGCAAAGTGCAGGATGAATATGAAGGGAGGGGGTGCATAAAGGAGGTGGCGGTTAGGGATGAAAGCTCACATAGACACACACACACACACACACATGCACACACACAAAACCAAGCTTTTTATCAGCCCAAATTAACTTTAACACCTTCCGAAGGAAGGAACAGACAGATTAATTGGAGTGGATTAGGGTTACTGCGCGGGGTTTTACCCACCTGAGGCTTGCTTCCCGGTCTCAGCACGCCAGCATTCCCACCCTTCCGGGATTTACATTTGCCATCGGCAGATTGTGGCAAAGGGACATGTTCGCTTTGGGGGCCGCGAGCTGCAGACGAGACATGGGTGTCTTCGCCACCCTCGAGGGTGGCCCTTTCATGAGGCCTGGTGAGACAGTCACTCCAGCCCGCAGATGATTGAGCTGACAGCAGGATAGCAAGAGAGGAGAGCTGGTCTGGTGGTGGTGAGCATGACTTGTCCCCTTAGCTAAGCAGGGTCCGCCCTGGTTGCATATGAATGGGAGACTAGACGTGTGAGCATTGTAAGATGTTCCCCTCGGGGATGGAGCTGCTTTGGGAAGAGCAGAAGGTTCCAAGTTCCCTCCCTGGCAGCATCTCCAAGATAGGGCCGAGAGAGATTCCTGCCTGCAAGCTTGGAGAAGCCGCTGCCAGTTTGTGAAGACAATATTGAGCTAGACAGACGAACAGTCTGACTCAGTACATGGCAGCTTCCTATGTTCCTATGACTGCCGTGACCACCAGAGCAGTTCTTTGGGACCTGTCTGACCCTTGGAAGCTTTGATTTGCAAAGCTTTGGGGAAAGCGCCGCTCCTCTCACTCCTTGCAAAGTTTGCAATAAATGTTAGGAGAGAAGAGAAGGCTGCTAGCATTGTTAGGAACAAAGGAATATAGGAAGCTGCCATATACCGAGTCAGACCCTTGGTCCATCTAGCTCAGCATTCTCTACACCAGGGCTGTTCAACTTCGGCTCTCCTGCAGATGTTGGCCTACAACTCCCATGATCCCTGGCTACTGGCCACTGTGACTGGGGATTATGGGAGTTGTAGTCCAAAAACAACTGGCGCGGGGGCTGCGTTGAGCAGCCCCTGTCTACATGGACCGACAGCAGCTTCTCCAAGGTTGCAGGCAGAAGTCTCTCCCAGCCCTATCTGGAGATACCAGGGAGGGTTCTTGGGACCTAGATGCTCTTCCCAGAGCAGCTCCATCCCCTAAGGGGAATATCTTCCTGTGCTCTCACATGTAGTCTCCCATTCAAGTGCAAACCAGGGTGAACCCTGCACAGCAAAGGGGACAATTAATGCTTGCTATCACAAGACCAGATCTCTCTCTCCCTTAATATTCAAGGACTATGGGACAAGGCCAGGGTCGGAGCCACCATTGGGTGAACAGGTTCAAAGAACCTTGGCCGCCGCCAATCAGGGGCTGCACCTCGCGGCCCCGACATGTCACCCGTGTCTGACTTCAGGTGCAGGGGGTGTTATTTCGCTCCCAACACAGTGTGGGCCAATCTCCCTTCCAAATGAGGTCACATGGCCCTGTTTGGGAGGGAGACCTTGCCCCCTGCGTTTGATGTCAGACACGGGAAGGGGCGGGGAGAGGGGGCCATGGCAGCGGCCAAACACGGGCCACCACCAGCCTCGCTCCGCACCTGGACAAGGCAGTATCCAATCAGAATACAGAGGCAAGGCATTTGTAAGATTATAATTAGATCCAATCAGGTTTTCAAGGCGACGATGGGGTTGATCCCTGCAGGTGCGGGGGTCATTGCCACCCTTTGGCAATGAAAGGGTTTTCTACTTTAGGACGTCGATCAGAGTACATGTAATGATGGTGCTGTAAGAGCCTTAGAAGATGAGTACATCATTCCTAACTTCGGCCAGTTTGTTCAGCTGGAAGAAATAGCCTGGTTTTGTCCCTGGGTCAGACTGCCTCAGTTATGCTGAGGTCAGCAGTTGCTAGCTGACATCAGAATATGGAGGCCCCCTAGACAAGAAAAGGACAGAGGCAGAAGATACAGGGAGAAGGAAATAGGAAAGCCAGATCTGCCGCTAAGGAGTGTCCCCACTTGAGCATTGCTTGCCGGGGTGCTCTGTCCGCACTGTAACTGTGCCCAGCAGCACCCAGTTCTGTGACATTTCACTTCCACCCCAAACCCGGCCAGCTCTGGAGCTTTTCCAAATGGAGATTGAACACAACTTTGCAACAATTAGGGTTTTTTTGGGGGGTGGGGGGCAGTTCATACTAGGGAACTATTTACAGCAACATCAGGGAGGTGAGAGGAGGTGCTGTCCATACTACAGCCAGTGGCATTTCCCAGCTTTGTTTCTGACCATTTGTGGTTATTGTGTATTATACGAGTCCTTTAAAAAGTAGCACTTTGGTGCAGTACGCAAAACGGCTCAATTCAAGGCACTTCCTGCCTTAGTAAAGCGGCCAGGTTTTTCACACAGGGCTTTTAAAGCCCTTTAACTAACATCTCCTCCAGAACGGACTTACCCCTGGACTTTGGGGCCGAAGTCCAAGACCTCCACACACTCTGGGTCCCCAACATCCTCTTTAGTCTGTCCTGGGTGGTATGTTTTGTGCCTTCCAGAACCTACGTGTTAAAAAATGATGCCTAATTTGAAGCGGGGAGGGGGCTCCAAAGGCCTTTAGGTCCAGGCTCCAAAATTACCTAGGAGCACCTCTGATCTGTTCACATATCGGCCAGATTTACCCCAAAGCCTCTGCGAGTTATCGGGGAGCAGTTTGCACACAATTTGAGTTTTTCGCTGCACGTTAGAGTGTCGCCCGAATTATATCCAGGGGTTAAAAAAAAAAAAATTCCACTTGCATCGTTTTGGGGGGACAAATTTGAGTTCGCAATAAAACCTCCCCGTAAACTCACGGTCAGGCCTGCTGCGTGCAAAAGTCCCAGTCTGGGAAAGATCCTGGCTCAGTTATCAAGAATAATTCGTTGATCGCTGTAACTGTTTCCCGAACTCGGCGCAGTGGCTCAAGTTGGATGTCCGTGAGGATCAAAGGGAGGGAGGCTGGGTTGACAGCCCAGAAGGAAGGGCGTAGTTAGGGGAGAGGGGGCCCGTGTTTGCCGCTCTCTCCGGCATCCCCTTGGAATGAGGGCGATAATGAAGAAAATAGGGAGGGGTGTTGCTGGGGGGCCCTCAGGAGCTCAGGGGCCCGGGTTCTTTGAGCCCATTCGCTCAATTATAGCTACACCCCTGGAAGGTACCGTTGCAACCCCCCCCAAGGTAGCCTCCATTCTTCACAGCTGACGTGATGGGCTTTCCCCCCTTCTTCTTCCTCCTTGGAAGAGTTGGCGGGGGGAGAGAAAGAGAGGGGAGGATTTTTCAGACCCCCATGACTTTGCCCTGCGTGGCTCGTTTAATTACAGGTTTTCAGTCTCAGACCGGTGGGCCCACGTCGGCGGGGGGATCGGCTCCTCAACCCTGTCATTTAGCCTCGTCGGAGTGCCTCTTCAAAGAGGGGAATCTAGAAATTTTCTCCACAAGGTGCGGAGTGGACTGTCTCGGCCCCAGCAGGACTATAATGACAGATGCATTTTATGGCACGCTGCGACTGAATGGAGCCAGGACCAAGGCTCCTTCTGTCAGCCCAATCATTATTTTTTGTCATTTCCTGACAGTTTGGGTCTCATTCATTTCTCTCTCTCCTTCCTCCCCCCCACTCTCCTTACTCCCCCTGCCTGGCAAAATGGCTAGGTATCTACGAGACCCCAGCGGGGACGATCCTCCACCATGCTCATTTAGACATTGAGGCCTTCACTATGGACCGGGAGGTGCGTAAAGTCAAGCAAGGACTCGCCATGAAATTTGCCGAACTGGTGTACAACGGTACGTAACCCGACACGTCCCCCTGCCCCCCTCCTCCTCCCGAGAGCATCTCTGGTTTCTTTGGCTTCTCTTCAGGGCTGTAATGGGCAATATCACGAGCTGGGTCTCAGAAGTAACATTCTGAGATCCAGCTGCTAATATTGTTCTTTCCGTATGTGGGGGATCGCCGATTGGTTCCAAAGCTATTTTATTTGGCCTTACCGAAAAACATTCTGTCCCATTTTTAAAGAGGGAGATTCCACACTTCTATGCTACAGCTCTCTTTTCAACCTTGTATGTGATATGTAAATGATAGTTGCAAGATTTAGCCAGCTACCTGTCTAGAGTCACCAAATAAAAACATCCTAATTGACTAGAAAGGTGCCTCCAAATCTGCGGGCAGCAGATTTCATTTTTCAAAAAATATTTTCAATACCAGCACTCTTCCTTCTCTTGCATGCAGGAGGTAATGCCTCTTCGAAGATGATTCTTGCTATGATGTGCATGTGCAGATGGCAAGTGCTGCCTTAGAAGAGGCATTCTGCCTTCTCTGACATAGGATGGAATGCCTCTTCTAAGATGATTCTGTGATGCACATGTGTAGATAGCAAGTGGTGTTGTAGAAGAGGCAGCTGTTAAACTCATTGTGACATCAAAGCCATTATACCAGTCCCCGTCCCTCTCTCAGACCTATTTGCATGCCTAGCAACCAGCACATCTCACACTAAGGAAAGTGTCATATTTAGTAGGTCCAGTAGCAGATAGCGTGTGTTTATTTGCATGGCGGGTTTTTTGGTGTTTTCTTTACAAAATTCAGACATAAAAATCAGAGCAGTGGATGACTCCTAATGCTTTGGTCCTGCTTTGGGGGAGTGGGTAATTAGATAAAATTCTGCAAAAGGGGGCAAGATTGATGTGATTGTACAAACAGGTTTGTATAGTGTTTCGCCAATTGCACACCAGTAAACCGTCACAACAAAAATAATCTTGATGCCACCATACATACAACTAGCTCAATGATACAGCATTTTTGTAGCATTTATTAATACATATGTATGCACTGATAACCTAGAAAGGAAAAAGATGCAGATTCACTTACTTACTTACTTACTTATTACATTTCTATACCGCCCTATCCGTGCAAAGTCTAATGCGTGCAAAGGGGTGGGACTGAAAGCATGCAGTCATATATGCTTCACTTCTGGAGTTTTAGAAATGGTCCTTGTTGTTAACCTGAAATTTGAGGACAGTGTCATGCAAGACAGGGTGGAAAAGAGAAACGATAATAGAACAGGACAGGGAAAAATTGTATCATCCTGACCTTGGGCCCTCTTTGAATGAGTCACCTCTACTCGTTTTCCTACCCACCCACCCTGGGTCTCTGTTTACACAGCCTGGCCAGAACAGGAGAGATACCGGATTTGTTGTAAGAGCTGCACAATTTGATGCTCTGGGAAGACATTTGGAGTGTCTCACTGCATATACGCTCCAGTTAGATGTGAATGGAATGTTCCAAAAACGAATTGCAGAAGAGGCAGACCCAGGCAAATACGTCTGCAACTCCATGGCATGTGTTTGTTTCTCTCCCTTTCCCATCTTCCTTATGGAAGGAAACTTGCTATGTAGCACTGAGCCCACACTGGGGCACTGTGCCTTCTTCCTGTGCTTGAGAACCTGGTGGTTTTGCGAGAGAAATGGACGCAAATGGGAGAGGTTTGTAAAGGTAGCACCTAAGGAGGCCTTTACAGGGGGACAAGGAGGTTGTTACCTCTGACATTTCAATCAGCCGTGTGGCTGGCAGGGCGAGCCATTACTGAATTGCTGCAATTTGGAGAGTGAAAAGAAAAGAGGGACAGAAACAGTGGCTGTGTGAGAGGTCGGAAGTTGGGGCATTCAGCATGGGAACTAACTCCAGGAAGGTCCCCGATCGATCGATCCACACATCCCTCCTAGGATTCTTTTCCAGACAACTAAGAATCTGTACGTCTTTCTCAGCATTATATTCCTGCTAACTCTGATCCAGAGACAGTAATGCTGCAAAAGTAAAAGTAAAGTGTGCCGTCAAATCGGTTTCGACTCCTGGCAACCACAGAGCCCTGTGGTTGTCTTTGGTAGAATACAGGAGGGGTTGACCATTGCCTCCTCCCGCGCTGTATGAGGTGACTGTCAAGCAAGTAATGCTGTATGGCCATGCTTTGCAAATTGTCTATCACCGTTTGGTCCTTTCCACAGTGCTGAACCCACAAGGTCTGGTGGCTGATGAGTCCAGGCAGCACCATGGACAGTGACATGGGGCATGTTGATCCAACAGCCGCCAGATGAAGACTGAGCTCTTAAATACCTCTGAGCTCCGTCTGCTCAGGCTAGGCTCCACCTCTCTGCCTGCAGAGATGCAGTCTTAAAGGGACAGCCGCCTGGCTTGGAGTTTGGCACTCCTCCACCTTTCCAGCTGATCCTGCCTTGCCCGTTACTGACACTGATAGATAGATATAAGTTTATCCGGTCATTGGCCAGCAAACATTTACAATAAAACAGTACGCATTTTACAAATAATATACTGTAACAGAACCTGGCCATGACAGAGTGTCCACAGTGTCCACATTAGTTAAAAGATAATTTAAATAAAATTCATCAGACCGGCCAGGCAAATTACACTTGGGGGACGGCTTGGGGGCAGGGCTGCTGCAAGAGAAACACACACACACCCACACACACCCGCAGCAGCACCCCACGAGGTCAACACAGCCATCGGTGGTGGCAAGTCATTACATTTAAAACTCAGTTTTAAAGGGGGCCCCCCCGCCACCCTCAAACTGGGCCCGAACCTGCTGGGCCAATTCGGCTCAACCTTGAACCGAACCGGGCCCAGCTCAGCTCAAGGCCGAGCCTTCGAGCCGAGCCGGTTCGAGCTCAGTTTTGGGCTGGCTCACACACCCCTACCCAAGCGCGTGAGACAAAACATCAAAGAGGTAACACTCACACGCCAGTATAAAACATACTTTTTAAAAAAAACCAAATCAAACAAACTCGCATTTGTGCCCTCCAGGCTTATGGAAGCCCCAGCAAACAAGGGAAACAACTGTCTGGCAAGGAGTGGGGGGGGGAAAGCATTTTTCTTTAAAAAGCAAGCCAAATAACAATAAATATTGCAAATCACAGAGGGTTCTGCTCAGCAGTGGGAGCCTGCTGGAGGCCCGGCTTTCATGCCCCTGTCTTCCTTAAACACCTAATTATTGTAACTAGTCTCTCTGAATTTAAGGCAATTAGCGGTTGTCATTTCCCCCTTACCCCCGCAAACCCCCCTCCCCATCACGCTGTGGGAAAGGTGGCTTTACAGAATAGGCTCCCCCCCACCATTTTGTTCTCTCTCTGCCAGGTAGAGGCCAGGTGTTTGAAATGGCACGATCTCCATGGGCGTCTCTCGTTGCAAGGATTAGAACCAGACTCTGCTGTTACAAAGTAGGCAGGCTATTACGGGGGGGGGGGGGGGACGGGGACATTTTGAGCAGGGGATATTTTTGAAGAGCGGGCGGGGGAGCAGGAGAACGAAGCAGAGGAAAGGAGATAGCTCTGATTTGGAAGATAATCACTTCCTTCGATATCCGCCTGGGTATTTAAACACTAGCAAAATGCTCATCCTTACCGTGGATCTCCCACATTTCTGAGAGCAGTTTGATTTCGGATAGCAATTTAGTTTCTGACGTCAGCGGATCGCTCGATTAAAACTGGAAACACCTTTCACTCTTACATAGGAAGCTGCCTTATACAGACCCCAGTCCATCTAGCTCAATATTGTCTACACCAACTGGCAACGGCGCTCCAAGATTTCAAGCAAGAGTCTTTTGCGGCTGATTGAAAAGTATACAGTGTACTGTGCTTGATTGGCCAGCAAACTCGCCTGACCTGACCCCATAGAAAATCTATGGGGCATTGCCAAGAGAAGGATGAGAGACATGAGACCAAACAATGCAGAAGAGCTGAAGGCCGCTAATGAAGCATCCTGGTCTTCCATAACACCTCAGCAGTGCCACAGGCTGATAGCATCCATGCCACGCCGCATTGAGGCAGTAATTGCTGCAAAAGGGGCCCAAACCAAGTGCTGAATACATATGCATGCTTATACTTTTCAGAGGTCCGATATTGTTCTATTCTACAATCCTTGTCTTCTTGGTTCCATGTAATATTCTAATTTTCTGAGATTGTGGATTTAGGGTTTTCATGAGCTGTACGCCATGATCATCACAATGATAACAAATTAAGGCTTGACTTCTCTCGCTTTGCATGTAATGCGTCTGTCTCATATATCAGTTTCACCTTTTAATTTGCATTACTGAAATTAATGGACTTTTGCACGATATTCTAATTTTCCGAGTTTCACCTGTAGAAAAGAATTTCTTTCTCCCTGCTGGCAGCTAGCTTTCTACACAAAAGAACTTTTTTATTTAGTGAAGGAGCATTCCTCCTGACAGATTCCCCCTCCCCTTACAGCCTCCAGTGCTCCAGCCCACCCATAAGTGGACCATCTCAGTGAGACCGAGGCACAAAGGATACCTTGATCTGCTCCAGTTGTAAAGCTAACAACGGGGAGGGGTCAAATTGGCTGTTTCTCCTTTGCTTGAGATTAGAGAGACAAAACTTCTTGACCATTGGAGACCCACCAAGAGGGCATGGCTTTCATCCTCTCTCTGTTTATCTCACTGCCTTTCTTAAGTCTTAATGAGCTTAGTGGGCTAATGAGCGACAGTGATGACAGCTAAACAGGAGTGTGGGGTGGTGGTGGTTCTGCAGCTCTCTCGCCCCCAGCAAGAGGCGGATGGTGCACAGTACGGAAGAGAACTCCACTGGCTTTGTCTTGAAGGTCTGTGGAGTATCCCACCTTCTAACGCTGAGCCGGTTCAGATCTGAACGTAAACACAGCCCTGCGGGATCAGGCCCAAGCAGGCCCGTCTAGTCTAGCATCCTGTTTCACACAGAGGTCCACCAGGTGCCACTGGAAGCTTACGGGCAGGAGTTGAGGGCATGCCCTCCCTCCTGCTTACTCCCTTGCAACTGCTACTCAGAGGCATCCTGCCTCTGAGGCTGGAGGTGGCCTATAGCCCTCCGACTAGTAGCCGTCAATAGACCTCTCCTCCATGAAATTATCCAAACCCCTCTTCAAGCCATCCAGGTTGTTGGCTGTCACCACATCTGGTGGCAGAGAGTTCCACAAGTGGATGATGCGTTGTGTGAAAAAGTACTTCCATTTGTTGGTCCTAGATTTCCCGGCAATCAATTTCATGGGATGACCCCTGGTTCTAGTGTTATGGGAGAGGGAGAAGAATTTCTCTCTATCTACTTTCTCCACCTCATGTGTGATTGTATAGACTTCGATCATGTCTCCATCTGGTCAGATGGGAGACAGCCCAGGAGCCCCGTGTAAACTGCTTTGTTTTCCATGGTGGAAAAGAGGCAGGGTAAACTCAATGTAATATAATAAATGAGCTGAACCCGCACAGAGCATCTGTGCACTAGGACTTTGTTGCTCTCCTTGGTGCCTGCAACAGCCCCTGCTATATTGCTCTGTATCAGCCACCCACTCTCAGCCGCCCCCTCCCCGCCACTCGCTCACCCCTCCCCACTGCTCGCTTGCATGCCCCCTCCTCACTGCTCGCTTGCATGCCCCCTCCTCACTGCTCTCTCGCTCACTCGCCCCCTCCCCAGCACTCACTTGCTCACTCGCCCCTCCTCGCTCCGCTTCCCTATCTGCATATGGAATCCCCACTGCCCAATCACCTCGGTGCTTCTGTTCTGTTGCCTCCGATTGGTAAAGCACTGTGTGGGCGGAGCTTGCTATGCACGACCTTAGTGTAATAGAGAGAGAGAAACTGGGGTTGTGGGGCTCTCTCCAACCTAGGACACAGTGGAAGGGAACGGCTGCAGCTCAGAGGTAGAGCATCTGCTTTGCATACAGAAGGTCCCAGGTTCAATCCCTGGCAGCATCTCCAGGTAGGGCTGGGAGAGACTCCTGCCTAAAACCATGGAGAGCCTCTGCCAGGCAGTGCAGACAATACTGAGTTAGCTGGACCAAGGGTCTGACTCAGTATGAGGCAGCTTCCAAACATAGGAAGCTGCCATATACTGAGTCAGACCATTGGTCCATCTCGCTCAGTATTGTCTACACAGACTGGCAGCAGCGTCTCCAAGGTTGCAGGCAGGAGTCTCTCTCAGCCTTATCTTGGAGATGCTGCCAGGGATTGAATCTGGGACCTTCTGCATGCAAAGCAGATGCTCTACCTCTGAGCTACAGCCCCATCCCATAAAACACTTCCAGTTTCCGTAGGAAGCTGTCTTCTACTGAGTCAGACCATTGGTCCATCTAGTTCAGGATTGTCTTCACCTTCTGAGACCTTCTGTAGGTCTGGGAAAGACTCCTGCCTGAAACCTTGGAAAGCTGCTGCCATTCAGAGTAGACAATACTGAGCTAAGTGGACCAATGGTCTGACTCAGTATAAAGTAGCTTTCTATGTTGACTTCAGTCATGACCTCAGGTTGGAGCTCATTCAGGAGAGGCTACCTGAGTCTGTATGTGTGTGTGCATATGCCCAGGAGCCTCTTCAAAAAGAGAGTGCGAACACTGATTCGCAGTATCACCCACTGTGGTTGGCAGGCTGCACACAGCCTGTATTGGCTAGGCCTGGTATAGAGACTGGGGACATGGGCTTCTGCTTCTGCCTGCCTAGTCAAGCAGGACATTCTCCCTGCTGCTAAGTGCTAACCTTAGAGCAGGGGCGTATCTAGGGTGGGGCAGACAGGGCACGTGCCCCGGACGCCACTTGAAGGGGGTGCAATTTTTTTAAATTATTATTATTATTTTTTAAATGGCCACTGAAAACAAAATGGCCACTGTGCATCCTCAAATGGCCTCTGTAAGGCCCTAGGCCATGCCAGGCCTCACAGAGGCATTTGAGCATGCACAGCAGCCATTTTGTTTTCAGCGGAGATATAAATGGCTACCACACATACTCAGATGGTCCCTGCAAAGCGCTAGAGGCCAGCGAGGGGAGGGGAAACCTTTGCAGACCCACCCCACATCCTTTAGGAAGCCCCCGAAGGGGCTACAGGTATTTTTTTTTAAATTTCATATGTCACTGTACACATATTCAGTTTGGCACTATGTACAGAGAATCAGGGCTTGTGAATACTGAGCTGAAGCTTATGGGCTAGGATTGTATTCATTTGCTCATACTTTGCTTCTTGTGATAAGTGAGTTAAATGTGATGTCTTAATAATATAGCTATTTAAGGGTGAGTTTGTCTTTGAATCAGTGTGAAATCCTTAATATTAAGGCCCACTGGGAGTTTCTTGCTCTCTTTCTCTCATTTTAACTGTCTTTCTGAAATACTAGAATATATTCCAAGCAGTGACACAGTTTACTCTGCATATCCTTTAATTATTTTCAGAGTAGCTGGGAAAAGTCAAATTCTCCATTTATTTTTAAAACTTATGTAATAGTGATGCTACAATGCATAGCAGAGAATTAGACATTAGTTTCCCAAGTACACCTCCACATAGTATTTTGGTATTTCATGAGCCCCAGCATACTGAAATTTGTCGTTTTCCAGCATTTTTTGGACTGGCTACGTCCACTGCTAAATAGTTTTTGAAATATGAAAAGATTAACGAGCTTGACTTGTATTTTTCAGCTGATATCATGGTAAAGTTATCTGAAAGATGGGTGTCAGATGTTTGTACAGGGGGAGCAATTTCAGTGCTTGCCCTAGGCGCTATTTTCCCTATATACGCCTCTGCCTCCGAAGCAGAGAGCACGCACTCCAGGTCTGGATTCAGGTGCTGTTGCTCACGGGCCTTTTTCAAACAACATGCACCCTGAATCTGCAAATGGACACATTTAGCGCAGTCCAATTGAAAGCGTCGTGTGATCCAGGCCCCAGTTGGTCCCCACCCCCACCCCAGTTCTCCCCACTTCCGGATTAGCAGTCTGTTTGATTGGAGGGATATCCTCTGGATGCAGCCCTCAAGATGGCCATGAGACAGAAAAAGGTAGGCTCCGAGGCAGTGGTGCTCTTTGGACTTTCGGGTGGAGGTCCAGCGACCCATGCAGGCCTGGGGGGCCTCTGAATGCTAAACATGCAAAGTGTGGTATTTCTCTGCAAGTCAGTGAGAAGTATATTATACAGAATCTCTTCTAAAATAAAAATAAAAAGAGTTTCCAGCTTTCCCTGAGCATGTTCTGGTGTGAAATATAATGCATTGCAGCAGATGTGGTGGGGGGAGGCCTTTAGGTCCAGGCTCCAAAATTACCTAGATGCACTTGTGGGAAAGGGGGACGGTGCGTAACTTGCGGGCAGGGTCCTCCAGTGGGCAGGGGGTCTCCAAAGGCCTTTAGGTCCAGGCTCCAAAATGATCTAAGAGCACCTCTGCTCCGAGGTCCTTCCCAGACTAGTCAATAATATCACTGTGTTTTGGCAATTCTCTGGTGACCTTCCCATGTGGGGTAGGATGGCAAAGGGGAATCCGAATCCACTTTCTTGCCCTTGAGGATTTCACAGCCTCATCAAAAACTCATTTAAACAAAAGCCGATTTAAGCCTCACCTGTGAAAACACCCGCAGGTATGTTAAGCCTTCTGAGCTCCATCACTCAGAGAAAATGTAAGCTGGAGCCCATGGGATCCTGAAAGACCACCACGCCCCACTCCAAGAGGCCTGCTGCCTCTTGCTTTTTTAGCTGCTGCATCACACTGCTGGCTCCTGTTCAACTCAACCACTTTCTATCTGGGGGTGGCCCTATCCACCTCCAGCACAGTTCCTCCAGTGACTGTTGCTGGTGTCTATCTTGTGTGTCTTTTTCTATTGTGAGCTCTTTGGGGGACAGGGATACTTTTTTTAAAAATTATTTATTATTTCTCTATGTAAGCCACTATGGAAACTTTTGTTGAAAAGTGGTATATAAATATTTGTTGTTGTTGTTGTTATTTTACATGTACTGCTGCCAAGCCAGGTTCCCCCCATCCAAAACTTGTGCACATTTGGTTTTTCCTGCACAGGACTTTACATCTGTCACTGTTGAGCTTCACCTTGTTGGTCTGGGACCAGTGTCCGGGCCTGTCCAAATAAGTCTGAATCTTGATTCTGTCCTCTGAGGTGTCACCTGCCAAGAGTATAATTGCAGAGATAGGCAACGTGTTGCTCTCCAGATGTTGCTGAACTACAACACCCACCCCACCCCACCCCCAGCCAGTGTTCTTTCTAACAGGGATCCCCAGATGTTGTGGACTACAACTCCCAGAATCCCCAAGCAAAAGCCATTGCAGCTGGGGATTCTGGGAGTTGTAGTCAACAACATCTGGGAATCCCTGTCAGAAGGAATGCTGCCCCCAGCCACAATTTATTAAGAGAATGTCTTCTTCGTCATGAACCCCACCGCCTATTGAGATCTCCAGGAGAGGTCCGTCTGCAGTTGCCACTGGCTCATCTGGTGGCTACTCGGGGACAGGCCTTCTCCGTTGCTGCCCCAAAGTTTTGGAATGTGCTCCCTATTGAAATGAGCCTCCCCATCTCTGACAATTAAAAAAAAAACCTTTAAAGTTTTTTAAAAGATCTTTAAAAATCTGTTCACCCAGGCTTTTAATTAAATACTGTTTTCATTGTATTAACATTGTTTTAAAACATTGTTTTAAAGTTTTTAAATTGTTCTAATGTGTTAATTTTCTGTCATTTATTTTTAACATGTTTTAAATGTTGTTGTCATTTATTTTGTTAGCTAATGTTTTAAATTTTTGTTCTTTATTTATTTTGTTCTGTTGTGAACCACCCAGAGACGTAGGTTTTGGGCAGTATAAAAGTGTGTTAAGTAAGCAAGCAAGTAAGTAAATAAATAAAAATGCTGGGGATGATGGGAGTTGTAATTCATCAACATCTGGAAAGCCACACTTTGCCTATCCCTGTGCCAGAGGTTCTCACCCCAGATCCCTGGTGGAGAGGTCTCTTCTGTTTTTCACACCCTGCTGGTTCAAGCTCACCTTGGCCACAAAGGCACTTAGATCCTCCTGCCAAAAAAGAGATGTCTTTGCCATTGAATGAGGTGAAATGTCTGTGTGCATTGCACCTTAATATATGTGCTGTGTGCAGTTGCGAATCAAATCTGCACTGTGAAAATGACATATCCGCTCGGTATCCCCCCATCATGCAGGGAAGCAAAAATAGCCATGGGGATAATGAGATAGGTTGCATACATCACTCTGTATGAGCAGCCATCCTCATCCGGAGCACTTGGGCTAGTTGCTCGCCATCTTTTCCTATCCCTGCTAACTGAACAAGAGACACCTTTTAAAGTGATGGTTCTCTAATATTTAGCAGGGAGAGAGAGAGCAACTGACCCCATCCATCCCCAGCATAACATCCCTCCAGTGCCTGTTGCTGGTGTCTACCTTATGTTTCTTTTTTTAGATTGTGCACCCTTTGGGGACAGGGAGCCATCTTACTTATTTATCGTTTATTTTCCTACGTAAAAACCACGTTGAGAAGTTTTGTTGGAAAGTGGTATCTAAATACTCGTCCTCGTCATTTTCCTTCCCACTCTGAGAAGCGGGTGGACTGCACAACTCAGCCCTCCGGCCGTTTATGGACTACAACTCCCATTATCCCCTGCCACAGTGGCCAATAAACAGGAATGGTGGGGGCTGGAGGATAACATCTGGAGGAGGGCTAGAGTTGTGCAGCCCTGGTTAGAGTCTCAATCCACTTCCCCCCCAACCAAGACAATAGCAGAGCAGCCGAGCTAGATAGACAGATTGCCCGGGCCACAGTTCTCCATGAAGGAGGGTAAGCTGAGATGGGCGTGCATGCTTGAGTGAGTGACAGCACCACCAGGTTACCTGAGAAATGAAAGCGGCAGGGAAGGTGAGCCTACCTGAAACATATGGGTCCTGATTCCCGAGCCCGATAAATACCCCGAGGTCAACACCTCTGCCTTCTTCTCCTGGGGCTGGTTAGCTTCCTTGTCTGTGATCTGATGTGACAGAGGAGCAGCCCAGCTTAAAATATCGCTCAGCAAAGCAGTCTGTTTCTAAGGTAACTTCTTTGTTAAGGAGGGAAGATCTTGTCTGGGAGAGTTTGGTCCCACCATTTCAGTTCCCTTTTTGGTCCTCTCCGGCTCGTCCCCCTGGTTGGGAGACTATTGAAGCTCCGGGGAATTGACTGTGTCACTGTTGCTGCTCTTGCATCGAGGCACGAGAAGGTCTAGTGGGGGCGACGAAGCACACCTGAGTGCTTTTAACCATCTGCCCCCAACAGCACACCTGCCTGGTTTCAGGTGGTCCCCAGATGGTCTTTGGTAATGATATCTGTACAACAGAACATTAGGAATGGGCAATCACAATAGAACTGGGACAGGGCCGTAGAAGCTCACTGGAAGAACATTTTCTTTGCAGGCAGAAGGTCCTGAGTTTAATCCCTAGTGGCATCTCCAGGTAGGGCTGAGATCGACTCCTGCCTGAAACCTTGGAGAGCTGCTGCCAGTTAGTATAGTGACAATAAGACAGCTTCCTAAAAATCACCACATTTATTTAGGGGACAGGGTTTAGCTCACTGATAGAGTATGTGTGTTGCAATCAGAAGGTCCCACGTTCAGCCTGCAGGTATAGCTGGGAGAGACACCAGCCTGCACCCTTGGAGAAGCTGCTGTGTAGACAATACTGAGCTAGATGGACCAAGGGCTCTGACTCGGAATAAGGCAGCTTCCTGTGTTTCTATACTTGGGCAGGGATTATAGCCTTCGCTAAGCAGGGTCTGCCTTGGCTTGCAGTTGGATGGGTGACTACATGTGAGTGCTGTAAGATATTCCCCTTAGGGGGTGGAGTCATAGCTCAGTGGTAGAACATCTGCTTGGCATGCAGAAGGTCTCATGTTCAATCCCCGGCAGCATCTCCAGGTCGGGCTGGGAAAATCTCCTGCTTGAAATCTTGGAGAGCTGCTGCCAGTCAGTGTAGACACGACTGAGGTCTTCTGGTGGGGGAGGGAGGATAGATTGTACCATTTCAGACTGTATGTGTGTGCATGCCTTTTTAAAAAATTGCTCTCTTGCATACCACGTTTCTTGCAAGTAAAAAAAAAGAAGCTAACCTATCAGGAACAGAGCTGTTATCCCAGCCTGCTCTCTGCTGGCTTAGGTTTCTAATTGCAGAGCCTTTTAATTTTGAAGAGGAAGCAAGTGAACATGTGCTCCCCAGCTCTCCATCTGGAATGGCACAATCCATTCTACCACCTCCAGACTATTTCACTTCCTGAAGGCCAGGTCCTACCGTATTTACCTGACTGAAAGAGACTAGGTTTCCCCCAAGTTCTTTGATGTTAAAAATTGAGGGGGTCATCTTAAATTCAGAGTTCTCTTCCTTTGGGGTAAAGATGGGAATTGATTGATTGATTGATTGATTGATTGATTGAGTGCCGTCAAGTCGGTGTCGGCTCTTAGCGACCACATAGATCAGGGATTCTTAGCGTTGGGGCCCCAGATGTTATTGGACTTCAACTCCCATAATCCCCAACCAAAGGCCACTGGGGCCGGGGATTATGGGAGTTGAAGTCTGATAAAATCTGGGGACCCAACGTTGAGAACCCCTGACATAGATGATCTCTCCAGGATGATCTGTCTTCAGCTTTACCTCTTCAGGGTATATAATCTATATTTTTAAGTGGGTTGGCTTAAATTCAAAGTTGTCTTCTCTTTAGGTAAATACAGTAGTGGTGTTCAAGCAGCGTTGCAATGGACAGCAGCCTACAGCTAATACATTTTGGCGGCTCCCAGCAGCCCCTGCCACCATCACTGCCACTGCTAGCCTCCACAACCTGTCTCCCTCCTTCCTCGTCAACACCGGCAAAGAACATGGGGTCAAGGGAGCCACAGGCCTCCACAGCCACCAGCCCACCTCTCTCCTTCTGCCCTTACACGGGCTAATGATGTCATTGGCTGGTCACACCTGCTGGGCACTGATGTCATTGGCCCTCGTCAGTGATGGAGAAGCCAATGATGGCGGAGGGAGTCAGGCGGGAGGGCGGACGGCTTCCCTGCCCCTGGCCCATATCCGCTGGCTCTTGCCTGGCATAAATGAGCAAGGGGAACGGGCAGTCACAGAGGCAGGCAGGTCCCCAGCCCCATCGGCCCCTCCCACCCCCAACCCTGATCCCGTTAGTTGGCCTGTGTTCAGTCACCCAGTGGTCGTTCCATCCCTGACTGGAGCCCAATGGAGCCAGCTTCGGGAAACGGCAGGCGGCAGCCATCTTGGAGACTGTGTTCAGGCCACCTAATGGGGTCGGGGCTGCGGGGTGGGTGCCAGTGGGGCTGGGTCCTGCATGCCTCTGTTGCTCCCTTTTTTGAACGTAGGCTCATAGGGAGCAAAACAGAAGGAACCCCTGCAGGCCTTCAAGGGCCTGATGTGACACTTCCTGGCAGGGGCGTAGCAAGGTTGGAGTGGGCCCAGAGACAAGAATTTAAAATCCACCCCCCCCCCGAAGCTCAGCTCATGAAGTAAAGAAATCTTAAATGAGGCTGAATAGTGGTAACAAAAAGCATAGTAAAATCTATCTATCTATCTATCTATCTATCTATCTATCTATCTATCTATCTATCTATCTATCTCCTATGTGCCACAACAGAACATCATCCTAAATTGTTTTTTAAAAGGTTTTTAAAATTGTGGATGATCATGCAAGTCATTTAACGGTACTCGAGAAAGACATGCTGTTCTGGTCGCTCCAGGTCTTAACACTCACATCAGTTTCGGAGGATGAATACAACGGAAGGAAGCCCGGGCGGCTGCGCGGCTGGGGGAGTCAATCATGTGACTTCCCTCGGGGGGGGCAAGGCAGTGGGCCCCCAGGCAACTGTCTCCCCTTGCCCTATTGTAGTTACGTCCCTGCTTCCTAGACAGGGACGCCTGAAGTCAAGGCAAGCCCCAAGGGAGGAGGGCTGCGTTGCTGGGTCACAACTATTTTACGTCTTCAGCGACTTGATTCCCACTGGAATGACGACTAATCCTGTCCTCTTCCTTCCCTCTCCTGTAGGGTTCTGGTACAGCCCAGAGTGTGAATACATCCGCCACTGCATTGCCCAGTCCCAGGACCTAGTGGAGGGGAAGGTCCAGGTCTCTGTCTTTAAGGGCAACGTCTACATTTTGGGCAGGGAGTCGAGCCAGTCCCTCTACAACAAAGAACTGGTGAGGTAAGCATCTCTCTTGCAAAGCACATCTGCAGTGTGGACTTAAACAGAATCCTCCTTCTAGAGACGTGCCAAGCATCTTCGCTGTGTCTAGTGCCTGGCAGGGTAACATACAAGAAGAAAGGTCTCTGCTCCTAAGGAGATTACAGATTACATGCAAGCCATCACTTGATGCTCCAATCACTGTGGTGAACCTGTATGTGTGAAAGCCCTTCAGGAAGACAGGTAATGCCCTCTGCAGCATCACGGTGCCTTTTCGGGCAGGTGAACCATTTCCAATTCCAACGTTCTCCATAGGATTGTCCGCTGATTAAAGAGACCTTAGTCCATTGCCCGTCTGAGGTTTAATCAGTTGGCGAGCTGATGAAGTGAGTGTGCCTATGTGGATTAATGTATCTGAGCTTTGATAGAAAAATACAGACGGAATGATATGCGGATTAATGAATTAGTTGATAAGCTGTCATATAGTTATCCTGTCCATCCTTCAAGGATCTCAGGACAGCCTGCAGAATCTCCCCTTCCTCCTTGAGGCAGATCACAACCCTAAACATTACTAACTGGAGACACATTTTAAATGATCAGCTTTTAAAACAAAAAACAAAAAACACCACCCAGTCTAGCTGACTAACTGATCTTGTTCTAAAATGTTAAACTAGAAGCGTGAATTATGGTTTAACTTCAGAGATATTGCCTCCTTTGAGCTGAGATTTTTAAAAAAATATTAAGTAGGATCTTGTTTAAAAGTTGAATCAATTGCTATTTCTATACTTCCCCCCCGCCCCGATTTTATGCTGTTGTCTGCCTGCTTCTCTCTTCCCCCGTCTTCCCTCCCTATCACGCTTCAGCCTCGCTCTTTCAATCCTTCTAAACACTTTATAAGCCATAAATATACCCAAATCAGTTTAGATCAGTCAGAGTAAATGTCAAATTATCCTCTCCTTTTCTGTCTCTGGCTCTTTCCTCCCTCCCCCTCGAAATCAACAGCTCCTAATAATCCGTCCCAACCCTTCATTATGGTTAGCATTCTCATGTGGGGAGATTAAATGAATAACGCAAAAAGGAGAGAGTGAGAGATGGAGAGAGAGAGAGAGAAAGAGGGAGAGGAAAAAACTCAGAAGCACTTATTCTCCCTGCGTCTCCAGCCATTTTCCTTTTCTTTTTGATTTCTACATCGTTGGGTTGAAAAGCGTTTTGAGTGACGGCATCACGGGAACCCGAGAGAGAGCTGTGAGCGGTGCATCGCACAAAAAATGCCTTCGCACAGTAGGTAGAAAGTAACGTAATTATAGAGCAGGTCAGAACCACTTGGATGAGCAAAAATAAAAGCGCAGAGGTTTTTCTACAGCCCGTCAGGGGAGGTAAAATCATTGTAAACTCTCTCTCTCTCTTTTTTTAAATTTAGGGGGGGGGGGGACCACAGTTTTTGCAATTTCTGGAAAATGAAGAGGGTTTTTGGTGTGTGTGTTTTCCCCCTTGTGGGAAGGAGATGGGAAGGAACTCGCTGAATTTGGGGTTTGTTTGTGTGGAGTTGTGCGTGTTTAAATCTTGCCATTATTAAAGCCCCCAGGATTTTCTTTGAAATGATTGTGTCAGCTTCTTGCTAAACTAAGCGTAGTCAATGGGGCCGACATTTACTGGCTTTGTGAATGGGACATATTTAGCCGAGCCTTGGGCTGCAGTGGAATTCTGGGAGATTGGATGTGGGCACCAGTGGGACCTTCTCTCCACCATCCAAGACTGAAAAGCCAATTCATGCTCTCAGCAGCCCCATTCATACATGAATGCAGTGATGGCCAGTGATTCCATGATAGCGGGCCACTATGGTCCCTAGACATTGGCACAAGGACCAGGCCAGAGCCAGGATGTGGCCAGTGAGTGCACAGCCCTGCCTGGAACACTGATTCGCCATTTATCAGAAGGACAGAAGACTTTTAATTTGTGGCATTTCCCACTGGAAGAAGGGGTTATTTTTAGAATAGAAAAATGTTCTGGTGGGGGAAAAAATCCATAGCAGATGGTGCAACCCCTGCCGAAGTGACGTGGGTTCACGCTCCGTCCATTTGGCTCATCTAGATTCTGGCGCCACCTCCAACATTTGTCCTGGGCGGAGGCAGCCCTTTCATGAATCAAGGTGAGATGGTTGCCTCAGGTGGCGGACTATTGGAATGCCAGCAGGATGGCAAAATGTTCACCACTGCCAGCAGAGCAGCATTTTGAGATGGATCTGATCCCTGCACGTCTCGTCACACTCCTTGCAAAGCTTGTAAGAAGCACCAGAAGAAGAGACTGCAGGCAACCTTCCCTCCTGTGCCACTTTCAAAGATTGCAAGGGTCAGTTTTGAAAAGAGGGTGGCTCCACCAGGGTGGTGGGGGAGAGTTCCCTTTAACAAGGATTTCCCCGGTGTTGTTGACTACAACTCCCATCATCCCCAACTGCAGTGGCCTTTGGCTGGGGATTATGAGAGTCAACAACATCTGGAAATCCCTGTCACAGGGAAGACTGATCAATACTTTGGGGGGCCCCTGATTTACCCCTGGACAAAATGTTCAAGGTCGTAGTTCCCAAAAGATTTGGGGCCAGCCTCACTGAGAACTCTCCTTGCAAGCATTGGGGGAAGGACACCCCAAATGGAACGTCTCTCAAGGCTCCTTCTTATAAGAAAATCACTTTTGTGGAAATGATCCCCTGGTTCTTTGGTCGTTCAAAACAGCCACCATGTGGGCCTCCATCATGGAGACATTTCTTTCATTGCACACAGGTAGCACTCATCAAGAAGTAGGATTGCCCCCATGTTAATAGAGCTGGCATGGTGTAGTGGTTAGAGTGTTGGACTAGGACTGGGCCGGCCTGAGTTCAAATCCTTGATCAGCCATGAAACTCACTGGAGGGGTATTCCCCACCCCCCTCCTTTTGTCTCCTGTAGTCCCATGTGGATGACCTGTCTGTGCAATGGCAAAAGTTGTGAACCACTGGCTTAGACATCATGTCCCATCAAATTACATTGTGGCCTAAATTACAATAGACTGCTCAACTTGGGCAACAAAATGTAGACACCACTATAACTCATAAAAATCAGAAGAAAAACAAAATAGCTCTTCAAAAGACCCCTGAACAAGTCAAGAGATTCTTTCTAAACCTTTGGAAAGAAAAACCTGTATAATTTCAGAACTTTCTTAACCAGCTTCTTGAAAAGCTTCTCCACACAATTTATACCATGGCTTTTAGCAAGTGCTTTGGAATTGTATTGAGCTCCCAAAGATATTTGGGTATTTCTGTCTCAAAATGCTGTCTTCCAAATCCCTTTGCAAGGTCAGTTTGCATTTTAATCACACTGAATCCAACACATACTTACAGTAACTAAACCATTCATGCTCAACAGCTTTTTGCATATCTTATCTTCTGCTAATCACGCAGTGCCTCAGCTGGAGTGGAGAGAGTCAGATAAGTCAATTTGAATTGCAATGTTTTTCCAAAGAACAAAGCATTCTGTCCAAAACACAGTCATTTCGATTTGGAAACAAAAATATCTGTTTTTTAATTCTTGATTTTGTTTTGGTTACAAAACCTCCAAAATTGCCATTTTTGGGCACAAAACATTTTGTACCCGAATCGAAATGCACAAGCCTATAAATAACTAAAGAAAATCAACATGTGAGTGGAGGAAAGTGAAGAGGGAGCATGAGGTACAGTCATGCAACTTCAAACCAATGAGAACCGATTTATTGGTCAGAAATAAAATAAGGATGTGCACAGATTTTGCTTGAATCGATTCGAGTTTGAAACCACTGAACAGAATGGAGATTCACTCAAATTGATTTGAATTCACCCAAAGTTGAATCAAATTCAGTTGAATTCAACAGAATTAGATTCAACTTTGGGCATATTCGAGCGATTTGAGCCATCTATTCAACGGTTTTGAACTCGTATCGATTCGAGGAAAATTCATGCACACATGCCTACAATATTTCAGAGAAACAATCCCATGGGATCTGAAACAGTGGCAGTAACCCATTTCTAAATATTTTGGCTGGCAACCACCTTGCCATTACAGCCCCCCAGCACCCACCAGTGATTCCCAGCAGGGATTCCCAGCTATCCTTGAGTACAATTCTCATCATTCCCAGCTGCAATGGCTTTGAGCTGGGGATGATGTCAATGACATCTGGGAATCCCTGCCGCAGGGAACACTGCCGACCACCCACGGCTGGCCTCCACTCACCACCATGGCCAGCAAAGTGAAGCAAGCTTGCCATGATGACAACAGCGATTAGTGCCGGCCTCAGAGGCCAGCAGCAGGGAGGAACGGAGGGGCATGGCAGAGACAGAGGAGGCGGTAAAAAGCGGGATGGGGCAGATGGAGGCCCTGGCACAAAGGGCTGAGCCTGCAGTGGGGCCCCCTTGGTTGGGTAGCCCGTGTGCAGAGCAAACAGCCCTTCTGCAACGACCTTTCCTTTATGGCCCCGCCCGTTCCTCTTTCGAGGCTGGCCCCATTGCGGCCCTTAACCCATTATTTCACCTTCTTTCCACACAGCATGGATGTCCAAGGAGATTACGAGCCATCGGATGCCACCGGATTCATCAACATCAACTCCCTCCGGTTTGTATTAGCGTGCAGGGCTGGGTTTGTGCGGACAGCTTTCATTTTCTGCGAAACCCTTTCAGAAACATCCTGGTGGTATCCTAACCTATACAAACCACCATGCTTGGGGGTGGTGGGTGAGGACCTGAGGAAGATGTTTTGCTTCTTTTTCATTTTTCTTTTTTAACGGAATGATCATCAATACCTTCTCTCAACCCCACCATTGAGGCAAATCCAGTTGGCGGGGACCAGGGACAGCGGAGCTTCCTCAGTAGTGGCCCCATCTTTGGAATGGCCTCCCAGAGGGATCTGTTAGTCTCCCTCCTTGCCTAGTTTTTAAAAGGGCCTAAAAACCCTCCTTTCAAAGAAGTTTTTAAAGACCAGTTGCAGCTGGTTTTCCAGTGCCAATTAATTTTAATCCTGGCTGCTGTTCTAGTTTGCATACGTTTTATATTATCTGCTCTTCCTTTTATTGTGTTTTATGACAATTTATTAGCCAACTTTCCAGTAGGCTTATGAGATCACCCAGCATTCCGTCTATGTGTCCGTCCCCCTTTATCAACTTCCTAATATGAACCAAATTGAGTACAATTGTAGTGAGTGACATGTAGGGTCACTTCAATGGTACAATTTGTAATGATGTCATCCACCAATCCAAGATGGCGGACGCGTGAACATTTAAGGCACAAGTGGGCTAACTTGTGGACCGTCAAACTGATTTGGACCAAATTTAGTCCAGTTGTAGGGATAGTGAGAGGAAAGCAGGCAGATTAGTTCTTACTTATTAGTGGTGATTCTCTTATCTTTAGCAGGGGGAGAGCAACTGGCCCTATCTGGCCCTAGCACAGCATCCCTCCAGTGGCTGTTGCTGGTTTCTGCATTATGTTACTTTTAGATTGTGAGCCCTTTGGGGACAGGAGGCCATTTTATTTATGTATTTTTCTTTGCAAACCGCTTTGAGAACTTGGGTTGAAGAGCAGGATATAAATATTCATCACCATAGTAGTAGTACTAGAACAACTTCTTGTGTTTTACCGGGCTTGTTCACATTACCAATTTGCGGGGTGGGGCAGGAAGGCAGGAAGGATCCAACCTTCCTGTTCCCAGATGACCAGAGCAGGGAAACCAAGCTGGGTCCTCCAGTATCCCACAATGCACTGTGCAAGCAGCCGGACACCAGCCCTCATTTCAGCAACTGTGCTCCTCTCCCTGGACTCACAACTTTATGGTAAACATAGCTGCTGGCCACCTGGGGACAGTTTAAAAGCAGCAGCAGTACAGGCAAGCAGAACAAGAGGCCAGACAGGTTCAGTTTTCCTCCTGCCTCACTTCTGGCCTGCGTAGCAGATCTGGGCTCCCCAGGCTCAGAGCTCTTTAGCCAAGAGGACTCCCAATGCCCCAGACGATGAGAGATCCCTGAGTTAACGCTTTCCTACCCAGGAATTTCTGGTCATGAAAACAACCTTACTGCCTTTGTTTTAAATTGTTCTGATGTTCTAGCTTTGTTTTTAATCTGTGTTGTTTTGTTGTAAAGCCATTTCTTCCTCGAGATGTTACATTTTTTAATGGCAAAGGTTTGTGTACTTCCTTTTTGAAACGACACTTAGAAAGCAACGCTGAAAAAGTGTAAGTCTTTTGATGCAGGCATGTTGGAAGATTGTCTCATCATTCTCAATGGCCAGGATCCAAAGAACTGTCTGACTTGTTCTGCACACCCACAGGGCTCTTACTTGAATAGCAGCCTTCAATGCAATGCAGCAAACCATTGTTCAAACTGAAGGGACTTTCAAAAGCTATGATGATTACTATTTATATAGTATTAGCGATGTGCATGGTGGTTTACAAAGAACAAGAGGACATGTCCCTGCCCTGAGGGACGTAGAGTCTATAATCCAACACAGAGGAGCAGAGGCGTAGCGATAATAGAGCAAGGGAGGCCAACTGTCCCCAGGCCGAAAGGGCCTGGGGGCCCCCCAAGGCACCGGCAGCCTGCCCTACTCTCTTTCCCAGTCCCAGTCACTCCTAGTCCGGTCCCAGCACAGCTGAGCAGGGGCGCACCTAGATAATTTTGGTGCCTGGACACAGCCCCCCTCCGCCCAGCCGTGAATTACAATTAAAAAGTAATTTTTAAAAATCAAATCTGTATTTTACTGTGGTGCCGAAAGGTCCAGGGGGGCCCCCACCCACCGCTGCCCTGCAAGCGCTGAACCACGGCACCAAAAACTTCCAGAATTCTACCCGCGGCTGGCATGGGGGGGGGATCCAAGCAGGCCTCTCTCACCCCTGTGGTGTTGGTGTTGGCGGGCAGAGTGGAAGCAGCCGCGTGGTTCGACCATTTGGCCGGAGCAGCACTGAGCAGGGGCAACGGAGTTTCCCCGCAGTTCTCAAGGGCCAGTGGGCCGAACAGTCGATCCCAGCGGCCACTCCCACTCCACCCACCGATGATGCCACCGCCACCACGGGCGTGGGGGAGACCTGCTTGGTTCTTCCTCCCCACCCACCCTGGCCACGCACATGTGGCGGCTAGAATGTTTGATGTTTTTGGTGCTGCGGTTTGGTGCTGTGGGGCAGCGGTGGTGTGGGGGTGTGTGTGTGCCAGGAGGCCCCCCTGGACCTTAGAGGCCATGGACCGGGTCTCCAAAGTCCGGGGGTAAGAGCGCCTCTGCAGCCGAGAACCGACCTTTTTGTGCCACGCAGCCTTGCCTGGGAGGGAAAGGCTCCCTCCAGGGAAGCTGCTACAGCTCCTTTCCTCTCTGCCTCCTCTCAGCTGTTTGGAGGGTGGGTGTGGCTTCCAGAGGGGCCTCTCCTGCAGCAGGCCGGCTGGCTGCCTGCTGCAGGCATCAAGGAAGGAAGGAAGGAAGGAAGGAGGCAGGCAGGAAGAGTGGCCAACGCTGGCTGCCCACCACAGCTCTGTGCAGACCCTCTGCCCAGCCCAGCTGGAGTCTCTCTCAGCCGGATCTTGGAGATGCTGCCAGGGAGGGAACTTGGGACCTTCTGCTCTTCCCAGAGCGGCCCCATCCCCTAAGTGGGGGGATATCTGACAGGGCTCACACTTCTAGTCTCCCATTCATATGCAACCAGGGCAGACCCTGCTTAGCAGAGGGGACAATTCCTGCATGCTACTGGGGGAGATGATAGATTTACATAATTTATTTTTTATTTTATTTTATAATTTATTTTTTTATTTAATAATGGGTTATTTTCCCTTCTGTAGACTGTTAACTTCTTTGTTCTGTGCAGTCGTGTTCACCATTTTATTCCCTTCAGATACATTAATTACTCTGCGATGGGTTGTTTGGGGAGAGGGGAGAGATGTAGAAAACGCGCATCTCACGATGAGTGTCGGCTGTGGTGTTATGTTTTCTTTTCCTCATTGCTCCCAACTTAATTGCCTCAAATTTGCTCATTATGAATGTTGATCCGTAATGAATTTTCTCTCCCTCCATTCTGGTCTACAGGCTGAAGGAATATCATCGGCTCCAGAGCAAGGTCAGCTTGGCACAGAATTAACCACAATCAAGGGCGCTCCCCTCGCCCTCCCACCCATTTCCCCGTGCGCCGCTATTAATTGTGATCGTAATTGGTAACTGCGATTCATCGTGCCGGGCCCAGCGACTGCGCACGGTTTTGTTATGCTCTTCAATGATACATGGAATGGGATCAATAAAAGGAGCTCAGTGGAGAAGAGAGGCACGCGCTTGTGGGCGAGGACGTTATTAAAATATCCGGGCTATTATTTCTCTCTCTAATGAGTGGGAATTCTTTCTTTTGCTTCTGCTTCTCGCACTTAGCTGGACCAGCTGTTTGCCAAGCTGGACATTGTGTTTCCTCAGAAGATTAAGTGCTTCTGAAGGACACACAATTTTTGTTGGAGGTGGTGCCTTTTTATTGGGGCGGGGGGCAGAAGAAAAGGGAGTACTGGATGCTACCCAACCTCCTCTTTACCATTGAAACACTAAAGGGAGAATGGAGGGACGTTGGTTAAATTAAACTATTTCCTTTCAATGTTGTTTTCATTAAGAGCGTTGCATTGTCTTTGCTATAATTGCCTTGAGGCCTCATTTAATTTTATTTCTCATGAGGCTGGATTATTTTAACAAAAAGAATTCCTTATTTTTGTCTGTATCTTTCTGGGTCCTCCACAATTCTGCCTATTTGGGGTGGGGGTGGGGTCAAGGTAAAGAGGGTAGAGAAGATGAAGATTGTAGAATTTTAAAATATCCTGTTGGCATTGCTGTTCACTGTGGAGTTGAAGCACTTCCAGAAGCTGAGCTAGAAACACAGAATCAAAGACGTTTGCAGAGAATCCTAGATCAGAGTTTCTTAACCTTGGGCCCCCAGATGTTGTTGGACTACAACTCCCATCATCCTCAGCCACAAAGGCCTTATCTGGGAATGGTGGGAGTTGTAGTCCAACAACATCTGGGGGCCCAAGGTTAAGAAACCCTGTCCTAGATTGTTAACATGGGAAGGGACCTTGGGCATTCTCTAATCCATGCCCCTGCTCTGGGCAGGAAACTTCTACAACATCCCTGAGATGGCTGTCCAGCCTCTGAAAACTTGCAGCAAAGGAACGCCAGTCACTGTGTGAGGCAGTCTGTTCCACTGTCTAACAGCTCTTGTGATTAGGAAATTCATCCTCAATTCTTCTTTATTACGCAACAATCCTCTTTATTACGCAAAAGATGAAATACCATCCACTCAATGTTACAGGTTAAAACAAAACCAGTTTCAATGTCAATACACCATCCTCAGTTGCTTACACAAACCAAATATCCCATCAGTTCTGAAATTCCTTTCTCTCAAGGTAAGCTGTAGGCAAGGAAGAAAAGAGGGAGGACAATATAACAGCTACAACAAGGACCAATTAAGTCTGCTTCTGCCATTCAAAGACTAATGAATTTCATAGCCGAAACAATCTCCTCCCATTAATATATGGTTTTAATTTCTGCAAATTTCTTTCCACTGTCAATACACACAGTCAATTCATCCTCATGTCTAGCCTAAACCTGCCTCCTTGTAATTTCCACCCATCAGTTCTAGTCCTGGCTTCAGGAGTAACAGAGAATCAGTTTGCTATTCCTTTGATGTGATGGCGATCTTCTTCCCAGGCTTAGACTTATCTCCTCCAGACTCTCTTTAAGTCGATGTGGATGTAAGTTCACAGTCTAGATCCATATCAGGTTATGCATAGATGGCCATGAAACAAATAATTAGTGACACGAAACCAAACACATCAGTTAGGATACTTCTGAAATATTTTGCATCTGAATATCCACGCAGAATTGGTAGATGGGAATTCCTTGGGCTTGTTGCTGAAGTGGCACTGATGTGCTAGAACAGAGTGGCTAGAGGGATGGTGTTAGTGGGCTTTGGCCTAGGGCAGGACCAGGAAGGTGGGCACGGGGTACCTGGTCTCCAGCAGCCAACTGCTTTGAACCGCTGCTGTTCTTGGGCCAAGAGCTCTCCATGGCTACTGATGTTGCTGCACAACATGCCTTCCTGTGGACCAGCAAAAACGTCCTTGTGGGCTGGATCCAGGCCCTGGACCTTGTGCTGTGCAGGCCTGCCCTATATGGTGAGCTACCTGCATCGCAGACTGGAATATTGCCGTTGCAGACAAGTAGGCTCTGCACCGCCCACACACTCCCAGGCTGGACATCGGTTCCTCCCAGAGAGGAAGAAGGAAAGAAGACTTTCTCTTTGGACTGGGGCTTTGCCTGGACAACAGTGGTCTCATGGCTCTTGTGTGTTTAGCTTGCCTCTGATTCTCAGCTTGTTCTCTGGCTGCTGGTTCACCCTGTCTGCTGCCTGTAGCTCAGCCCTGAAGCATGAACTGCGGTGATAACGGTGTCTCTCCCCCACCCCCTGCCCAACTGGGATCCTGGAGAGTGTTCCAAGGGAGCCCTTAACTAGCTAGCCTCCTGATCCCAAACCCATGACCAATCAGCCCCTTGATCCAGAACTAGAGATCCCTCCGGCACCTATCCTGCTCCGAACTCGGTGGACCATGTCCCTAAAACTCCAGATCCAATCCCTGATGCAGGATCACCGGCAACCCCATAAATCCCCAGAAACACTCGTCAATGGCTTGCTGACGAAGCCTGGAAAGGTCTCCTCAGGAGGAAGAGGGGTCACCTCAAAAGGTCCTAGCTCAGTTGTGGGGAATAAGGCTGCATGGAACCAGGAAATGGGTGGAGACCTCCTGCTTCCTAGTTCAGCCATCACCTCGAAAGGTCCTAACTCAGGTTCCGTGGGGAAAAGTTCTACGGAAAAAGAGGAAACCTTTGTGGGGAAAGGTTCGTGGAAGGGGAAACCTTTCTGGGGAAATCAAAAAGGGGGAAAGTTCCGCAGGGAAAGGTTCCTAGCTCAGCTGTCACCTCAAAAGGTCTCCTCGGGAGGAAGAGGGGTCAGTTGTGGGGAATAAGGCTGAGTGGAACAGGAAATGGGTGGAGAGCTCCTGGTTCCTCCCTAGCCACCTCAGTCTCAACCACCCACTGCTGGTGCTACAGCCCAGCTTGATAGTTCTATCCAGCTCTCTGGCTACTGAGTTGCCTTGCAACTGTGCTGCCTTGTAGCTGTGTCACTATGCTGCCTTGTCAAGCTCAGCCCCACCCAGGGATTCAGGCAACGTGTGCATCAGTGAAACACTGCTAAAGGAGAAGTCTAATGAGAGACCTTAAAGAGAAGTCCTCCATACCATCACATCAGAACTGATAAGCACTGCAAATGGATAGAAAGCTGTGACAAATGGGGCATGCTGTAATTCTGAAATTAATTTAAGCAGTTCTCCTAGTTAAACCAGAATTCACATGGAGGACACAGCAGGGCAGGGCAACCCTATGGAACAATAATGAAATGTGTGAGTGTGGGGAGGGGGAATCGCTCATTCCTAATCTGCATATCTGCATCGAAGATCCTGA
Organism: Hemicordylus capensis; assembly: GCF_027244095.1. Taxonomy (NCBI): domain Eukaryota; kingdom Metazoa; phylum Chordata; class Lepidosauria; order Squamata; family Cordylidae; genus Hemicordylus; species Hemicordylus capensis. The sequence continues at coordinate 11,509,765 of NC_069673.1, forward strand.
GTCATGCTGTGATGGAATCTTGAGCGTTCCAGAGTGTGACCAAGAGAGAATACTGGGAACTGAAAAAAATCTATCTGGAATCTCAAGCTAACCTCCACCCCACTGGAGACCTCAGATTGGGGGAGGGAGAGGATTTTTGCCACCCAGGTCCTCCTCCCCACCTTTCCAGGTCTAGCTCTCCAAGTGACCCCTAGAAGCCTTCTGGTGTGCTGCTGTTCTCCGCCTTGGCCTCTTCCTGAGGGCCTTTTAATGCTCTTCCATTTCTCATCAATCCCTTCCACTTTCCCCTTCATAGTCAGCCAGTCGTGCCTCCCTCCCTCTAGCCCCAACCCTGCCTCTGCCTCCCTAGCTGTGATCCTCACTTCTAATCTCTTTTGTGTGTCGGCCTGCACTAGCCACTTCACCCACCAGCACTACTTCTGGGTTGCTTCCAGAGCAGCCAGCAAGGTATGAGGAAGCTCCAGCAATGGCAAGCAGTATGCCACCTACCTGGGGAGTGGGATAAGAGGGCCATTACCAGCCATGAGGGTGACCCCTCGACATTATATGTGGGAGAGAGGGAGGGGGAGAGAGAGATGTTATGACAAGGGCCAGATTTGAACTATGCTAAATGTTACATTCTCAATAGTGTCCATACCTCCAGTGGAGTAGTAGGCTCCGATTCCATTACAAGCTATCACAGCATTCTGTGGGAAACTTGGAACTGCAGACATGAAGGCTGGTTTCTAAATCCACAGACGTAGGCTGGATATATTACAAACTGCCATGTCCCCAAGGCCAACACCTCTCCAATCTGAAGATGACCCCAACCCCCAGAAACCCTCACTCACTCTGCTGGAAATCTGTGCACCAGAGGAACTGGCAGGCAAGTTTGAATAAACAGCTTTGCCCTCAGCCTTTGACTAGAAGGACACTGAAGACCTGAAAGGGAAAGGGAGGGCCCCCAGTAGAGTCAGCACCTACAAAATTGGACAAGGCCCCTTTAAGCTTCGAGGCCTTCTCCAGAGAGAGGGCAGGGTCAATCAACTAGCCTGCATCCAACATGAGCCTGCACTTGTATCCAGACATTTGCTGGAACAACACCTTGCCTTCTGTGGTGTCACTCTCCAGCTCAGCCTCTCCTGCCAGGAGCTGTCTGAGGTCCTGACATTGTCTGACTCTTGCTTTCCCCTGGAACTGTCCAAATTCTGAAGCATTCCCAGGACCCTTGACACAGGATCCTGCCTCAACTGAAATCCCAGCTAAATCCCAGCTGGAAGTGGTCATTTCCTTTCCCCATGGAACCATAGTTTTGCCAGTGGGGAGCACAGGGACACGGGAAGCTTCCTTACACAAGTCATGCTATTGGTCCATCTAGCTGAGTATCGTCTACACTGACTGGCCATGATTCTCCAAGGTTTCAGGCAGGAGTCTTTCCCAGCCCTGCCTGGAGATGCTGCCAGGGAGTTAACTTCCGCATGCAAGCAGATGCTCTTCTACTAAGTTCTGGCCCCCAACCCCTAAGAGGAATATTTTACGGTGCTCACATGTAGTCTCCCATCCAAATGCAAACCAAGACAGACCCTGCCTAGCATAGGGTACAATTCATGCTTGCTATTGCAAGACCAGGTTTCCATCTCTAACCCCTTCCTGGGAGGATTGTGCAGAGCTGCCATTTTGGTGGCTGCCATTCCCCCCACCCCACCCCGCCAATATATTGTGGTCATCAAGACGAAGCAAAAGAGACCCTTCCGCATGGTATGCCCTCGTGTGAATTTTAGGGAGGGCCCACCAGTGGGCACCTTGTTAAGGGCCCTCTCAAAGATTGAGCTGGCTGGAAGATTTCCAATAGAATGTCTAGGATCTTGGCACTCCCAATTGTTTAACTACCGGAATGGCAAAAAGGCTTTCTCTCCCCCTCCATTCAGCAGTCGGAACTCCGACTCTGTTGTAATTCAGACACAGAATTGTCCTTCCAAACCTCCACTTGATTGACTGGCCACCCCATAACAATTGTTCTCCGGGCAGGTGGCCATCCACGGCTGGTCCTAAGGTTTTTGGCACCCTGGGCAAAGTTCTACTCACCCACCACCAACCAACCCTACAGCAGAAAGGTGCAGTGCCCTGACTTTAACTTGATCTATGCAGGGTGGCAGAAAAAGTTCAGGATGGGCGAGAGAGTCGAACAAAGCAAGGTTGGCTTTGCTCCCTTGCACTCTCCCCACCCCCCGCAAGAATTGGTGCCCTAGGCAGCAACCTAGGTCTGCCTAGTGGACGGGCCAGCCCTGTGGCCATCCCACCGTATGGTTCATGAGTGCAATAGAGGAGAGCTGGTCCTGTGGTAGCAATAGATTGCCCCCTTTGCCATGTCAGCCCTGGTTTGCATTTGAATGGGAGACTAGATATGTGAGCCCTGTAAGAGCGTAAGCACCCCACTTGGGGGACCTCTGGGGACAGCAACTTCATGCTTCCCTCCCTGACGTCTCCATGATAAGGCTGAGAGAGACTCCTGCCTGCAACCGTGGAGAAGCTGCTGCCAGTCAGTGTAGGCAGTACTGAGCGAGATGGACCAAAGGTCTGACTCGGTATATGGCAGCTTCCTCTGTTCCCAACTGGCTCGACCCCCTCCCTGAGCCTCCATCTTGTGCCTGACTCCAGTAAAAAAAACAACCCAGATGGTTCCTGAAGTCTGCCAAGCCCTGGCACTGAGGGGACTCTTCAGCCTTCTTCTTCAGCCCCTCCCTGCAAACCCCTCTGGCCCTCTTGCCGTGGGGAACAGGCCTACCCAAACCCCAGAGGCTTCTGGGTAACCGGCAGCTGTTGGCTGACCTTCCCGTTGGCTTCCGCCGCAGGCTCGCCGTGCCGGCGGCGGGGCTGATCTGTACGCCTCTCAGGCGGGAAGGAAGGGGGCTCCTCCAGGGTCACTTTCAATCGATATCTCATCTCCAGGCTCTCCTAGCGGAAGTGATAGCATATTGGAAGAAGGTAATGGCTCTGGTCTAGTGGAAAAGGCTAATCTTCCCCAGCTGTACAGGATCTCTGCAGGTGGCCTCCAGCAGCTTCCTCGCCGGCGTACCAGGCTGCCCGACCAGAAGAAAAGGGCCTTTTTCTTTAAAGATGCAGTGGCCCAATTTGTAACCAACTCCTTACCAGCCGGCAAACTGGGGTTGCTCTGGGAAGAGCACCTGCCTGCTTGCACGCAGGATGTCCCCAGTTCCCTCCCTGGCACCATCTCCAAGACAGGGCCGAGGGAGACTCCTCCACTGCCAGTCTGGGTAGACAATACTGAGCTAGATCTGACTCAGTATATGGCAGCTTCTTATGTTCCTACTAGTCACGTTAGGCCCGTTACAATAACGGGCGCTAGAAGACCTTTGGGGCCGGCTTCCTTTCTCTCTCTTCCGGCCCCCCGTCTCTGGCGGGGCCGAGTGCGGCCGCCGCCGCCATTGGGGCCGGCCGCCCCGTTGCGGCCGCCGCCGCCATCGGGCCCGGTTGCTTGGTTGCCCCGCCGCCGCCATCGGGCCCGGTCGCCCTGCTGCGGCCGCCGCCGCCCTCGAGTCCGGCCCAGTCGCCCCGCTGCGGCCGCAGCCATCAGGCCCTCTCGCCCCGCCACACATGCGCAGAAGCCGCGCATGCGCAGAACACCCGGCTGAGACACGGACGCAGATACCCAAGGATTTTATTATATAGGATGTATCCCAGTCCATCAGGCGCTTGCTGGATCTCTCTTCTTGCCATCCAAGGCAGGCAGCAAATCCAGGACACTGGGTACCAAACTATATGTTACATTAATCCCCCCGAATGGCAAATGGCTTAATAGAGCACATTAACAGCAAGTCATCGTTGTTGACATAAAGTGAGAAGACAGGTCTCTGCCCCAAGGGGCTCACAATCTAGAAGACACACAAGGGAGGAAGCTGAGAGGAGTGGACGCAGCCAAAGTCTGGGGAAGAAGACAGTAATGAGCCATTTTGGGAAGGGCGGTATATAAATCAAATAAATAAATGAATGAATGAATGAATGAATGAATGAATGAATGAATGAATGATTTCATGTAACCAAGTCTTGCTTCTATGTAAACAGCTGCGAGGGGAGCCTGTTCTGGATTGGGACCATGACGTGACGAAAGGGGGAGGGTGTTAACATTTTCCTCCAGCTCCGTTTCCCCACCAAAACTCTCCCCCTGCAAATAGTTGCTTTTGTGGGAATCGATTTCCAGTGCGAAAACAGCACAGGGGTGGGGGAGAGTGTTAACCCCTTGGGCCACTGCCCCGCCTCAGTGATTAAAAATAAAAATAAAAGAATACTGCCTCTTTACTCCTAGTTTTAAGCCTTGGAACCTTCTGCTCTTCCATCCCCTGAGGAGAATATCTTACAGTGCTCACACATCAAGTCTCCCATTCATATGCAACCAGGGTGGACTCTGCTTAGCTAAGTCATGCTTGCTACCACCAGACAAGCTCTCCTCTCTCGGTGGATTTGCTCCACCGCCACCACGTGAAGACTCAGATCTCAAAGCAGGAGACTTTCTGCGGATGTTGGGTCTTCAGTCTGGTGATGACAACCCCTGACACCAGCCTTACTCACTGGCTGAAGTTCCCTGGTGTTATATGGTCTGCGGGAACCTCACTGCCAAAGATAACAGGCAGGGCCAACCACCTGACTAACCAGCAACTTACATGAGCTAGCAGCAGACGGCAGACTTTGCTGGAACAACGCCTAACCTGCTCTCCAGCTCATCCGCTCCTGCTCAGAGCTGTCTGAGATCCTCCTGTCTCATGCGCTCCCTTGTAGCTGCTTGAGATCTGAATTCTCCCAAGAATCTTGCCTCCAACCCTAGCTCAGCCGATCAATGGAGACACCAAGAAAACAACAGGGGTGGCACAGAATGGTCAAAATGCATTTATGAGTGGGCAAACTATGCCCCACATATTAGATTTCTGAAATAGAATTGAGGGGTAGGTGGGGAGGCCAACAACCTCTCTAAGGGGGTGCTTGCTAGGGAAGTGCAAACAGGTTCGACGTCAAACGTGTTCAACGTTGAACTGGTTCGGTTCGACTCTTTGGAGTCGAACCGAACAACCCCCTGTTCGGTCCAACCCTGGACCTAATCCCCCGGGAGGGGGGGTTCGCAAGGTTTTTGTTTGTGTGTTAGTTTTTTAATTTTTTTAAAGAACTTACCCCCTCCGGGGAAGTTGTCTGGGGCAGCAGGGTGGGGTCCCATGGAGGTTCCCCTCCCCTCGCCATCCTCCTTTAGTCCATAAATCGGCGTGGCCTGGCATGACCCCCCACCACCACCTCGGACAACTCCAGTTTTTAAAAAATAATAATTCTTTTTTTAAAGCTCATGAACCCCACCCCCTGCCCGGATCAAACCGGGGTGGGTGGGTTATGAGAGGGCGCCGGACCAAACTGGCCTGGTCCAGTTCGGGTTGAGTTTGGACTCGAACCAAAGTGGACCAGCCGGTTCCGTGCACACCCCCTAGTGCTTGCCCCTCCTCTGGAGCCACCCTTGTAGTCGATCCCCCTGCCAGATATAGGGCAGCCCATCATCCACCAAATTCTCCCAAGTCCTACCCTGACTTCACCTTGACCCAACAGCCTAGACCCAACAAATTCCATCCTAGCTCATAAAATGAGCACCAACGAGGCCATGAATAAAAGGACACAACAGGAGAGGTGAAATGATATTACAGCATCTCTTGAGGACATGTGGGGCATTTGTGAACAAATGGGGACAGGTGCTCTGAGGCGATGCAGCGGGAGGGAGGCCCCTTGGAAGCAAAGATCACAACCATCCAGCATCATCAATAATGCATCCAAGGAGATAAACAGCCATCTGACTTCATGCAGGGTTAATTCTCTCCCCAGGGACTCGGCCATGGCATTAAACCAGAAAAGAAAGCCCCTGAAACTAGACCCGCTGCAGCACAGCCCAATGAGGGTCGTGCCAAATACCTCTAAAGAGGGGCAGAGGAGGGCAGTCACAGCTATAGATATGCATGGAACAAATTTTTCAATTCATTTTGAATTCAAATCAAATTCTGAAAATTCATTTCAAATTCGGATCAAATTTGAATCTGGTTTGAAAATTCGATTCAAATTCAAATCAAATTCAAATCGATTTTACCCTGTTTGGGTGCCTTTTTTTAACCAACCAGGGGGGCTGAATAGTTTATTAAAGGGTGACAAACGGCTCTCGAACTGAATTTGAATCTAATTTCAAAAATTTGATTTGAATTTGTACACTGCCCAGAGACACAGGTTTGGGGTGGTAAATAATACATTTGATTCAGGCTGCCTTTTAAGGGGTGATTTGATCCAAATTCGAAACACTCAAATCACCCATATTAGAGTCGAACTGATTTGAATTTGAATCGATTTGCACATCCCTCGTTACAGCATATCATGAGTGGCACTGTAGGAAATGCGGAACCTTTCTCTAGCCCCCCCCCCCCCATTTCTGGTCACGGAGCCCCAGTGGAAGGCAAACAGCTAAACCCCCCTCAAGTGTGAAGAGGGGAAAGAGTCTGCCCCCTCCCCTGACTGCACAGTCACACTTGCACTTTAAACCTCCTCCCCCACCTCTCATCGCTGGGTTGCTGACCCAGTCCTGACACACAGGTCTGCCACAATCACATCTCACTGAGCCCCAACATCTGCCCATGTCGTATCGCCCATCAGTGGGAGGCCGTGAGCACAATCAAGGACTGAGGACCAGCACAATATTTAACCTGTAGTATGTATGAGAAGCCACCTAATGGCACAGCAAGGAAGTAACTTGCCTAGGGAGCCAGAGGTTACCGGTTCGAATCCCCACTGGTCTGCTTCCCAGACCATGAGAAACAGTTTGTTTTCCCTCATCCAGCCCACTATCGCCTCCAGGCAGGCATTTAGGGAAAACATGCCATTAGCTGATATGGAGAAGTAGGTTTTGATGTCATCAGCATATTGATAACACCCTGCACCAAAGTACCTGATGATCCCTCCCTGCGGTTTTATGTACTATTTCCAGTAGCTGGAGTGCTACACAATTGCATTTACACATTTTTTTTCAGCATTTTCACAAGAATAATCTTGCACAACTACATTGATTTTGTCAAGAGAACATCTTCTTATGAACTACGCCACCCATTGTGGTCATCTGGAGAGGTCTAACTGCAGTTGCCACCAATTTGACTGGTGGCTTACTCAGGGACAGCTTCTCTGTTGCCGCTCCAAGTCCTCGGAACGCACTCCCCGCTGAAATAAGTGCCTCGTCATCTCTGAATTTAAAAAGGCTCTTAAGACACATGCATTCACCCAAGCTTTTAAACCAGAATTCTGGTTTTAAACTGTTTTAACGTTTTAGTTTCTGTTTTGATGTGTGAGACATGAGTTTGGGGTGGTGTACAAATATACTAACTAACTAGATAGATAGATAGATAGCAAGCATCTCAGAAACCACTTGCAGGGACGTGTGCACCTTGTGTCTGCAGCATCGGATGGCCATTAAAAGACAACTTGCTTTGGCTCAAGAAATAAAAATATTCCCTTGTGTGGCTGAGAGCCTTGAGCCAAGAGCTTCCCAGGCAGGCAAGGAGATGGACTCCTTTGTCAGCCCTTTAACAAGGTGGCATTGTCCCTGCGTTTAACAAGAAGCCTCCTTGGGTCCCTCTCCGGGAGTTTCCCAAAGCCATGGGCTGGGAATGTTGAAAGGGAGCTTTATTCCTCCTTGACGGTCCGCGCCGTCATGGGAACAACCTGGGGGAGAAAGACGGCCAGGATCAGAGACCAGCGAGGGCAAACAGGCATGGCTGTTACAAAAGGCTGCCCCGAGGGGACAGACCCTCAAAGCTGAGCTGCGGTAAAGAAAGAAGACAAGAGACCCACAGAAGGAGCCTCCGAGAACGCAGCGGAAAGCCCATCTGGTCACTCAATAGCAATGGTCAGTTGGCCCACTGGCTCTTTGCGGAGGGGGCAGGTTCCTTCTCCCCACCCCAACCCCTTCCTTCCAAACTAATTGCGAAGGAGCTTAAATGTCCGGGGTGGGGGGGCCCGCCAAATGGACAGGTAGGTTTTGTTGGCCTCTGGTAACTGAATACGCCAGTGACACCCCTCCGCCCCGGCCTCTCGCTTCCCTTCAGCTCTCTGTAGGAAAGGGGACGAGGGGAGGTCACGGGGCTGACCTCTTACATTACATGAGATGCTCACTTGGCGTTTACATCATCTGCCTCGCCATCATCACTGTCCCAACAGCTTCTGTGGGTCATGTGAGAACCCACCAGAGAAGGAGACAAACAGGACGGGCAAAGGGCTCCCAACTCTTGTTATGCACTCAGTCGGCTCCGGCCGCTCTCCCTGCTGCTCCCTGTGCCTGCACCTTCCTCTCAGAGCACCTACCTGAGGAGCAACCTCTCTCTCTCTCCCTCCCTCCCCCCTCTGTCATTCTCCTTCCCTCTCTCTTGCCCTCTCCTTCCCTCTCTCCCCCCCCTTCCTCACCCTGCCTCTCTCACCCTCTCTTTCACCCTCTCCCTTCCCCTCTCCATCACTCTCTCTCCCTCTCTTCTTCTCCCTCCCCCTTCCTCCCTTCTCTCTGTCACTCTCCTCCCTCTCTCTCCCCCTCTCAGTTGCTCTCATAAGAACAGCCCTGCTGGATCAGACCCAAGAAGACCCATCAAGTCCAGCATCCTGTTTCACACAGTGGCCCACCAGATGCCTCTGGGGAGCCCACAGGCAAGAGCTGAGGGCATGCCTTCTCTCCTGCCATTCTCCCCTGCAACTGGTATTGAGAGGCATCCTGCCTCTAAGGCTGGGGGTGGCCGATAGCCACCAGACTAGTAGCCATTGATGGACCTGTCCTCCATGAATCTCCCTCTCCATCGTTCTCGCTCTCCCTCTCTCTTTCCCACCCCCTCCCTCCCTCTCTGTTACTCTCTTCTCTTTTCCTTCCAATTTTCCCTTGAAAGTCCACCTCTTATGTGAAACTAGGGTTGCCAACATCCCATTGCCTGAATACAGGACACTAGTGGGGAGTATGTGTCTTGGGGTGGGGTCATCTGGGGGCATGGTCATCCTGGAAGCCTGAGTAGCAATGTACTTGTAAAAACAACCACCACCAAGCCCCAGGATTTCACAACGCTTCTTGTTCACACAGACCATCCCATGTAGATATAGAGCAAGTGTCAGGTGAAAAACTAAGAGAATCCGCCAGGTTTACACACACATACACACACACTACATGCCCGTACCTTCCCCAGTGAAAGGAGAGCCAGCGTGGTGTAGTGGTTAGAGTGCTGGACTAGGACCAGGGAGACCCGGGTTCAAATCCCCATTCGGCCATGAGACTTGCTGGGTGACTCTGGGCCAGTCACTTCTCTCTCAGCCTCACCTACCTCACAGGGTTGTTGTGAGGCAAAACTTAAGTATGTAGTACCCCGCTCTGGGCTCCTTGGAGGAAGAGGAGGATATAAAATATTAAAAAATAAAAAAATTTTTAAAAGTCTAACAGAAGTGGTGCAACGGTTAGCAGGAGTCTGCAGGTCTTATTTACATTTGATAAGTAAACAATTATCCACTTGCCAGATGTAAATAAAAACAGGCCATTGCTCCTGCCAGTTTGCAGAGCAACTGGGGCTTCTTTTGTGAACTTTGTTGTTCCTTTGACATTATAATATGGACTTCATCCAGACTTCAAAGGGCTCAGTGCAAATGCCTTGAAGGATGAGGGAGAGACCCCAGGCTCTGTCGATAATATGGGGAAAAGAGCACCCCGTTTGGAACAAGAGATTTTTGCCTCCGATACGGGACTTCCCCTATAATACGGGACTGTTTGGAACACTACATGAAACCTTTGGCTTAACTCAGGGGTTCCCAAAATTGGATCCTCAGCTGCAGTTGGACTACAACTCCCATCATCCCCAGCCACAATAGCTTTCAGAGCTGCCGTCTGAAAACTTAGAGAAAAGCACCTGCCAGTCAGTGTAGACAATACTGAGTTAGGTGGCCCAATAGTCTGATTCAGTATAAGGCAGTTTTCTGTGTTCCTTTGGGCATCATGAAGAGGCCCTTCCAGCATCAGGGCCTGAACTCATTGGTGGTGGCGCTCCTGTGGGTCTGACCCTTGCAGTGGGGCTGACCCACAGAAGGACCTCTGACTCTGCATCAGAGGGAGCAGCTGGGTGCAGGTTCTTCCTCTGAGGCTTGTTCAGGGTCCCAGTCTAGGAGCTTAGGAACCTAGGCAGCTGCCTTCTACTGAGTCAGACCCTAGCTCAGTATTGTCTTCCCAGACTGGCAGCGGCTTCTCCAAGGTTGCCGGCAGGAGTCTCTCTCCCAGCCCTCTCTTGGAGATGTGGCCAGGGAGAGAACTTGGCACCTTCTGCATGCAAGTGCTCTCCCCAGAGTGGCCCCATCCTCTAAGGGGAATATCTTACAGCGCTTACATATAGCCTCCCATCCCAAACCAGGGCAGACCCTGCTTAGCAGAGGGGACTGTTCGCGCGTGCTACCACAAGACCAGCTCTCCTCCCTGGCACGCATTGAATGGTCATTGCCCTGCTTCCACATTCAATGGACACGGGTACTCAGGGCTTGGCTGTGGGGGCCCCTGAGGGCCCGGGATCCTCAGCAGCCTCTGACACTGGCCCTGCTTGAAGTGACGCCTGGAGAGGCCCTCGGAGGCCACACGACAATGTGCACCACAAATCCCTTGACCCAACTTGGTTAAGTGATTTTTACTCCAAATGGGAAGGGCTTTGCTTCCCCATGAGTCACCTCTGCCCCTTCCATTTGTTGGCGCGCTTGCCTGCTTGTTCAACATCGCCGCCATCCTTCAAAAGACACACGGCGGCACTCCCAAGAGACACACAACAGCACTCCTCCTCGGCGCAGAGAGACCCTCTCCTCCTTGAGCTGCCTTTTCTTTTGTCGTTCTGAAACAACACCCCGTGGGGAAGTTACTTTGAGCCCTTGAACCCTTCCTTCCCCTCTCTTTGGGGCTGCTTTCCGGTGAAAAGGGAGGGAAAAGAGTCCCCACCACAAACGTCGTTCGGCGTGTAAACAGCATGCTCAAGGTCATCCGAGAGCCTCAGTAGCACAGAAAAGGAAGCCGGAGGGAGCCCCCAAAGGCAAAGCAAAGCCTTCTACGTTGGGAGCGGCTGGAACCGAGGTGCCAATCAGTACAGGTGCTGAGAGCTACCCTCCAGAGTTGCCTTGGCGGTGCTGGGCCCATTTGGATCGGAGGCGGGCGCTCAGAACTCAGGGGCTCCTGGCAGGATTGAACCTTCAAATGCAAGAGACAAGAAAAGATGAAATGGGCACAGAGAGAGAGAGAGACTGTACAATTAGCCAACAAGTGGCTGTTTTGTGAGGGATTCTTGCAGATGTGTTTTAAGTGGTTTTTAGAGTGGAAAATGTTAGGCACTAGAGATTGACAGACAAAGACAGGGAAATGCATTAGGATTTTATTGGTCTGTTTTGCACACATTTGACATTACTCTATTAAGCAAGTTCTGCCTGGCCTTTGGGAGACTATTAAAAGAGAGAAGAAAAGAAAGGAAAGGGGGGGTGGAGGTGGATAAAGCCGAGAGGGAAAAATATTATTCAAACAGGCAAGCGGCAACATAATGGCAGGAAACACTGGAGGAAACTGTGCCAACCAGATGGGACCCAAACGCCAAGAACGCACGAGGGAATTAGGGAAACCTGGCATTGTTCCGGGGAGAATGGATGCCACATTCTCTTTAATAGCTCCCTCAATGTGATATAATAAAGCCTCTTTCAGACGCTGAACGCATCAAGGACAAAAGTCACCAGTAAAGAGCCAGAAGGAGATTGGGAAAATATAAACCTGAGGGTGCGTGCGGGGAGCAGAGGCGGCGTTTGCTGTCTGCGTGGTGATACGCCACTCGCTGAACTCCGAGCGGTTTAAGAGAAAAAGAGGGAGAGAAAAGAGCAGTAACCTTCCCTGGCCAGCCGACATGGTGTAACCAGCCATTTTTAATCTATATTTTCAGGCCAAGTTCACAACCACAGTTTGACTGCCTGAGTAATATCATCATCATCACCACCATTATTGTTGTGAAGATACATTTCAGCCATATTAAATTCATTATTCTCAGCGATACCACGAGAGGTATTAGGAGCAGATATTCAGTTATGTAATTTTTGTCAGCATAAAACCACGTGCGTACAGACGGACGGGCATAAACTGAATACCACCTTTTCAGCTGATAAGGGATCTATGCAAGGTTTTATTTTTCTGCCGTAAGGAAATTGATTGGATGAAAAGAGCCAGCGTGGTGTAGTGGTTAGAGTGCTGGACTAGGACCGGGGAGACCCGAGTTCAAATCTCCATTCAGCCATGAAACTAGCTGGGTGGCTCTGGGCCAGTCACTTCTCTCTCAGCCTAACCTACTTCACAGGGTTGTTGTGAAAGAGAAACTCAAGTATGTAGTACACCGCTCTGGGCTCCTTGGAGGAAGAGCGGGATATAAATGTAATAATAATAATAATGTTTATATTAGGCACCTGTTTTGTGTGGCAATGTCACATCTTTGTAATATAGGTTGGTGCGATTTATATTTTAATAATAAAAAGAGGAATACTGTATTTACTTGAATCCAAGACTAGGTTTTCCCCAAGTTCTTTGATGTTAGAAATCAGGGGGTCATATTAAATTCAGTCTTCTTCTTTTTGAATAAATATACGAGTAGGTATAATCTATATTTAACGTCTGTTTTTTTACGGGGCTTGTCTTAAATCCAGAGTTGTTTTGTATTCTACCCAAGACAACCAACGGGCTCTGTGGTTGCCAGGAGTCGACATCAACTCAACGGCACACTTTACCTTTAAATACAGTAATGCAGGCTTACATATAGAGCAAGAAACAGCTATCAGAACTGCCCAACTTACTGCACAAATGCAGTGGGGAAGCAGCCATTTTATATGCCCTCCCCTTCCCCACGAAGCTCTCTCTGGCACCTGTAAATATGTTCCTGAGGGTTCCATAGTCCTCAGGGACATATTTTTGGGTAGCACAGTGGGCTTCCTGGGGAAAGAGAGGGCTTCAAAAATGGCTGCTTTGCCTACTGCATTGGTGCAGTTAGTTGGGCAGTTCTGATAGGCTGCTTCCTCGCTGCAACAGTGCCTCCTTGCTCTATATATCAACCAACATGAATACAATTTTAGCCCCTCCCTCAGGGATCAAATAATAGGGAGGAGGGGGAACACTCTCTGGCCATGTGTTTAGCTGTAGTGGCGTAGTTTGTGATGATGTCATCCACCCTGATTCAAGACGGCGGACGTCTGAACGTTTGAGGTGCAAGTGGGCTAACTTGTGGACAGTCTAACCTATTTCAACCAAATTTGGTTCAGTTGTTGTGAATGACACATAGGGACACTTCAGTGGTGTAGTTTGAAATGAAGTTATTCAGCCTGATTCAAGATGGCGGACACGTGAACATTTGAGGAGTAAGTGGGAACCGATTAGGACCAAATTGGGTACAATTGTAGAGACAAATAGGGACACTACAAACACATAGTTTGTGATGATGTCATCCACCTTGATTCAAGATGGCAGGCGCGCAGACATTTGAGGCTCAAGAGGGCTAACTTGTGAAATGCCTAACCGATTTCGACCAAATTTAGTCCAGTTGTAGGAATAGTGAAAGGAAAGCAGGCAGATTAGTTCTGACTAGAACAACTTGTTTTTCCTGATAGCATCTCTAGGTCCATCTAGCTCAGTACTGTCTACTGCTCCCTGGCCCTGCCTATTAGGCTTGGGCACCCTATTGGATTTCTGATAAGAAATCCGACAACAGAGTATTAATTCTGATCATTCCGACATGACAGAGGCCAACGCCTATTGTATCGGAATAATTCTGAAAGTTCCAATAGTGGCACTATCAGACTTGATGATACTATTGGGACTAACCAGCTGCATAGGCCTTCTGCTTACCAATCAGGCTGGCCAAAGTCTCCTGGCTGCTTCGAACTTGCCCCAGCAGCCTCCAGACAACAAGCTTCAGGGGCTTACAAGAGAGTCCCTATCCCCATTTGCAAAACGTTGCCAGGTTTGAAATCATTGCTCTTTTTGTTCTGATGCATGGAATGCTGCCTGGATGCACACTGCAGCCCTCCCACACTGCCTCTGTGATGGACTGGATATGTTCTGTTTGCAAATGTGTTCACCTCTGTCGGGAGTGACCCTGGTAAACTGGGATGGTGGGAGAAGCCCGGCCAGTGCAGTGGGAAGTGAGATCATTCTACAACTCCCAGGATCCCTGCCCCATTGACTCAAGAGCAACTGGAGAGCCCTTCCAGCCACACACACCCCATTCTCAGCCTCTCTGCCCCCAATGCACACATCCCGCCATATATTACATGCACTTAAAGGCCTTAAGAGACTGATTTCCCTCTTGGCAAGCACTAAACAGCCCAACGGGTTGCAAGGGAGGGCCTTACAGCTTCCTCCCTCTTTAAGACCCATACTAGATGAATTGCCACTTGCATTAAACAACGGTTAACACAACAGGGATGCCCCCCCCTTCCTCCTCCACCGTTAAGGCAGCGGGGTGGTCATCATTTGAGGCCAAGGCATTTCCTGTAGCCTTCACAGTGCTTGCTAGGAAATGTTTCCTAGGAGAGGTTAAGAAATGCCCCCTTCACCAGCTGCAAAGGAAGTGTCAGAAATTCTGGGCCACGTGAGAGGAGACCTCCCTATGGGTCCCCCATGCAGGTGCATGTCTGGAGGCAATGTGCCAGTGCCGCCAAGTCCCCATTGTAGGGGAGCCACCTCAGATGGGGGCCATGGCCTTGATGCGCTGCTGTGAGCTTCCTAGAAGGATCGCGATGTCAAAGAGATATAGGAAGCTGCCTTATACCAGGTCAGACTCTTGGTTCGTTTCAGTATTGTTCACACTGACTGGCAGTGGCGCTCCACAGTTACAGGCAGGAGTCTCTCCCAGCCCTACCTGGAGATGCTGCCAGGAGCTGAGACTTGGACCTTCTATGGGCCCATACCGGCAGGGGCTTCTCCAAGGCTGTAGGCAGGTATCTCTCTCAACCCTATCTTGGAGATGCTGCCAAGGAGGGAACTTGGAGCCTTCTGCAGACAAGCAGACAGATGCTCTTCCCAGAGCAGGGGATATCTTACAGTGCTCACACATGTCCCCCATTCAAAGGCATACCAGGGTGGACCCTGTTTAGCAAAGGGGACCATTCATGTTTGCTACCACAAGAGCAACTCTCCTCCCAGGAAGGGCATTCCAGACTGATGTGTCACTACCATCTGCTATTGGAAGTGGTTGATTGATGATTGATTGATTAAGCACTATAAAGTCAGTGTCAGCTCTTAACGACTAGATAGATTCTCTCCAAGATGATCTGTCTTCAACTTGGCCTTTCAGGTCTGTCACTGGTGCATTCATGGCTGTTGTCATGGAGTCCATCCACCTTGCTGCTGGTCGTCCTTTTCTTCTCTTTCCTTCAACTTTCCCCAGCATTATGGACTTCTCAAGGGAGCTGGGTATTCACATAATATCTCCAAAGTATGATAGTTTGTGTTTGGTCATTTGTGCCTTGATTGAAAATTCTGGATTGATTTGTTCTACAATCCATTTGTTTGTTTTCCTGACTGTCCAAGGTCTCTTCAAAAGTCTTCTCCAGCACCAAAGCGTCAATATTTTTTCTATCTTGCTTCTTCAAAGTCCAGCTTTCACATCCATAGAGTGTCACAGAAAAACATTGTTCAAAAGATTCTAGTCTTTGAAGGTATAGATGCATCACGGCATCTAAATATCCTTTCCAAGGCCTTCATTGCAACCCTACCAAGTGCTAGTCTGCAGCGTATTTCTTGACTGCTGGATCCTTTTCTGTTGATGGTCAGTCCTAAAAGCAGAAGCTATCCATCACTTCAGTGTCTTCATTATGAGGCTGGTTGCTGTACCTATTGTCATTAGTTTAGTCTTCTTTACATTTAGTCGTAATCCCATTTTCTCACTGTGCTCTTTGACTTTCATTACCAGAGCTTGCAGATCATCCACATTCTCAGCTATCACAGTGGTGTCATCAGTGTAGCACAGGTTATTGATGTTTCTTCTTCCAACTTTAAAACCATGCTCATTTCTTCCAGTCCAGCATGTCTCAGTATATGTTTAACATATAAATTTAATACAGAAGGAGAAAGTATACAGCCTTGTCTTACTCCTTTGCCGATCTGGAACAAGTCTGTTTCACCATGTTCCGTCTGGACAGCGGCTTCCTGTCATGTGTATAGGTTTCTATGAGATGTTCTGGGACGCCCACTTTCCTAAGGATATTCCACAACTTGATATGGACGACACAATCGAAGGCTTTTCTGTAGTCAATAAAGCACATATTGACTTCTTTCTGGTATTCTTTGGCTTTCTCAATTATCCAGCATGCAACAGCAATGATGTCTCTTGTTCCTCGGCCTTTTCTGAAACCAGCTTGAACATCCAGCATTTCCCTTTCCACGTAGGGCTCTAATCTGCGTTGGATGATCCTGAGCATTATTTTGCTAGCATGTGAAATTAAGGATATTGTGAGATGGTTTGCACACTCTGTTAAGTCTCCTTTCTTTGGTATGGGTATGCAGACTGACCTCTTCCAATCTGTTGGCCACTGTGTCGTTCTCCAAATTTGCTGGCATAGTTTGGTTAGAGCCTTGACTGATTCTTCTTCTGTTGCCTGCCATATTTCTGTAGCTATTCCATCAGTTCCTGTAGCCTTCCGACTTGGTAATGACTGGAGTGCTGATCTATCTTCCTGTACTAGAGGTTCTTGCAAGAAGGGAATATCTTCCGGAGTATCTTGGATGTTGCTGTACAGATTTTCAGTATACTCCTTCCATCTCTGTTTGATCTTCTCTGAATCAGTTACTATCTGTCCTTTGGCATCCCTTAACATACCAATTCAAGGTTGGAACCTCCCTCTGTTGCCTTGCCTATAAGCCTTGTCACTCTACCAAAGTTTGTTTTTGCAATAGAAGTTTGAAAGGCTGTTGTGGTAGACTCAGCCTAGAGCACAAAAGTCTACTTTGGTGGCAGCAGTTAAACTAGTAATCATCAGGGAGATCCGTGTCTTGTGTTAGCAGCTGGGCGGATCTTCCATATGTGGTAGCAAAGCAGTGGGATAGACTGCTATTCTTCCACACCTACGAAGCCCTGAACAATCTGGGTCCAAGGTATTTAAGAGAGCGCTGTTTTCTTCATGGACCTCGACATCTATTAAGATAATCTGGGGATGTCCAGTTGCAGTTGCCACCTGGTGGCGACTCAGAATCGGGCCCTTCTCTAGGGCTGGTCCAAGACTCTGGAATGCAGTCCCAAATAAAATCAGAGCCTCCCCATCTCTTTTGGTTTTTTAAGAAACAGCTGAAGATATGCCTGTTTAACCAGGGCTTTTAGTTAACAAATTTTAAAGTTTATATTGAGATTTTAAACTGTTTTAATCATTTTAGTGTTTTATTATTGCTGGTTGTTTTAAATTAGTTTTAGTGTGTAAACCGCCCAGAGATGTATTTATTGGGCGGTATAAAGTCAATGCAAAATTAATCAATCAATTAATGAATGGAGAATCATACCTTGTAGAAATGAGGGATATTAATTAATAGACTATTTCTGGGTCTACAACCTATGATGACTCTCTCGAGAATAGCTCCCCACTGATGAATTCTTCCCAGTTTCTGAATACTGTTTCGGGGGTGGGGGTGGGAGGAAGGTTTCCTCTTGTCCACTGGGAAGCTCGTAGGACATCCAAGGGCCAGGTAGCCTCTTCGCAAGAACCTGGTGAGATCCTGGTGACCTCTTCCCATCTGCGGCCCTTGCAGCCCGTCGGCAACTTGGCCCGACACAAGAACAAAACCTTCCTGGGTTCTTGGCTTTGCAAACAAGCAGAGAGTAGCCCGGGGTTTCAGAGAGGCCCTGGGCCAGCCCCCATGTGGCTTGTTTTATGGAAATATTGATTAAGATAAACCAGGGAGGCACATTACACTCTCCTGGAGGGTCAAGAGTTCAGCATCACAGCTGGTTCCTTCCCCGGCAGCCACATTTTAGGAATCCTTCAGTGATCGTCAGCCTTGCCTTAAGGTTTCCCTGCGTTCGCCTTCATCCCCTCAGAGAAGCTCAGGTCAGCTGATGGGAGGGAGCGAACGAGGCTCTGGATCCCGAGACCACTCAGCGGCAGAGTGCTTTCGCCGAGGGGAAAGTTGGGGCCGTTTTTAAGAAGCCGATCGATGGAGGGCTGCCATGACACGTTGACCCCATGGCTCCATGGCGCTAATAACATGGTTTTAAGGTGTGGTAGTAAATCCTGTGTGTGGTGGGCTGAGCTCTCTGTGGGGAGAAACGGAGGCCAAGAGGAAGTTTAAATAACACCTAATCGAGCAGCAGATGGCGGGGCGACAGAAGGGAGAGTTCAGATATTAACTTTTACAAAGATGTGTTCATAAAACGTGATGAGGAGCGGGCCGAGTCGGAAACCCCCAGGCGCAAGGGCTGCGGCCAGGAGAGCAAGGTCTCCCTCCGTGGAAAAAGCCTCCATATTGTCACAGCTGTTGACGTTCGAACAGGGACAAGGACAGTTGACGTGGGAGCAAAGCCGCATCTGTAGACAAGGTTGCTCATCCTCCAAATGCACGGCCAGGCTCCGCTGAGGAGGGTTCCAAAGAAGAGCGTCACAAAGAGCAGGCTCGGTGCTACATGCAGCCTTAATGTCCGTGAGCATTTATAGCACTACCCGTCTGTTCCCCACTTTCCCGAGCAAGGGCTGTGAAGTTTCAGGATGCAGTGCTGCTGGGATCGTGGATTCCTTCGGAGGAGAGATCAGCAGAGGCCTATGAAACACCCCTTATGATGCGTGGGAGGAGCGCTGGTCTTGCGGTAGCAAACACAAATGGGAGAGGATAACTGGTCTGGTGGTAGCAAGCATGAACTGCCCCCTTTGCTAAGCAGGGTCTGCTCTGGTTTGCATTTGAATGGGAGACTACATGTGTGAGCACTGGAAGATATTAGGGGATGGGGCCCCTCTGGGAAGAGCACCTGCATGCCTGCATGCAGAAGGCTCCGAGTTCCCTCCCTGGCAGCAGCTCCAGATAGGGCTAAGAGAGACTCCTGCCTGCCACCTTGGAGAAGCCGCTGCCAGTCTGGGCAGACAATCCTGAGCTAGATGGACACAAGGGTCTGACTGGGTATAAGGCAACTTCCTTTGCTCCCCTTTGCTATGCTAAGCAGTGTCAGGGTTCATCCCTGCTCACCCCTCGGGGAGTCTTCAGAAGAGGAGGAGGATCCCAACAGAGCTCAGGGGGAATCAGGCTCGGCCTGGCCCACAGGGCAGCAGGGCATATTCCCAGTGAGCCCCACCTGAGGGGTGCTACTGCGCCCCACTGCACTCAGTAGCAGTGAGTACTCCCACCCTTAAGCACCCATTCTGCTCAAAACCTGGCGCCCTCCCTGCATACATTCCACCGGCCTCTCAGTCCGGCCCTACAGGCCTGTCTCCAACCTGCCATGGCTGGGCAAGGTAATTGAGAGGGGGGTAGCCTCCCAACTCCAGGCAGTCTTGGATGAAACTGATTATCTAGACCCGTTTCAGACCGGCTTTCGGGTGGGCTATGCGGTGGAGACTGCCTTGGTCGGCCTGATGGATGATCTCCACTTGGGAGTTGATAGAGGAAGTGTGACTCTGTTGGTCCTTTTGGACCTCTCGGTGGCTTTCGATACTATTGACCTCCATCGTATCCTTCATAGTATCCTTCTGGAGCGTCTGAGTGGGTTGGGGGTGGGTCTTCAAAAACCGAACTTCAGTATGGTGTCCCTCAGGGCTCTGTATTGTCTCCAATGTTGTTTAACATCTAAATGAAACCGCTGGGAGACATCAGATGTGGTGCAGGGTGCTATCAGTATGCTGATGACCCCCAAATCTAGTTCTCCATGTCAACATCGTCGGGAGAAGGCATAACATCCCTAAATGCCTGCCTGGAGGCAGTGACATACTGGATGAGAGGTAACATACTGAGACTGAATCCAGATAAGACGGAGGTACTTATTTTGCGGGGTCAGAACCCCAGAAATGATTTTGATCTGCCAGTTCTGGATTGGATCACACTTCCCCAAAAGGAACAGGTACGCAGTCTGGGGGTGGTTCTGTACACAAAACATTCCCTGGTGTCCCAGGTTGAGGCGGTGGCCAGATATGCCAGCTGTGTCCGTTTCTTGAGATAAATGACCTCAGAGGAGTAGTACATCTGCTGGTCACCTCCAGACTAGACTACTCCAGACTAAAGCAATGCGTACGTAGTCCAGAAACTGCAGTTAGTCCAGAATGCGGCAGCCAGGTTGGTCTCTGGGTCATCTCAGAGAGACCATGTCACTCCTACCTTAAAGGATCTACACTGGCTGCCAATAAGTTTCCAGGCAAAGTACAAGGTTTTGCTTATCACCTATAAAGCTCTAAACAGCTTGGGCCCTGGGTATTTAAGAGACGTCTTCTTTGCTATGAACCAAACCTCCCATTGAGATCATCTGGAGAGGTCCGTCTGCAGTTGCCACCGGCTCGTCTGGTGACTACTCAGGGACGGGCCTTCTCCATTGCTGCCCAGAGGCTTTGGGACATACTTCCTGCTGAAATAAGAGTCTTCCCATCTCTTACAACTTTTAAAAGGGCAGTCAAGACGCATTTGTTCACCCAGGCTTTTAATGATATATTGTTTTAATTGTGTTTTAAATGTGTTTTAATAGTTTTAAATGTTTAAATTTTAATTGTTGAAATGTGTCAATCTTTTTATTGGTTATTTTTATTGTTTTGTAAACCACCCAGAGAACTTGTGTTTTGGGTGGTATTAAAATATGTCACATAAATAAATAAATAAATAAATAAATAATAAAGCGCCAAGGAGAGAAGGACCAGAAAAATTGAAAAAAATTATTGAAGCAATCTTCCCACTCAAATTTCTGGGCATTTTGTGTCCAGGATGACATTTTTCCTACATTCTGGACAGGACGCCCAATTCCTGCACTGTCCAGGTCAATCCCGGGCATGTGGCAAGCCTAGCTCAGGCCTCCAATTTTTAAAATAAGGGGAGGACAGAAAGGTAATCAAAATCAATACAAGATGTCTGTTGCATCCAGCAAATTGTCATGGGTACCACAGAGCCCTGGGTGCCAGCCAAGATGGAAAGCAGTCCAGAAATGCATGCAGGAGAGGGATGCATTTCACAGGCCTTCGCTCTGCTTCATCCTCTTCAATCCATTTACGTTTCTGCTAAAACATCCAACAAGCTGAGGTCATCCTTTTTACAAGGTCAGTTCCATTGTGGAGGAGAGAGAGCAGGGAGACTGATGTTGTTTAGAAGTATCTCTCTGTTTACAACTTCTGTCTGTTTACAAAGCACAGGGGAGTGAGCAGGTCTCTATGCAGACAGGACTTGCCTTTAAAATGGCTTCACCTCATTTTCTCTTGCAGCAAACAGCACATCCAGGCAGCTACAAAAACTGTCTCCTTTGTACACTATATCCCAGCTGTCAACTCACAGCTCAGCAGGTGGAGGGTATGCAACCGCTAGTAGCTAGAGAGGAGAGCTGGTCTGGTGGTAGCAAGCATGACTGGTCCCCTTAGCTAAGCAGGGTCCACCCTGGTTGCCTATGAATGGGAGACTTGATGTGTGAGCACTGGAAGAGATTCCTCTTAAGGGATGGAGCCGCTCTGGGAAGAGCAGAAGGTTCCACGTTCCCTCCCTGGCAGCATCTCCAAGACAGGGCTGAGGAGACTCCTGCTTGTAGTCTTGGAGAAGCCGCTGCCAGTCTGTGAAGACAATACTGAGCCAGATGGACCAAGGGTCTGACTCAGTATATGGCAGCTTCCTATGTCTCTATGTTTACCAGCCATCAAAAACCATTAGGCAAGCACCTTCAGCAAACAAACTTTACAAAAATCTTCAGGAATATATCTAAAGAGGCTGCCTACAATACTTGTCACTATGATTCAGCTTGACTGGGTGATGAATTTGCCTACCAAAGCCATAATCTTTTAACCCTAATAAGCCTCCCCGCTCAACAGATGAGTCAACTTTCATTTACTAGCTACCTAATGGCGCAACAAGGAAATGACTTGACTGGCATTTCACATCAACTAGCATTGATGTAAGCCTTTTTTGAAAGGGCTGTATGTAAATCAAATCAAATCAAATCAAATCAATCAATCAATCAATAGCAAGCCAGAGGTTGCTAGTTCAAATCCCCGCTGGTATGTTTCCCAGACTATGGGAAACACCTATATCAGGCAGCAGAAATATAGGAAGATGCTGAAAGGAAGGCGCGATACAGGAAGATGCAGAACTCTCATGCTGTGTGGGAGATGGCAATGGTAAACCAAGTGGTAAACTGTATTCTACCAACAAAGACAACCACAGGGCTCTGTGGTCGCCAGAAGCCGACACCAACTCGGCGGCACACTTTAACTTTCATTTCCAAAATTCTAAGACTTTAGGTTGAGTGCCTTTTTATGTGTCAACACGATGAGTGAAAATACTCTGGGATGCAAGCAAAAATCCTGCTGTGGTGGTGCTGCATCAGACCTTTGCAGAAGCAACATCTAAGCTGCTCTGGTACTCTCCAGTTCCGTCTCGCCTGCTCAGAGCTGTCCAGGGTCCTGACCTCCTTGCATGACCCTTGCTCTTCATTGGGACAGTCCAAAGCTGGAATCCCTCCTGAGATTATGCCTTGCCCAGATCCCTGCCTCGGAGAAAACCCCAGCTCGGCATATAACTCGTGCCTGCAACAGGATAACTTGGTCAGTCACATAATTTACATGTACTATAATTTAATGTTTGACAGTATCCTTTTAGGAGCTGGAACTTACTTTTTTGACATGCTGTTCAGCTGCTTGTTTAGAAATATATGCATATATAATAAAAACTAGCTTAACCCGCTCAGAGTATCTGTGAGCTAGTATTGATTTCTCCCCCCATCTCAGCCCCCCTCACCTCAAAGATCTCTCCACCCTCACCTGAGCTGCACTCCTGCTCCTCCTCCTCCTCCTCCATCATGCCTTTACTCCATCCCACTCATGCCTCTTGGTTGCAGCTGCAGCGTTGCGGGCTCCTACTGGCCAAGCTGCAGTCCCCTTATCTGCAGAGATCTCCTCACACAAGCCCTGATCCTGCTCCTCCGCACAGGAGCAGCAGCAGTTGATCATGCCCTTCCTCGCTGCCGCCACCGGCATGGCCACTTGTTCCCCTCAGGCCACTGACAGGCCCGGGCCCATCTCTCATCCTTCCTTCTTTCTCTCTTCCTCTCCTTTCTTTCCCTCCCGCTCTCTTCCACTCACTCTTCCCCTGTCTTACTTCCTTTCTCTCTCTGTCTCTCCCTTCCTGAGTTAACAGATCTTATTCATCTTGTTTCCTCATCTAATTCACACAATGGCAGCCTCATTCTCCTGAAGAGGCTCTTTCCTCCCTCACGACCCCTCTCTTTGCAGACCCCTGCACACTATCCTGATAGATAGATAGATAGATAGATAGATAGATAGATAGATAGATAGATAGACAGATAGATTCCTCTCCTCTACAATCAAGAACATCTCCCAACCAGTAACAGTTGCATCCCAACTGACCTTAACCATCACAGGCTCCTCCCCACTATCTGCATATGGAATCCCCACTGCCCAATCACCATGGTGCCACAAGCTCCTCCTCCCTATCGCCATATGGAATCCCCACTGCCCAACCACCACAGTGCTTCTGCTCACGAACTCTCACGAGAGCTGCCACACACGGAATTAGCCACGGGTACACCTTAGGGAATTATATATAGAGATAATAAAGTAGAACTTATATACAGAAAGAGGGACTAGCTTGAGGAAGCAAAACGGAATATCAGCTAATCTAAAACTCTTTCAGAGACCCAAAGATTGCAATAGGATCATAGGAAGCTGCCTCATACCAAGACAGAACATTGGTCCATCTAATTCAATATTGTCTACACTGACTGGCAGTGGCTCTCCAAGATTTCCGGCAGGTCTTCCCAGCCCTACCTGGAGATGCTGCCAGGGATTAGGCCGGAGACCTTCTGCGTGCAAAGCAGATGCTCTACCACTGAGCTAAAGCCCATACCCTTTCCAGGTCTGGTTTTAACCCACACCATCCTATCCCATAAGTTCTTGCAGATGGCTCTGCCACTTTCAAGAGCATCCTCCTCCTTTTAGGATCATCCTACTACCTCTCTCTCTCTGTCTCCAATTCCCCTATTTCTTCTCTTGATCGACCATCATAGGAACCTAGGAAGCTACCTTCTACTGAATCAGACCCTTGGTCCATCTATTGTCCACACTGACCAGCAGTGACTTCTCCAAGGTTTGAGTGTGGAGTCTTTCCCAGCCCTACCTGGAGATGTCATAGGTACATCGGAAGCTGCCTTCTACCGAGTCAGACCATTGGTCCATCGAGCTCAGTATTATCTACCCAGACTGGCAGTGGCATCTCCAAGGTTGCAGGCAGGAGTCTCTCTCAGCCCTATCTTGGAGATGCTGCCAGGGAGGGGACTTGGAACCTTCGGCATGCAAGTCCAGAGTGGCCCCATCCCCTAAAGGGGATATCTTACAGTGCTCACATATGTCTCCCATTCAAATGCAAACCAGAGCAGACTCTGCTTTGCAAAGGGGACAATTCATGCTTGCTACCACAAGACCAGTCACCTAATGGCACAGCAGAGAAGTAACTTGCCTAGGGAGGTTGCTGGTTCGAATCCCCACTGGTATGTTTCCCAGACACCTATATCAAGCAGCAGTGATATAGGAAGATGCTGAAAGGCATCATCTCATACTGTGTCAACCCCTCCTGTATTCTACCAAAAGACAACCACAGGGCTCTGTGGTCGCCAGGAGTTGACACTGACTCGATGGCACAACTTTACCTTTACCACAAGACCAGTTCTCCTCCCTTCAAGTTCTCCTTCCTTCAAGGGATCCTGTCAGGGATTGAACCTAGGACCTTCTGCATGCAAAGCAGATGCGCTGCCACTGAGCTACAGCCCGATCCCCTAAGACAGGCCTGCTCAACTTTGGCCCTCCTGCAGATGTTGGCCTACAATTCCCATAATTCCTGGCTATTGGCTGCTGTGGCTGAGAATTATGGGAGCTGTAGTCCAAAAACAGCTGGGGGGCCTAAGTTGAGCAGGCCTGCCCTCTCTTACAGCCGTCAGTGCCCACATGGAGTCGCCCATTCAAATGCAAACCAAGGCAAACTCTGCTTAGCAAAGGGGACACGTCACGCCCGCTGCCGCAAGACTGGCTCTCCACCCAGTCCTTCCGGGGCCTTTTCTGTTTCTGAGGCAGGACCTTGCTCTCTTGTTTTCCATGGCTGCAGCTCTCCTAACGTTCTCTAGAGCACCTCCCATTGACAGCAGCTGGAAATGGAGCAGAAATGAGTGCAGTTGCCCCACCTTGGAACCCACCCACCCCCGCAACAAAAGCCCCTTCTCCTTCCTCAAGGAACCATTTTCCAGACAATTCCCTCTAGCACTCCCTGCTGGGTATGAAGTGGTGGCCAGCCGGCCTCAGCCCGGCGTTTCTAAATCCATTCCCCATTGAGAGCCATCCTTTCTTTCTCCCCCTCTCTCCCCCGCCAGTAATCAAAACAAACACTTCTGGAAACGCGCGCGTTGCAGCGAGCGCGCTGGAAATAAATAACTAATTTCTCCCCGCATGATCTCAAGGAGCAGGAGAGGCGTGAAGAGCGAGGCCCAGTGTTGGTGCGACCAGGCTCCCCGGAGCGGTAATTCGGAGGATGACAAACATGAGGCAAAGAAAACCATGGGGAAATGGGCACTTCCCGCAGCCCTTTGCAAAGTAGCTATTGCAGGGTTTGGAAATAACGAAGTCGAAGACGGGGAGAGGGGGATATTTTCTCATTGAGAGCGACTGAAGTGCCAAACAAGCTACTATTACGGCGGCTTTAAGAGGTGTGCAAAAGAGGGAGGGAGGGAGGGAGAGGGAACAGCAAGGTGGGGTGACGGGAAGGGGGAAAAAAGTGAGCGGATTTGGCGGGAGGAAAGAGGTACCAGGCGGAACTCAAGCATGAGTCTCCATTTTAGAGGGCGGCCAAGCCTCACGCCCTGCCTGGCCACCTCTCCTCCTGTGACCTCCGGGGGGCAAACATTTTCAGCACAGCACCTTGATTTGGCAGCACACGTCAGCCCAGACTTGGAAAAGAGAGAGGCCGAAAGAGAACGGGAAGAAAACAGAATATCTATGGCTGTCGAGACAAGGCGAGGGAAAGAGGGAGAAGGGGGGAGAGAGAGAGAGAGAGAGAGAGAGAGAGAGAGAGAGAGAGAGAGAGAGAGAGAGAAAATAAAGGCCAACATCCATAATTTTCTCTGTGGGGCTTTGAGGTAATTGAGCCATTTGGATAAAAATAAGGCACCAGGCCCCGTAGGTGAAAGGAGCTTTTGCAATCCAAGAAGCCTTGAATTATGCACCTCGTATCGCTTTAAATCCCCGCATCCTGCTCCAACCCCCCCCAGCGCTGCACTGTGCCAAGCCACTCTCCTCTTTTCTTATACGAGTATTTTTCAAAGTACCCTGTCAAATGTCCTCCGATGAGTACAGAATTTCAGCTGTCACAACTAATTTTGATTCTCCAGTGTGTGTGTGTGTCGGAGAAGGTGTGTGAGGAGATGCTTTAGAGTGTTGTCGAAAGCGAGATTTCTGTTCCCTTTTTTCTTTTCTTTTTAAATTTCAGAAGAAAGATTTACATCAAAAATTTGTTTCTGGGAGTGTTTAAGGGCTGTAATTTCCTCCTTTTCAATTGCCATTGCCTGTCGGCTGATTTCCTTGCTCCCCTCTCACGAGGCTCTGCTGCTTTCTCTTCGCCCCACAAAAACCCCATCAATCCCTCTGTCAACTTTAAGCTGTCAGCTGCCTGGGTGATCCATTCAGACACACCGCAGACCTGGCTGTTGTCACAGTTCCCAAATGCCATATCGTTTTCCCTCTTGATCTCACCATAATGCTACGGTGCACCTGGCTTGCAAAGAGGTTTTTTGGGAGCAGGGAGCCTGATCGTGCTCTACAGTGGCTCTTACTTCACTCCTAGTCAAGCAGGTGAAAGTGTAAGGGCAAAATGCGCCCCCTGCCCCACCAATGCTCAGTGGTAGTTTCCTGCCAAAGTCTCTCATGGAAAGATAGGAAGCTGACTTATACTTATGACTCCACCCCCGTTAACTGTCTGAATGCACGAACATTCTGTCCCAGGGGGACAGTTGCAGGGGGTTATCCCCTTATGTCCCCTTCCCTCCAGATTTTTTTGTGAGACTGACATATCTGGGGTCACCCCGAGGCTGCCAGGTACCTCCCACCTGCCCACAGGTACTCCAGTTCTCCGTCCATACGGATCATAACATTTCCGGCTCTTTTGGCAATAGTATATCGATGCCATAAATAACGTGTGTAATAAATCAACAAAATTAATATAACATGTAATGCATGTGTATTTGTTGTGCAATGCTTACATCCACACGATAGCATCCTCGCTGAGAACAGATCCTCTCTGGAAGGCATTCTGGAACTGGAATTCTGTCAGGGAACATCAGACAATGAGGCCATTATATAAAGTTCTCTAGAAGGAACGGAGACGACTATCCAGAAAAGAAGTGGAACAGCCAGGTGAGTGAAGTTTCGCTCTCTAGGCTGTGCCGTCTCTCAGAAGGACCTTGTGAAGGTGGCCCTTAATCTATGAACTAGACAGTGACCTAGGACTGAGGTAATGATGGTAGCTGAGGAAATCAATAAAGAGGCTCGGTTGTCTGTGTAAGGCAGGCGCGCTCAATTTAGGCCCCCCAGCTGTTTTTGGACTACAACTCCCATAATTCCCAGCCACAGTGGCCAATAGCCAGGGATTATTCATTCATTCATTCATTCATTCATTTATTAAACTTCTCTACCGCCCAAACTTTCGTCTCTGGGCAGTTAACATAAAACAATTAAAACACATATAACAAGTTAAAAGAATGCAACAATTTAAAATCAGCCATAAAATTAAAAGAGACAATTTTTTAAAAGCTGGGAAAGCTTGGGTGAAAAGATGGGCTTTTAGATTTTTTATTTTTTTTTAATTGCCAGAGATGGGGAGAATCGTATCTCAGCAGGGAGCGCATTCCACAATCTCAGGGCAGAAACCGAGAAGGCCCGTCTCTGTGTAGCCACCAGAGGAGTCGGCGGTAACTGGAGACGGACCTCCTCAGATGACCTCAATGGGCGGTGTGGCTCATAGTGAAGAAGACGCTCATAGTGACAAAGACGATTGTGGGAGTTGTAGGCCAACATCTTGCAGGAGGGCAGAAGTTGAGCAGCCCTGGGGCTTCTGCCTGACACTTCAGACTGTGTGGGTATTTCTGGGAAGGTGCTGTGCCCTTGAGGGAGATGTGTTTGCCAGTCTTCAAAGTTTAATTTGCCTCCGTTTCTGAAGTCTTGTGGTACATGTATGAGAATTGTGGCCATCACCAGAGAAAAAATGGGGGAGCGGGATGCATTTCCACCCTTCATGACAGTTAGCGGAAGTGAACCTAAAGTTTATCGAGCTCTAAGATTTTCTAGGTCAGGGGTGCCCAACCTGCGTACTCCAGATGTACTATAACCCCCATCATTGTAGTTCAGCAACATCTGGAGTACCACCGATTCAGAACCCATGGTCTCAGCGTTGGGTCCCCAGGGATTCTCCGCGTTGGGTCCCCAGATGTTATTGGACTTCAGCTCCCATAATCCCCAACCAAAGGCCACTGGGGCTGGGGATTATGGGAGTTGAAGTCCAATAACATCTGGGGTCCCAACGTTGAGAATCTCTGGTCTAGATCCATTTCAAACTGACTTTAGGGCAGGCAACTGAGCTGAGACAGGCTTGGTTGGCCTGATTCCCAGACCTTTGCCAGGGAATATAGACAGCAGGAGTATGACTCCGTTGGTTCTTCTGGATCTCTCGGCGACTTTTGATACCATCACCATAGTATCCATCTGGGCCACCTGAGGGATTTGGGGATAGGAGGCACTGTTTTACAGTGGTTCTGCTCCTATGTCTCGGGTAGATTTCAGATGGTGATGCTTGGTGACAGTTACTCTTCTTAATGGGAGATACTATATGGAGTCACTCAAAGCTTGATTAGGTCACCAATGCTTTTGCTTTTTAACATCATCACAAGGTGAGGTTACCAAAGATTTGGTACTGGGTACACTGATGACACTTAAATCTATCTCTGCCTGCAGGCTATAATGGGCTGGATGAGGGATAATATATTGGCTGAATCATATATTGAAGCAAGATAGAGGTGCTCATTGCAGGGGGTAGTAATTAAACAGTAATCTGGAGGACAGGATAGAATCTCTTATTCTGGAGAAGGTTACACTCCCCCAGAAAAAACGGGCATGCAGTTTGGGAATGCTCTTGGATCCTGGTCTCAGGCTGAGGCTATGGCCAAGAGTGTTTTTCATCAGCTTCGGCCGATATGACAGCTCCACCCATTCCTTGAAGAGAATGACCTCAAAACAGTGGTGCACAGTGGCAGTGAAACGGTGGCCCCTGTTCTGAGGCCTCGCTGTGCACACGCCTCACGCACACAAGTGACGCCTCGTGTGCGTGATGTCACGTGCAAATGGCGCGTGTCCAGGGATCCAAGTGAGCTCTCTGTTCCGGAGCTCATTTCTAGCCAGTGTTTGCATGATTTCCCTTCCTCCCCCTCCAGCAAGGGGGCCACACCCACATGCGCATCACACACATGGGGCATCTCGCACGGCCCTTTTCACTGGCGGCCTGGGTTGTTTGAACCCTACTGCTCAACAG
The DNA here is from genome assembly GCF_027244095.1 of Hemicordylus capensis. Lineage (NCBI taxonomy): Eukaryota > Metazoa > Chordata > Lepidosauria > Squamata > Cordylidae > Hemicordylus > Hemicordylus capensis. The sequence goes on from NC_069673.1 coordinate 11,539,568, forward strand.
TGGATCCGCCCCTGGTGGTGCATCAGCTGGTAAACTCCAGGCTGGACTACTGCAATGTGCTCTATGTGGGGCTGCCTTTGTACAATGTCCAGAAACTTCAGTTAGTCCAAAATGCAGCAGCCAGGTTGATCTCCAGGTCAGTCCGGAGAGACCATATCATGCCTGTTCTTAATCAATTGCACTTGCTGTTGGTATGTTTCCAGGAAAAATATAAATTTATTTATTTATATCCCACTCTTCCTCCATGGAGCCCAGAGGTTATGTTTATGTTTATTGTTTATGGTTATGTTTATTGTACATGGTTATGTTTATCCTTACAACAACCCCTTTGAGGTAGGTTAGGCTGAGAGATAAGTGGCTCACCCAGAGTCACCCAGTGAGCGTCATGGCTGAATGAAGATTTGAACCCGGGTCTTCCCAGTCCACCACTCTAATCACTATGCCATGCTGGTCATTACCTTTAAAGCCCTAAATGGCTTAGATTTAGGTTACCTGAGAGAGCGCCTTTCTCTAAAAGATCCCCAGTGCTCATTAAGATCATCAGGTGAGGTCCTTCTTTGGGTGTTATCAGTTCATCTGGTGGCAATCTGGAATTGGGTCTTCTCAGTAGCAGACCTTCATTTGTAGAACACGCTCCCTGTTGGAAATAGAGGTTTATCATCCCTGGAGGCCTTCAAGAGAGCCATAAGGACCCATCTCTTCAGCTTGGCTTTTAATAATATCCAAATGGTCCTTAAGTGTCTTTAATGAGGTTTGTTAACAGAGTATTTTATGTTAATATTTTGAATGGTTTTATTTTTGATTATAGCCATTTTTGGAAGGGCAGTCTATCATTATAATAAAATAAATAAAAGCATATGCCTAACATTTTGTAGAACTCTTGAGGGGATCCAAGACCAGACCAAACAGAAGGAATAAGGGCCTCAGTTCTAGCCCTTTTCTTCTCTCTTTGGAGAGGGGGAAATAGCATAGAGTTGCCATGCCCCCCAGAATTTCAGATTTCACCCGGATTTTAAGCATCTCACCCAGATTGCTTAACTCACCCAGATTTCTTTTTTTTTTAATTAATTGCTAAGCTCTAGCCCTTGTAGAAGCAGTGTTATGGAGCAATACGTTCAGTCACTCTTCTGACTGTTGTTATTTTCAAGCCAATTTACATAATATGCAAATTAGGCACCCGGATTTGGAAAGCCAGAATATAGCAACCCTAAATTGGCATCAGCTTTCCAATAATTGTGCAAGTCTTCCCTAAATAAATTTAAATTTTTCTTGGCAGGTATGGTGCAAGTTAGACTTTTCCAACTTGGCCCAGAGGTCCCGATCCAGGTGCCAGGGGCCCTTAGCAAAATGCCCTCCATGGGCCCCCTTCTAGCTGGGTCAGCCCTGAAAGGGTAGGGTTGCCATGTCCCTCGGAATTTAGGACACCCTCCCCAGATTTTGGCTCCTCTACCTGACTGCTAAATTCCACCCAGATTTTCACGGGTTTCAAATGCACTGCCCAGATTTTACTCTGGATCCAATCACATGGGAGGGCAGAGAAGGGAGGAAAAGTATACAAATCTGTCAAATCATTAAAATGCAAACTAGTTGCTGCATAATTTGCATAATATGCATACTGGGCCACCCAGATTTGGAAACTTGACTATGGCAACCCTACGCCTGGCAGGGTACATTACACCAAGGTGCCCCGAACAGCTAGGCTGTGGGGAGTTTTGAGGACAGACAGACACACTCAACACAGACCAGCAGTTACATAATCAAAAGGTGGTTTCTTTTAGTAAAAGGGTACAGGCTTGGGTTTGAAAAGGCGTGGAGGTGGGAGGGAGAGACGTTACAACACCACACATTACATAGGAACATAGGAAGCTGCCTTAATCAGATCAGATCATTGGTCCATCTAACTCAGTATTGTCTACACAGACTGGCAGCGGCTTCTTCAAGGTTGCAGGCAGGAATCTCTCTCAGCCCTCTCTTGGAGATGCTGCCAGGGAGGGAACTTGGAAGAACCTTCTGCATGCAGGTGCTCTTCCCAGAGCTGCCCCGTCCCCTAAAGGAAATCTCTTACAATACTATTTATTTACCTACCTACCTATTAATCCATCCATTTATTTTTTATTTACTCTATCTATCTATCTATCTATCTATCCAAAAATTGCTCAGGGCGGTCTACATAGAGAAATAATAAATAAATAAAGAGAATCGCCACGTTAGAAGGTGCCTCTTTGCCAAGTCAGCAGGGGACTCTGAACGAATTTAATCAAACGTGGTGATTCTATTTAGCAGGGGGAGAGCAACTGGCCCCATCCACCCCCAGCACGGTACCTCCAGTGACTGTGGCTGGGGTCTATCTTGTGTTTCTTTTTAGATTGTGAGCCCTTCGGGGACAGGGAGCCATCTTATTTATTTACTATTTCTCTGTGTAAACCGTCCTGAGCCATTTCTGGAAGGGCGGTATAGAAATTGAATAAATAAATAAATAATGGTGATGATGATAATTTTTAAAAGTGGGAAGGAGAGATGTACCTCTATAAACTCATTCTTCTATTATCCTCTATCCATTCACTATCCTCTGGTGCCAATGATGTGTCTCACACTCTGATCTCCACCAGATATCGGTAACTAAGTGCAACCCTATTCAACTTCAGTTGTTCTCCGTGTGAAGGGATGATTTTGTGGCGGGCATCACACACACACACACACCACCCAGGAAGAGGGGGAAAGCACCGACCCACAGTAGCGCCACCGGATCACTACTGGGTCGCATTCGTGGGTGCCTCTCTGTCGATGGCAGCAGCGTCCAGCCATCAGTGCCGAGGGCAAGGGACCTGGGCTCCAAGCCTCTGCAGGAATCCCGGGCCAACCCGGTTCCTAACCCTCAACCGCGACCGACCCGTTGAGCAGCATCAATGGGCGCCTCTCGCATCCTGCTGCGGCCATTAAGGAGCGGCGAGCCGATGAAAAGGAAACCCTCCTCCCGGCCCCCGCCCCCGCGTCCCGTCTTGCCCCGCCCCCTTGGCCTTCTTGGGGAGCCACGCGGAGCCGCCCTGGCCCACGTGACCCGCCCAGGCGGAAGCACAGGCCCTCCCGCCGGCCTCGTTGTGGCCCGGCGGTGACGTCACGCTGAAAGCCCTCTATCGCCAGCCCAGGGCTCTCTCCCCGCCCCCCACCGCCTCCCTCTGGCGGCCGTCTCCTTCCGTTTTCCGGCGGAAGTGAGGGAGGGATTTCCTTTTCCGGGTACGGGTCCCCAGGCGGAGGGAAAGAGCGAGCGAGCTTGAGCCCCCGGGCGCAGGACGGAGAGGCTGAGTGAGTGGCGGGCAGCGGTGGGGGGAGCCGGCGCGGGGCCTGGGGGAGAAGGCGGCGGCCTGGCGTCCGGGGAGGGACCGGGGCTTCGCCCAGGCGCTGCCCCGCGCCCGCCAGGTGAGGGGGCCGGAGGAGGCCGCTGCGGGGCCGGGCCCAGCAAGGAGGCCCCGCGGGGGGCTGGCTGTGGGCAGGGGCCGCTCCGCGAGTCGCCCGGCGGGGGCAGCTCCAGCTGGGGCACGACGTCTACGCCAGGGGGGCCCTCCGGGGCGACGCCGAGGCCTTTCCTCCGCTGCTGCCTGCCTGGGCTGCCTGGAGACGCCCCCTGCTCTGGGAGCCCCCCCTGGCCCGCCCCGCGGTGCGCCTTCCAGCTCGGGACGGCCTGATCTGACTGGCAGCTGCGCTCCAGCGCTTGGGAGAGAGGTCTCTCTCAGCCCCTCCTGGAGATGCTGCCAGGGGTCGGGTTATGGGAGTTGTAGTCCAAAAGCAGCTGGCGGGGGAGGGGGCTAAGTTGAGCATGCCTGGTCGACACTGACTGGCAGCAGCTCTCCCAGTTTTCAGGCAGGAGCCTTTCCCTGTCCTGCCTGGAGATGCTGACAGCAGTCAGACCTGGGACCTCCTGTGTCGAGAGCCCCTGAGCGGCGGCCCCTTCCCTGGCGTATTAGTATATGGAGCTTCCTTATGTTGAGTCAGACCATCTCGCCATCTGGATCAGCATTGTCTGACTACACCAGGGCTGCTCAATGTCATTCCTCCTGCAGACGATGGCCTACAACTCCCACAGCCCCTGGCTATTGGCCACTGTGGCTGGGGGTTATGGGAGCATTCGTCCAAAAACAGCTGGGGTCAGGGCTATGTTGAGCAGGCCTGGTCTGCACTGACTGGCAGCGGCTCTCCAGGGTTTCAGGCAGGAGTCTTTCCCGGTCCTACCTGGAGATGCTGCCAGGGAGCGAAGCTGGGATCTCCTGTGTATGGAGCAGGGGCACTGTCATTGAGCTGTGTCCCTTTTCTAGACGTATCGGTATATGAAGCTGACTTATACTGAGCTGGACCTTTGGTTCATCTAGCTCATTCTTGTCTTCACCAGGAGCATTGTCTACACCAAACCTTAGTATTCTGCCTGTTTTGTTTCTTTATTACATTTATGTCTCGTTCTTCCTCTGAGGAGCTCAGAGTGGTGTACATGGTTATTTTTATCCTCACAACAACCCTGTGAGGTAGGTTAGGCTGAGAGATACATGACTGGCCCAGAATCACCCAGTGCGTTTCGTGGTTGAATGGGGATTTCAACTGTTGAACTACAACTCCCATAAATTGTGGCTGGGTATGATGGGAGTTGTGCTTCAATAGCAGCTGGCGTGCCAAAGGTTGCTTATCCCTGTTCTACACTGACTTGCAGTGACTCTCCAAGGTCTCAGGCAGGAGACTTTCCCAGTCCTACTTGGGGATCTCTCCGGGGAAGCTGCTTTCTATCAAGTTCATCCAGATCATTATTGCCTCCATCAACTTGGCGACTTGCAGGATTTCAGATGGGGGCAAGGTGTTTCTCAGCCCTACCTGGAGATGCCAAGGATTGAACCTGGGAAGATGAAGATGAATTTATGACAGTGCCTTTTTAATCAAGCCATTGATTCATCCAGCTTAGTGGTGTCTATTCTGACTGACAACAGCTCTCCAAGGTTTCAAACAGGGCTTTCGCAGGCCTATTTGGAGATGATCCCATGGATTAAACCTGGGACCTTCTGCTTGCAAAGCAGGTGCTCTTCCACTAACCTAAAGTCCGTTGCATCACTTGTAAATGGTTTCATTATAAGTTTCCTCCTTCTGCACTGCTATTTTATGGATTTTTGTCCCATCTCATGGCTGATTTTTCTTTAAGGCAGGAAACAGTTTAGAAACTCTTGAGGTTGCTTTTTGACCTCTTAGAAAAGGGAGGAGAACAAAACAAAGGAGTGTGGGTGTGTAACTGTCTAATGTATGCCACACTTCCCCAGCTATGTCTGTTATAGTAAACGCACAAGAAACGTTGTGTGGCATCAAAGCCTACAAGTCTGATCAATCTTAAAGTGTCACAGGAGTACTTTTGTGTGAACACAGATGCTTTTAAAATACTTTCTTCATCTTTCTGTTAACTCAGGGCTTGACAAATCCCAGGTGCCAGGGAGCCATGGTGTCAAGAAATTTAATGGTGGTGCCTAGACTAGGATAATTAGAGACAGAATTGTTTCATAGCATCTTTATTTTATCCCAGGCATCCAGGTATTTGACAAAATTACACAGCTTGGTGATGGACGTGGTGGGGGGTAGAGATCCTTCTAATTTTGTTAATCTCTGTGCGGAATGAGTTTTGTTCTGAGCGGCAGTATCAAGGCCGTGTGTGCACACCTGCGTTCAGAAAGGGGCCTTCCTGATTCAACCCAGCGAGATCTAAAACTTACAGAGCGAACATCCAAAAACTTGTGAGTACACACACGCCTTAGAGGGAACAGTGGTTGTGTGTGGTAAATGGATTTCTGTTCATCTCCTTTATTAGTAGCAGAGAACAGAAATGGGGCTGTCTGGGGCAAATGCAGATTCAATTAAGTAGCTCTGTCTCTGAATATTCTAGTCTAGGTGTCACGACTCCCTGGTACCTGAGATTTGTCAAGCCCTGTGATGGGCACCAGGCTTTCTTCTCGGGCCTTCTAAAGATAATTGTTGTTCTAATAACACCTACTAACTTGGCAAAGAGGCACCTTTTGACGCAGTGATTCTCTTTATTGAGCAGGGGGACAGTAACTGGCCCTATCCATCCCCAGCACAGTACCTCCAGTGACTGTTGCTGGTGTCTATCTTAGGTTTCTTTTAGATTGTGAGCCCTTTGGGGAGCTTGTCTTGTGGTTGCAAGCATGAATTGTCCCCTCAGCTAAGCAGGGTCTACCTTGTTTGCATATGAATGGGAGATTTGATGTGTGAGCACTGTAAGATATTCCCCTGAGGGGATGGAGACGCTCTGGGGAGAGCAGAAGGTTCCAAGTTCCCTCCCTGGCAGCATCTCCAAGAGAGGGCTGAGAGAAATTCCTGCCTGCAACCTTGGAGAAGCCGCTGCCAGTCTGTGAAGACAATACTGAGCTAGATAGACCAGTGGTCTGACTCAGTATATGGCAGCTTCCTATGTTCCTGTTATTTCTCTGTGTAAACTGCCGTAAGCCGTTTTTGGAAGGGCAGTATAGAAATCAAATAAATAATGATGGCTGGATTGGGTGAATGTTACAATTGTGTTTGATTTCACTGTACACCACTCTCGATATTTTTCACTGAAAAGTAGCCTAGACATTTTATGAATGGTCCATTGACCACCTTTATATCTCTTAGGGACTGTGTTGGTGTGATATTCACAGGAGAGCATGTACTCTCAGCACTGCCTCTTCAGGGTCCTCACAAGGCCTCTCGCCCATGTCTCTTTGTCTTAAAGATGCCGTGCCTGGCTTCCAGGCTTCCAGGCTTTGACCCCCCCCCACCATCTGCCCCGGCCCCCACTACGTTCATGACTTGGTGATGCCAAGTGGTTGGTCACCTGCATCCTGCCACAGGAAGCAGAACCGAAAGAGGCCAGAGACTTAGGGGCTAGCCTAGAGCTCAGTGGAAGAGCACTCCTTTGCATGCAGAAGGTCTTATTTGGGGCTGCTCAACTTCGGCCCTCCAGCTGTTTTTGGACTGCAACCCCCATCATCCCCAGCCACAGTGGCCCATAGCCAGGAATTATGGGAGTTGTAGGCCAACATCTGCAGGAGGGCCAAAGCTGAGCAGCCCGGTTGAATCTGTGGCTGCATCTCCAGGCAGGGCTGGGAAAGACTACAGCTTGAAACCTTGGAGAAGCTGCTGCCAGTCAGTGTAGACAGTACTGAGCTAGGTGGACCAAGGGTCTATCAGGAAGCTTCTTGTGTTCATAGATTTTCAAAGACCAGTGCCTTAAAACATGAAGGGCCTCAACCTGGTGGGTTAGAAGCCTGCCTCCCCATCCCTCCCGCGTGTGTGTCTGATAGCTCAGTGATCAGCCCCTGTTTTGCATGCAGAAGGTCCCAGGTTCAACCCCTTGCAGCATCTCCAGGTGGAGCTTGCCTGAAACCTTAGAGTGCTCCCGCTTGTCAGAGTAGACCAGTGATTCTCAAACTTGGGTCCTCAGGTGTTATTGGACTTCAGCTCCCATAATCCTCAAGCAAAGGCCACTGAGGCTGGGGATTATGGGAGCTGAAGTCCAATAACACCTGAGGACCCAAGTTTGAGAATCCCTGGAGTAGACAGTACTGAGGGAGATGGACCAAGGGTCTGACTCGCTATAAGGCAGCTTCTAAAGTATAAGAAACCCTGTCGTACTAAGAGAGTTGACAACATGGTTTTGGAGTTCTCAGCGTTGTGTAATGTGCATTGACATATATGAGTGATAGATACAGTAATAAAAGGGTTCACACACTTGGGTTGCCTTGATTGCCGGCCCATCACTTGTGGTCCCCAGGTTCCGCAGGGGAGGAGATATGGGGTCTTGTCTCTGGCCTCATGTCCCGTGTTCCCTCTAACAAGGATTCCCAGATGTTGTTGACTGCAACTCCCAGAATCCCCAGCTGCAATGCTTGGGGATTCTGGGAGTTGTAGTCAACAACATGTGGGAATCCCTGTTAGAGGGAACACTGCTCATGTCCCCCTCCCCAGGCTTGGGAAGACCATGATCTGTTCCCTGTCGTGCTTCATTTTCAAGGCATTAGTTGCTCCTCCAAAGGATTGTATACCATGGAAGAAGCTGGGCCCTTTTCCCAAGCCTGAGGCTGGGGAGGAGGAAAGGGTGTCCACTCCATAGGTGCACTGAGCTCCTGAGACACTCCGAACATGACACAGGCAGGTCTCAACCCTCTTCACAAACATGGAGTTCAGTGTAGATTCCACAACCGAGCTGTGCTTTCAGGTTCCTTGGAGCCTGCACAAGTGGAACATTTGTACTTTGAAAACCTTGGGAAGCACATCATGGTACAAATGATCCCTTGCCCACCACGTGAGCTTCAGAAGCAGGCAAGGGATTGTGTCGACAGTCATACAGCAACCTGAGCATGTTGGGGACGATCCCTTATTTTCTTCGCCCATCTTCAGAGGAAGGCTGAGACTTGTCCTTGTTTTGTTGCACTCTGGGAGTCTTTGGAGGTGTAGTGTAACTTGGGTGGGGAGTGGGCAGCAATCACCCACCTGCTTCCCAGCTCCAGGGTCAGGAGGAGTGTTGGGGCTCATCTTGTGCCAGAAGCATATTTGTGTATCTTTGTCTATACAGTTGATGCATCAAGTTGGAGGGCTAAAGGCCACCTCCAGTCTCGAAGGCAGGATGCCTCAACCAGTTGCAGGGGAGTAACAGCAGGAGAGAGGGCACTCCCTCAACTCCTGCCTGTGGCTTCCAGCGGCATCTGGTGGGCCATTGTGCGGAACAGGATGCTGGACTAGATGGGCCTCCTTGGGCCAGATCCAGCAGGGCTATTCTTATGTTCTAAGTTCCATGTGGATGGCCAGGTAGATTTCCATCTTCCCTGAAAATGTGTCCCCATTTATTGTAAACAGAATTGGAGCTATTACCTTCTAATATGTTTGCTTCAGCTCTGGAGAATCTTTCCTCCATGGTGTGGTGGACCACTGCCCTCTTGGCTGGTATTGAGCATTTCTAATGGTGAAAACCATACTGGAACCTCGTAGATTTGTTGGTTCTTCCACAAGCTCCTGTAGTCTGTGTTTCCTACCAAGTATCTGTTAACATAAGTTTGCTTAGGTGAACTAACTTTGACCTGTTGTAGGACCTGGGCCTTTGTCGGTGCTCCACATAAGTACAGTCATCATCTCTTGCCTACCGCAAGGGTTCCACGCTCACAAGTTTTCTGAGGTCCGCTCAGTTAACTTTCGATCCCGCTCAGGTTGAATTAGGAAGGCCCCACTCTGAATGCAGGTGTGCACACACACTGCTTTGATACTGCTGCCCAGAACAAAACTCATTCTGCAGAGAGATGAAAAAAATTGGAGGGACCACTGGGCATAGGGCTTAGGGGGGAAGCAGATCTTCTGTCATTTGCACTGGGAGATAAGAAACGGTGGGAGACCTCTCTGAATAAATTCCAGAAAGGATTCCTGCTGTTTCTTACCTTCTCAGAAATGGAGGAAATCAATTGTGGGGTGCTGGGTGTCTTGCTCCCCAGAGGATTTGTAGATACCTGGCCTAAATCATCGCTGCGTATCATTCCTTTAATGAGTAATACCCTCTTACTGTGTGCGTGTGCATATGCAGCACTTTGAACATGTGTGAACGCTAAGCAGCATTATTAAAACGATTATTGTGTTAGACATATGGTACTGTGCCTTTATAACAGCTAGGCATCAGCTGGAATCCTTCCAGGTTCAGCAGCAGGAAGTATTGTTATCTAATGCAGTGGGTTCCAAACATTTTAGCTTGTCTAAATCTTTGCAAAGAATTTAGTCCAACATGCACCCTTGACTCCCTCTGCATTGTTGCTTTCTCTCAACCTCTTCTTCTCCCCACTGCCCTACCACAACTGCTTTCCACCCAGACCTGTAGATTTTCCAGGAAACTTTGAATTGCAAAGTTTTCAGCAACTTTTTTTGGAAGAATTTTTAATGCCCTTAATAGAGTGGGATCTGATTTATCATGTTTTGACTAGGATACAGAACTCCCAGAATATAAGTTAACAGAACTTTTAAAAAGTGTGCCGTATTAATTGTATGGTATAAATACCTCAAGTTTTCCCAATGGCTAAAGCCATGAGCCATGATACTAGCTGGGTGACTCTGGGCCAGTCACTTCTCTCTCAGCCTAGCCCACTTCACAGGGTTGTTGTGAAAGAGAAACTCAAGTATCTAGTATCTAGCTCCTTGGAGGAAGAGCGGGATATAAATGTAGTAGTAGTAATAATTAATAATAAAGGTAGTTTAATTGGAAAGTTTGGTTGGGGAGGGGGAGAATCAAGACTACATGTAATGAAGTTCAAATGGTTATATTCAAACCTTTCCTTGGAAATAATGTGTATGGAATGTGTGTAAAGTGACAACTCAGTAGCATTGGCTTGCATGGTGCCTAGGGATTGTCTCCTGGAAAAGGTGAATTGCAGCTCTGAAACGTCCTGGTTTGCCAAGTATCCGAGTTGTCAACAAGCCTGTGTGTTCTTGACTTCACGGAATATCTGGCACTACTTGGTGGCCGCTGGTAGCCCTATTATCCATCCCAGTAACAGGGAATGTATCTTGCTTAATTATGCTGGCTTCCAGCTTGTTTCCAGGTACAACTCAAGATGCTATTGTTGGCCTCTTGAGCCCTAAACAGGTTGTGAGAAAGGTACTGGAACATGGGAAGCTGCCATATACTGAGTCAGACCATTGGTCCATCTAGCTCAGTATTGTCTACACAGACTGGCAGCTGCTTCTCCAAGGTTGCAGGCAGGAATCTCTCTCAGCCCTGTCTTGGAGATGCTGCCAGGGAGGGAACCTTCTGCTCTTTCCAGAGTGGCTCCATCCCCTGAGGGTAATATCTAACAATGCTCACACTTCTAGTCTCCCATTCATATGCAACAAGGGTGGACCCTGCTTAGCTAAGGGGACAAATCGTGCTTGCTACCACAAGACCAGCTCTCTTCCCCTGCATCAGTGTTCCCTCTAACAGAAAATCCCAGATGTTGTTGACTGCAACTCCCAGCATTCTCAGCCAAAGCCCACTGAAGCTAGGGATTCTGAGAGCTGTGGTCAACATCATCTGGGATTTCCTTTTACAGGGAGCACTGCCCTGTATCCAAACCTTCTCAGCTCCTTTTCTTTAAAGACCTGCTCAAATGCTCCTGAACATCAGAGCAATGACAAGGGACCAGACTGTTTTGGTCATGGTGACTTGTCTTTGGCCCTCCTCTCTCCCTGTGCCCCATCTATCAGACTCCCTCTTGACTTTTTGGAGAAAAATAAAAACGTTCCCCCACTTTGGCTTTTAATGGAGTTTGGACTGGACTGTTGGAACTCTTGAGAGCCACAGAAGATGGTTATCTGCTTGCGACTTGCCTCTTGGATCCTCCAAGCTGTGGGATGGCATCGAAATATTTTAGAGGAAAGAATAAACCCTCAGGTCTGATACAGGAATAGGCAGCTGGTCTTTTTGCCATGCGATGATGACTGGGCAGATTTTTTAAAAAATAAAATCCCCCTAGAAGTCAAGGAATAGTCAAGGAAGTGAGGACTGACAAAAGGAAGTACTTTTTCACACAGCACCCAATGAATCTCAGGAGTCCTCTGCCCTGGGATGTGGTGATGTCAAGCAGCTTGGATGGCTTCAAGCGGGGCTTGGCCAAACTCCTGGAGGACAAGTTTATCAGTGGCTGCTGCTAGTCTTAATGGCTATAGGCTGCCTCCAGTCTCCTGCTCGTGGGCTTCCTAGAGGCATCTGGTGGGCCACTGTGGGAAACAGGATGCTGGACTAGATAGGCCTTGGTCACTCTAGCAGGGCTCTTCTTGTGTACTAATGAGGAGTGTGCAGGCACCCTAATGGTGCAGTGGGGAACTTGCCTAGGGAGCAAGAGGTTGCCGGTTTGAATCCCTGCTGATATGTTTCCCAGACTATGGGAAACTTCTACATCGGGCAGCAGCGATATAGGAAGGTGCTGAAAGGCATCAACTCATACTGCATGGGAGACCGCAATGGTCAACCCCTCCTGTTTTCTTCCAAAGAAGAACCACAGGGCTCTGTGGTTGCCACGATTCAACACCAACTCAACAGCACAACTTAAAAAAAAAAAAACTTCTAAAAAAAACTAGGCACCCTCTGGCCCCAAAAAGACCTGTTCAGGGCACGACTCACACCCCTTCTCTGTGGCTTTTCTTGTACAACCAAATAGCTGGTTCTCGCTTGGGTTAGCCTGTAGACGGACTTGGATTGGCAGAGCGACCCCCATTTCCAAGGCCCTCCCCTGTGTTGCAGCCCACGGCTCTGGGGGCTGCAGGGGCACCGAGAACGTCTTGCACTCTCTCTCACGCTGGCATCACTCCGGGCTGTAATGTGTGTGAGCCACAATCTTTTCTGCCACAAGAGAACCCGCTTGAATATTGGATTATTATTGGAGTTGGATTTCCATGCTGCCCCTTTTCCTGTCGGATATGTGGGTGAGCTGACATAACCCTTAATCTGTAGCCAGCTTGCAGTGTTGCTGCTTCAGATATGGGCTGTCTTTGTCTGACTTGCCAGACAGCTGGGATTCTTCCTTTTTGAGTTTAAAAAAACAGCAACTTTGGGGCGATTGGGGCAATGACTTCGTCAGTTTCTCCTCCAGTTCCGATTGTGCACCCTCCTCTCGCCCAGCAGGGCGTTGGGCTGCTTTGCCCGCGTCTCCATTCTGCGTTTGCTGCAAGGCAATTGGATTACGTAAGCTGGATTTGAAGCATTTGCTGGGCAGCTGCTCGCTCAAGGTAGTGGGGAAAGGCAAGGCTTGGAGAAGTCGGAGGAGCACAAATAGTTTGACTAAACAGTGGCTTCGGTGGTGGTGACCTATTGAAACACTTCATTATTTGGGTGCCACGGATCTGGCCCAGCTGATGTGGTCTTAGCAAATTGCATTTAGAGATGTGGAGGCCTGGGAAAAGTCGGGGAGAAAACCCTGTGTCCCCCCTGCCCCAAGGACAAAGACTAATTTCCAATTTTTCCTTCTCTGGCCTTGAAGTTGGGGGAGAAGATGTGGGGGAAAGCTGCCCCCCCAGGAAAAAAAATCGGGTTCCCCTTTGCATCTGTTTGCAATAAAATGGGAAGCTCTGAGTGTCTCCCAAGTGCAGCGTAATATTTCAGGGATGATCCCTCTACAGGTCCAGGTTTGGGCAGAAGGCTAGAACCCCTCACTCTTTCCCGAGGATGGGAGCACACCTCTCATAGCAGGATGAGAGGCTCCTGAATAAAAGCCCCCAACTTCACCTACTAGCCTGAAAGTATTAGTCCCATCTTGAGGCTTCACCAAACATGAGCGGTTTTGACCCTGGGAGTCTCCTGCTAACAGCGGGTGGACCAAATCCAGCCTCGGAAGCGATCTCGTGCACTTCTGTTTCTCAGCCCACGGAGGCCCCACCAAATTTCACCCAAGGTGTGACGAAGCATTTTTGTTCTTATGTATTTATTAAGCATACTTCTATACCACTCAAAACCACCTGCATCTCTGGGTGGTTTGCAATAGAACGGATTAAAAACAAAGTTAAAACATTAAAACAATGATAGATCCTATAAACTGGGTGAATAAATGTATCTTAACATCCCTTTTAATAGCTGTCAGAGATGGGGAGGCCCTTATTTCAGCAGGAAGGTCATTCCAGAGCCTCGGGGCAGCAATGCAGAAGGCCCATCCCCGAGTAGCCGCCAGACAAGCTTGTGGCAGCTGCAGACAAACCTCCCCAGATGATCTCCATAGGCTTATAATGGAGAAGGCATTCTCTTAAATACCTGGTGGTGCATTGTTTCCCTTGGAAGGAAAAGCTACAGCAGGCCTGCACGACATAAGGCCCCGGGGGCCGGATTCAGCCCGCAGGGACTATTTTACTAGCCCCCAGGTATCCTGCAGCAACACAGGAGCTGGGAACTGCCTTAGAGCACCATCCTGTGCATGCTTTCTCAGAAATATATTCCATGGTGTGCCCAGTGAGTCCTATTCCCATGTAAGCATGCCTAGGATTGCAGCCTGAAAGCAACAACAATTTAGGGAGAGGAGAGGACTTGATGTTCGTTTGGGGCTGGCAGGCACTCCAGGGGCCCCACTGATTGAGCAGGGACAGGACCCATTTTCTGGCCACTATCCTTGGTTAAAACTATGAGTCTGTTGATAGGGGGAATAGATCCACAAGTAACTAGTATTTTTAATTTGAGTGTAATAATGTGCTAAAAATTGACCTTGGCCCCTTCACGCCTACCTTGGATGGTTCACTAGGGCATTTGAGTTTTGCAGCCCTGAGCTACAGGCTTCTGGCTGTGCTTAGGAAGCTGCCGTATACCAAGTCAGACCCTTGGTCCATCTAGCTCAGTATTGTCTTCATAGACTGGCAGCAGCTTCTCCAAGGTTGCGAGCAGAAATCTCTCTCAGCCCTCTCTCGGAGATGCTGTCAGGGAAGGAACTTGGAACCTTCTGCATGCAGGTGGGCAGATCCTCTTTCCAGAGCGGCCCCATCCTCTAAGCGGAATATCTTCCAGTGCTCACACATCTCCCATTCCAATGCAAGCCAGGGTGGACTCTGCTTAGCAGACGTTAAAGTTCATGTTTGCTACCACAAGACCGGTTCTCTTCCCTGTTTCATGCCTGTATTGCAGTGGCCTTGGGAGAGTGCAACCCGTTTTGGCATTTGAGGTTCCCCCCCCCCCACGAGTTATATAGAAGAAAGCAATGAAGTCATACCTGGACTGCATAAGAACAACACTGCTGGATCAGGCCCAAGGAGGCCCATCTAGTCAACATAGGAAGCTGCCGTATACTGAGTCAGACCATTGGTCTATCTAGCTCAGTATTGTCTTCAAAGACTGGCAGCGGCTTCTCCAAGGTCACAGGCAGGAATCTCTCTCAGCCCTATCTTGGAGATGCTGCCAGGGAAGGAACTTGGAACCTTCTGCTCTTCCCAGAGTGGCCCCATTATCCCCTAAGGGGAATATCTTGCAGTGCTCACACTTCTAGTCTCCCTTTCATATGCAACCAGGGCAGACCCTGCTTAGCAAAGGGGACAAGTCATGCTTGCTACCACAAGACCAGCAATCCTCTCTGAAGGTAGGCCAAATGTTAGGCTTTTAGTTGAATTTGTATTGACTTCAACTGCATTTTGTATACCATATGTTTTCATGTTTGTTTTTAAACGTTGGGTTTTCTTATTTGTTTGTGGACCACCTTGAGACTTATGTAACTGACGGTTTAGGAAGAAACATAGGAAAATCGAAAGCTGTCATATACTGAGTCACACCATTGGTCTGTCTAGCTCAGTATTATCTGCCCAGACTGGCAGTGGCTTCTCCAAGGTTGCAGAGGCAGGAGTCTCTCTCAGCCCTGTCTTGGAGATGCTGCCAGGGAGGGAACTTGGGACCTTCTGCTCTTCCCAGAGCAGCTCCATCCCCAAAGGGGAATATCTTACAGTGCTCACACTTCTAGTCTCCCACTCAAATGCAACCAGGGCAGACCCTGCTTAGCTAAGGGGACAAGTCATGCCACAAGACCAGCTCTCCTCTCTCCAGCATCCTGTTTCATACAGTGGCCCACCAGATGCCTCTGGGGAGCCCATGGGCAAGAGGTGAGGCCGAGAGCCGAGGCGGGTGCCAAACCTGGCCCCTAACTCTGCAGATTGCAATTGCTCTTCTCCTCTCTCTGCACACCTCTGCCGCTGTATCTTCATCGGCCCATCCCAGATTCCGTCTCTTGGTCACACTGGAGTGGAGCCATCTTGGGAACCAGGTTTTTTTCCCCAATATATCGGATTGTGCCGAAAAGGCTGTTCCCTCGCCATTCAGCCACGAAGGCAGGTGCAGCGTTGCTAACATCTTTCTCTCCCTTTCCCCCCCTTATAGCAAATGGCTGCTAAAACTGGAGAGACTATTCCCCACTTGAATAATTCCGCACCCTTTGTGGACCCCTTAGTCTACGGTTACGGAGTAAAACGGCCCCTGGACGATGGAAGTAAGTTCCTCTTCTTTTTCTTTTTAGGGTGGCTGGGAGGGGAAACAAAGGGGCTTCTGCAGCCGCACAGGGCATTTGCAGTGAAGGAGCAGGGAATAGTTCTGGGACCCCCCAGAACTGGTTGAAAGTACAATCTTGTCTGCCGCAGTGGTGCTTGAGTATTCTTGCGTTGAGTCTTCTCCGGATAATGCAAACGTCGGTCACTGAGTTGCACTGATAAAAATGTGTCTCCCGCTAGGAGTGTTTTGTCACACCACAACTCTGTTTATTTAACACATTTATATTCCGCCCAACCGCAAGTCGTTGGCGAAGGACAGTGTAGAGATGTAACAAATGATGAGTCATTGGTTAACTGGAAGAGTCGTTCTTCTGAAGCTTACCCTTGCTTGGGAAAAGAGACATAGAGGGTGCCAGAGGTCCTTAGTACCAGCGTAATATAGTATACGCCTATACTTGTGCAGGATGAGGCTGAATATATATGTCTGGGGCTCCAGAGAAGCTGGTTGTTAGCCCTCTTGCGAAGCCTAATCTAGAAGTCCGGTTCATACAACCATAAGCTGGCTGGGAGGCAAGCCCTTTCCAGTTGTGGGAGCTGGGTTGTGCTCCCATTTGGCAATTGTGTGTTAGATAAAAACAAGGTCGGAGGTGGGAAGCTTGGCCAAGTGGGTCAAGCCCCAGTTGGGTAGAACCGAACACGCCCTACCCAGATACGGTCCCCAGCTTTGGAGTGAGGTAGGAGGAAAAGCCATCCTGCCCAGTTGGGGCTTGGCAGACAAGAAAGCTCCCTGCCTCCTATCTTCTTTTTAGCCAACCTAAGACCGCTGTTGGGGGGCCTTGGCTGTGGAGACCCCCTTGGGGCTGATCGCAGGTGGCAAGGCAGTCTGAGAGGTGCAAAGCTGCAGTCGATGAAGAAACCCCACCGAAATCCTGTGGTGCTAAAATTGTACAAGACCATGTTAGTGTGCTGGTGTATCCCGATGTGTTGGCATCTCCATCAGGGCTCGGACATTTGAACCAAAACCTGGGTACAATTGAGGAAAGGGGGAGAGGGGCAGGTGACTTTGGGCACTCTCCCCCCATTGCAGAACAACTTAATACCACCTTTACGAGTAGCCACACCTCCCAGAATGGCTTTGAATATAGTGCCGGGAACTGCAACCGGAAACAAGTTGACAAAGCCCCTGTTTGTGTGCAGAGAGCATCATGGGGATCCTGGAAAACCACCCCCTTCTCTCCCCTCCTAGCCCCCCAGTCGGGAAACATTGATAAGTTGTGTGGGGGTGGGGGGGAGAATATCTTCTGCTATGTTTTTCCTCCAGAACAATAGCCTTGTACTTCCTTTAAATGTTTTAAATGACGGTTACAGCTGCCTTTTAGCTCTGCAACTGCTTTCTGACAAATATTGAATATCAAGTCTCTTTGTATTCTAGGTCAGGGGTTCTAAAATTGGGTCCTCCGATGCTGTTGGACTTCAACTCCCATAATCCCCACAATTGTTGCTGGGGATTATGGGAGTTGAAGTCCAACAGCATCTGAGGACCTACGTTTGAGAACCCCTGTTCTAGACAATTACAATATACCTGTATTACAGACACGTATAACTCTGTGTGTAACTCCATGGGATATTATATGTCTGGCTTGCTGTTTGTGGCATTGTCCAATTTGGCTACCTGTGCAGATGCACTGCTAGCCCTTGATACTGTGTGATGTCCATTGCATTTTGAGAATGTTGGTTTATCCATTGGAGTTCAACATAATGATTTTAAACTTCAAACAGGATAACCTTTTTTTGTTTTTGCATGCTGGAAATGTGTTCTCGGTTTCTTGTTTGGACAAAAGATGCTTTGGAATAGTGGGGGGGGGGGGTGGAGCAAATTGCAGCTCCACATCCGGTATACTTGTTTTTAAAAAACTGAAATAAAAATGTAGGACTGCATGCCTCAGCAAAAATTACTTTATTTACTTTGAAGGTTGTGTATACTGCCCTTCAACCTAGGGCCTCCAGGGCATAAGCTCTGCTGGATCAGGCCCAAGACCCAACTAGTCCAGCATCCTGTTTCCCACCAAATGCCTCTGCGAAGCCCACAGGCAAGAGCTGAGGGCATGCTCTCTCTCCTTCTGCTACTCCCCTGCAACTGTTATTATGCCTCTGAGGCTGGAGGTGACCTATAGCCCTCGGACTTAGTGGCCACTGATAGACTTGTCCTCCATGAATTTATCTAAGCCCTTAAAGCCATCCAGGCTGGTGGCTGTCACCACATCTTGTGGCAGAGAATTCCATAGCTTAATTATGCATTGTGTGAGAAAGTACTTCCTTCTGTCGGTTCTAAATTTCTGGGCAATCAAGTTTCGTGGGTGTTATGTGAGAAGGAGAAAAAATTCTCTCCATTCACTTTCTCCACACCATGCATGATTTTATAGACCTCTATCATGTCTCCCCGCAGTCGTCTTTTTTTCTAAACTAAAAAGCGGGCGCCAGGAGTCGACACCAACTCGAGGGCACACTTTACCTTTAAGGGTTTCACGGGCAGACACCTTGCCCTTTTTCTTGCTATGGAAACCACTTCGAGAACTTGGGGTTGAAAACTTCCTTAATCAAATGGTAATATGGAACATAGATTTTAGTGTTGGGTGCTTATCGATTGCCCTGGCGGCGGCGTACTCTGTGGCCAGAACACAAGGAAGGTCAGAGCGCAGTTTGCGGCAGAAGGGGGTGCTCTGGTTAAAAAAAAATAAGTTTGTGAACCCCTGGCAGAGGTGATTTGCTGGGCAGAAGGTGTAGAGGAGGAGAGTGCAGCCCTGTCATCCAGGCCTTTCCCTTATTCTTCTCTTGCCTCTCTTGCTCTTGCATATTCTAAGCCCGGCTTGCAAGCCATCAGAGGAAGACAATGAGCTGCGGCACCAGAAATGGCTTAACGCCGCACCTATCCATTTCGGTAAATGGACAGCTGAGTGATAGAGGATTATGGATCCGAGATGGCATGGCGGTGTGCTGATCATAACAAGTTCCTGGAGCTTTCCGGCGGGTGGGGGGAGGTTTTTGTCGCACTGAAAAAGCTGTCTAACACCCACCCTTCTGCTTCCCTTAAAGTAGTCTTAATCTGTGCCTTGCAGCTGCTGGAATTGGCTGAAGTGACCTGAGCAATGGGCATGAAATGGAGCTTGAAACGCAGAACTGATTCTCTCTCTCCCCCCCACCACCCCCCGTTTCAATTATTTGCTGTTGAACGTGCCTGCCTGCCTTGAAAGAAGCCGCCAAAATCTCTCCAAGCAACTGGCTTGCTTGAAAGATGCTCTCTCGCACCCTCGGGGTGATTTTCTTGCAAGTCTGTCAGACCCCCTGTCGAGCCTCTTCTGTCCCCCTTTCCCCCCCATCCGCTCTGCCAACTATCCTGCACCTAACTGACCTTGCTCACACATAGCTGTGCCCATAACCTAAAACGGAAACAGTTTTGTAAGGTTTCCCCACCTGGGGGATCGGGTTGCGGCTCAGGGTGGAGCATCTGGTTTGCACACAGGAGGGCCCCATACTAGATGTCCACCAAGTTCTGTGCAGGCCATGTTAGCGAGTGGCAAGTAAAACCTGCAAACTGGCTGTGGACTTCCAGTGTGCGGGTCTGTATTTCCAGTGTGTGAGACTTCTCCTCTGCCTCTGGATTTGGGGAAGGCAGAACAATAGAAGGTATTGTTCTGTTGACCAAGCAAGGGCCAAAAGCTAGCCTCCTCCCACCTGTACTGGGCCTGGCCAATCAGGAGGCTTCATGCTACCTGGGGGCAACATTACCCACCCCGATTCCCTTTGGGGTCTGTTCTGTTGCTTAAGTTCTTCCATCCCTCCTTGGTTTCCTAGGACAATGGGCTGCTGGCCATCTGTCAGAATCCTCCCCACTCCTCGCGGGGAGTTCTGTCTCAAGGAGGTTTGGGTTCACCATCCGGCTCTCTCAAACGTGCAGTAAAAATGCATTTACTGTTTCATTTTTTAAAAATGAATTCTGTATCTGTTTTGATCTTTGTTTGTTTTTACATTTTTGGCTGGTTTTGTTTGCGAACCGCCTTGAGACGTTTGGAGTAGGCGGTATACAAATATATTAAATACAGGCAAGCAGACGTAAGGGATGCTACAACCATGGTTGATTGTCAATCGTTATCTCTTTGGAGACAGCTGCTGAGACCCTACAGCACGTTAATGGCATGGTTGGTCTCCCCAGGCCCTGTGGTCCCCTCCAACAGTTTGTCTGCCCAAGAAAGGTGGCCAATTTTGCTGGGCAGTGGCGCCCATCTGTAGCTAACACTCATAAGAAGAGCCCTGCTGGATCAGGCCCAAGGAAGCCCATCTAGTCCAGCATCCTGTTTTGCACCGTGGCCCACCAGATGCCCCCGGGAAGCCCACAGGCAGGAGTGGCTTCATGGTGGAATCATTTCCCATCATTTCCCACCATGGTGGAATCATTCTGTCCCAGATGCTGGCCGAGAGTGTGGTCCGGATGACTTCCTATGTAGGAAGAGCAGCCAGCCCTGCCTTGCCTTGTCCTGCCTTTTCGTTTCCTGGCCAGGTATGCTGCTAGCTCCGTTGTTGGATCCAGTTTGGTTTGGATGCGGGCTTCCCAAGGCCGGACATCCATTCTGTGCTCTAGCGGCTGATGTCATCTTTTCATGTTCGAACCGCTTTGCATGTGTCGTTTTGTCATCTTTGATCTCAGCTCGAGTCATATCCAGTATCGGCTCCTCCACGAAACGGGGTGAGGTGGGCCGCAGGTATGGGGCACTCAAAAGTGCCAGAACGGAAGGCAGGCAAATCTCACCCCCGGAGCACAATCTGCAGGCTTCTGTATGTTAATCGGAGTGGGGGACCACTGCTCTTCTGGCGATACAAATAAAAATACCTGCCTTTTTTTGTCTCTTCAGGGTACAGCTCGATTAACGTAAATCTGCCAGCAGGATGGGAGAGCTATTTGAGTGGCAGAGGCCGTTAACAGGAAATGGGGCTGGTTTTATGCAGTACTTTTCCTTATTTTGCAGTAAAATGACTGCCGTTATACTTAAATTGTGCTCAATAGATGTAAAAGGCGGGGGGGTGCGCCTGTGCGTGCATGGTCCCCAAGATCACCCGCCCCGCCCCTGCTATTTCAGAGACTGATGGGGAGTCCTCTGCCTGGATTGTAAAACGGTGGCTCGTATTCGTGTTACCTCTGCATCCTGCCCGCAGGTTCACCTCTCGATTAGCTGTTCTCTTTTTTTCAGAGCAAAATGGGCTTGTTTGGCGAATGGAGTTTCAGACGAGGCATGGCAGCCTTGGGCTGTACGCTCTGTTTCAAAAAATAAATTAATTTCAAAGGTTTCTGGGGGGCAGAGCTGCTTCTAACTAGTTGCCTTGTCTGTATTTCGTAGGGTTTCATCCTGTTTGTGCGGAAATAAGTGACTTGTGAGCATTTCAAGAGTTTGTGGATTTGTTTGTGCAAAATAATCATCCTTCCCGATTACCTAAAGATACCAATTTTTAGATAAGCCAAATAGCTGAATGTGTGATGTTTTACAACAGAATATACAGGAGGAGAGGTTTAAATTGTTTTTGAATTTAGAAGAAATTATGGATATAATATTTTAACTGTTACAGTGCTCAACAGATGTTTAACACTCAGTAATCAAATCAATAATTCAAACATGACATCATGCCCAAGAGAAGCAGATCTCCTCAGATTCTTTCAGATTTCTCAGATTTGAATCTTTCTTATATTCAAATTTACTATGTCTGGTAATTATTCACTAAAGTGAATGTTTGAAGTTTACTACAAATTCAAAACAGTTCTTTTACTTCCCTTTTGCAAGCACATTAATAAAAAGATTCAATTGCATATATTTAATTTCTTGAATATTCTTATAGTGTAATCTATGCAAAATGACTTTGCCGGTCAGTGATGGGCCTCACATTTAAAAGTAACAAATTTAAAAAGCTAAAAAGCCCATTGGATAGGATTAGTAGATAAAACATTTAAAAGTCACTATAAAGAGATGGCATACCCTGATATAGGTGATACAAAAGCATATACTGATGGGTGCCTGTTCATGGGGTTTTTTGGCACAGGATCATTTGAATGGCTGCATTTAGCACCCTCAAGGCTGCAGTCAACAGCCTGGTTTAGACAGGTTGTAGAATGTGCTGGCAGAACTGACCATGCCATTTCTGACTACAGATGGAGGTCATGTATTCAAGCGTTCCCCTCTGTGTGTAAATGAAAACGAAACAGAACCCTGTTCTTACAAGTAAAAAACTAGCACCCAGGTTCTGCTCCCTAATGTGCTGCTTGAACGAGACTTGAATGTGGGCACTCCCCGACTTACAACCACTTGACTTACAAAACAACCATACTTAGGAACAAAGCTCCATAAACTATTAAATGAATGAAACGCCAGCCCACACATGCAAACAAGTTGCCTCTTATAGGAGCGTTCCAAGTAATGAACATCGGGCTTACAAACCAGCTTCTGGGACACAACCCGTTGGGAAGTTGGGGACTCCCTGTATTCCGAAACGTGCAATCTGAAGTGATGCAGTCTGTTCTTGGGCAGATTAATGAGAACTAGCTGAACTGGCACACAGCATCTACGCCGCTAGTCTCTCCTCGCCGCTTCCACCCCTCCCTTCCACCCCAGTCTGTTCCCCGTCATTTTCGCCTGCCGGCCACCTCCTCTGCCAGGGCCCACTGCCGTCTCCTCACCCGCCACCCACCTCCTCCGCCCCTCTCCCCCCGTCCCAGCCCCCATGCCCGCCGCAACGGTCCCAGTTGCTGCAGCAGCCTCCGCCCCGCCATTTTCAGGAGGCCGCCGCCACCCACCCAGCCGGGCTCCTTTTGGCACGGCTTAGCCTCCCACTGCCGCCTCTCCTCTCGGCACTCCTCCGGGCTCCTCCAACCCCCCACCGACGTTTCCCTCGGCCCCGAACTCTCGCAGCATGTCGCAAGAGTTCCGCCGCCAAATCCTGGCTAAGAGAATCCTGGCGTGCTGGCGAAGAGAGTGAAATATAGACATGAGGTAGTAGAACCGACTCTGCCACTTCCGGCCGCAGCCCCACGGTTTTCTGCCTGGGAGTAAGTGCCGTTGTCATCCGTCGAACATGCATACAAGTGAACAGGTGCAGTTAGGATTGTAAGAAGCTGGACTAGATGGGCCTTGAGCCCACTGTGCGTGTGCTCCCAAGTTTTTGGATGTCCGCTCAGTAAATTTTAGACCCTGCTCAGGTTGAATCAGGAAGGCCCCGCTCTGAATGCAGGTGCCTTGATGCTGCCGCCCAGGACAAAACTCATTCTGCACAGAGATGGGAAAAATTAGAGGGACCACTGCTTGGGCTTGATCCAGCAGGGCTGTTCTTAGGTTCTTATGTTCCCCTCCACATTCTCAGAACCTCCCTCCCTTTTCCATCAGTATTTTTTCTGTTTCTTCTGGGGGTTTTTTGGGGGGGGTGCCACCCTCTCTTGTAGTTCATTCTGCTCAACCTCTTTCCATTTGCTTTTGTCCATTCTGTCCACATCCTTTCAGATACGCGTGTGCTTTTGATTGTAAGACAATCAAAGCTTGCGGTCCCCCTCCGCTGATACATCCAATTTCTTTTGAGGCTGCCTGGGAGATTTGGCACCCTACTCGTGGATATACTGAACCTCATACCTAATGTGTGTGCTTCGCAACTTTGGTAAACCTGCTTTTTAGAATTCCTTGTGGAAGAGCTATTTGGCCTAGTGCATAACCCATAACCATGGCTAGCTCCAATCATGGCTTGATGCCTTAATCCTAGAATCCCCAGTATGAAGCTCACTGAGAAACTCTAAGGGGAAGACTGGGATTGGGGGAGAACCTCATGTATGGCACCCCTGGCTCCTTAAAACAAGGGCGAGATGTTAATAGAATGAGCACATTTGTGTCGGGGAAAACATTTTCCTTACTGGAAGTGGTGGGGTGTGAGATGTCTCTCTTTCGTCACCAGTCCACTGCTCAGGCAGTTGCTTCGCATACTGGTTGCCCAGTGAGTGTGTTGTAATGGTGCTTTCCTGGGGCGGGGGAGACCTGGCTTGAAATCTCGCTCAGCAGTGAAGCTCACCTGGATAACCTGGGACTTGTAATTTCTCGCAGCGTGATGGTGGGGATAAAATGCTCTCCCTAGATGCTCTTCCCAGAGCAGCCCCATCCCCGAAGGGGAATCTTTTCCAGTGCTCACACATGTGGCCTCCCATTCAAATGTAAACAAGGGTGGACCCTGCTTAGCAAAGGGTCATGCTTGCTACTGCAAGACCAGCTCTCCCCTCCTTCACCCTTCCCTGCAACAGCACCCACCTGTATTCAGTTTGTTGGGCACTTGGGTGCCCAGGTATCCGGCCTGCCTTTTTGCCCTGTCCCACGATTCTTCTACCAGATTGATAAATAGCCAATAAGAGCCCCTTCAGTTCTCGATGAAAACATGCAAAGGCGGATCTGGGAGTCAATAACACAGCAGCAGTCCCCTTCGGCGAGATGGAGAGTAATAAAAAAAAATATCTGTATTAGATCGATACTTTGGGGCCCGGACCGTTATGAAGCTATTGATGTAGAACAGGAGTAGATTGACCCTCTTCATCTGTGTTTATTTATCTACAATGTGCACTTAATGAAAGACTTTACGCGTTCCTCTTTGGTATTTATCATGCGACTCCATTTTTGCTCCCCACTCTGACTCCTGGGGTGGCTGCTTCATTTCAGGTCAAAAAGACTATGTAGGTGGCCTAGAAAGTGACTCTGAAAAAATGTATATTATTGCGGC
This sequence comes from Hemicordylus capensis, assembly GCF_027244095.1. Lineage (NCBI taxonomy): Eukaryota > Metazoa > Chordata > Lepidosauria > Squamata > Cordylidae > Hemicordylus > Hemicordylus capensis. Next base: position 11,564,330 of record NC_069673.1, read on the forward strand.
TCGGTCTATTTCCTTGGTACGTGTCATCTCTGCCCCTCAGCAGCGCAGTGTAATTGGAATAGGCTTCAGCCGGTGGTTAGATCGAAACGGCCCATTTTTGTGTAATGTATGGCTAAAGGCTGTGCTTGCACAAACCGTCTGTGACATCAGGTGTTTCTGGCGTTGGAGAAAGTGCCTTCCATTCCGTTCATGCAACCCTTTGCTTGCAGCGGTGGGAGGGGGAATCTGTGCTGTGCTCTGATCTCTGCCATTGTGGATCATGTCCACTGGATCTGTGGTGGTTTATTCTGCTCAGTTTCCACTGGTTCCAGGGTCATCCAACATGGGAAGACTAACGAAAGACCTTCCCGGAGCTAAGATGGAGCTCTTTCCTCTACTGATCTGTGCATTTATTTGGAAAACCATAGGGATGTTCTGGCCTGAACGACTTTATGGGGCCTTCCCCTTCTGTGTCTCAATTAGTCTAGGATCATGATGTGATAAGGTCTTGATCCATGGCCGGTTTTGTTGCGGGCAGACAAGGGAGCATCATATCTATGGTGCGTCTTCCCAGGCAGGACATCGCATCAGTCCTATGCATGCTTACGCCAAAGCAAGCTTTGACACATCTTCTTTGGATCTAGGAGCCAGATGGAGGACACCTGACGTAATGAGTGACTGGTGTGTGGTAGGGGGAAGGTGAAAGACTATTCTTCTAGACCAATAATGTATATTGAGAATAATGTTGGGGGGGGGGGATGATATTTTAAAGTAGTTCATCTGGATAATGTCAAGGTGGCTGCCATCTTAAATGAACCAGCTGGGTTGACTTAAATGTTGCCCACCCAACTATGTACTTGTCATAGCGTTAGAGAGAGAACTAAAAAGAGAGAGAGAGAAACGGACTTTCCCACTCTGCATACATGTTGCATGGAATTAACTGCCTTTACGAATTGTGTCAACCCTTGAAATGAGCATGTGGGTCAAAAACCAAAGCATATACATAGTCGGCACAAGAAACCTTTCACATTGGTTCAGTTTAGATACCCCACGAAACCCTGGTTTGTTCTTGCTCTAGTTCATGACCAAATACATGGCTTAAGCTTCCAGGCTTACAATAGAGCAATCTGCTTTCATTTTTCTGCTCACTCCCTTCTGCTTGATGCAGCAGTCTTTAAAGGCTGTAACCATGGCTTGTTGTTCTAAACACCCTGCCAAATCCGAGATAGGCAACCTTGGCTCTCTAGCTGTTGTTGAACTACAACTCCCTTCACTCCCTGCCACAATCATTTGTGGTTGGGGATGATAGCAATAGCACTAGCAATAGCACTTACATTTATATACCGCTCTATAGCCGGAGCTCTCTAAGCGGTTTACAATGATTTAGCATATTTAGCATATTGCCCCCAACATTCTGGGTACTCATTTTACCGACCTCGGAAAGATGGAAGGCTGAGTCAACCTTGAGCCCCTGGTCAGGATCGAACTTGTAACCTTCTGGTCACAGGGCGGCAGTTTTACCACTACGCCACCAGGGGCTCCCCAGAGAGACCCAATGATGGGAGTTGTAGTTCCAACAGCTGGAGAGCCAAACAGTGTTCCCTCTAACAGGGATTCCCAGATGCTTTTGACTACAACTCCCAGCATCCCCAGCCGCAGTAGCCTTTGCTTGGGGATTAAGGGAGTTGTAGTCTACAACATCTGGGAATCCCTGTTGGAGGGGACACTGGAGCCAAAGTTGCCTCCCCTTGTGCCAAACCATGGTTAGCGCCAACCATGGCTTGCCAGCCCACTCCAAACCATGGTTCCTAATTCTGATTTGCTGGCTGGTCACAAACCATGGCGGCTTAATTCAGAATTCACGCCAACCCGTAGTGATAAGCATCAAATACAGGGCTCTTTGATGTGATGTGATGCTGATTTGACGACGATTCCGGCGGCCCAGTCCTGTGAGAAGTCTCCAGTTCTATTTTCCGTTTGTTTTTCCACACATTTTATAACTGCATCCTTCACACAGGGCACAGTTTGCCCAGTTTGAAGTGGGAGGGATGGACCGGGGAGGTGGTGGGGGAAGCCGGCCCCCTTGCTTAGCTCAGTCGGTTGCATTGGGTAGAAATGTGATAACACAAACCACTTGGTGACGCAAGGTTCTTTAACAGCCCTATTCCTTTAACAGGTCTCCGTGTAAGTTGGCTCCCTGGAGCACAGATAAGAGAGACCCAGAGAAGTATGTTGCAAGCCCCCTCCCTTCTCTCTCTCTCTCTTTCTCTTTCTCTCTCTCAGCGCTTTTGATTAGACTAAATCTCCCCCCAATCTCTGTGTGTTTGGCTTCTTTTCATTTATTTTAATATATACCAATCCGCTTGATCTCTTACATCGGGTTTAATTTGGGGAGACTGCTGGAGGGGATGAGCGCTGTTTTTCCAGGGATTTGGGGGGGGCAGGCAGGATTCTCTCCCATGCCTCTCAGCATGAGGGCGAGGTGGATCAATTTCCTATCCTGTGTTCAGCTGGACACTCGGCTTCGCGGCTGTTGTTGATCAAGAAATCCCCTCCTGTTTTCGTCCCACGTAACTCATTCATTTCAGCCACTGAGCCTAAATTGCTGTTTTTGCTTTGCTTCTTCTTTTTTCCCCCCTCGATGAAAATGGTAAGATCTCTTTTTCTGTAAAGATGAAGTTAGTTTATCCGTGCTAATGCTTTGATTTTTCTTTTTTCTCTCTTCTCTGCCACAGTAGGTAACCAGTTAGGGGCCCTGGTACATCAAAGGTAAGCAGTGGGTTATGTTTTATTATGTATTGATCACTTCTAATTGTTTATTGATCTGCCATCTGTACGGGAGTGTTAGCAAGTCAGAGGTTGAGAACGTGGCAAAACTGTAGGCTCCATTCGCTCTTCTCTCCCCCTCCTTCCACCCACCAGCCTTTTCTAGGCTGAAGTTCCTAGAGTTTTCCAGTGCCTATGTTCCCAGAGAGGACATGCACTTCTGGGGAAAGAGGAGAGGTTGATGGGGTGTCATGTGAGTGGCCTCCACCTATGTGGAGGTCTGGACAGACTGAAACTGAGATCCGGGCCCAGATCCAGGCAACCGCTACTTGGAATTCCCTCTAAGGCGTGCACACGCTCACAGGTTTTTGGGTGTCCACTCAGTTCATTTTAGATCCCGCTCAGGTTGAATCAGGAAGGCCCCATTCTGACTGCAGGTGCGCCCACAGCCTTGATCCTGCCGCCCAGACCAAAACTCATTCCTCATGGGGGAAAAATTAGAGGGACCACTGTTCCTTGACCCACCATCTTGGAGGTACAGATCCCCTGTGCCAGAGCTGCACGACTTTGGCCTTCAGCGGTTGTTGAGGGCCATACTACAACTCCCATCATCCCCAGCCACAGTAGCCAGTAGTCAGGGATGATGTCTGCAGAAGGGCCAAAGTTGCCTAGCTTTGCCATATAACTCACTTCCTCGCCGTTTTGAAAGCAGCCTGCTACATGAGAGGGGTTGTGTGTGCGTATACACGTACATACATACATGCCTGGTTTTCTAGCTCCTGGCCTCATGGGAATAAGGGAAGCTGCCTTCTACTGAGTCAGACCAGCAGCACATCTAGCTGAGTGTTGTCTACACTGACTGGCAGCAGCTCTCCAAGGACTGATGCCAGAGTTTTTCCCAGCCCGACCTGGAGATATATACAGCCAAGGATCGAATCTGGGACCTTTTGCAAGCAGATGTTTTACCACTGAGCTATGGGTATATCTTATAGCAGAGAGTGCCTATATGTCGTCACTCATCCAAATGCAAACCAAGGGGACAGTTCTGGCTCTCCACCATTAAGAAGCAAAAGAGACTGCATAAAACAACCCTAAAATCACACAGACAATCACAGCAACTGATCAGAGGCCTGGCTAAATAGTCAGGTCTATGTGAGATGATAGGAAACTGCCATATACTGAGTCAGACCATGGGTCCATCTAGCTCAGTATTGTCTTCACAGACTGGCAGCGGCTGCTCCAAGGTTGCAGGCAGGAGTCTCTCTCAGCCCTATCTTGGAGATGCCACCAGGGAGGGATCTTGGAACCTTCTGCTCTTCCCAGAGTGGCTCCATCCCCTGCTGAGGGGAATCTCTTCCCGTGCTCACACATCAAGTCTCCCATTGAAATGCAACCAGGGCAGACCCTGCTTAGCTATGGGGACAAGTCATGCTTGCTACCCCAAGACCAGCAATCCTCTCCCTCTAAAATATAAGGAGAGACTGGGCCAGTCCGCTCTCCAGTGGGGAGAGAGTTCTGTAGCATAGGGCCCACCACAGAGAAGGCCTGTGTGACTGCCTCTCAAAGTTCTTATGAGCTGAGCATATGCATATTTTGGGATTCGGACAGCCAGGAAAACAAACAGATGGATCCTAGAACAAATCAACCCAGAATTTTCACTCGGCACAAATGGCCAGGCTCAAACTATCCTACTTCAGACACATTATGTGAAGACCCAGCTCCCTTGCTGGGTCCATAATGCTGGGGAAAGTGGAAGGAAAGAGAAGAAGAGGACAACCAGCAGCCAGGTGGATGGACTCGATTGCGACAGCAATGAAGGCACCACGGAGAGACCTGAAAGGCCAAGTGGAAGACCGATCATCCTGGAGGGAATCTCTCTATGTGGCCGCTAAGAGTCGACACTGACTTGATGGCACTTAATCAATCAATCAATCAAACAATCAGGTCTGGCACATTGGCTTGCATTTGGATGCGCACCTCAGCTGTACAGTTTCCAAAATGTTGAATTCCTTTTCTAGTTTCCAAAATGTTGTATGCGAAATATGGCTATCATTTGGAAAGAGAAGAACGTCGATTCACTGTAATGAGTCTCTCTCTCTTCTCTTCTCTTCAGGGCAGTAATAACCGAAGAATTCAAGGTGCCTGACAAAATGGTTGGATTCAGTAAGTATTCCATTTGAGACTGTTTGCCCCTCTGCCACATTTGGGAGCTCTGGGTGTTCATTCTATTCAAGTCTAATTTACACTGGGGAGTGTTCAGCATAACTGCGCAAGTTCTGCTAATGCTGTTGAACGTGGCGATTTGGGGGGGGGGAATCCTTTTTTGTGTGAACTTTAAAATCAATTGAGGATCATTTTGTGTCTTCCTGCCTACTACACTGGCCTGCAGCTAAAGATCTAGGTGGCAAACTTGTCTGATTACATGCTGAGCTGATGAGCATCGGGGAAATTGCCGGTGGGGAGAGGACGAACCACTCAAAGGGAAGGCCTGTAGTTCTGGTGGAGCCGCGAGCTTAGCATCCACAGGGTCCCGCACCAATCCCCAGTTGAAAGGAAGGAGCTGGCAGGGCTGAGGAAGACCCCTGTCTGAGCTGTGGGGATAGCTGCCGCTCTCACGATAAAGGCAACTTCCTATGGCCATTTGAGAACTTGCAGTTTTGTTTTAATTGTAAGCCGCCCTGAGCCACTCTGGAAGGGTGGTATAAAAATCGAAGAAGTAAATAAATAATATAATATATAATATATAACACAACACACAGTTGTAAGAGTGGTAAAGAGATCCCCAGATCATATTTTGCCCACTTGCTGCTGTTTCCAAATCTGCCGTTGACATCGCTTCTAGGGATGTGCAGAACCGGTCCGCGGTCCGACGGTTCGGTCTGGGGGTTCGTGATCGAACCGACCCCACCCACCCCGGTTCCGTCCAGACCAGAACCGGACTGCCGGGTCCAGTCCAGCAGGTCTGTGAACTTTTTTTTAAAAAATTGTTTTTTAATGTAAAGAGTAACTACCTGCAGCCCCTTCAGGGGGCTTGCTGTAGCTGTAGGGGGGTCCACACGGTTCCCTCTCCCCCCTGCTGACCTCCCTCATCACCGCCACGGCTGGGTAAACATAGTCTTTTTGGCCCTTTTGGGCCTCCGTAAAAGTGAGCAGCCGCCATTTTGGACGCCACCGTGCATGCGCAAATGCCCTCTGTGAGGCCAGACCAGTGGGGTGTTCGATGGGGGCTGGACCGAACTGGCCTGGTTCCGTTCGACCAGATGGTTCCATGCACATCCCTAATCACTTCCTGTTTTTGTAGTTCTCCTTTCCTGTATGACCGGGCCTTCCTTGGCCAAGGTCTCTTGTTTTCCTTCTCAATCTGCTGCTATATCAGGGCTTGACAAATCCCAGGCGCCATGGTGCCTAGAAATTTAACCCAGATGCCTAGGTACTCAGAGATAGTTATGAAATCTGATCTGCATTTGTCCCAGGCAGCCCTGATTCTGTTCTAAGCATGTTCCTTGCAAAGGGGATAAAGAGAAACCCATTTCCAGGGAGAAAAACTGGTCTTATGGTAGCAAGCATTAATTGTCCCTTTTGCTAAGCAGGGTCTGCCCTGGTTTGCATTTGAATGGGAGACTACAAATGTGTAAGACACTCCCCTTAAGGGATGGGGCTGCTCTGGGAAGAGCATCTGCATGCAGGAAGTTCCAAGTTCCCTCCGTGGCAGCATCTCCAAGATAGGACTCGGAGAGACTCCTGCTATAACCTTGGAGAAGCCACTGCCAGTCTGTGTAGACAATACTGAGCTAGATGGACCAATGGTCTGACTCAGTAGGAGGCAGCTTCCTATCTGTGTTCCACAGTGTCCGTCACTAAGTTAGTAATTATGTCAGGTGCCTGTTGCCTGGCTCCTAGGTCCAAAGAGCATTTGTCTGGTGGCTGTAAGATTTTGTCTGGTCGTGGAGCATAATAAACTCTTCTGATTTATCGTGGCCTGTGCTGCATGCAAGGTGGCCTCCCAAAAGCCATGGCTGGGCTCATTAGTCCAATCCTAAAGGAAGCAAAGGTAGACCTCAAACAGGTGTCCATAGAGGACTTATTGGTGATTCTCCAATTGCTCAGTGTGTTCCATTGTCTTCTCATCAGGAGTGGCAATCAAACAAGTGCTTCCGAAAGCCTTCATTGGACACAGTGGGCAGCATCCAGCTCAACTATTCCTGGGTAGTCCTATTGACAAACTCAGCCTGGGTGCTGTTCAGTATCGGTTAAGTCTGTTTACTAAATACAGTCTGTGCTGGGATCTTGCAACTGAGGGCAGTGTAAAAAGGTGTGTACCTAATTATTGGCTCACAAGCCACAGCATGGGCTTCTTCGCCAGTCAATAAGTGTGGCTGCCACTGACCTGCCCTCCCAACCCCGAGAACTCTCCCAGGCAGACCCCCGCCTTGTAGGCTACCTGGCAGGGTCCCCCTCCCTCCGCCACTGGTGCCCACTTGCCTCCCCTGTCATGTCTCTCTTTCATTTACTGGGCTGCGCCCCCCCCCCCCCCGGTGCTTCCAGGGTCAAGAAACCCAGACAACCGTGCCGGAAAGATCAGAGAATGACCCTCTCTGAGCCTTTCTGTGCTGCCCTCCCCACCAGATCTTGAGATGGAGTGGCAGTTTCGAGCTAGGCCAGAGCAGAGATCACCAGAATGGAGCTGGTGGTGGTCCCTAGTGACTGGACATGTTAGAGAGAGAGAGCTAGAGAGAGCGTGCGCTATATATAAACAATGGTGTTGGCTTCCCATATATTTTTCCGAAACAGTTTTTGCTATTCCAGTGTTCTGCCTTGGAAACTCACCTCCATAGGGTGTTGATCCCAGTGCTGTGAACCTGTGGCAATGCGTCCTTTGTCTGTGGGGAGAATGAAATCTGAAATTCGGGATGGCCCTTGGGCAAACTTCCCCTACCTATTCTTCTGGCGTCAGGGGTGGTTAACTCACTTTTTTGTGCAGATCTATGCAAACAAACAAACAAACAAACACAAATAAACTTTGTTAGCCACCCCATAACAAATTGTTCTCTGGGTGGCTTACAGCACATTAAAACATGAGACAAAAATACATAACAGGTTAAATCATAACAGACCAAAAAGGCGGGGGGGGGGGGAGAGAAAACAATTTAAAAGACTTTTTTTTTTTAAAGTTAAAATCAGATCAGAACTTAAAAGGCCTGAGTGAGGACCCAAATGTTTACCTGGGCTGTGCAGACCTTTCTTGGCAAAGAAAAACACTCTTCTAGGCAGTTATAGCAGCAGCTGATGAATCCTGACAGGTCCTGAATTTTGTTTTCAGTTATCGGCAGGGGTGGCGAGCAGATCTCTCGGATTCAGGCAGAGTCGGGCTGCAAAATTCAGATTGCACCAGGTAAGCGGTGCTTCCCCCTCCGTTTCCGGTGGTGCCGGGCAGCACCAGGTCGCCCCTCTGCTGTCGGCCTTTGGCAGAGCCCTGCACCTGTGAGTTGTGCATCCGGCTGGAGCTGTGGCCCCCTTGCAGAACAACCGCACCAACTGGCCACGTGCTGCAAAGAATATGACGAGATTGCGGGGAGGGGGAAAGCTTCCGCTCTGTGTCGCTTGAAATGAGAAATAACCTGCATTTCAAAAGCTAAACAAGTTCCTATACTCTGGGATGCGTAAACGATGACCAGGGTCGCTGTGTTCATCTTTTTAACAGCCGCACATAAACCATGGGGAGGAGAACTGCTCTTGCAGTAGTGACCCTCAGTTGTCCCCTTTGCGAAGCAGGGCCTGCCCTGGTTTGCATTCGGATGGGTGGCTACATACGAGCGCTGTCTGTAAGATGTTCCCCTTAGGGGATGGGGTTGTCTGTAAGATGTTCCCCTTAGGGGATGGGGCTGTAGCTCAGTGGAAGAGCACTTGATTTTCAGGCTAACAGTCCCAGGTTCAATCCCTGGCAGCATCTCCAGGTAGGGCCGGGAAGGACTCCTGCCTGAACCTTTGGAGAGCTGCTGCCAGTCAGTGTAGACTCAGCGTTGGGCCCCCAGATGTTATTGGACTTCAACTCCCATAATCCCCAGCCCCAATGGCCTTTGGCTGGGGATTATGGGAGTTGAAGTCCAATAACATCTGGGGGCCCAACACTGAGAAATCCCTAGTGTAGACAATACTGAACCAAATGAACCAAGGGTCTGACTCGGTATAAGGCAGCTTCCATTCTTCAGCATAAAGGCACCAAAGGGAAACGCTAGAGCAGGCCTGCTCAACTTTGGCCCTCCTGCAGATGTTGGCCCACAACTCCCATAATCCCTGGCTATAAACCACTGTGGCTGGGGATTATGGGAGCTGTAGTCCAGAATCAGCTGGAGGGCCTCAGTTGAGCAGGCCTGCTCTAGAGCAAGGGCTCCTGACGTTGGTCCCCAGATGTTGCTGGATTACACCTCCCCTCATCCCAAGGCCATTGTGACGGAATAATGGAACATAGGAAGCTGCCTTCTACTGAGTCAGACCCTTGGTCCGTCTAGCTCAGTATTGTCTTCACAGACTGGCAGCAGCTTCTCCAAGCTTACAGGTATGAGTCTCTCTCTCTCTCTTCCCCCCCCTCCTCCGTTAACTGAGCAAAGAGGCAAAGATTTTCCTTATTGAGCAGAAGGGAGAGCAACTGGCCCTATCCAACCCCATCACAGGATCCCTCCAGTGGCTGTTGCTGGTGTCTGTTTCCTTCGAGCCCTTTGGGAACAGGTATCCATCTTTATTTATTTTTATTTCTCTGTGTAAACTGCTTTGAGAACTTCCGTGTGAAAGCGGTATATAAATATCCCTCATAGCAGTAAGCCTATCTGGAGCTGCCAGGAAGGGGACTTGGAACCTCCTGCATGCAAGCCGGCAGGTTGCTCTTCCCAGAGCGGCTCCATCCCCTCAGGGGAAGATCTTACAAGGCTCGCACATGGAGTCTCCCATTCAAATGCAAACCAGGGTGGACCCTGCTTAGCAAAGGGGGCAATGCACGCTTGCCGCCCCAAGACCAGCTCTCCTCCCGTGGGAGTTGTAGTCTTCAGACCCTCTTACTGCCGGTGATGTGAGTTGTACTCCCAACATCTGAAAACCCCAGGTCGGGAGCGCCGCTGGGGCGTGGAACTGCTGGCCCCAGAATTCATCGCCAAGCTTCATCCTGCTCATCTTGGGTTGTCTTCTCCCACACGGGAGGAGGGAGTGCCTCATCTCCAAGCAGAGTATGCAGTTCTGTTTGGGAGCAGTTAGGGTGGGGCTTTGCAACCTCCCTCCCTCCCTTCCTCCCCATGCGCCCCTCTGAGGAGCTGCCCCTGAGGTTGGCCGGGGCGAGGTTGGGGCGGGTGCTCTGGCACAGGGAATTGTAGCTGAAAAGGAAGTCGGAAAATTAGAGGACCCACCCATACACAGACTTGGGGATCCAACCTGATGCTTGGATATTAAAAGTAAAAGTAGTAAAAAAAATTACTTTTATTATTATTATTATTAATATTAATATTAATATTATTATATATTATATATTATTATATATTATTATTATTTATTATTTATTCGATTTCTATACTGCCCTTCTAAAAATGGCTCTGGGCAGTTTACACAGAGAAATAATACATAAATAAGATGGCTCCCTGTCCCCAAAGGCCTCACAATCTAAAAGAAACATAAGATAGACCCCAGCAACAGTCACTGGAGGTACAGTGCTGGGGGTGGATCGGGCCCCGTGCGTATCGCTTTTCAACAAAGGTTTCCCAAAGTGGTTTACATAGAAGTAAAGTAAACGAATAAATAAAATGGCTCCCTGTGCCCAAAGGGCTCACAATCTTAAAAAAGAAGCATAAGACGGGCAGCCGCCAGTGGAGGGACACTGTGCTGGGGATGGATAGGGCCAGTTGCTCTCCCCCCGGCTCAATAAAGAGAATTGCCACTTTTAAAAGGTGCCTCTTTACTCGGTGAGCAGGGGACTTTGCCATGAATTTAATCAATCATGTGAATGTTTAGTTGTTTTTGACCCTCCTAATATACTTCCTACTGCTGGGGTTCTCCAACGAGTCCCCAGATGTTGTGGGACTTCAACTCCCCTTATCCTGACCCCAGGCCATTGTCTCCGAGAAGTCCAAAAGTAGTGTCCGTGGATTTCCTCGGCCGCCCTTACCTCAGCGGGAAGGTAGAGTAAGTTGACAGTGGCCAGCCTGAGGCCACTTGCTGAGCGTCGTGGCTGAGAAGCCAGATAGTGCGTGAACTCCTGAGGCTGTTGGCATGGCTCTGATAACGTTGCACCCGTGAAGAATGAGGCCTTGTCGGGCTCTCCTGCATTTAAGCAAGCCAATGAGGACTCTGTGTCTTCAGCAATTCCACACCAGCCTTGGGACCAGTGTTCCCTGCCACATGGTTGACTACAACTCCCAGCATCCCCAGCCAAAGACCATTGCCGCTGGAGATGCTGGGTGTTGTGGTTCGTCACCATCTGGGGTTCCCTGTTGCAGGGCACGCTGCCTATAACTAATGAGTCGACTAAAAATATATACGTTCGTGCAAACGGGCTCACTTGGCAAAACTCTTCGATTCAAATTCTGAGCCCTGGAAAGCCGAATTGTGTGGAACGCACACAGCCCAGGCCGCAGATGCAATTCTTTCTTCATTTACCATATTTCTGTGCCGCCCAAAACTTGCGTCTCTGGGCAGTTTACAACAGAGCAGAATAAATGAAAACAGAAAAATTAAAGCATTACTTTAAAAAAAAATTGTTTCAAACATTTTAAATGGTTGTGTTTTAAATTTCTTTTTTCTGTTTTAAACTAATGTTTTACTTTCTGTTTTTATTTTTGTTGTAAACCGCCCCGAGATGTGAGTTTGGGGCGGCATTGAAATATGTTAGATAAATAAATAAATAAAATAAAATAAACAACAGGAAAAAAGTTGAAACATTACCATTAACAATGTTTCAAAACAGGGTTAAAACTATTAAAACAGTCTTTCATTAAAAGCCTGGGTGAACAGATGTGTCTTTAAATTATTATTTTTTTAAATGGTCAGAGATGGGGAGGCCCTTATTTCAGCAGGAAGCTCATTCCAGAGCCTCGGGGCAGCAGCGGAGGAGGTCCGTCCCCGAGTAGCCACCAGATGAGCCGGTGGCAACTGCAAACGGACCTCTCCTGCAGATCTCAGTGGGCGGTGGGGTCCCATTCCGTTGGGGTTCCCCAGTTGGTTCTGTAACGGCGGGATGCCAAGTATCTCTTGTCTTTTGCTTTGTCTTTGTAGACAGTGGAGGGATGGCCGAGAGACCCTGTATGCTCACTGGGACGCCAGAGAGCATCGAGTGAGTTTTTTGTGTGTGCGTTTGTGCGTGCGTTCGGTGTCTTTGCTATAATCCCCTCCCCTCTCTGTCCTCTTTCCTCTTCCTTTTGGTTTTCCCTGGACACTTTTTCTTCTCTCAGTTGCTGCTATCCCTTGAGCTGTCGCCAAGGAGCAACAGCTCTCGCCGGCCCTTCGTGGCTCTAAAACGTCACGTCAGCAAGCCCCTCTTATCTTTTACTCCCTTTCCCGCTCCTAGCCTTGACGGATCTCCCGAGTCCTGTCCCGAAATCCTTACCGTGAGTCTGCTTTATAAGGCCACCTCGGGGTTCAACATTTACCCAGGCCTTGCAAAGGGGGCCACCCAACGCTACTTCCAGCCTGGGTCACTTATGGCACACGGACAGAATGGAAAGTGAAAAAAAGATCTCTTCCCAGTTTGCAGCATCGCCTTTGTTTGGTTGCTCAGAGCAGGGGCTCTCCAACGTGGGTTTCCCAGATGTTGCTGGACTACAACTCCCATCATCCCCGGCCAAAGTGGCAGGGGGTGATGGGGGTTGTAGTCCAGCAACATCTGGGAAACCCACGTTGGAGAGCCTCCGGCCAAGAGGGTTTGCCTTCCTAGCTAGCCCCTGTTTGTGCTCTTAGCCCCTTCTTCTCCCACCCCACGTGTCCTTCTGGGTTTATGCTGAGACCCTGAGAAAAGTATGGGGCCGCAGGAGAAGATCATCCTCCACACCTCAGTGCAAATAAGAGGAGACTCCGACTTCTCTCCCCAGCCCCTGTGCTTCTCGGCGGCTTGCAGGGGTGGCAGGACCTCCCTGTGCTTGCATTGGCCTTGGAAGAACACCGCAAGTGGAACCGGAAGACTCTGGTTCCGAGGAGGGAAGAGTGAGAGGACCGCCCCCTTCCCTTGAGCCTTCTGGCCATCTCAGAGGGCTTGGAGAGAGGCAGGGACCCGTCTCCTTGGCAGGAGGCAGAACAGGAGAAGGCAGGGAACCCTCCTGCTGGTCTTGATCTTCTCCACCCAGTGCGAGTGTGAACTCAATGGAGGGGTTGGCCAGCCAATCTGGAGAGCGGATTTGTGGACGCCTGGTCTGGAAGCGATATTCCCACTGGCCGCTGGTGGCTCTTTACAAGCCGGGGTTGCCCCAGTTGACACAAGTTCTCAGGATGTCTCTGTTGCCCCCCTCCCTTCAGCTGGGCAAGGGGTTTTTTTTTAGTTCTGGCTTAAAGGGGAGGGGGCTGGAGAAGGCCGCACGAGTGCTGTCGGCAACCCCCAGGCATACGGATGAGAGGTGGTTGCTGCAGAAGCCCCCGATGGACCCACACGTGCATGTCACGCGACCCACTGCTGCCACTTGTTTGGCACGAGCTGACCGTGGTGCTGCTGGCTATTCTGTCCCCTCCCCACCCCCACCCACCCCAGATCCTTGCAAACCCTTCCCCCTGGCAGCCCAGTGGGGGTGGGTTTCTGCTCTCTCTAGCCCTATAGAAACTTTAGGGACAGTGTTTCCTCCCTCCCCCTTCCCAGGAGCTGAGCTTGCTTCTCCCAAGCCATTTTGAGGACCTCTTCCCTGCTGGGACTTGAAGCCACCGAGCCTCAGGCTTACAGGAACCCACTTAACAATATGGAGCTGCTCTTTCTCTCCCCCAGCTTTGGGTAGGTGGGTTTTTTCCAAATCCATCTGGGAATCTTTTTTTTCTTTCTTTCCTTTTTTTTTAAAAAAAAGAGTTGCATTTTGATGGAAAAGAATTGAAGGAAACCCTTTAATTCTCAGGTCTAGGCATTGGGCTTCTTAATAGTCTGCTTTGCTTCCACTTTTTGAGGTGGGTAAGATCTGTAATTCTGCAAGCATTGTAGCAGAATAAATATATCACAGTTGACAGATGAGCGCTATAGGGTACGTAATATGGGGTGCCTGTTTTGCTGGCTCTGCAGTGGGTCTTTCCACCTCCAGTAAAGGGATGTTTGGAGCAAGAAGGAAAACTGTAAGATCTGGGAAGGGAGCGCGGGGAGAGGCGTACATCTCCGGGCAGAGACTCCGGACGGACCTCTGGTCCTATCAGAGGCGTCCTGCTTAAACCTCTGGTTCTTCAGAGTGGGGTAAGAAGCCGAGATCTGCCTGGGAAGAAGCTCTGTTGTCTGCTCTGGTTTATGGCCAGGCTGACCCTTGCAATGTATCCTGCTTGAAAGCCTGCATCTGTGCAAAGATGGAAGTTTATTTTTAAAAAAATAAAGCATTCTGTGTGACTCTTGGAGGTAGGCACCAGCTCATGAGTAGCCGGCCTGCAATAAGCACGCCTCAGGCAGCAGTGGGGTAGTGGTCGGCTCGCGGGCCTGGTGGTGACATCACGCTCTTTGCCCATGCTGAGCTGTGTGGCTGGAGAACCGGTCTTGCAGTCGCAAGCACGAGTTGTCCCCTCTTCTAAGCAGGGTGTGCCCTTGTTTGCATTCGGATGGGTGGCAACATGTGAGCGCTGTAAGATATTCCCCTTAGGGGATGGGGCTGTAGCTTTGCATGCAGGAGGTCCCCGGTTCAGTCCCTGGAGGCATCTCCAAGTAGGCCTGGAGAAGACTCCTGCCTGCAACCTTGGAGAAGCCGCCGCCAGTCAGGGTAGACAATCCTGAGCTAGATGGACCAGTGGACGGACTCAGTAGAAGCCATGTTCCCAGCCCAAAGCGCCCCAGGGCTGCCACTGCTCTAGTTAATGGCCCTGGAGGTTCACAGCAGATGCTTCCGCGTCTTTAGTCAGCAGTGGAAGCCAGGAAGTAGAGAGAGGCTTCCTGTTTCCAGGGGGTTGAGAGCTAAATCGAATCAAATCGAATAAATAAACACAGTGTCCACCCTGGTGGCAGGGACGCTGTCACTTGTGCCAAGCTGACCACATGGGCATCCCCCTTCCCGCTCGTCCTCCCTGTTGAGGTTGGCACTCAACCCACGACCAGCAGGGACCACGATGGCTTGTTTTTTAAAAAAACAGAACAAGAAACCTGCCCCCCCCTGCACAGGATCAACACCTTATGGGTGCGGGCTTAGGTGGAAGAGCCCCCTTGGCAAAGCAATGAGGAGCAAGCCTTACAGGGGTTGGTTGCATTTGGTCCTCCTCTTCCCCTCTGCGCCTCCAAACTCAAATTGGGGTATTTGGTCCAGTCTGCAGAGTTGCCATAGTGACTGCCCAATTATCTCCTCATTTCTGTTTCCTCTCCTTTCACTCTTGTTTCTCCTCCCCCAAACTTCATGCATTCCACTGATACTCTCCCCCTTAGATCCAGCCAGACGGAAGTGAGCAACCAAAGAGTTGTTTTCCTTGAGCTTCTCTCTCTTGTTCCTTCCCCCCCCCCTTTTCCTAAGACACGCAAAGCGGCTACTGGGGCAAATTGTGGACCGCTGTCGGAATGGGCCCGGCTTCCATAATGACGTGGACGGCAACAGCATGATCCAGGAGATTCTCATCCCGGCGTCCAAAGTGGGCCTGGTCATTGGCAAAGGCGGAGAGACGATAAAGCAGTTGCAGGTGGGCAAAGTCACCTTTCTCCTTCAGAGTCGGGAGGTTCTGCTGCGTTGTGCCAGAATCATTTGCTTTCTCATACCACCATCCATGTTCATGGCACTTAACACAGACAAGGTTGTGGAATCAACTTGTGGAATTCTCTGCCACGAGATGTGGTGACAGCCAACAACCTGGATGACTTGGATCACTGCATGGAGAAGAGGTCGATCAACGGCTACTAGTCGGAGGGCTATAGGCCACCTCCAGCCTCAGAGGCAGGATGCCTCTCAATACCAGTTGCAGAGGAGCGACAGCAGGAGAGAGGGCATGCCCCTTTCAACTCCTGCCTGTGGGCTTCTCAGAGGCATCTGGTGGGCCACTGTGTGGAACAGGATGCTGGACTGGATGGGCTTCCTGGGGCCTGATCCAGCAGGGCCGTTCTTATGTAAGGTGCACAGCATGGAAACTGAGGTCCCCCACAACCCAAGATATGGAGGCAACCTGAAGATTGCAAATTTCTCTTTTGAAGTAGCCAAGTTGAGACAGAGGTGCACCCCCTGGCGGGCCCTCCCAGCAAGGCCTGGATGCTATTCCCGCCTGCCTTGCATTGCCCTTCAACTAGCAAGCCTTCCCTAGGTCATCTGCTTCACAACCATGGGTCCCAGTGGTGATGGGGGCAGGCCTGCTTGGAACGAACCAGAGGTCATGAAGAGCAGGAGTACACAGCTGCTTCAGTGAGAGCAGCAGCTAATTCTGCAAGCCAGCTTCAAATCTTTTATTGTATGTCCCACTCTTCCTCCGAGGAGCTCAGAGGTACGTGGTTATTTTTATCCCTCACAGGGTTAGAGAGTTTTATTTGACTCTCTAACCCTGTGAGGTAGGTTAGACTGAGAGATGCATGACTGGCCCAGAGACACCCAGTGAGCTGAATGGGGGATTCGAACTAGAGTCTTCCCGGCCCCAGTCCCACACCCTGAGCACTACGGTATGCTGGATCTTGATTAGCACGTCTTGCTTGGAGACCCCACGTGAGCCTCTGGTGGCTTTTGTTGTGGGTTCAGACCGGTCAGTTACTAGCTTTGCAAAGAGATTCCGTATTACCTGTGAATGCACCCATAATAAAATTGGCAAAACAACGTAGGGCAGCGGGAGAATGTGTATGTGTTCTGCATGCAGAAGATCTTAACCAGGTTCCGTTTCTAGCATGTCCAGTTAAAACTCTTTTGAGGTAGCACAGCTCTTCATGATCTGTTCATTTCACTTTGTGAGTGAGCTGCCCACAGAACAGCTGTGATGGGGCAGCCAACAAATAAAGCAGTTGTTAGGGAAGAGTCTCTGTCTGAGACTCAGGAGGACTGCTGCCTGTCCATTTTACTTCTCTATCCCATCCTTCCTTGGGATGTGAGGTTTCCTGCCTTGTGGTACAGGAGAGCTGGTCTTGTGGTGGCAAGCATGACTGGTCCCCTTAGCTGAGCAGGGTCCACCCTGGTTGCATTTCAATGGGAGACTTGATGTGTGAGCACTGCAAGGTATTCCCCTTAGAGGATGGAGCTGCTCTGGGAAGAGCATCTAGGCTCCAGGTTCCCTCCCTGGCAGCATCTCCAAGATAGGGCTGAGAGAGACTCCTGCCTGCAACCTGGGAGAAGCCACTGCCAGTCTGTGAAGACAATACTGAGCTAGATAGACCAAGGGTCTGACTCCGTATATGGCAGCTTCCTATGCCCCTATGTTTCTTCATGACTCAAAGGACTCTCTGAACACGCTAAGAAAGCTTTGCGTATCAAGCAAAACTCTGAGCGGAAGGTTTCCTTGCTAGCTTTTCCCTGCAGTTTTGCCACCGCTTGCCTGTTGGTTACGGAGCTCTCCGGAGGAACACACCAAACTGAGCCATGTCAATATTTGAGCAACCCGAGCTCCCCAGCCCCTGTGGCTCTCCTTTTCTATTTTCATGGCCTTCTGCCTGTCTTGGCAATCCATTTATTTTTGTGTGTTTTCCATTGTCTGCATGGCGGCGTGTGCAGGAACGAACAGGCGTGAAAATGATTATGATCCAAGATGGCCCTTTACCGACTGGAGCGGATAAACCTCTTCGGATTACTGGAGATGCTTTTAAAGTACAGGTGTGTATCAAAGAGGATTTGCCGGAATGCTGATGGAGTTTTAGATGGATTTGGAATAATGGCACAGTTGGTGGTGCTCGTGAGCGGACCTCCAGCCTGCCGGCCAGGCAATCCTCTTCCCTGTTTACTTCTGGCTTCCTACATTAGTGACCCCCCCAAATTGAGTTCGCCAAAGTAAAGGCAGCCAGAAGAGCACGCAAATCTTGGCCTCGGGGGGCGGGGGGGGGGGAGAGAAGCCACCTAGTCGGTGCTCTGTGAAATTATAACGCAGCCGGAGTGATCCTTGTTCTAGGAGAGGCATTTGGAGGAGGACCCAGTTGTCAGCTGGCTTGGCAAAGTGCCAGGACCCGCCGGATGCTTCTGGCCGGTTGCCGGTGTGATGCCTCCCCGGAATCCCGTCGGCAGCGTTTGATTCCTTGGCTGAGTCGCACACACCCAGGAGAGGAAGGGTCTGTGTGGCAGCAGCAGTTCAAAAGGAGGCCCCTCCTTGCTGCGTCCCTGCCTGAGGAGGGGCAGAACAGACCTTTGGGCATTATCTGTGTCTGTTCAGGGTTGTATAGTTCATATTTTATTTATTTGTTATGTATGTATTGTAAATCTGTATACCGCCTTTCATTAAAAACAATCCCAAGGCGCTTTACAAATTTTTTTAAAAAAACATACTAAAAATGACAGTTAAAAGTATTAAGCGAAAAATATGACAACAAATCTGATTTAAAATATATAGAATTCAAACATAAAAACACACAGAAGCAGCAATAAAACAATCATGTAAAGGCCTGGATAAAAAGCCAAGATTTAACAAGCTTTCTAAAAACTGTGATGGAGTCCGAGAAGCGAATGACCACTGGGAGAGCATTCCAGAGTCCGGGGGCGGCAACAGAGAAGGCCCTGTCCCGTGTGCACGACAACCGAACCACCCTCATTGTCAGCACCCAGAGCAGAACCCGCTCAGATGACCTCGTCAAACGGGCAGCAACCCTTGGGAGCAGGCGGTCCCTCAGATACCCTGGGCCCAAACCGTTAAGGGCTTTAAAGGTCAAAACCAGCACCTTGAATTGGACCCGGAAACACGCTGGTAACCAGTGCAGCTTTTCCAAAATAGGTGTGATATGATCACACCGGGCAGCTCCAGATAGAACCCTAGCTGCCGCGTTTTGCACAAGCTGCAGTTTCCGGATATTCTTCAAGGGCAGCCCCACGTAGAGCGCGTTACAGTAATCCAGCCGTGGCGTGACTAAGGCATGGGTAACTGTGGCCAGATCGGCCTTCTCGAGAAAGGGACGCAGCTGGCGCACTAGCCGGCTTAAAAAGAAATCTAAACTCTGCCTCTTGATGCCGATCTGCACTGAGCACTCTTTGCCGTCTTGCGTGATTCCATAACACTTTCAGATTGGTGTGCTGACTCCGAGGTCTTAATTCGTAATTTTAGGGAGACAAAGTCATTCAGGGCACAATCTGTACCAAGAGGCTCCCAGGCTATCACTGGGGCTGGGCAGGGGCCAGTGCTATTTCACTCTTAACTTCAAGCCGTTTTCATCCTCCTGAATATTTAGCAAGCGAGAGAGATGGTACTGGAGATCATCCGGGAGAAAGACCAAGCAGACTTCCGAGGCGTACGCAATGACTTTACCTCCAGAATGGGAGGAGGAAGCATAGAGGTGTGTGTTCTTCTTGCGCGCCATATCTTCTTTCCTTGGGGCGGGGGGGCGGGGAGTATCATTCTTCTTGCGCACTCTGCCCTGCTTGCAGAGCGTCCGAATGGCTTTTTTTTTTTGGAGATAGGAGGTTGCTGCTTTTCACGTTGGAAGCTGACGAGATGGCTGCAATTGCAGAGTTAGTCCGTTGATCCGTGTAGCATAGTAGTGTCGGCTTTGACTTGACTTGGCGTACTGCATCCGGCTCTGGACCCTGTATTTTCAGAAGGATGTTGATGAGCTGAAACCGGTTCAGAGGAGGGCAGCCAAGATGGGGACAGGTCTGGAAACCAAGTCCTGTGAGGAATGGCTGAAGGGAGGAGCTGGGCATGTTCAGCCAAAAGACCCAAGAGAAGACCTAAGGGATAGAATTGCTGTCT
The DNA here is from genome assembly GCF_027244095.1 of Hemicordylus capensis. Lineage (NCBI taxonomy): Eukaryota > Metazoa > Chordata > Lepidosauria > Squamata > Cordylidae > Hemicordylus > Hemicordylus capensis. The sequence continues at coordinate 11,584,052 of NC_069673.1, forward strand.
TCATACTGTCCCACAGAAGGAGTGGGATTGTTCTGGGTTGCTCCTGAGGGCAGGACTAGAACGAATGGGTTGAAATTTCAAGAAAGCAAATTCAGGGAGGAGTTGGGGGGGGGATTCCTAACTCTAGAGCCATTTGATAGTGGTGGGTTTTCCTACTTTGGAGGTTCTCAAGCAGAGGCTGGAGGGTCTTCTGTCAGGGATGCTGTAGCAGTTTCCTGCGCTGAGCAGGGGCTGTTCTCTGTACAGCTAATTTTCCTTCTCCTCTCAAAATCCTACGGGAAACTTAGCTTCTAAAGAAGAGGTGAGAGAGAGATGGCAACCGGGGCCTCTCTGATCCCCATCCAGCTTTCTGTGCTTGTCACAAGGGAAATCTTCAGAATTCTTAAACAGTAGAGCCTGACTCTCACGCGGCTGCTCTTCACGCAAAGAGAAGAATGGGTAGTGAGACCCTCATCTTCCACTTATAATTCTAGGCCTCCAGTAGCATTAGGGGCAATTCCATGGGTAACAGAATAAGGCATGTTATCACTTCTTCCAATGATTGTAGCCATAAGCAGATTTTCAAGTTGATATTAAATCACCAGCAAGAGAACATCTCCTACTTTAAGGCCCTATTTTTACAAAACTCTTGAATTCTCAAATGATCTGAAATGTGCAAAATACATTGGTAATGGAATCAGAAATGATGCCTAAACATTCTGATTCCGTTACTGGTGTGTTTTGCACATTTCAGACACTCTAATATCTAAGAGGTTTGTAAAGTGTGGCCTTATACTAGTAGATTTTCTCTTGCCAGTGGGTGTATAGTGTTAACCTGAAATTTTGCTTCTGGCTACAATCATTGGAAAAAGCAGTAGCATGCCTGATTCCGTTACCCTTGGAATTGCCCTCAGGTCATTATTCAGTATTTTAAATTATATGCTGCGGTGTGTAGTTTGGAATATACTCTGTGGTATTTTTAGTGCAAACGTATTATTGTAAGGAATTTTTGGTAGTTCCGGACACCAAACACTGGTAGGCAGCCTTGAGTGCGGCACAAAAACGAGGACTCCTAGGACCAAATTTGGGCACCCACACAATGGTCCCAGGATGCAGGACAGGGAGAAGTTAGCTATTATGCATTACCTGTTCAACAGGTGAACTTCCCTTTTTGTATAGAAAAGTGAGACCCCACATTTCAGATCAGAAAAATGAGACCCCACATTTCAGATCAGTGAGACCCCAAGTAATTTATGATTGTTGGCTTGGTAACCCATCTACCTGTTTTCTAGAACAGGGATTATTCTCAACGTTGGGTCCCCAGATGTTACTGGACTTCAACTCCCATAATCCCCAACCAAAGGCCACTGGGACTGGGGATTATGGGAGCTGAAGTCCAATAACATCTGGGGACCCAATGCTGAGAATCCCTGCTCTAGAACTTGTTACTTTTTGATGTGACTGTAGCCTTTCTCAGATCTGAGGGGTGGGGGGAAACGCATTTATTTCCTCCCTCTTTTCAACACGGGCTGGTGAAAATATGGAATTGGACTTGATATGGGACCAGATGCCCCTCTTCCAATCTGAGAGCAACCTTTACATACCTGAAGATGCCATCTCTTTGAAACTGATATCTAGATGCCTCTTTGGTTGGCAAGATCTCTGCACTGCCTTTCCAACTGTGGCTATCACTGGTTTCCTTTTCCCGACAGGTCTCTGTACCCAGGTTTGCTGTGGGAATCGTAATAGGAAGAAATGGAGAAATGATTAAAAAAATCCAGAATGATGCTGGTGTTAGGATTCAGTTTAAACCAGGTTGGTAGGCCTGAGAGACCCCTGGCTTTCGGTGTGCAGCTGGTCATCCACAACCGTGTTTTCTCTAGTTCACTGCAAAGCCGTAGCTGGGAAATTGTGGGAGGCTGCAGAGCAGAGGTATCCTGGGGACACCGCAGGTCAATGCAGAACAGCCAACATTTATACACAAGTGTGTGTTTACTTTTTACGTGCATTAATTAATGTAAATAACAGGTTAAATGGTGATAAGCACTTGTGGTAATTGCAAAATAAATGCCTTAGTGCAGGGTTCCTCAAACTTGGGTCTCTGTGTGTTGGACTTCAACTCCCACCATCCTCTGCTATAGTGGCCTTTGGCTGGAGGAGGATGAGAGTTTTAGTCCAACAACATTTGGGGACCAAAGTTTTGAGAACCCGTGAGTGAGAGAGAGATTCGAGTGCTCCAGCCCTCATTGGCTGCAATCCTGGAAGACAGGAGCAGCTCTGGTTCTAAGTAACTGGGTAGAATACTGTTTGCATAGTTTTCTATTGGTCCCACCCCTGCTTTTTTTTAAAACCTCAAGCCTCTTTCATTAAGGAGCTGTAAGGAATGGGGCTGAGAATATGACCCATAGGGCTGGGTCTGCTTCTGTGCACTGCAATTTTAACTCCAGCTTGGGCACAGTCTCCTTTCTGCCCGTGGCTACTGAAAAATGAGTGGGTGGTCTTTTTATGTTGGTTCAGCTTTGCTGTAAAGATGATGTGTCGGCAGTGCCACCACCTAATAGAGCTGGGGGCCTTTTTCTGAGATGGGTGGCCCACACCCCTCTCTCCTCTCCCTCTGTTTTCTTTCATTTAATCTCCGTCTCCTCTTGCTCCACAGATGATGGGATTAGTCCAGAAAGAGTCGCGCAGGTCATGGGTCTTCCCGATCGGTGTCAGCACGCAGCTCACATCATCAATGAGCTCATTCTCACAGCACAGGTGACTCGCAGGGCTGCCCCCGTCCAGGCTGTAGAGGCTGAAATGCGCCCCTGAACGGAACCACTCTAAAACCGTGCCACCCAATCCCATCCTCCTCAGGCGATCCAGAAGGATACCATGTTCGGTGGTATTGAAAGCCTCTGAGAGATCCAAAAGGATCAGCAGAGTCACACTCCCTCTGTCAATAGCCAGTTGGAGATCATCCATCAGGTTCACCAAGGCAGCCTCAACCCCATAACCCACTTGAAAGCCAGTTTGAATTGGGTCTAGACAATCTGTATCATCCAAAACTGCCTGGAGCTGAGACCACCACCCGCTCAATCACCTTAATTTCATGGACGATTAGAAACCGTTCTGTAACTAGCGAACTCCAAAGGATTCAATGCAGGCTTCTTCAAATAAGCTCTAACCATAGCCTCCTTAAGACACTTAATGGCGCAGCGGGGAAGTAACTTGCCTAGAGAGCAAGAGGTTGCTGGTTCGAATCCCTGCTAGTATGTTTCCCAGACTATGGGAAACACCTATATCAGGCAGCAGCGATATAGGAAGATGCTGAAAGGCATCATCTCATACTGCATGGGAGATGGCCATGGTAAACTCCTCCTGTTACCAAAGAAAACCACATGGTTCTGTGGTCGCCAGGAGTTGACTGGACAGCACAGGAGTTGACTGGACAGCACAACTTTACAACAAGGAGGCATCCTTAGGATTATGGAAGTCCGGGCACAAAGGCCATTGCGGCTGGGGATTATAGGAGTTGAAGTCCAGCAACATCTGGGGACCCAAATGTGAGAAGTCCAGCTTTATATAATCATTTTTTAGATGAAACGTTGATCATGTGAATAGATTCGGAAACTCCGCTGTTAAAGGCAATCGCAGAGGTTAGGTTTCCGGTCAGCTGAGAATTAATTTATTGATTTGTTTATATACCGCCCTTCCAAAAATGGCTCAGGGCGGTTTACATCAAAATAAAAACAACACAATTAAAATCAAAACTAAATCAATTAAACAGTTAAAATCATTTAAACATTAAAAACATTTACATTAAAATCATTTAAAACCGACATTAAAAGTTTAAAACCATAACTCTTAATTAAAAGCCTGGGTGAACAAATGTGTCTTTGGTGCCTTTTTAAAAGTTGCCAGAGTTGGGGAGGCACATTCCAAAGTCCATGGGCAACAACGGAGAAGGCCATTTTGTCTGACAAACAAAATGGTGGCCAGAAATTACCGTAGTCATTTCTGGCCACCTCCAACCCACAGATACCCAAGGTTGGCATGTTATTCCCCCACCACCACACACACACACCTATACCATGGTCAGGTGTCTTTTTCCTGACAGTGGACACATGAATCCACGAATAACAAGGTCCACCTGTATATTAAGCAGAGAAATGTGGCATGCCAAATCTCTTCTCTGTACTCCCTGTCCGAAAATAGCTTACTTTAGGTCAAAGGACTAGACTACACAGACTAGATTGGGCTGTTAATGCAACTTCAAGCAGTAAGAGGAATATAGCATTTCTCATCCGGGCTAGAATCCCCACCACCACCCTTAAATATAAAATAGAAAGTCTATCCTAGAAAGCAAGCCTTCTGGCAGTGAACCCAACTCAGTTTGGAGAAGACCAGCTGCTTTTAAGGCGACGGGGGGCTCAAAACTCAGAGGCAGGCTGCCTTATGCAGGCCACAGAATCCTTGATGGTTACCTGGGCCTCAGTCATGGGTCTCCCGGGTGCAAGTTTCAACCCTGACCGCTGGACGGTGCCCACATGCATGAATGTATAACGGTGCAGCCAATGGGGAACCTGGCAAGACACTGACCCCTGTTGTGTCCTTCTCTTCAAGGAACGTGACGGTTTTGGAAGCCTTGCTGTGACCCGGGGAAGAGGCCGCGGCCGTGGGGACTGGAGTGTTGGGACCCCTGGGGGCGTGCAGGAGATCACCTACACGGTGCCAGCTGATAAATGTGGCTTGGTCATAGGGAAAGGTGAGCAATGCAGGAAGGAGAACCACATCCCTGTGAGCGTCTTGAACTTGTCCGTGTTTTAACCAGAGGTCGGTGGCCTTTGGCACGCCAGCTGTTGAATTACAATCACCATCCCCAACCCAAATAAGTGGATTTCCCATTCAAAAGCTGGCGTGCCAAAGCTCGCCTCTCCCTTTCACCATGAGGCAAAGAGCTCTTTTGTGTTGCCTGATGGGAGTTTTTGCAATGGCCGTGTGAATATTTTTCAAGGACTACCTTCTTCCATACAAGCCAGTAGACTCATTTAAGTTACCTTGAGAGGAGAGCTGGTCTTGTGGTAGTGATCATGAATGGAGAGGAGAGCTGGTCTGGTAGTAGCCAACATGACTTGTCCCCTTAGCTAAGCAGGGTCTGCCCTGTTTGCATATGAAAGGGAGACTAAAAGTATGAGCACTGGAAGAGATTCCCCTTAGGGCAGGGATCCTCAACGTTGGGTCCCCAGATGTTCTTGGACTTCAACTCCCATGATCCCCAGGCCCAGTGGCCTTTGGCTGGGGATTATGGGAGTTGAAGTCCAAGAACATCTGGGAGCCCAACGCTGAGGATCCCTGCCTTAGGGGATGGAGCTGCTCTGGGAAGAGCAGAGGGTTCCCAGTTCCCTCCCTGGCAGCATCTCCAAGAGAGGGCTGAGAGAGATTCCTGCTTGCAATCTTGGGGAAGCCGCTGCCAGTCTGGGTAGACAAGACTGAGGGGTGTGGGTGTGTGTGTGTGTGTAAAATTATAGAGTAAGAAATTTTATCATGGGCCTCAGTCTAACAATCACAGATGTGATTTCTTAGTTCCATAACAGTAGAAGGGACTGCATCAGACCAAATGGTCCATCTGCATCAATGGTCCTGCTGCATCAGACCAAATGGTCCATCTAGTCCAGCATCCTGTTTCCCACCCCACCCAACCAGAGGCTTCTGGGGAGCCGACTACCAATCTTGCCTTCTCCCAGTTCCCTTGCAACTGGAATCCAGAATGTGTCTAATCCCACTGAGATTAGAACTAGATGCAAGACAAGTGGCAATCAGGGTCTCCTCCTCCTCTTCCCAGTAACATGTATTCAAGGCAACATGTGAAATGAGGATTTGTTACGGGTAAAAACCTGGACTTACTCCACCCGGGTATGCTGGTTTCCTGCCTTTTAGGACCCTTTTGGCCAGGGGTGTCAAACTGTGGCCCTCCAGCTGCCGTTGGCCTACAACTCCCATCATCCCTGGCTACTGGCCATTGTGACTGGGGGTGATGGGATTTGTAGGCCAAGAGCAGCTGGAAGGCCACAGGTTGACACCCCTGCTGTAGGCTCTTGGCCGGTGCTTCAGCTTGGGCCTCAAAGGTAGTAGGGAGGCCGTGCGGGCACTAGAGCCAGGGTCGCTGCAAGGTCTGTGCTTTGGAATACTCTCCCATGAGCTGTTGGTTTGTCTTCTCTTCTCATGCCCCTTCAGAAGCAGAGGATGGTGATATTTCATTCTGCTTTTAGCCCCCACCAGGTGGCTATCACTGGCAGCTGTTTTGGGCTGTATTTAGCTTGTCGAGTCATTGAAAAGTGTGGTGTAAAAAGAAAAATTATAGGATTGCTCTCTCTCTCTCTGAAAAGCAGTCTAGAAATCCTGCAGTTATATTCATACAACTCTGTATATGGTCTATTCTGATTCCCATTATCATTCCACACTTTGGTTGAAGTAGAAGGATCACAAGAACTGGGCATACACTCTACTGGATGTTGAGGATGCTTAGACTCATATAGTGTAGGCCTGTGTGGGCTAAGCTCTACAGTTCAATCTGACCCAACAAAGAGGGCAAACTTGAGCCCCCCAAATGGTCAGGTTGGGTTGTGCCGGATCAGAAATTCCAACATTTCCCGACCATTATCGGTTACCCTTTAAATCTCCTTTGTAGACCACCTTTTTATTGTGCAGAAAAGAAAATCCAACAAAACTCTATAGAATTTGACCATTTAGAAGTTCAAGGGGCTTTCCATTTAACTCACCATGTCAGGCAATGTAGGGTTTCCAATCCAACATGGCCCATCCTGACAATTTCAAAGTTAGTTGAGTTTTTCCTTTTATGCATTTGTCACATTTATATACTCTCTTCAGTGTTTTTCTTTAAATTAATCTTTATTAAAACAAATTTTAATATATTATATAATGTATATTATATTAATCAAATAATTAAAAAATAAATAAAACCAATTTACAATACTAAACAATATTGATCCAAACACAAACAGCAATGCATAATACAACAAACCACAATTCATCAACCTGTCCACACTCTAATATTGTCTCTGGTAGGAAAACAACCATAATTTCCCAATTCGTGTAAAGAATAAAATCTGACCAGATTACATAAGAATTATTTGTAGTCTGGTTTGCACGGAACCGAATAATATCAGTTAGCTTTTCTGAGATCAAGATATGCCATAAGTTCTTGTACCAGATGTCCATTGACCAGGTTTGAGTTTTCCAATGTTTGGCTATAGCTAACCTGGCAGCAGTTACCATAAACACAATTAATGTTTTAGATGTCACATCTGTACTGACCCCAGAAAATTCACTTACTAACGCCAGCTGGGGGCATAATCCTGTTTTCTGGTTCGTGATTCTGCACATCTCCATGAATACCTCTATCGAAAGGATAAGACCCTAGGACAGGTCCACCAGAGATGAAAATAGGCTCCCTTCATCCCGCAATCACTCCAGCAAAGCAGAAAGCAGTCTTTTTGGATGTGTGCTATTTTTCCTGGGGTCCGGTACCATCTATGGAAAACTTGGAGAAAGTTTTAATTTAATTTGGGCCGAAGAGGAAGTGACTAGCTTCCATTCCCGTATGTTCATCCACTTCTGATCTTTGTAGTTTTTGGGGGTTTTTTGAAGAAAATTAAAATGTTCTGGGATTTTATTTTTTGCCGTTACGTTGAGCAGCTGTCATGTGTCTTCCTTATTAGCACTAAAGATTGGTGCCCATATGCGCTCACTGGAGAAATGTGTGTTTCAAAAAAAGAAAAAGGGGTTTGGCCCTCAATTCCCCCCCACCCGCCCGCCACACACACCATGTGTCCTCACTGTCTTGTTCCCAAAATTGATCAGCCTCTGAATTCGACAGGTGGTGGTTGTTGTGGTGGTTGTTTCAATTTCTAGACTGCCCTTCCAAAAATGGCTCAGGGCAGTTTACACAGAGGAATAATAAATAAATAAGATGGATCCCTGTCCCCAAAGGGCTGCAAACTGTTTCCCTGCAAACCCCCTTTGCTCTGGGGGTGGTGGGGCTGGTGGTGATAGGTGCAGCTCTCCGCGTCTCAGGTTCGGGGGCGGCCACACACTTGTCAAGTGTGCTCTCTGTGTGCCAGCGCTTAGAAACGGGCCGTGGCCTCTCTGGGTCCCGGGACTGGATTTCCATGATAAATGCCGTGAGCTTGACAGATAACGTGGCCAGCCCCGCTCTTGTCAGTTCGGCCTTTTAGTGTCGTTTGATTAATTACTTTACAATTTTGCTTCCAGCTGGAGGGGGGGCCCTCTTTGAGCGCTCCTGCCCCCCGTCAGGTAGAAGAATGGGGGGCTCCTGTTGAATAGCTTTCTGCAGACAGGCGCCATGTGCTGAGTGGGTGACCTCATTCGTCAAGGAAGGTGGTGCAAGCCGGGCTGGCTGATTCAAGGTGGCGGCAGTCTCCCAGGGCCGAAACTGGAGGACTCTCCTCTAGCTGAATGTGGCTCTCGGGGTGCCTGTCTGGCAAGAAAGGCCGACTTTTTCAAAGAGTCGAAGGTGGGCTAGTGTGAGGGTTTGTCCCCCGCTCTCCGTCCCGTCTTTGCCCGTTTGTGCCGCGCTTACAAAATTTGCACACTTAATGTTGACCAGAGGCAGCGGGTCGGACAAAAGAAGCTGGTGGGCTCACCACAGGAAGCAATACTTCTATTGTCCTGCCTTCACCTCTCTGAGAAAAGTGCAGCCCGTCTCCGGCCAGAGTGGCCAAGTGGGATAATAAGGAAAGGTTTCCTTTCAATGGAACTGGAAGGGGTGGGAGGATCCCACGCCGCCGTTTTCTGAACGGACCTTGTTCAGATTAACTTGGCGCAGAGTGGCTCGAGCAGGAGTTATTGGGTAAATAGCCAATTATCAATCCCCCTTTCTTCCTTCTGGAGGAAATCTTGTCTGTCTTGATTCTTTTTGAAGGCTCCTCCGAGGGCAAAAGGTCCTCCCATCAAGGCCAGGGGATGGACTTCCCTCGGGCCAGGGAGCAAAGATTACACACGGCTTGCTTTCCCCAGAGCATCTCTTGTTTGAAATTAATGAGGATAATGGTGTGTTAAGCTTCTCCTTCATGCTATCTGACACCCTTGTCATCGAGAGCAACCGATTTCAAATCCTGGCTAATCTCCTGAATGGTTATGGATGTAAACAATATTGTTACTGATGCAATAACTTTAGAACTTCTGACTACAAATATAAATATACACCAGAGCAGTCTTATAATGCTTGTGAGCAATGAGGTAAAAACAGGGTATAAATATGAGTGCTTTGCATAGTAATACAGAACTGGACTATTTGGTTTATGATTTGTTGCTATGATCATCATCATCATCAAACAAAAATCTTATTCCCACTGTCCCACTCTGTGTCACATCTACTAAGTAGATTATAATTCATTGTGGACCAGTGCTCAGAGGAATTTGTTATTGTTGTTTATTTACGATCTTAGATCAAACATCAATATACACAGAATATACACAGCAAAAAGAGAAAACAATAATGGAAACAAAGTCTAAAATGTCATCAAATATATAAAATCAGGAATCTTTGACAGTAACCGATTGCTGTGCTCTAGCTTCTCTTAGTTTGGTCAATGTATAACAAAATTTAGCAACCGCCAGGGATATTGTTGGGTCCCTGTCTTCTAATAAGCATACAAGAATTGTCTCCACTGAGTGGCTTTGGAGATCTTTCTCAGAGGAATTTAAAAATAATATCAATACTTGGGTTGGGGCACTGTCGTAGGTGCAGAGTCCACCGGCAGACTCTGTAAATCTTCGTACATCTCAGAAGCACGGGCAAATTGGTGTTTCCCCATTTAGTGGACCACAATTTGGAACATGACCTAGTAGTGTGACACAGCCACCGGCCCAGTTAATTGTGAGAGTGACAGTGCTACTCTCTTACTGATTTTTATTTTTTATTTTTTATTTTATTCTATTTTTATTTATTTTATTTATATATCGCCCTCCCACAAATGGCTCAGGGTGGTTTACGTCAAAATAAAAGCAAAACAATTAAAATCAAAACTAGATCAGTACAACAATTAAAATCATTTAAACATTAAAAATCATTAACAATAAAGCTATGGATTGGTCACATCTCACTTGGAACCTTGTGTCCGATTTTGGGCGCTGCATTTTAAGGAAGCTATTGATAACCTGGAAACTGGTTCAGAGGAGGGCTGCAAAGATGGCGAGCGGGGCTGGAAACCAAGCCGTATGATGAGGACATGTTGAAGGAGCTGGGGGTACTTATCCCGAAGAAGTGGAGACTATTGGGGGAAATAATTGCGGCCTTCAGATATATGAAGGGAGAGGGACTGGGCTTGTTCTCTGTGACTCCTGAGGGCAGGACTAGGAGCAGTGGGCTGAAAAGGCAAGGAAGCAGATCCAGGCTAGGCGTTAGCGAGGATTTCTTAACCCTGAGTGCCGTGGGGCAGTGGAACAGCCTGCCCTGTGCAGTTCGGGGCTCTCCTTCGCTGGAGGTTTTCACGCAGAGCCCGGACGGCCATCTGTCAGGGACAGACCTCGTGGATTCCTGTTCCCAGCACAGGGGTGGTAGACCAGAAGACCTCCACGGTCCTTTCCAAACCTCTGGTTCTGTGAGACAGAAGCTAAATGTCTTCCTCGGCAAGTCACAAAACTTTCTCGGAGAAGAGTGGCTGAGCTAGCGAGAGGGAGGGTCGCTTACTAGGCGTGGGGCAGGAGTTGAAGGTCGCTCGGGCCTGACCCGCCATTCCCTGGCCCCTCTCTCAAGCCCCAAGAAGTATGTGGGCTTGTTTGTTCTCTTGCGTTCTGTCTCCAGAGATGGTCTGCATGCAGTTCAGATACCATTTGGAAGCAGGTTGTTCTCGAAAGGAAAGCATGCAGCTAAAATTCTAAAGAGAATTTCTTGTAAAGTCCCATTTAGATGTCATTGCCGGTCCACCTTTTATCATCGGGCTGCTCGGTTGTGCAGTCCTCCAACTTCAGGGAGTCTTGCTACCGAATCTGCGGCTTTGCGTGGACCAGGTTCTCTTCAGCCAGACTCGGTGGTATTCTTTGGACCAGAGTGGCAACAGCTGTCTGTCCTGAACTAGAAGGAATTGCATGAGCCAGGGCAAGAACGGCTTGTCCTAACAAGCCAGGGGTCAGGATGCCAAAGAAGGCAGAAGAGAGGAGAGCTGGTCTTGAGGTAGCAAGCATGAATTGTTCCCTTTGCTAAGCAGAGTCTGCCTGGGTTTGCATTTGGATGGGAGACTCCATGTGTGAGCCCTGTCAGATATTCCCAGAAGAACAGCCCTGCTAGATCAGGCCCAAGGCCTGTCTAGTCCAGCGTCCTGTTTCAGTGGCCCACCAGATGCCTCTGGGAAGCCCATAGGGAAAGGGGCCGTTCTGGGAAGAGCACCTACATGCTTGCATGCAGAGGGCTCCACGTTCCCTCCCGGGCAGCATCTCCAAGATAGGGCTGAGAGAGAGACTCCTGCCTGCAACCTTGGAGAAGCCACTGCCAGTCTGTGCAGACAATGCTGAGCTGGATGGACCAAGGGTCTGACTCAGTAGAAGGCAGCTTCCTGTGCTCCTAAGGCAGAGCTGCCTCTCCTGCACAGCTCTACCTGACGAACAGCCAGCCTGCAGGCAGCGGGGCTCTCACGAACACCGGGGTAGTGTGGGATGAGAGCAAACGAAGGAGAGGCAGCTCTGCCTCCTTTGGCATCCCTCACCCCCCGGGCTCGTTTGGGCAAGCCACTCCTGGGCCAGGGGTATCCATGCAGCATCCTCTTCTGGGGTGGGGCAAGAAGAAGTCTTAAAAGTATTTGCAGCACCAAGCCCCGGGAAGGGCTGGCCAAAACAGAATTGGGAACCACAGATGCTCAACTAATTTCTTCTCCCTGCTCAGTTGCCTGTCCATCCTCGCCTTGCCTTCGGTTTCAGCTGGTGGCCGCATCCAGGCCCGCGAAGGGTCATGTCGCTTCTCGCACGCCCCGCCCTCTTTGTCTCCACTCTCCGAGTGAGGGTAACCTCCAATGTTGTGTGAAATTCCCAAAGAAGAATTGGACCATTGTGGTGGCCACGAAGGCCTTTGTTAAGCAAATTTTCATTAAGAGACTGAGACCCTTGGGGTGTGTGGGTGTCTTTCTCTCTCTCTTTCCTTTCTCTGGGCTGCTGAGTCGAACCAAAATTTCATTAGTCCTGCTCCACCCTATTACAAGGCCCTCCATTTTGCTCCTTTTTTTGGAGAAGCTGCCCTGAGGGGAATCTCTTCCAGGGCTCACACTTCTAGTCCCCCATTCATATGCAGCCGGGTGGACCCTGCTTAGCTATAAGGGGACAAGTCCTGCTTGCTGCCACAAGACCAGCTCTCCTCTCCAAAGAGTTGCCACCAGCCATGTTGGCGGCAACCATAGCTGGACCTCCCCAGATGGCATGCCAGTTAAGTTTCTGTCACGGCCATCGCATTCTTGTCGTATCTTCAGTCTCCATTCCATTCCATGCATAGCTTTATAAATGAAGTCGCTGATACGGTGCCTTCTTGTGTTTTCCATTATATGCACTCGACTGAACAGGAGAAGGGACTATCTGTTTACCATGCAAGCCTTGCAGCACTAAAGATGGTTTTGTAAAACATCGGTCATGATGGCACTGACTAATCCAAGCCGCTCCCCCACCTACCCACCTCTTGCCCATGTGCAGGTGGTGAAAAGTGGGTGAAAAACCCTGACAAAAATCTGTTGGATAGGAGAAGCTTTCCTGTTGGGGGGACGGGGGGGGGCAAAAAATCCCTTCTGCCTCCATTACAAAAGAGGCAGGGGGGAATTGTAACACGATTCTCGTCTACAGCCAATGGTCGGCCATCAACAAACCTCTTCTGCAGAATTTCTCATCCCCACCACCCAGTTCTACAGGTGAAACTCGGAAAATTAGAATATCGTGCAAAAGTCCATTAATTTCAGTAATGCAAATTAAAAGGTGAAACTGATATATGAGACAGACGCATTACATGCAAAGCGAGATAAGTCAAGCCTTAATTTGTTATAATTGTGATGATCATGGCGTACAGCTCATGAAAACCCCAAATCCACAATCTCAGAAAATTAGAATATTACATGGAACCAAGAAGACAAGGATTGTAGAATAGAACAATATCGGACCTCTGAAAAGTATAAGCATGCATATGTATTCAGTACTTGGTTTGGGCCCCTTTTGCAGCAATTACTGCCTCGATGCGGCGTGGCATGGATGCTATCAGCCTGTGGCACTGATTAGGTGTTATGGAAGACCAGGATGCTTCATTAGCGGCCTTCAGCAATTCTGCATTGTTTGGTCTCATGTCTCTCATCCTTCTCTTGGCAATGCCCCATAGATTCTCTATGGGGTCAGGTCAGGCGAGTTTGCTGGCCAATCAAGCACAGTACACTGCATACTTTTCGGAGGTCCGATATTGTTCTATTCTTCAATCCTTGTCTTCTTGGTTCCATGTAATATTCTAGTTTTCTGGGATTGTGGATTTGGGGTTTTCATGAGCTGTACACCATGATCATCACAATTATAACAAATTAAGGCTTGACTTATCTCGCTTTGCATGTAATGCGTCTGTCTCATATATCAGTTTCACCTTTTAATTTGCATTACTGAAATTAATGGACTTTTGCACGATATTCTAATTTTCCGAGTTTCACCTGTATACCCCTGAATTCTGTCCCAAATGTATTACTTAAAAACTGGACTTTCAGGTCAACACGGCAGAATATAAAGTGGGGAAATGATCCACTCTCGGCTTAATCGTGTTTCCTTCTCTTCCTCCTCCTCCTCCTCCTCTACAGGTGGCGAGAACATCAAGAGCATAAACCAGCAGTCTGGAGCCCATGTGGAACTCCAGAGAAATCCGCCTCCCAACACAGACCCCAACTTACGGATATTCACCATTCGGGGCATCCCCCAGCAGATTGAGCTGGCCAGACATCTCATAGACGAGAAAGTGGGTGTAAGTACCGCCCTCTTTTTCCATCACTCGCCCCGACTTGCCCAGATGATTCGGTATGGCTGACGAGCCTCACGGAGGCCACTGGGCAGAGCCAACGTGCTCCCACTGTAGTGGTTTGCTTTCAGGAAGGAGCCATCGCTCCATGGAGGAGCACCTACCTGGCATGCGGAAGCAACTCCAGACAGGGCTGGCAAAGAAACCAGTTTGAAACCCTGCTAGTCAGAGTAGATGATGCTGAGCTAGATGGACCAATGGTCCGACTCTTATAAGGCAGCTTCCTATGTTAAAGAGAGCCGGTCTTGTGGTAGCAAGCATGACTTGTCCCCTTAGCTAAGCAGGGCCTGCCCTGGTTGCATATGAAAGAGAGACTAGAAGTGTGAGCACTGGAAGATATTCCCCTTGCGATGGAGCTGCTCTGGGAAGAGCAGAAGGTTCCAAGTTCCCTCCCTGGCAGCATCTCCCAGACAGCGATGCCGGAGAGCCCCGAGAGGCCCTCTTGTTCTCAGAGCAAGAACGGAGGGCGAGGCAGTGATTTGCCCAATGCCACCCTCTGCGTCCCGTTCAGAAGTGGGGCATCCCCTGGACCCCATTTGGCATGCCCCTTGCAGAAGAACCGTTGGTGTTGCCGTGTCATTCGCGGCACTCTCCATTGCGTGTGCCCATCCGATTATTACTCTGTTGCTCAAACGCAGAGAGCAGGCGATTGATCCGTGGTGTATGTTTTCCAGGGCACCGGCCTGGGCGGGGCTGGAGGTTTTGGCCAGAGCCCGTTCAGCCAACCACCTGCGACACCTCATCAAAAGTAAGTCGTCTAGCTTGAGTCCTCATCGCTGTTGAAGGCTTTTCCTTCGGGGGGTAGCTGATGAACAATGGCTGGAGGCCACTGGGGCTGGGGACGATGGGAGTTGTAGTCCAGCAGAATCTGGGAACCCAGGGTCAGGAACCCCTGCTCTTGCTTGAGGCGGCGGGACTAGAATTCATCTGCAATCCTGTCCGTTTTGGATCCTGTTCCAGAGGCCATTGTGGCAGGGGCTGATGGGAGCTGTTGTGCAGTATCTTAGGACCAAAGTCCGAGAGCCCCTGGCTTGTGAGTGGAGGGTCTATGGGGCAGTGGGTGGCTGTGCCATAGGACAGAAGGTGGGAGCTGAAAACTCCCTCGGCTTTTAAGCGCTTAATATTGAGCTACTGAATGCATCCCTACGAAAATGACTTGCTCGTGAAGATCCACCGTGGGACCCTCCACACGTTGGTCCCTGTGAGACCATAGCATCAGAGGCCCGTGTCCTGTGAGCTGAGAACCGAGCACGTAGCTCTGCTCAAGATACTGAAGGTCAAGGTCTCCATTGCTCAAGGTCTATCATCAGGTACTAGTCGGAGGGCTACAGGCCACCTCCAGCCTCAGAGGCAGGATGCCTCTGAGTACCCGTAGCCGGGGAGCAACAGCAGGAGGGAGGGCATGCCCTCAACTCCTGCCTGTGGGCTTCCAGCGGCATCTGGTGGGCCACTGTGCAAAACAGGATGCTGGACTAGATGGGCCTGCTTGGGCCTGATCCCGCAGGGCTGTTCTTATGTACTGAAGATGGTGGCTTAGGACATTTTATTTATGATTTCATTTATTTTTACATTTTTATATCCCACTCTTCCTCCAAGGAGCCCAGGGCAGTGTACTACATACTTCGGTTTCACAAGGGTTGTTGTGAGGAGAAACCGAAGTATGTAGTACACCGCTCTGGGCTCCTTGGAGGAAGAGCGGGATATAAAATGTAAGTAAATAAATAAAATAAAATAAATAAGAGAACATTTACTGTAAGGCCATATTTTTTCAGAACCCTTAAATCTTTTATTTTTTAAAATATATATATAATAAACAGTCACTGGAAGTACTGTGCTGGGGGTGGATAGGGCCAGTTACTCTCCCCCTGCTAAATAAAGAGAATCACCATGGTAAAAGGTGCCTCTTTGCCCAGTTAGTGTCTAAAACTTGCAAGGAATGTTGGTAACAAAACCAGAAATGATATCCAAAAACTCAGGTTTTCTTAGCAATATTTTTTCTTCCATTTCAGACACTATCTAAATGTTTAAGCATTTTGTGAAAATATGTCCATATAGTAAGAGATGTTTCCTTGCTAGTGGGTATATATAATATCAACTTGCTTATGGCTACAGTCATCATTCTGTTAGCTTTGGAATTGTCGTTTATTAATATCAAAGTTCGGCATGTCGAGAAAATATGTGCTGTTGAGCTGTTGCTTGGGGGAAACGTTGGTTTCAGCCAGAGAACTAACCGGGGATGTGAATTTTTCGCTTCTGTCTTTCTGCATCATTCCCTGTCTTCTTGTCCACAGTGGTCCTCAGGCATTCATGACACAGGGTTGGGGAGGCACTTACCAGACGTGGCAGCAGCCCGGGCAGCAAGTTCCAAGTAAGTGTGTCTCGAATGCAGAACCGGCATGGAGGGAGGACTTAAAGCAGAATAATATATGATTCCAAAAGGAAATACTTCTTCACACGGTGCAGAATTAATGTAGAGAATTTCCTACCACAGGAACCTGTAGTGGCCTCTAACTGAGGTGGGTTTAAAAAGGATTAGCCTATTCATGGTTCTTTTGTTTCTGCCCCCCACCCAAAATGGAGCCTCCATGGTCAGTAGCAGTACCTTCAAGTGCTGGGGACAGATGGCATGGCCATCTCTTTTGTGCCTGCTTATGAACCTGCTAATTTGGCAAAGAGGCACCTTTTTAATGTGGTGATTCTCTATTTAGCAGGGGGAGAGTAACTGGCCCTATCCACCCCCAGCACAGTACTTGCAGTGACTGTTGCTGGTATCTATCTTAGGTTTCTTTTTAGATTGTGAGCCTTTTGGGGACAAGGATCCATCTTATTTATTTATTATTTCTCTGTGTAAACCGCCCTGAGCCATTTTTGGAAGGGCGGTATAGAAATCAAATAAATAATAATAATAATAACAACAACCACCACCTTCAGAGATATCTGGCTGTCTGGGCTGTACAGGGTGAGCTTAAGAGCTATTCTATACATGACATAGATTGAGGCTGTACAGTTCTGGGCTCTGCCACGTAGACTACAGGATGGGGGTTGTCAGATTTATTTATTTTTCCAGTGCTCCCGCACATAAAAAGCTCCCTGCCTGAAGAAAATAGGCACATCTATAGAGAGGAACTTTCCCGAGGTGTATCTCTGGTATTTTTAATACACGCAAGAAGCATGGAGAAGGTGTGTGCACACGCACTGCTGTCTGAAGCCGTGCAGTCTAGAATTTGTACCACCTCCGTGTGCAAAAACGCATCAATGGCTCTCTGGTGGACCTTGGTCTGCATCAAAGCAATTCTTTACTTTTAGGCGACCAACAGGGGCCTAGCGAAGGGTGCTCCTCTTAGGGTGCCAAGCTCAGAGCCAGAAGTATTGCCGGTGAGAACCCGGCCCCCGAGAAAACTTGTTGGCCTCATCTCTGTTCAGAGAACTCACCACTGCCAACTGTGAGCCATGATAGCTATGCAGGGCTTCCATCTTCAGGGGCATTTGAACTCCAATACCAGGTGCCAGGAGCAAAGAGGGGCAAGCCTCCTGTCCCGCGTGTGAGCGCCTAAAGATGTTTGGCCACTATTGGGAGCAGGACGTTCGGCGCGCTGGCCTCGATCCAAGCCGTCCTCCGTCCTCCTGGTAGAATGCCACTCTGGTGCGTTAGGTATGCTGCCTCTTTGTAAGGCCCGAAGGAGCTTTACTCAGAAGGTAGATAAACAGGAGGAGAAGGTAGATAAACAGGTCCTAAGGAGCTTTACTCAGAAGGTAGATAAACAGGAGTGGCTATGTAGTGTAAATATGCACGAGCAGGGGGTTGGAGTAGAAGACCTCCAGGTACCCTCCTAACTCTAAAATTCTATGCCTGCAGCCTTAGGACAATTTTTTACATTCTTGAGCTGGAAGGGTAGGCCTAACTCTTAAACCCACACTCTTGTTAGAAGCTACACATTTAACATTGCTACTCTTCACAGCTCGGGGGAGAGGGGTGTGTGTGTTGTGTTGTGTTGTGTTGTGTTCGTTCATTCGTTCCCCTTTTTTGCCTGTCAGTCACCTAAAAACTCCAGATACCCGTTTGTTTGTTTTAAAAAGCAATGACTCCTCTTGGCACAGGATGTCTGTAGCAGCAGGTCCAGAGCGCCCGAGCCCTGCTGGTGATGGAAGGGGGAGGGTTTGCCTGTCCTCTCGGTGTCCCGCTATCCCCCGCCTCTGGCCAGCACACCCTCCGACAGCCCCCGTGGGTGGAGCGAGGCCAGGGACCGTGAAGGGCTTCCAGCCTGGCCTCGCCCAACCCACTTTTCCTGCCGTCGTCTTCTCCTGCTGCAGATCACAACAGTCGGGCCAGGTGGAGCTCACCAACGCATGCGAGGATTATAATTTTATGTTATGTACACTGCCTAGAGATGTATATATCAGGCGGGATAAAAATATGATAAATAAAATAAGCTAGGTAAACCAGCTGATCTCCTACCACCGCCTCATGGTTTGGGGCCCCTCTATTTTAAAAACTCCTTTTTGATTGCAGAGAGCACCCCATTGGACTCTGTTGCACGTGGCTTAAGACCTGCATCTCCCCCTCCTCCATTGCGTCGTGTAGCCAGGGCTGCCTGCCCGCGCTGGGGTTGCCCAGGGCGGCCACGTGATCTCGTCTTTTCCCCGTGCAGCCCACCTTCTGGAGAACCTCGGCGTTCCGTTGTTTATAATGTTTAAAATAGTCCCCGCAAGACTTAAAAAGTGGGTAGCTGAAAGAACAAGACACGGCAGCAAGATGGACATTAAGCAAAGACAAGAAAAGCCGGCTTCTCACCCCTCAAGGTTGAGATGATAGGCGAGTGAGGATACTGGCAGTGTTTGGTAAAACCTCAACTACGGCTAGGTGCTGAGCCCCAGCTCAGGGGAAGAGCATCTGCTTTGCATGCCTGCGGTCCAAAGTTCCATCTCTGGCAGCATCTCCAGGTAGGGCTGGGAGAGACTGCTGCCTGGAAGCTTAGAGAAGCTGCTGCCAGTCTGAGTAGACGATCCTGAGCTACATGGACCAAGGGTCAGACTCGGTATCAAGCAACTTCCTGTGTTACCAGTTGTCAAAGGAAGGGTCTGCATAGCTCCTAGCAGAACCAGATGGGGCCATCGTTCAGTGGAAGAGCCGCCTCTTTACATGCAGAAAGTTCCAGATTGAGTCCCTGGAAGCATCTCTAAGTCAGGCTGGGAAAGATTCCTTTCTGCCACCCTCAAGAGATGCTGCCACTCAGTGTAGACAATACTGAGCTAGATGGACCAATCGACTGACAGATTGACAGATGATTTCTATTTATTTTATTTTATTTTATTTTATTTTTTACATTTTATATCCCACTCCCCCTCCAAGGAGGCCAGAGCAGTGCACTACATACTTGAGTTTCTCCTCACAACTACCCTGTGAAGTAGGTTAGGTTGAAAGGGAAGTGACTGGCCCAGAGTCACCCAGCAAGCCTCATGGCTGAATGGGGATTTGAACCTGGGTCTCCCCGGTCCTAGTCCAGCACTCTAACCACTGCACCACCCTGGCTCTTGATGATGTGCTCCAGAATAAAGGATTATAGTAATCACCGCATTCTACAAAATGCAAAATTATTTTATTTATGTACTTTTAACGTCTGTATATTTATTTGTATACCACCCTTCATGAAAGTGACTCAGGGCCGTTTACATTAAAATAAAAAAACACATAATGAAACCATTAAAATCAAAGAACTTTTGAGCCAGATTAAAATTAAGACGAGATACCATTAAAAGCCAAGCTAAAAAGGTGGGTCTTTAAGGCCTCCAAGGAAGATAATCCTCTTACATCCACAGGGAACAACCACCCAAGGGTTGTTCTGAGAAGGCCCAGTTCTGGCTTGCCACCAGATGAGTTGGTGGCACCTGAAGACAGATCCCTCCTGATGATCTTAATGAGTGGTGGGGATCTTGTAGAGAAAGCCACTCTCTCAGGTAACCCAGACTCAAGCCATTCTGCGACTGAAAGCTAATAACCAGCACTTTGTACTTTGCCCGGAAACATGTCGGCAGCCAGTGTGACTGTTTAAGAACAGGCATCATGGGTCTCTCCGGGATCCCCCAGACACCGCTCTGGCTGCCGCCTTTTGGACTAACGGAAGTTTCCAAACTCCGGACAAAGGAAGCCCTAAATAGAGCACGTTGCCTTTGTCCAACCTGGAGGTGACCAGCTGGTGTGCCCCCGTTTCCAGGTCATTCTCTCAAGGAGCGGGCAGCGTTGTCGAATCGATCGCAGCTGGTCAAGAGCGCTCCTGACCACCGCCTCAACCTGAGCCACCAGCTCCGAGAGCACGCCCAAGCGAATTGTCCCGATTTTACTGTCGCTCACAGTGTTTGGGTTGACCTTGGTGCACACAGTGTAGACGCTTCTGCGCTCTCGCCATTTCTGCAGCAAGCTACCAAGTCTGACCCCAGCCCCAGTTCAGATGTGTGAACCGCAGGAGAGAATTTGGGAGCCAGGCTCAGCAATAACCGGCCCTCTCCTTCCTCCCCCCATCTGCCTGAGAGAGGTGGGGCAGTATGAGCCTGTCCATCTCCACCCCCCAGCCCCCACACGCATGTCCTCTCGATTTTAATTACTTCCCCACCTTCAATAACTTAGCCAGCGAGGGAGAAAACGCTTTGCCTTGAGACACGGTTTTTCCACAGGCCTTTCAGCCTGCCGTGGAATAAAAGGCATTGAAGAGAGAGAGGGACCCCTTTGTTGGCCTTCGCGGAAAGAGCCGTCAAGCTGGCCCTGACCCTTGCAAGGCGGGTTCCTGACTTCTCGCTCGGCTCCGGCCTTTTAACTACCTCTCCCGGCTGCCCTGTCCGCTCTCCCCTCCACCCACTTCACACTTCCAGCGTATTGTCCCTTCCATATTTCCCAGCTGGTCCCGCTTCAAAAGCTCTGCAGCCTCCAGTGCAAAGGGGTGGCGTTTCCACGGTCAAAGGGGGCGCTTGCTTCCGGGCATTTTTGCCTTGCCTCCGCTAAATACACACGGCTCTTCTTATGTCGACAACTACCCTTTCTTGCCTGGCATCTTTCCCTCTCCCCATATCTCAATCAATATTCCAGACTGAGTGTGCGATGTGACTTCCCTCTCAAGTTCTGGAATTCCGCTTCAGAATTTGAAGACCCCCACAGTCACGTGAAGTCCAAGGAGGCACACGTGCAAGCATGTAGTCTTCACAGATCCAGTTCAGACTTATTTGCCAGCTTCTGACTCAGGAAGCAACCTCAGGGTCGGAACATAAGGAGCAGTATATAAATATCCGACCACAAGGCAGAATTTCTTGTGCATTTGAGGAAGTACATTAACTGACCCCCAAGATTCACTGGGGACAAATGGTGAACACAGTGCGTGCCAGGATCAGTTAAGACATAGGAAGCTGCCTTCTACTGAGTCAGACCCTTGGTCCATCTTGCTCAGTATTGTCAACACAAACTGGCATTGGCTTCTCCGAGGATAGAGGCAGGAGTCTCTCTCAGCCCTGTCTGGAGATGTTGCCAGGGAGGGAACTTGGAACCTTCTGCATGTAAGCATACAGGTGGAACCCTGTTGATGATTAAAATATCCCTTTATTTATTGTTTAAATGATTTGGCATACAGGTGGACCTCATCATCCAGAGTTTCACATATCCGCGGTCAGACCATGTGCACCCAACCTCAGTATACACCGATCGGGAAAGGGTTAAAGCCCATGTTTCTGTGGTTCATAGGTGGCCAGAAATTACCCCCTAGGTCATTTCCAGCCACCATTTTGTTTAGTGGAGCCATTTTGTGGCTCTTGCTTGTAGGGGTAGTGGATAAAAATGGCAGGGTTTTTGGAGCATTGCTGGACAGCTGGAAACCTGCAAGGCATGGTACAGCACTTTATTTCTATTATTTCTTCTATTCTTGGCCATTATCAGTCCCTTTTTCGCCTCTAGGAACTTAACCCCCTGATTCCCATTCGCTCAAAGCCTCGTTATCTGCTATTTCGCCATCCACGATTTCAGCTGAGAACAGAAACCCCACAGAAAACGAGGTCCACCTGTATTTATTTACCAGCCAAAACTTGCACATCTGTACAGTTTACAATCAAGCACAATTAAAAACATTAAAACAATTTAAAATGTAAAAACAATGTTAAATTCTATGGGTTTGTTTCTTTGTTTGTTTATTAAACTTCTATATAGCCCAAACTTTCACCTCTGGGCGGTTAACATAAAATAATTAAAACACATATAAAAAGTTAAAACAATGCCACAATTTAAAATCAGCCATAAAATTAAAACAGGCAATTTTAAAAAGCTGGGAAAGCTTGGGTGAAAAGATGGGTTTTCAGATGTTTTTTAAAAATTGCCAGAGATGGGGAGGATCATATCTCATCAGGGAGCGCATTCAACAGTCTCGGGGCAGCGACCGAGAAGGCCCATCTCTGTATAGCCACCAGACGAGTTGGCGGTAACTGGAGAAGGACCTCCTCAGATGACCTCAATGAGCGGTGGTCTAGATCTAGTTGTGCTGGTGCTTTTAAGTACTTGAACATAATATGGCCATATTTGACCAGACACTGGCCTCAATGGTTTTTGATCAGTCAGATGCTCAACCCTGTCCTGAAGGCAGCTTTCGAAATCTCAAAAATCAACGAAGGGCCTGTAAGGAATAAGACCCTAGTCCTTGGAGAGTGGGGAGCATTTCCCAATGCTCTGTCAGTGGGACCATATATTTGCTTCAAGGGATTATAGGGGTTTTTGTTTTTTTACATAGAAGCAGAGAAAGCTGCCATATACTGAGTCAGGCCATTGGTCCAACAAACTCAATAGTGTTGACACTGACTGGCAGCGGCTTCACCAAGGCAGGAATCTCTCTCAGCCCTGTCTTGGAAGGAAGGGAGGGAACTTGGAACCTTCTTCTGCTCTTCCCAGAGCGGCTCCATCCCCTGAGGGGAAGATCTTCCAGTGCTCACACTTCTAGTTTTCCTTTCATATGCAACCGGGGCAGACCCTGCTTAGCTATGGGGACAAGTCGTGCTTGCTACCACGCAGTAACCTGTCCTCTAGCCCCGATCCCTCACTTTCTCCACAGCCGTTTCCTTTCCACTCCTATTGGTTTTCCTGTGGTGCCTTGAAGAGGGGAAGGAGCAGCTTGGATCCCTTGGTGCCTGTTAACATACTTCCCACGGACCTTTCAGAGACTGATCGAGAGGATCGGCATCCTTGGGAGGTGGGAGGGGTCCGTGCCTTTCTGCCTAATTTGCATGGTTCGGGCGTGCTTCCCCGAGTCTCATTTGGGGGCCTTTCCCTGTTTGTGTTCAGGTCAGCAGAGTCAGCAGCAGAACAACCAACCCGACTACAGCAAGGCATGGGAAGACTATTACAAGAAACAGAGTGAGTAGACCCTGTGGCCGTGGTTGTGGCGAGCACCTCAAACCCCCATCCCTGCAAGAGGATTGCCAGCGAGCCCCGTTTCCACAGATCTTCCTCCGTTCTTCTCTCCCCCCTCCCCCCCCCCGCCTCACTTCCAGTCGGCATAGGGACAGAAGATGCTGCCTGTACAAAGCCAGGCCACTGATCCATCCAGCACAGGATCGTGGGTGTGTGAACCATGGCCTGCATTAACCATGGTGGTGTAGTGCATCTGTACCAAGATGGGGAAGGCAGTTTTCCCATCTTCCCAGCCTCTCTGCTCACAAGGGGAGAAGCTGGTCTCTCTGACCACCCACTTACTAAGGGTGTGTACAGAACTGGCGGGAGGAGGTTCGGAGGCGGGGGGGGGAGCATACCTTTAAGAGCGGGGGAGGGTGCCCTTACTCCTCCCACCACGTTTCTCCCTCCGGCACTCCCTTGAATAAGTCCCCGTTGGGGCGGCAGTGTACCTCTCGGCCCGGAAGTTAAAGGAAGTACCGTTAAAGGAAGTGTGCATGCCGCACTTGTGTGCACATGCTGCATTTGCATGCACGTCGGGCGGGCGAGCATGACGTGCGCATGCATGTACCCCGGGTACTTCCTTTAACCCCCAGCTGAGGAGGGCACTAGGGCGGCGAGGAGGTATGCTGCCACCCCAAAGAAGACTTATTCAGTGGCACTCCAGAGGGGGAAATGCGGCGGGAGGGGTAAGGGCACTCTCCTCCACCCTTAAAGGTATCCCCGTCTCCCCCCCCACACCCCGACCACTGCCGCCTTCAACCCGGCAGAACCACCAGTTGATCGAATCTTTTCGGAGTCCCATAAAGGGTCTCCGGACTGGTTCCGTGCGCATCCCAACCATGTACAAGGGCAGGACTCTGCTCAGCCAGCCAAACCACGGCTTCACTTCACTGAGATCTTAACTAGAGCAAAGCAGCAAACCGCCATTAGAGCTAACCATGGTCAAGCACTGCCTTGTATTTGGAAGGGCAGACTGAGTGGGTGGCTGCTGCCTTCCTTGCTCCCTCTGAAATGTTGTTTTTCCTCCTCCCTCCTGCCAGGTCACGCTGCCACGGCTGCTTCTCAAGCAAGCTCCCAGCCAGACTACACGATGGCCTGGGCAGAGTATTACAGACAGCAAGCTGCTTATTACGGGCAGACATTAGGGCAAGCTCAGGCCCACAGCCAGGTGGGTATTCTCTTCTCCGTATCTTAGTTCACACACCAGCTCTGACACTGGAGAGAGACTCCAGGTTCAAATCTCCACCCAACCGTGAACCACTCAGTCATAAAGTTCACTGAATGACTTTGGAACAGTCACTACTCTCAGCCTGACCTACCTCATGGGGTGGTTGTGAAGATAAAATGGGTGGGAGGATCTTTGGAAGGAAAAGCAGGTTAGAAATGCAAGTAATAAGTCACGTTCTCTGATGGGCTGGTCCTTGTTTAAATCATCCTTGCAAACAGATCTAGAGATCCCTAGTCCACCTCTCTTAATTGTTTGCATTAGATTAGTAGCCTGAAATGGAGCACACTCTGTTGGTGAACATTTTGTGCCTGGTCCAAGAAGCTGTTCTTCACTCACTGCATAGAGTGAAGGACATCTCAACAGCTAAATGTTTTGGGATGAAACAGGCCATTTCGAGTGTTTCACACTTGAAACAGCACACCCTTTTAAAAGGCCTGTTTCAAGCTCAGAGCAGAACAACTCTGTTTCGATCAAAACAGTTCGACATTCTGAGTGCCATTTTGGAGGGCTATCTTTCCCTTACTGATTAGTTTTTTGGCGCTCGATTCTGATTGGCTTGCAATCTCCGTGCTGTGTGGTTGGCTTGTTGTACAAATCAAGTGTTGTTATGGGCAGTTGGCTGGGAGGAGGGCAGGGGGAACACAAAAGAAGGGAGGCAGAAAGAGCCCTTATAGTGTGCCTTTCTTGAAGATGATACATCAGGACAGGAGGAAGGAAGGTTTGATTTTGTTATTTTCTTTTCTCAGCGCAGAGCAGAATATGCTGTGCTGTTGCTGCTATAACTATCTCGTTTTGCTGGATCTCAGATTGACAAAGGCAGAATTTGGATGCCTGCCCTGAACCTTCCTTGAGTTGTGGTTGGTTGGTTTGTGAGATAGTGCTGTGGCAAGAAATGGACAGTGGCAGCTCTCTGCACTGTGTGGTTTTTCTTGGTGATTGCTGCAATGAGCTGTATGTCTGGCCTTGAGACTAACATGTGTGTTATATCTGCTCTGCAGATAGCCTAGTTGATCTTAGAGCTATGCTTGCCACTAAGTAAGGGTGCTGCTGTGGCAGCTGTTGCAATGCTAGGAAGTACCGTAAGGAGTCATAATTGTGTGTGAGAGAGCAACTTGCGCCAGTGTCTTGTTGCCCCACAGGCACTGTGGCTGGCAGTGGATTCTGGGTCAGTGATTCTTTTGGGGCCATTCTTTGGACTGGATTTGAAATGTGTGTTTTGTGTTGGGAGGGACAGATTAGCTTTTACTGTGTGCTGCTGCAGTGTTTTTCAAGGCAAGGTTTCAAAATGCATTGCAAATTGCAATGCAAAACTTGTGTGTGCACTCTGTGTGTGCGGTCTATTCTGGCCATAGGGAACAATGGGGAAACCCAAAACACTCCATTGTTCCCATGGACCCCATTCAGAACCCCCTGCCTTTCCCCATTGCCAGAAACTAAAGCGTGCAAAACCAGAAAGATTCTCCAGATTTGTTTGGATTTTGCTCTGGGTATAGATTCAGCTTTTCTTGGCACATTATTTTGTATGCACTTAATGCAGCATTCAGGCAGTGGATGGCTAGAAATGGCTGTTTCTCAGGAAGCTGCACACAATGGCAGTCTTGGTTCAGCATCTCTGGGCTCCCGTGGACTTGTGCTGTGCACAGGTGTTCCTATACCTGTTGATTGGAGAAGGGGGGAGTTTTTCACATGGAGCATGAATGGTGTGGTGGGAAGGTTACCCTCTTGGGCCAGGGGGGCAATTCCTGGCTTGGGACACATTGAGCAGCTTGCAGGAAACAGACCCATCTTGGCCTGATCCAGCATTGCTCCTCTTAGTGGTTCCTAAAAGGATTAGAGACACTTATGGAGTTATCAGTAGCCACAACAGCTAAATCTGCTGCTTGATATATTTAAATATAAATATGGTGGTTCTGTTTAGTTGTCATGACTGACTGTGGCTTCTAAGCCTTTCCTCCGTGGATTTTTCTAATCCTTTACAAAATATTTTTCAAAGCCCTACCGCCACAAAACATTCATATTCTGCTTTTCAACAAGCTGATCTAAGTAGACTACATAGAAAAATAAATAGTAGTAGTACTGGTTCCTTCTCTCAAAAGGGCTCGCAGTCTAAAAGGAAATATAAGGCAGACACCAGCAACCACTGGAGGGATGCTGTGCTGGGGTGGGAGAGGGCCAGTTGCTCTCCCCCTGCTAAATACAGGCTCAGTCTGCAGGGGATCAGGCCAAGATGGCTGCCTGTCATTCAGCCTCCAGTTTCCCACGCCGGCCATTTGGGCGCTTCAAGAAAGCCCACCAGCAGGACATCAGAGTAGTCCTCTTTCATCGTCCACCCCCACCACCCCAGCCTCTGATCCTCAGAGGAGCCCCATCTCTGCATGGGGAGATCTCACTTCAGAATACCAGTTGCTGCATAGGTTGTTACCTTCCCACCCCTGCTTGCGGGCTTTCCGTGCAGTTGACCATGGCTGGAAACGGGATGCCCGGTGAGGTGGACTTCCTTGGTTTGATCCATTAGGGCAGGGATTCTCGCTTGGGTGACAATTCCCGTCATCCCCAGCCACAATGGCTGAAGTCTGGGGGTGATGGGAGCTGTAGTCCACAAACATAAGAGCAGCCCTGCTGGATCAGGCCCAAGGAGGCCCATGTAGTCCAGCATCCTGTTTTGCACAGTGGCCCACCAGATGCCTCTTGAGAAGCCCACAGGCAGGAGTTGAGGCCATGCCCTCTCTCCTGCTGCTGCTCCCCTGCAACTGGTATTGCAGGCACTCAAATCTGGGCACTCAAGTCTGAGAATCCTTGAGTTAGGATTATTCTTATATTCTAGATTTGGATTGGAAATGTTTAACTTTTCTTTTTCTTTTTTCTCTCTCCCCCCGCCCCCTGTGCAGGAGCAGTAGAACAATGATCTTCGTTACTTTTTTCTTGACCCAGCTCCCCTTTCTTTCTCTTTCTCTCTCTTTCTCTCTCTCTCTCACTCTTCGAATCATTGTGGAAGCAAACCTTTTTGTAACAGAGGTTTCTAGATTTGCAAATTTTGATGAAGACTCTTCGTTGTTTTTTTTGTGAAACACTAGTTAGAATAATTATACTGAACTTTTTCTAAGAATCAGGAACAATTAGTAATGTACTAAACTTTATGGACATGTTGGGTAATTTTTGTTCAATTGCTCTTTTTTTCTTTTTGGTTTCCAAATTTGTAAGAAAAAAAAGAGAGAAAACTTAAGTGGAACTCCGTGATCTTTTTTTTGTTTTGTTTTTTGCTTTTTTTTTTTGTTGGAGAGAAGCCAGAGAACAGCCGACATCAAACATACCCCAGAGCGGAGACATTTCAAGAAGTGTTTTTTTGTGTATGTGCATTTCCCCCCACCCCCTTACGTTTTTAATTTTAAAATCTTTTCTGTTGTAACAGAAAAAGGCTTGGAAGTCTTAGGTGGTATGTAACAAATTCTAAAAAAAAAAAAAATGAAATTTTTAAAAACAGTATTTAAATATTCTTAAATATGTAAATTCATTAAATATATTACTTCTAATTTCTTGTTCCTTGGCTGTCTTTTTTGATTTTATTGCATTTTTTAAAAAATAAACTGAACTATGGTATGTATTGTAATTAATTATGTGAATTCTTTATCAAGACAGTTGCTGTTTTTGCTGTCAGGCTGGTTATTGTGGGGGGGATTTTGTAGGGGCTGTATAATTTCTAGAGATCTAAAGGGGTAATATAAAAACAATGTGTTAATTTTTTAGCGATACTATTTTTCTTTCCATGTCTCCATTATTGGTTGCATTTGTGTATCTAAGACCTCCAAGCTTGTCTAAAAATAAACAAACAAAATACTTTTTGTCTATTTCAGAAATAAATACTGTTATTTTTAATATTAAGATGAAACTGCTATTAGTACCTTTAACAAACACTGTGGAACATTAAATCATATAAAATAGTAGTAACTATTTTTTAATTCCAGGGTGTGTGTTTGCTTTTTTCCATTTTTTGTTTTTTGTTTTTAAGTATTTTCTTATCTTAATATTTGTCAAAATTTACCTAGAGAAATAAAAATGAAATCTAGTATTAACCACAGGTATGCGCTAAATAATTTTTTGATTTAATAAAAGGGATAATATGGTTTCCAATGTTTACTGTAGTGTTTTCTTGTACAGATAACAGTGTATTTTTAAAGGAGAAAAAAACGGAAGTAAAGCTATTTTTTCTTGACATTTTTAATTGACCTGCGGGACATTCCGTTTTGAAATGTACTGAACTGTTCTAGGTCCTTTTTTCCCTTATTTCTTTATATGCTTGAAATGTCTAACTATAAAAGAAACACAATTGGATAATGTCGAGCATGATGTGTTTTAAACAAAAAAAACTGTTCTTTTTATTTGACTGACAGTTGCATTTTACACTCTCTCTATAATAAAAAATTTCCACAAGGTAACTTGTGGGCTAAGTATTAAGTCTGTTTAATCACTGCTCTTCTTGAAAGTTACCGTGTCAACGCAGCATTGAAGCTCACACACACTCAGCATAGCTTCTCGGGATGGCTTGCATGAGAAAAATGAATGGAGATAGATATATAATTTTTTTTTTAAGGTTTACTGTAGCGGCTGGTAATTCCATTGTAACTTGAGCAAGAGCCTTTTCTTCTCTCTTGAACTCCATTAAATGTCACGTCAAAGTGTCTCTTAAAAGCACGGCAAGGTGCTATAACAATCCCTGTGCAAGGAAGTCTCCTAAAGGGAAGCGTTCTTTAAGTGGAAGGTTCGCCTTTCTCTGCGATCATACAAGTGTTTCTATTGCACAGAACGGGAGTTGGCGTCGTTCAGTGTCCCCTCAACCCACTCCCCTCTCATACCCCCAAACTTTGTGCTCTGAACTTTAAAAAAAAAAAAAATTCTTCCCAAATTCTTACCACCTTTGGGGGAAGGAGTTGTGTCAGAACCAGGCCTGACAAGGCTAGAGTTTTTCCCTTTTTCAGAAGCTTATACTTTATACAATTGGTATATTGTGGGCATCTGTGTTCCCTCTAAGGCGTGCACATGTGTGCGTGCTCACAAGGTTTTTTATGTCCGCTCAGTTAACTTTAGATCCCGCCCAGGTTGAATCGGGAAGCCCCCATTCTGAATGCACGTGTGCACACACTCCCGAGAACAAAACTCATTCCTTGCAGAAATGGGGGGAAGAATAGAGAGCACGCTGGTGTGCATCCTCCTCCTTTACTTTTGCAAACTTTTTTTTTTTACTAGTCGCTCCCAATCCATATCTGGTCATATCCTGTGATTTTTCATTGTGAAACCCGCAATCTCGGCTCCTGACCCACCCTCTTACCTCCCCACACCCTGGCATCTGCTAGAGAGGTTTTTTAAAATATATGAGGACCCCATCTGCAAAAGTGGCAACCCGGAGGCCTGTTGAAAGCCGGAAGAGAAAGGGGGATATGGCATCTCTTAAATACACCTCCAGAGAATCGAGACAGGCGCGCATGAAAGATGGGATGGTAAAAGCCACTTGGGCAGAGAAGAGGGGAGAAAATGCAAGCAGGAGAGAAGGTATAAATGCTGATGATGGGATGGGAATTAGGGAGGGGCATTATTGAGAAGACTTGCTTCTAATTCATCTTCCGAGCTCTGTGCCAAAAGAGCATTTGGCGTGGTTCTCAGGGAGCAATTGTGTGATAATGAACCCTAAGGTGTCCCTTAATTGAAGACAGAGTATTGTTGTTCATCAGACCGAGAGCCATAAATGGCACAGGAGAGAAGGCGAGAGGATGCATTTTCTTAAATGTATCTGTAAGTACAGACCAGAGTGACTCCCTAGTGCAATGTTCATAATATGAATTATGGAGCTCCACTCTCTGATGCAGCCTTCCCCCACCCGCTTAATATCGCGTGGGTGGGGCTACGGAGTTTGCAAGGCCTCTCTGCCACTGGGCCAGCCATTAAGGATGGCGCCTTGCGAAGCTGGGTTTTTCGTCAGCAGTCTGGTGTCGAGGAAGAAGTCTTAAGTGCTTGAAATGTTACCAAATCTAGCATCGATTTTTCTCGTTTTTTTTTTTGTCTCCCACGTTAGAGCTGTGGCGTTGTCAGGGAAAAGGACTCTGGATGCCAGAAACGAACCCGCGCTGGCGCTTGCTGCCACTTTCCAGCAGTGCGGGCCAGTTACGGAGCAAAGCATCTCTCCTTACCAGAATTGTTTGCGCTCTCTCCCCCACTATGCATTTGTCCATTGGCTGGAGACTATATTTAGCCCTGGAGCTGAACTTCAGCCTTTTCGCTTGGATAGTGTTCTCCCAGAGTAAACGGACGAGGGTGTCGTCTTCAGTAAGAGCAAATGCGCTTGCCGGGTCAGGCCAGAAGTCCATCTAGTCTGCTTCTAGCAGGAACCAGGCAGAAGCTTCTGGAAAGCACACAAACATAAGAGCATAGGCAGCTGCCATATACTGAGTCACACCCTTGGTCCATCTAGCTCAGTATTGTCTACCCAGACTGGCAGCGGCTTCTCCAAGGCTGCAGGCAGGAGTCTCTCTCATCCCTATCTTGGAGATGCTGCCAGGGAGGGAACTTAGGACCTTCTGCTCTTCCCAGAGCAGCCCCATTCCCAAAGGGGAATTCTTTACAGTGCTCATGCATGTGGTCTCCCATTCAAATGCAAACCAGGGTGGACCCTGCTTAGCAAACGGCACAATTCACCCTTGCTACTGCAAGACCAGCTCTTCTCTTTTCTATGCCATAGGATAGACTCTTAAGAGCTGTGGGGCATCTAGTCCAACACCCTGCTCACAGCAGGACCCCTAGAGCCCAAGATTCCTCTGCCCCACCTCTTTTGAAACTCTCCAGTGAGGGAGAGGTCTTCTGTCCTATTGTTGAGCTGCTCATAACATTAAGAAGTTTATGCTAATGTTCTACCATGACATGATGTTAGCCGATTAGCTGTTAGCTGGAGAGGAGAGCTGGTCTGGTGGTAGCAAGCATGACGTGTCGCCTGAGCTAAGCAGGGTCCGCCCTAGTTGCATATGAATGGGAGACTAGAAGTGTGAGCACTGCAAGATATTCCCCAGGGATGGAGCCATTCTGGGAAGAGCATCTAAGGTTCCAGGTTCCCTCCCTGGCAGCATCTCCAAGATAGGGCTGAGAAAGACTCCTGCCTGCAACTTTGGAGAAGCCGCTGCCAGTCTGTGAAGACAATCCTGAGCTAGATAGACCAATGGTCGGAGAAACTGAAGTATGTAGTACACCACTCTGGGCTCCTTGAGGAAGAGCGGGATATAAATGTAATTAATTAATTAATTAATTAATTAATAAGATGTGCTTTCCACCATCTTGGTTGCCCTCCCTTGAACCCTGGAACCCCTTCCAGTTTATCAACATCCTTAACATGCTATCTCTGTGAGATATTGGGGAAACTCTGGGGGTCCCAAGTGCCCAGACCCCCACACCTTCCCCCCCCCGCCACTCCACTGGTCCCGTCTTCTCTTGCAGTATATTTATCAGTGGAACCAGTTCCATTGAATAATCGAGGAGGAGGAAGCTTTGATTTCAAAGTTTATCAAATACTATTAATACAAAAACAATAATCCTTGAAAGCCTACAGGTTAGGGGTGTTTTGTTTTTGCTTTCCCCCCCTTTTTTTGGGGGGGGAGCAGTATTAAAATGATGATTTGGTCTCTTCTGTTCTTTTGTAGATTTTCCACTAGTGAATTGGGTACATTTGGTAATTCCTGCTGTAGAAAAGCTCTCTCAGAAACCGCTCCTATTGTTTTGACTTCCACGTTCTTTGAATTTTCCACTGCTAAGTTCAGAGTCTTTGTTCCATTTTCTTTAATAGATTTCTTTTTTGCCATTCCTCTTGCAAAGAGCAACGAAATGCCTGTCACTGTAGCATGCAATTCTGCTTTGTTATCAAGAAATGCCGATTAATGTAAATTGTTTCATCTAATTACAGGTTTATCCGGTTACTTTATTTTTATTTAGATTTTTTTTCCCCTATTTCAAGGCTAAGTAGAAAATCTAAAGCGCTAGGTAGGTATGATCCAACCAGACCTGAGCACCCTTAAGCATGCTGTCTAAAAACTGAAGTCAGCTGTTAATTCTCAACAGGAGCCACAGTCTGCATTTAGCCCACTGCTGTCTCCTGTGACTGGCAGGCACCAGCTCTTCAAGGTCTCGGAAAAAGCGGTGGAACTGTCTGCCTCATGCATCGGTGCGCTCTCCTTCTCTGGAGGTTTTCAAGCAACAGGTGGACGGCCCAGGGCTGCCCAGAATGGGAGGGCGTGGGGCAATCTGCCCCACATTCCCTCAACTTTGTACACAAATGCATGGGTCCTCTTAGAGGGGCCCTGAGACAACCACCTATCAGTGATGTTGTAGCAGATTCCTGCACTGAGCAGCGGGGTAGGACTAGAAGACCTTATGGGTCCCTTTCAACTTCAACATGAGGTCTTCTTGCAACTCTTCAACCTCAGAGCCAGTGTGGAGTAGTGGTTAGAGTGCTGGACGAGGACCGGGGAGACCCGAGTTCAAATCCCCATTCAGCCAGGAGACTTGCTAGGTGACTCTGGGCCAGTCACTTCTCTCTCAGCCTAACTTACTTCACAAGGTTGTTGTGAGGAGAAACTTAAGTATGTAGTACACCGCTCTGGGCTCCTTGGAGGAAGAGCGGGATATGAAATGTAAAGAATAAATAATTCAATCTGATATTCTTTTTAAATGCAGAGATAGGGAACATAGGAAGCTGCCATACACTGAGTCAGACCATTGGTCTATCTAGCTCAGTATTGTCTTCACAGACTGGCAGCAGCTGCTTCTCCCAGGTTGCGGGCAGGAATCTCTCTCAGCCCTATCTTGGAGATGCTGCCAGGGAGGGAACTGGGAACCTCAGATGCTCTTCCCAGAGCGGCTCCATGCCCTGAGGGGAATCTCTTACAGTGCTCATACTACCACAAGACCACCTGGGATGTTTGCCATGTGGAGAGTCTCTCTCTCTCTCTCTCTAATGAAGTTTTAGGTTATAACTAGGGTTGCCACATCCCCCGGAATTTAGAATTTTGGTTCCGCCACCCGGCTGCTAAATTCCACCCAGATTTTCACGGGTTTTAAATGCACTGCCTGGATCGCCCAGATTTTACTCTGGATCCAATCACATGGGAGGGCAGAGAAGGAGGGGGAAGTATACAAATCCGTCATATAAAATAAAATGCAAATTAGTTGCTGCATAGTTTGCATAATGTGCAAATTAGGCCACCCGGATTTGGGAAGCTTGAATATGGGAACCCTAGGTATAACTTACTTCTCAGAGCCTCCAGGAGAAAAAAAGAGGGTGCAGCATGAAATAGTGCCAGGCAGGGGTGCTAATTGTTTTATTCTGTTTAGGAAATGAGGCCATAGATAGCAGCACTGTCGCAGAGCTTCTGTTTTGCATGCAGAGAGTCTCCGGTTCAACCCCTGGGATCTCCAGGTAAGGCTGGGCAAGACCTTCAGCTGAAACCCTGAGGAGCGGCTGCCAGTCAGAGTAGACACAAATGCTCTAGCTGGACCTTATACTGACTCAGCATTTTGAGGATTCATGTGGGTCAAAAAGCGAGAGGGAGGCATCCTAAATAAAACACATATGACGGCACCCATCATCAGCTGGGTGTCTAGACTGCACATGCACCATTGCGGAGGAATGTTTCTGGACGGGGTGTTGGGTATCTTAATATAATACCCTTGCTACAAGCTATTCCCAAGCTTGAAGTGAAATTTAAATAGCTTTCCAGCGCTGCTTCCGAACCCAAAAGGGGTGCGTTTCTTTCCCTAAGCAGCCCTGTGTGGCGTCTCCCCACTTCATCCCCCTCACAGTATTTACAGTAATTTGTATTAGCGAAGTACAGCTTGGGGAAAATTAGCTATGGGTGGTCCAGGCATTATTTAACTCTTAAGTCATTTTATTTGACAATGCACTGATTTATTGGGATCTCATTTCCCGTCCCTGCATTTATAATTTATCGGAAGGGGAACCCAATCCATTCACGAATACTTTTCTCAATAGCAATAGTTCCTCTCGCCCCATTGTTGTCTTATAATTAAATGCAATTGTCCAGGATTTGGGAGGCGAACCGAAGAGAAATGTAATTTGGAGTGACAAATTCTCATGCAGAATTTGCAAAATCTTAACTTTGGCACACGAAGATCTGAATGTTGATATTCAAATATATGTTTCTGTTTGAATCAGTAGAGCAATAAGCGACAGTTCATTTTTACTATCTGCCCATCTATCTATCTATCTATCTATCTATCTATCTATCTATCTATCTATCTATCATATTTTTATACCGCCCAAAACTTACATATAACACTGGTGTCCATGTGTCGCCTGAGCATGGTGAAAGTTTTAGGCACCTTTCCCCCTCTGAAGCAGAAGCAGACTTCAAGCAGACTGTCTTGAGGGAGTCTTCTTCAAGCTGAGAAATTCCCTGCTCTTTTTATTCAACCCCTCCTTCCCATCCCCACAACTCACCACTCAGATTAGCTCCGCCTACCTACTTGTCTGTTAAGTGCCACTTGAGTCTGCAAACATTCCACTTCATTGAGTTATATTGGGGCAGTTTGGGTTGCCCCCTTAATTGGTTTCCCCCCAGATTTTTGTGAAATTGAGTCTGCCTCTCAGTCTGTTTGCTAGTTGCGCAAACACAGGGCACAATTGTTTCCAGTGGCCGACCCCACATTTCGTATCAAAGCACTCTGTGCAAGGGTGCACAAATTCAAGGTGCCCCAGGTAAAATGGGCACGCCACACCCTGTTCGCCTTCATTTCCAGATAGGGCTGAGAGAGAATCCTGCCTGCAGCCTTGGAGAAGCCACTGCCAGTCTGGGTAGACAATCCTGAGCTAGATGGACCAATGGACTCTGCAGAAGGCTCAATGCTAGGAAGACCCAACTGAGCTGCTAGTGGGCACGTACTGCAGTGTGCTTGTACCCAACCCTTAATTTTACCCCAGCTGCTGAGATTAGTCCACCCCTTCCCTTATCTCTGAAGGAAATCCT
This sequence comes from Hemicordylus capensis, assembly GCF_027244095.1. Classification (NCBI taxonomy): domain Eukaryota; kingdom Metazoa; phylum Chordata; class Lepidosauria; order Squamata; family Cordylidae; genus Hemicordylus; species Hemicordylus capensis. The sequence goes on from NC_069673.1 coordinate 11,619,730, forward strand.
CTTTCAATGAGATTTTTTTTCACCCACTGAAGCCTCTGATCTCTCAGTATCTCTCTTGGCCAGCTCTTTAATCCCGGCCAGGCCTGGATGCAGGTGTTTTCACACACACATACCCCGCCCCGGGCAATTAGCCAGTGCCTTCCTATTGTCCGGCCTGTCATTCACTCCACCGCCCTGCCCTGCTGGACTCTGCACTCAGCTGCAGGAAACCTGGTCTGTGCTATTCAAAGGATATTAAACTTCTCCATCTCTAAGGCAGGACGACCGCCTCTCCCAGGCCCGGGTGCTTTATTGGTTTTCCAGAGCAAGGACGTGGACGATGGTAAAGAGGAGGCAGGGGATGCCGTCTTAGGCTCCCACCTATATCTCTGGTATCATTACGAGGTCACACATTATCTCGCTTCGCTTGCTTGCTCCCTTGACATCTTTTTGCATCAGCTCTTCTCTGGAAAATTAATATAATTCAGCCTTTAGTTGGTTGATTAGATCAACTGAATACATTTTGATCGACTCAAACAGTATCGTCAATTAACCAGGCAGAGGGTTTTTATTTTTTAGGTGATGGTTTAATAATCAAGTGGAGGGTCTTTGTGATTGGTTTAGCTTCGGCGTGTGACTGGAAGGGGTAGTATTTCCCAGGTATGCAGAACTTGAGTCCCCCAGATGATGTTGGACTACAGTCCCTATCATCCCCTGTACATATGGTCGTGTGTTTGTATGTGTATGTATGTATAGAGAGGGAGCGCCAGCCCAACCGGTCCAATCCAACCTCACAGAAAAGTTGTCAGAAGGGACCAAAATAACGGCCCCAACCTGTTGAGTCAGATTAGAAATCCAACTGCACACACACACACGTGTGTGTGCACATGCGTGTGCACGCACACACACAAACTGCAAAGTGACAACAATTAGGGTGGACCAGGCTTTGAGTCCTCAGACGTTGTTGGACTACAGTTTCCATCATCCCCAGTTGCATGCCTTTGTTGACCTGAGGATGATGGGAGTTATAATCCAACCACATCTGAGGACCCAAGCTTGAGAAGCCCCACCAGCCATTTTGGCAGCGGATGATGGGATTTGTAGTCCAGCCACATCTGGGGACCCGAGCTTGAGAAGCCCCACCAGCCATTTTGGCAGGGGATGATGGGAGTCGTAGTCCAGCAACATCTGGGGACCCGTGTCTGAGAACCCCCGGGAGTAGTTTTGTGCATCTTTTGCTGCTTTCTTCATGCCTGTGTCTGTGTGCCGAAGCAATCTTGGACAATGGCATTGTGCAGAAGCGAGGCGACATAACTATCTCACTCTGATGACAGGGACACCCACTGAGCCAGACAGACACACACAATTCTCAACTATTATCCTGGGACTGTTTACACTTCGCAGAGCCGGGCTGTGTTTACACGGGAGCTGTGGTACTGGGGAGAAGTCACGACTCTAGAAACAAAGCAAGCCTTTTCAACAGCTCTCCAGAGCCAGACCGCTGGGTGGCTGGCACCATGCAGGTGCCATTCAACGTCTCACCGGTGCCCTCTTTCAAAGACGAGGCCATTAGCGCACAAGGCAGGAGGATGCCGCCGGACTGATTGCCAGTCCCTTCAATTCTGCCAACTCAAAGAGGGGGATATTAGGGTTCTTTAAAAACACGATCATTGCAAAGCTCCCCCCCTCACACACATACACACACACTTTTAGAAAAGAAGACTATTCATAAGGATCTGAAGCTTGGATGCACAGATGAATCTGCTTCACCATGGATAGCCAAGAGATGGATTGTGGACCAAATGCACCCTCAGAACAACTGGATTGCCCTCAAGCTGGCCCAACCTTCGGTGGCTCGACTAAATAGCCCTGAGCACACATAAGTGTAAGGTGTTCCTTCCTTCTCTCTATCTTTTCTTTTCCTTCCTTCCTTCCTTCCTTCCTTCCCTCTCTATACTGCTTTTCAACAAAAAGTTCACCAGCCGGTTTACAAAGTCAAAGGAATGAGACAATGGCCCTGTCTCCCGAAAGCAGTGGCATGCACCTAGCTGATTTTGGCACTCCCACTGCCACGAGACCTCTCCCCACCCATTGTGATTCCCAAATGTGGTCCAAATTGGTTCCCATTTGCACCTCAAGCGTTCACTTGTCCACCATCTTGAACCAGGTCCAAATTGGGTTCAAGCCAGTTATGTGGTTCAAACCACAAGAAGTGAGCTTGCTTGCACCTTGTTGAGGCTCACCATGAAGCGTGGGCACCGTTCTGGGCTCGTGCACTTCTGCTGTGCAGATTCAGATTATGATTTGGATGGCTTCCTTTGCCCAGGATGAAAAGGATTGCTCTGAGCATTTCAAATGCTGAACCCTAGTCTGGATGGGGGGCCCTTCATCTCCCCCCCTTTGCCAAAGCCTGCTGCGGCTTAACCCAACCCAGCCTGATGGAGCCCCCTAACTCACAGCAACCCGCCCCTCCCTCCTTATGGGAGGCATAAGGGCATTGTCTACCTTGCCTCAACAGTTGGTCACCTTCCCAAGCGCGCAAAGGAAGGCGCTTCTGGGACGCCTCTCATTCAAGCTTGGAGGGGGGGCGCGAGGGGGGGGCTTCCAGGATGCTGCAGCAACTCCGACCTCCTCCCTCTCCCCCTCTCCTCTTTTGAGCCCCACCTCAGCTGGGGGAAGCCTGTTCTTTTCCACGTGCCAGACATCACCTGCCTTCTCCCCCCCCAAGAACCCCCCCCCCCCCGCAACACACACACACACACGCTTTCTCTCTCTCTCTCTCTCTCTCTCTCTTTTGGCTTTCTTTTCTGCCTCTGCCCCTCTGCTGACCCTTCTCCTTTTGCAGGCGCTTCCCAAATGAGCTCCGGATTGGATCCAGATTGGAGCGCTTTTGTCTCTCGAGGGTCGTCCGCAGCTCATTAAAGGCGATCTCCCCCAACAAGGCGCCCCGCGCCCGGATCGCCGCCGCCTCCTCATTAAATGCAGCCCCTGCCTTGTCGCAGGGAGGGCACCAAAAGGGACACACACACACACACACACACACACACACACAAAACACACAGTGTGGAGAGGGGGAGAGAGAGAAGGTAGGGGAAGAAAGAGTGGAGAAGGGAGAGAGAGAAAAGGAAGAGAGGGAGGGAGGGAGGAAAAAGGGGGAGAGGAAGAGAAGGGAGAGGAAGGAAGGGGAGAGGGAAGGTGGAAAGAAAAAAGAAAGAGGGGACAGAGAGAGAGAAAAGGAGGAGGAAGAAAGAGCGGAGAAGGGAGAGAGAGAAAAGGGAGAGAGAGAGAAAGGAGAGGAAGGAGAGAGAAAAGGGAGAGGAAGGAAGGGGAAAGGGGAGGGAAAGAGAGAAGAAGAGGAAGGAAAGGGGGAGAAAGAGAGAGGAAAGGGAGAGGAAGAAAGGAGAGAGAAGGAGGAAAGAAAAAAGAAAGAGGGGAGAGGGAGAGAGAAAAGGAAGAGGAAGGAAGAGCGGAGAAGGGAGAGTGAAAGGAGAGGGGAGAGAGAGAAAGAAGAAAGAGGGGAGAAGAGAGAGGAAGGAAGGAAGATATGAGAGAGAGAGAGAGAGAGAGAGAGAGAGAGAGAGAGCCTTCAGACTGCGTGAATGTTTGAAGACAGGGAGCGATGTTGGGTCCTGCCAGGTGTGAACTGAAAGGCCAGGCTTGCTCGCCCCACGCGTCGTTTGAGGAACTCTCCTTCCTCCTCCAGGTGCTTTGCCGCCCCCCCCCCCGAGTTTGATCTCCTCCTCCTCTTCCTCCTCCCGAGGAAACCCCCCCCGCTTTCCCCAATGTGCTCCGCCTCCCTCCCTGGATCAATAACTTGGGCTCCCCCCCCCCCAGACACACACCCCGTCCTCCTCCACAGCCGCGCTAATATCTTTTTAATGACTTGGGAGCTGAGTGGCTTAGGGAGCGCCAGATCTGCCCTAGAGCCTGGATTTGGCCAAGCAGCTGTTTCCAGGGAGGCTCCTCCTGGCCCGGGCGGGGGACCAGGGGAAGGGGGGGCAGCCCGACTTGGGGGGCACAGCGAAAGTTCAAACGCGGAAAGACGCTTTCAATCACTGGCTCAGCAGGTCTGGCTCCCTTCCTCACAATGGGTCTCATTCTGGTCCGAGGGAAGGGGGTCCCCATCGATTGGGGGAATTAGAACTCAGCTCGGTGGGGGCGACCTCCAACCCGTCTCACCCCAAGACGGGAGATCTCTCCTGCTCCTCCTCCTCCTCGCCGCCTTCCAGTTATCCCTCCCCCCAACTTAAACATACTTTCTTTCCATCCAAGTACGAAGAGATGGTCCGATTATGATGAGCATATTAATGATCTTGACTGACAGGAGGAGGAAAATTACTCAAAGTAGTCCCATTGAAATTAAAAGGACGAGTTAGGCAATCCCTAATTTGTCCTTTTAATCTCATTTGTCCTATTTTGAGTAATTTTCCCCCCTTCCTCCGGCCCCCAAATGATACCAGATCATTAAACTTGCCTGATCGTGAATGCGTGGTGGTCCCACAGCACTTAAAAATAAGAACAACAATAATTAATGGCTGAAAGCCTGACTGAATTCCTCTAGGGAAGTTCTGTTGTAATGTAAGGAGTCCTTGAGAGTAACTCCTGAGTAGTACTATTGAATAACTTGGCCTGGATGCCCGCCACTACTACTACTAACAAAAAGTGTGCATGCATGTACGCATCCACACACACACACACGAGTTAACCTGGATCATGAACGGAGCTGCAATCCTAAGGGCACGTAACGTCAGAACGAGCCCTCCTGAACTCCGTGGTGTGTGCGTAAACGTGTAAGGGCCCCAGCGTATTTGATATCAACAGTTCCCTTCCATACAGGTTTACTCGGAAGTAGGCTGCCATCCTAGGCTCACTAATTTAGGAATAGGCCCACGTGAACCTTCGTGAGCCTCGCTTCCGTGTAAACACGCATAAGATCACGCTGCGCCATATCGGTTGATCCGGATGCTCTGCTTCCAGGCCGTCCTGATGCGCGCGGGGAGAGTCTCTGAACATCGGTGCCAACACAAGCCCGCCTCCCCCCTCATACAAACTACTCTCTCCCACGAGCTTCCCTGATCCTTTTGCATGTTTACTCGGATGTTAGCCTCATTGGTTTCAACGGAGCTTACTCCTAGGTAAGTTTAATGAATTAAGTCTTAAGTACCCAAACACAGAGAAAAGAATCAAAGCCTTTTGCCTTTTTCCTGTTCCTATAATTTCTTTTTCTTTCTTTCTTTCTTTCTTTCTTTCTTTCTTTCTTCTCTCTCTCTTCTCCCCAGTTCTTTCTTTCCTCGCTCATTTTCTCTTTCACTTTCTCTCTCTCCTCTCTGTTTCCTTCCTTCCTTCCTTCCCCTCTGTCTGTCTTTTCTCCCCGCCTTCTCTCTTTCTCTTTCTTTCCCCTCTCATTTTCTCTTTCTGTCTCTCTTTCCTCTCTGTCTCTTTCTTGCTCGCTCGCTCGCTTTCTCCTTTCTTTTCTCCATCTGCTCATTTTCACTCCCTTCCTGCCTCCCTGTCGCAAGCAACCACGTGTAGAAAAGCTACAACCTGGAGGAGAAAAGTTCAGCTCTTGCATTGCGGGTGTGTGTGTGTTGCTTTTTCAAAAGAGGGGGGGGCAGGCAGGGCCAACCCTCATTTCTCCTTTCTCTCCTGGCCATTCACAAATTGGTCATTGTAGCAACACAGAGAGATTCAAGAGCTATTGAGGACTTTCTCTCTTTCTCTCTCTCTCTCTTCAAAAAGAGAAGGAGGAAAAAGAGAATCTGCGTTTTTCCCAGTGTTAGATTTCCAAACTGTGTCCGTCAGCTGCAAAACCAACCAGCTCTCCCCTACCCCCACTCCCACCCCCAATGCTGGAAAAATGTGGGTTTTTTTGCAGCCAATCAAATCCTCATCGGCCCCTGTAGATTATCTCTGCGGTCTTCATTTGATACTCCTCGACTACAAAAGGGAGCTTTGCAGTCGCTCCTCTCTCTTGTCTCCCCAACACTCTTTAAGCGCAATAAATGTTCCCGCACAAGAGCCATCCATCAATCTTCTCTCTCTTCCACCCCTATTCATGCACCAGGGGGCTGAAAGAGGCTGGCGAAGGGCCCCTCCCCTCCCAGCCCTCCATCACCCCCCCCAAGCAGCTGTTGGGGGCTAATCTCCTTTCTTGCCCTGACCCCCCCCCCACCATCTCCCTCCCCACCATCACTCCATCCTGGTGCTCTTTTGGCCTCCTCCTCCACATCTCTTCTGCCACCTTCTTCCCAAACATGTTCAGCTTTTTCCCTCCCTCCCTCACCCACCCCCTTGGAGCACAAGAGAGAGGGAGAGAGAAACGACTCCATGGATGTCAAATTGGTCTCCAAAAGACCATGCGAGATTGATTTGCTCCACTGTTCTTCTGCCTGACATTATTCCGGAGAGCTTCTGAATAGGAAACCAGAAAGTCTACAGCCGGAATAAAGATGTTCTCTTTCTAAAGGAGAAAAGGAGGCGAGGGGGTGGGTGAAGGTCCATCAAAATCTGGAAGGGGGGTGGGGGGGCGCGGAGGCCAAGAAAGAAAAAAACGGGAACTTTGGCTATTGAGTCTTTTGCAACATGTACACCTTGGAACAATGCCCCAATATACTAGGGGGCTCTCTATTAACACCCATGAATATTAAAGTCCTTCTGAAGGAACTATGGGAATATAGACAGGGAAATACCAGGCCAACAATGAGCTCCAAAGAAAACGGCTGCTCTATTAAGGGCCATGAATATTAAACTGGTTTCCTCCGAAATCTTGGGAGGGAGGGGGAAAGGAAGAGGTAGCGGGAAGGAGGGGGGTGGGATGAAATGAAAATAGAAAATGCTACGAGTTTCAGGGCAGTGCATTGTCAAAGGTGGGCACAAATTGGAGACACGGGTTTTTAAAGGTCACACATGTTAGCAGGACATTGTATGTTATGTATGCCAGGGGAGACATATTTTTTTGAAAACAGGAAGGTTGATCCACAGTAAGGGCTGATTCATACAAGCCATACTTTTTCTTTTTTTTTTAAAGGTTGTTGTGAACCCAATATATCAGAGGCACAAACCCACATTTGGCTGTGCCCTGCTGTCTAGATTCATGGGTGGATTAATCCATCCAAACATAATTGGATGCTTTCATTTATATATGCCCCACAGATAAAGGCTGACCGAGGGCCTAGGGCAGTTGATGGAGGCTGATCGAGGCTGTCAAACTATGGGGGCCCTGCTGGTGGTACACTGGTTGGTTCTGGTGTATCCCCACTGGGACACACAACCCATCGGGACAGCAACTGAAAGTGCAAGAGATGATTCCCAAGTAGGGAATATAAAGGGCAGGGATTTAGTGGTGCAGAGATGAGCAGAGAGTCCTGATTGCTTTCTCCTGATCCTTCAGAAGCACACCTTTAACACTGGTCCCACCTCCCACAAGTTGACTCCTTGGCCTGTGATGTGGGGGAACTGAATCGCTTGGGGGGACTGATCCTTAGCAAAGGAGAGGAGAGGAGAGCTGGTCTTGTGGTAGCAAGCAAGACTTGTCCCCATAGCTAAGCAGGGTCTGCCCTGGTTGCATCTGAATGGGAGACTTGATGTGTGAGCACTGCAAGATATTCCTCTTAGGGGATGGAGCCGCTCTGGGAAGAACATCTAGGCTCCAAGTTCCTTCCCTGGCTTCTCCAAGATAGGGCTGAGAGAGATTCCTGCCTGCAACTTTGGAGAAGCCGCTGCCAGTCTGTGAAGACAATACTGAGCTAGATAGACCAATGGTCTGACTCAGTATATGGCAGTATCCTATGTTCCTAAAGTCAGTTCCCCACACTGAGCACCCTATGGAAAAGTGCTGACATCGCCCTTGAGAACAGAGCTGAGCATATATAAGTTAGAGGAGAAGTTAGGCTGGGACTCGGGGTGTGTGTGTGTGTGGGAAACATGAAACGCACTGACAGATCTCACTGGTCACACGCTCACTACCTAACCCACCTCGCATGGTTGGTGTGAGGGCAAAAGGAGAGGCGGACGCCACTCTGAGCTCTCTGTAGGAAAAATAGGCCACATAACATCAGAGATAAGTTGACATGGCCATCAAAAGTGTGGGTGCAAATCTAAAAACCTTCCTTTTTTGACAGGGGTAGGAGAAAGTGCTCAACTGTGGAGTTCGGGGGCTGCTTCATGCATGCCCTCCACACAGCATTCTTTGCACAGATGGTTAGGAATGCTTCACCTCAATAACCACAATCAAATATGCAATTTAAATATAATGACAGTAACACAAGTGCAGGTGAGAAATGAAAGGATCCTACGTTAAGTGTTCGTTTTGTTTAATAACGGTTCATAAAATAACCTGTTGTCATTTACCTCTGAACTTGGAACATTTCTATTTTCCTCCTTCTGTACTTGGCGTCTCCTATTGCTGCCTTCAGCAGACCCTCACTAACACTAGCGATGATCCGGAAATCAGGGGAAGGGGTTTACTGAGCCAATCTAGTCGGTCAGCAGTACTGGTGTCAGAGAAAGAATTAGAATAGGGGTCTTTCAAACACCGATGTTCTGTAACTACAATGCCCGGAGAGGAGCACCAGAAAAATGGGCAAAATGCATTCAAGCAATCAGCTCAAATTCCCGGGTAATTCACATCCAGGATGACACTTTTCCTACATTCTGGACAAGGCATCCGATTTCTGGACGGTCCAGGCCAATCCTGGACATGTGGCAACCCTAAGGAATAATAATGTGAACAGGGGCGTAACTATCATAGGGCAAGGGGAGACGGTTGTCTGGGGGCCCACTGCCTTGGGGGTCCCCAGAGGCAAGTCACATGACTGACTCCCCCAGCCACGCACCCGCCCGGGCTTCCTTCCGTTGTATTCATCCTCCGAAATGGATGTGGCTGTTAAGACCTGGAGCGACCAGAACAGCATGTCTTTCTCGAGTACCGTTAAAGGACTTGCATTGTCCACAATTTACAAGACCTTTTAAAAAATAATTTAGGGTGATGTTCTATTGTGGCACGTAGGATAGATAGATAGATAGATAGATAGATAGATAGATAGATAGATAGATACGGTAGGTAGGTAGGTAGGTAGGTAGGTAGGTGGGTAGGTGGGTAGGTGGGTAGGTGGGTAGGTAGGTAGGTAGGTACTGTAGGTAGATAGATACTGTAGGTAAGTAGATAGATACTGTAGGTAGGTAGATAGATAGGTAGGTAGGTAGGTAGATACTGTAGGTAGGTAGATACTGTAGGTAGGTAGATAGATACTGTAGGTAGGTAGGTAGGTAGGTAGGTAGGTAGGTAGGTAGGTAGGTAGGTACTGTAGATAGATAGATAGATAGATAGATAGATAGATAGATAGATAGATAGATAGATATTTACTATGCTTTATGTTACCACCATTCAGCCTGATTTAAGATTTCTTTACTTCACGAGCTGAGCTTCAGTGAGCAGGGGGGCATTTTAAAATCTTGTCTCTGGGCCCACTCCCACCTTGTGAAGACCATGTGTGGTTCTTATTGAACCTCGTTCCCACATGGGCCAGAAGAAGCTTTCTGGCTGTTTTTCCTTGCTCCCTCCCTGCCCCGCTGTGATTGGTCACTGCCCTGTCCTGTCCCAGTATAAACCTGCCCTTACTGTTAGCAGATTTTGTCTGTGCAGCTAAATAGCTCTGGTGTCTCACTGCTGCCCCACTGCGTCCTGCCGCCGTTGCCTGTCCTCCCTTCATCTCCTGGCCCCACAAATCTTTCCCTGCTGCCTCCATTCAGTTCTCGCTCCTTTCTTCTTCCCGGCCTGGAATGGCCTTTGGAAACTAGCCCTGGGGTTGCCTCTCCAATTGGACTCCGTCCTTCAGTTACAGCTGTCACCATGAGAGGGGTCCACTTTCCCCTCTAGGGCAGCCTGGCACAACATAAGGCCCATGGGCCAGATCTGGCCTGCGGGGACATTTTTACTGGCCCAGGTAGCCGACAACAGCAGGAGCCCCAATCTTTGGCATTTGTGTGGGGCTGGAACAGTCAGGTGCCCAGTGCCTGAGCAAGGACAGGGTGTATTTTCTGGCCACGATCTTTGGTTAAAATTGTACACCCATGGGGGGGAGAGAAGGACCCACAACTGACTAGTAATTACTTTGATATTTATCTTTATAATTAATTTTACTGCGATAATCAATGCACTGAAAATTGACTTTGGGGGACCCCATACACTGGAGGAGCAGGGTATAAATATTTTAGATAGATAGATAGATAGATAGATAGATAGATAGATAGATAGATAGATAGATAGATCGTCACTCATGGTTGTTCCTGGCCCACTGGGACGTTTGAGTTGCACACCCCTGCTCCAAGGCATGCGTGTGTGCGCGCTCACATGTTTTTTGATGTTCGCTCAGTTCATTTCAGATCCCGCTCAGGTTGGATCAGGAAAAGGGAAGAATCACTCTGAATGCACATGTGCACACACACTGCCTTGATCCTGCCGCCCAGAACAAAACTCATTCCGCACACAGATGTGCAAAAGGAGAGAGAGCACTGGAGGGGTCAGCTTGCACAAGAGGAGAGCTGGTCTGGTGGCAGCAAGCATGACTTGTCCCCTTAGCTAAGCAGGGTCCGCCCTGGTTGCAGATGAATGGGAGACTAGAAGTGTGAGCACTGGAAGATCTTCCCCCACTTAGGGGATGGAGCCGCTCTGGGAAGAGGAGAAGGTCCCAAGTTCCCTCCCTGGCAGCATCTCCAATATCGGGCTGAGAGAGACTCCTGCCTGCAACCTTGGAGAAGCCACTACCAGTCTGTGAAGACAATACTGAGCTAGATAGACCAAGGGTCTGACTCAGTATATGGCAGCTTCCTATGTTCCTAGCTTCTCCGTGGGGCCCAGCACTCTCCACTAGATGGCTCCACAATGGAACACAGAGGATCAGGCCCATGAAAGCTTTCCTATGCAGGGCTGGGCTGTGACTCCATCCCTGGCAGTTGCTAGAAACGAGAGTTCATCTTCAGGATATCATTTCTCCCTTTGTAGCATCACGTGCTGGCATTAGCGGATGCAACATGAGACCATATGTGTGTCCTTGGTGATGAGCCAAGGCACTTTATTCCGGAGTGACTCAGCAGATGGGGTGGACCTAATGCTCAGAGGCTCAGTGCTTGCCAGAGTAGCACTGGGATCTTTTCTTCCTAACCCAACCAACTGTGATAGAGATATCGGAGGCAGGGTGTCCAAAGGCAGAAATGGTCTTGCTGTGACTTCTCTTTTTCATTTACATCCTGCCTTTCTTTCATCACGGGACTTTCAGGGGACTCATGGAGGTTTCCCATCCAGGCACTGACCAAGCCTAGATCTGCTTCGCTTCAGGCGGCATCACAGGCCTTCAGACCATGTCCTGGGACCATCCCGTTTGGCTCGTGTGGCCCCTCCCCGTTCTTGAACCGTGCTAATTTAGCTCCGCCCACCCCTCCATCTCTGTGCCCATTATACAGATAAATCACAGATGAACAGAAAATACAAATTCAATGCAAAACATTAACAAAATGTTTTTTAAAAAAAAAATTAAGAAGAGAGAGAGAGAAGTCCACAATTGATTCCACCTCACTACCCCTGGCTCTGCCCATCACCTGCCCTGCTCAGCAACCCCCACTTGGGTGCCACCAGCCGTAGCAAGGAACGCAGGGAGAATAGATCCGGCTGCCTTCCTCTTTTCGGGCTCCTTGCAATCAACATGGGGAAAGGCTGCTGGCCACTGTCTCTCCTCCTTGCCTCCGGTGCCACTTTCAAAATGTGCAAAGGTTGGTTTCGAAAGAGGGCTTGAGGCCCCCACCAGGAAACGGCAGCATTTGGTGTCTTATCTCAGTTGCCACAATATTTTGGGCTGTGCCTGTTCTTATCCCAATTGCTCCTCATGTTAGCTAGCACTGCAATAAGGTGTGGGAAATGCTTATGGCTCCCACACCACTGGGGTAATATAAGAGCCAGGTTTAGTTGTGCCGGTTATATTGCTCACCTCTGCCTGTCCTTATTGCTGGACTCTTTCCTGCAAAACCTTCAAAACATGGCACATTTTGCCCTTTTCCTTAGTACAAGGTATGTTGGTAGTTAGACAAACAAATAGGTCTGAGATGACAGTGGGGACCAGAATAATGGCAGGCATAAGGTATACTGTATTTGTTTATTTTGGCCCAAGGCCAGCATAGGCATAAGGTACAGTTTTGTTAGTACTGATAATCCGTTGCAAAGCTAACATTCTCTAAGACCTAGCATAGCAGAATAAAAGGAAAAGAAATAGAAAAAAATCACCAAATACAAAGATCTACAAATTGAAATTGAAAGGCTGTGGCAGAAAAAGACCAAAATCATCCCAGTGGTCATTGGCGCCCTGGGTGCAGTTCCAAAAGACCTTAAAGAGCACCTCAGCACCATCGGGGCCACAGAAATCACCATCAGCCAATTACAAAAAGCAGCTTTACTGGGAACAGCCTATATTCTGCGACGATATCTATAACAATTGACAATAAAATTCAGCCATCCCAGGTCCTTGGGAAGGACTCGATGTCTGGATAAAAACAAACCAGTCAATAACACCTGTCTGACTGTGTAAACAAGAGATAGTAGAACCTAGGAAGCAGCCTTCCTAGGTTCCGTAATGGACCGTAAGGTCTGTTTAGCTCCAAATTGTCTACCTTGACTCGCAGCAGATTCTCTAAGGTTTCGGGCAGAAGGCTCTACCTATCTACCTACAGATGCTGTCAGGTTTTGAACCTGGAACCCTCTGCATGCAGATGGATGATCTACCACGGGGGCCACAGTCCGACCTCGGTCCACCTCGCTCAGTACTTTCTACACTGACTGGCAGCAGCTCTCCAAGGTTTCAGGCAGGGGTCTTTCCCAACCCTACCTGCAGACGCTGCCAGGGATCGAACCTGGGGCCTTCTGAATGCAAAGCAGATGCTTCAACAGTGAGCTATGAGCTCATCCCTTAGGGTAGGGGTATCTCACAGCAGACAGCACTCACATGTAGTCACCCCTCCAAATGCAAACCAAGGTGAAGCCTGCTCAGCAAAGAGGACAATTGATGCTCCTTACCTCAAGACCAGCTCTCCACCCTTCTCGCATTATACTAGTTCAGGGTCACCGTCTGAAACCAATGGGCAATACGTTCAGTTAAAAACAAACACACTTCTTCATGCAATGGCAAACTGCATGACAAATTGCATGCATGACAAATTGCATGACAAATTGCAAAAATGCCAGTGTGGTGTAGTGGTTAGAGCGCTGGACTAGAACCAGGGAGACCCAAGTTCAAATCCCCATTCAGCCAGGAGACTAGCTGGGTGACTCTGGGCCAGTCACTTCTCTCTCCACCTAACCTACTTCACAGGGTTGTTGCGAGGATCAACTTAGGTATGTAGTACACCGCTCTGGGCTCCTTGGAGGAAGAGCGGGATATAAAATGTAAAAAAACAAACAAATAAAATAATAATAAAAAAATAACTTGTGGAATTCCTTGCCACAAGACATGACCATTGGCTTAGATGGCTGTGTAAAAGGCCTGGGCAAGTGTTTGCAGAAAAAGAGAACCAAGTGGGACAACCACAGTCAGAGGCTGTCACCCCAGTCAGCTGCTGGGAGCAACAGACAGGGAGGGTCGCTGGCTTGTAGACTTCCCAGCAGCACTTGACTGGCCAGTTTGGGAAACAGAAAGCTGGAGCTTTCGCTGGATTTGCCAGGGCGGTTCTCGTGTGTGCCTCCTCCTCATGTGCAAGATTTGGCTTTTGCAAATGCTCAGAAACGTCCAGGTGTGGCACTCCAGACATGGTGGCAGATCCGTGCACGATTTGCAAGCCCTTTACCTTGGCTATAAAGCACCTGACCCCCCAGACAGCCCTTCCTAGAGATGATGTGGTCCATGACCACGTCAATGTAATTTCCCTGGTCCATGACCAGGTAAATGTAAACGACCAGTTTCTCCTTTGCTGCATTTTAAACAGAGGTTTACGCAGCAAGTTAATTTTACCTCTGCTATTGTATTTTCCAAACAGATGGATTTTCTGTTTCTTTTCTGTTTCTTTGTGCACATCTAACTTGCACTTTAAACTGCAGCTGGATATAGACTTGACTCAAAGACGCTGCAATCACTGTTTAATAAGCAGCCCAATATTACTTATAACAAAATTTGCTGCTCCTCAAATTTTGCAGCAAATGCCTCCTCTGCCTCTCCATTAATCCACCACTGACTCTGAAAGAGCCATTTGTGCTCCTTTTTCTGCTCAGTTGGCAACCGATGCATAAGCCAAGCCCTTAGACCAGCCAGATGCAGGAGATCAGGGGTTCCTAACCATGGATCCCTGGATTGTATTGGACTACAACTCCCATCATGCTCTGTCCCTATGGTCATCACGACAGGGGTGATGGGTGTTGCAGTCCAAATACATGCACATAGCCCACGTTTGGGAATCCCTGTAGGAAACCCTGTGCTCCTTTTGCTCAAAGCAAAACAAAAAAACAAACCAAAAAAAAAACCCCAGCATGTGAAGATGCTTTTTAGTGTGGTTCTTTCTTCGGTTTTTAAAATGCCAGCCACTTTGGGAGGTTCACTTGAAAAGCAATATATAAAAGCCATAGATAGATAGAAAGGTAAAGTGTGCCGTCGAGTTGGTGCCGACTCCTGGCGCCCACAGAGCCCTGTGTTTGTCTTTGGTAGAATACAGGAGGGGTTTGCCATTGCCTCCTCCCACGCAGTATGAGATGATGCCTTTCAGCACCTTCCTATGTCGCTGCTGCCCGATATAGCAGAGTTTTCCATAGTCTGGGAAATACACCAGCGGGGATTCGAACCGGCAACCTCTGCCTCTCTAGGCAAGTTATTTCCTTGCTGCACCATTAAATAGCTCTATATCTATATCTATAGCTATATCTATATCTATATCTATAATAGATCTAGATTGAATGAGAGAGGGAATTTCAGCAGGTGATGCAGCTTTTCTCATCTCTGCATGACAAAGTACCAGATCCCCCCCCCCCTTAAATGTAACCGATAAAGAGAATCCTCCTTTTTAATCTACGATTTCTATTCTGCTTCTCAACGAAAAAGTCCTCCGGACTCGAAAAGAAGCCACAGCCAGGCCCGCAAAGGGGTCCCGGGCAGTCTAAGCAGCTGCCGCCCGAGAGCGAGGCATTCTCCGCGCCAGGCGCTGGAGAGATCACTAGGCGTGCGGCTGGCGTTGCCATCGGGCGCGTTGCTCCTCTCCCGCGTCTAAAAAGGAATCGCCGCTTTGCCTCGCCCGCTGGATAGCAGGCGAGAGAGGAGCAACCCAAGCCCGCCTTGCCTCTGCTCAGCCCCGCCACACGCCCGAGAGAAAACGGGCGACTTGCAACACGCGAGCGCTCGGAGGAAGGGTCTGGGAGCGGCAGAATACACCGAAATCCCGCGTATCGGTTTTGCCTCCGCTCCGCGGTCGCCACCTTCTTTAACCGACTTCAGTGTCCTGAGCAATTAGCTGACATTCGTCGGGAGAAACCTTCTCCATTGATCTTTCCGCCCAGCTTCCCCGGTGCTGAATTTCTGTGTGTCGAAATTCAACGCAGAGGAGCAAACACAGTGCGAAAAGGTGGCCACCTCATCTCGGCCTCGATTTCTGATAGACGTTGGCACCCCAGAGGAAAGAATCCTCGATTCCTTCTTAAGGGCAAGCGTTTAGATTATACTTTCCGCAACCTAATTCCTCACACGAGATCGTACTCCCTGTTAATGAATTAACCCCGAACTAGGGCTTTTTCACACGTTCGTATTTTACGAAAAGGGTTTAACTGCACACCCGCAACGCCAACGTGAGGGTGGGAGAACCATCCGGTTTCGAAGTCTGGTTAAAAAATCAGGATCGGCTAGTCCTGGTCGAGGATACAAACCCGGGCAAATCCAAACCAAATCCCAATCCCAAACCCGGGCAAATCTAAATTAGCTGCCCTGTGTGACGTGTGAAAGCGCCCTGGTGTCCACACCTGGGGTCGCTCAGGCTGAACAGCGCTTCCCCCATCAGCTTCTTGCAAGGCAAACTTTGGGAATGTGCGGTTTCGTTTTTAACCACTGCGACTGCGAAAGCGAGGCGAGAGCCTCTGGCGAGGTCATTAATCCGGATTAACGGATTCTGATTCTCTCCGCAGTAGAGAGGCGAGCCAGAGTTTTCTCCCCAATTCTCACTTTCCGATCTGAGTGGGAACGTAAATGTCTCCCCCATTTTCAAACGAATCCTTCAAGATTCCAGTGCCTTTTCCCTCTACATCTCTCCATCCATATTTCTATATATAAAATTTTCCTTGGAGGAAGGGGAAACTTCCTTCCTTCCTTCCTTCCTTCCTTCCTTCCTTCCTTCCTTCCTTCCTTCCTTCCTTCCTTCCTTCTTTCTTTCTTTCTTTCTTTCTTTCTTTCTTTCTTTCTTTCTTTTCATTTGGATTCCCCCACCCCAACCCGCGATTACATCTATTTTGCTACTGTCGAATCTTTGCTAAAAGGGGACGCGAAGGGAAGGAAGCGGGCGTGTGTGTGTATGTGATTTCCTTACAGGCTCTGGACCGAATTGAGAATCCCGGCTACGTCTAGATTTCTTTCTGAAAATATTGATCTTTTGCTGGCCGCTGTCTGCAAACTTTTGCCGTCTAAAAGGAAATTCTGGATGGTACTCCTGTTCCAGATCTCGGTTTTCCCTATATATATATTTTTTTTTAAGCCGGTCTGTCATCTGTCTTGCTCCCCGCCCCCACATTTACAAACCGGACCCAGCATAACAGAAAGATGATGCGCATTTTCCTCGAGAGCAGGTTCGCGTAAGATAGCGGCGGGCAGATCCTAACGTTATTTTTTGAAAACAAGAGGACCCGTGTTTTTGAAGCACTGGGGAGAGATGATTAAAGGTCGCCCTTTAGCCAGATTCTGTTAATGGGGAGAGAGAAAGATTTCCTGCTGTTCCCCCCCCCTTCCCGTCAATCAAACCTTCCTGGTGTCGACCTGAAATTCCCAACCACTCCCCACCCGCGTTAAAAGCAGTTCCTGCCGTTCTCAAGGAGCTTTATAGATCTTCGGGAGATTTGGAAAAAAATCGTCACGCTTAAAAGAAAACCGATCTCCTGGAAATAGAGTTTAAACGGATCTGAAACTGGTCAGCGTGTTGAACCGCTCCGAAATGCCTTAAATTCAGGAGCGTTGTGTGTTGTTGTTTTTGGCGGGGGGCGGGGGGCTAGCGACACAATCCATGCTATTAATCATTGGTGTTCGGTTAATATATCTAATAATATTATTGAGAGTGATTATTCTCCGTTAAGATGGGGGCTTTCGGAATTCACTGGGAGAAAGAGCCAGGTGATTTCTTTCTCTCTCCAATCCGATTTCACTCCAGATTTAATAATGTGTTGTTGTTGAGAGAAAGAGAGAGAGAGAGAGAGATCCCATTTCTAATCAGATTTCGGAAGGTGAGGTAACGGAAGGTGTTGTTTCAAACTCAGACGGCAGTTTCTCCAGGATTTCGTACATTTTTCATCCCACGTAACGTGTGTGTGTGTGATTAAGAAATTCCCGTTTCAGACGAATGGCCGTGAAGCGGTCTGTCGCTAGAGGCAGGTGCGTCTCCCAGCGAGGGACGGTCCTTTCTCATCCGATCCATCCACCTCTCCAAAGATCAACTTGCAGTTTAGGAGAATTCCTTCTGGATTCACACACACTTCGGGTCAGACGCGGGAATCCGATCAGTCTGGATGTTTCCTTTGCAGGCAAGCGGGGTCCCGTGCCTGAGTGAACGTGCGGTCCCCCGTCCAGAAAAACCAACACCTGTTTCTCGTCGTGGGGGGGGGGGAGACAAACGGGCTTCCGCGTTTCTTTCCTGCCTTGGCCGCGGGCGCTTATCCAAGCGCGTTGGGGGCCACGTCCAGATCGGATCAGGCCGTCTGAGATTCCCACGAGAAGAGCCCCTCGGATCTGCTCAGCACTTTGTGAGGTTGTGAAGTGGCGCCGATGGCCGCCAGGTTTGGCAGGAGAGCAACCGGAGAGATTTCTGAGGTCCGGCCTTGGACGCTCCCCCTCCCCCGTCATTATATAGCTACAATGCCTGCCCAGGCTCCCCCCACCCAGGGCAAGAATAATTATATCTCTATCAGCCCCCCGATCTCTGCCCGCTCCTAAAGCTTCGGAGCGAGCGCGTCGCTTCCCCTCGCCAATCCCACGCCTGCCTTACCGTCTTTCCCACCTTCCCCCCCCCCCGCCCCACCAATATGTCCTAAGCTGCCCGTGCAGATCCCCCCCCCACTGCCTAACTAGAACTTCGGCCTTCCAAGAGTTCCCCAAGAATGAGTCCTGATCCGCGGGGTGGTGGGCGCGGAAGGAGCGCAGCTTTTCCCGGCTCCCCACCAACCTGTGCTGTCCTACGGACCCAACAGCGCTCTTTCCCAATCAGGAAAGAAGACGATGCCATGGGGGGGGGGCGTGCGTTGGTGCGCGCCCACCTCTTTCCCAGCCCCCCTCCCGTCCCTCGCTCCCGCGCCCCCTCCTCCCCACTCCTGGTTTCCCACCCTGCTCCGTCCCCGGCTGGCAGAGTCAGGCTCGCAGGTGTCTCGGTGGATGTCTTTCTCTCGGTCTCTCTCTCTCCCACCCCCCCGACTCCCGCCCTCCATTGGTGGGCTCAGAGTGGGCTAGGAGAGGCGAGGACTCTCCGCCTCTCTCCGGATTGACTCCCTCCCCCCCCCAACCAGCCCACCCCCTCTGGGAGAGAGGGGGGGCTCCCTCCCTCCCTCCCTCCCCTGCCTGCCTGCCTGCCTCTGAAGGTTGAGCTCCTTCTGGTAGAACAAGTCTCTCTTGCCACGTCAGGGGAGGGGGGTCATTAATAACCAATTAGGAAGGTCACCGGAGCGCATATATAGCCGCGCCGTCGCTCTGCCCAAGAGGAATCTGCCAGTTGCCGGGAGCCAGGCTTGGGGGGCTTCTTTGGGGGCTCCTTCCCTCCTCCTCCTCCTCCTCCACCTCCTGGGCAGCCCCTTCGAGGGAGCCGGCCAGGAGCTCTCCGCCCCGCGCCCGCCAGGATCTCGTCCCCTCCGCCGATGATGGGCTCGGTGCTGCCCGCGGAAGCCCTGGTGCTCAAGAGCGGCCTCAAGCCGCCCAGCCTCTCCCTGGCCGAGGTCATCACGTCGGACATCCTGCACAGTTTCCTCTACGGCCGCTGGAGGAACGTGCTGGGCGAGCAGCTCTTCGAGGAGAAGGCCGGCGCGGGCGGCGGCAGCCACGGCAACCCCAAAACTGCCTTCACGGCCGAGGTGCTGGCGCAGTCCTTCTCGGGAGGTGAGTCCCGCGGGGGCGGGGAGGGCTGTGTGTGTGTGTGTGTGTGTGTGTGTGTGTGTGCGCCCGGGCTGTGTCCTCGGAAAGGGTCCCGCCTCGCAGTGCGTGGGCCACGATCCAGCCCCAGGGACACTCTTGGAAATCCTTGTGGGGTCGCCAAGCAGGTGTTCAAAGCGCTCCCCTTGGCATGGCTGCGGCGGCGGCGGGGGCTTCTAATTTGGGCTGAAAAGCCGTGCTTGCTTTGGGCCGGATCGCGCCCCTGGCAGGTGCGTTTCTAGAGCAGATCCTCTCTCCCTTCTCTCCTCTCGATCTATCGCACTTTGGCCACGTGTATGTGTGTCTACAGGGGGGACGGGTTTGTTGCGTGTGTGCCGCCGGTGTGAACACACCTGCCTGGCGGCATAGACCTGGGCGCTGGGCGCGTGTGCTTGTGGAAGGGACGCATCATCAGGGACGGTAACCTAAGGATGCCAGGCAGCCACCAGCCAATCTTGGGGGCTGAGCATTCCGTAGGAAAGTTGCGAGCGATTTAAAGCACCCTCTCTCTCGACCACAAGACCAGGAGAGTTGGTCTTGGGGGAGCAAGCATGACGAGCTAAGCAGGGTCTGCCCTGGTTGCATCTGAATGGGAGACTTGATGTGCGAGCACTGGAAGGTATTCCCCTCCGGGGATGGAGCCGCTCTGGGAAGAGCAGAAGGTCCCAAGTTCCCTCCCTGGCAGCATCTCCAAAAAAGGGCTGAGAGAGATTCCTGCCTGCAACCTTGGAGAAGCCACTGCCAGTCTGTGAAAGCAATATTGAGCTGGGTGGCCCAATGGTCTGTCTCAGTATATGGCAGCATCCTATGTTCCTCTCTCTCTCTCTCTCTCTCTCTCTCTCTCTCTCTCTCAGCAAAGGAGGAGAGAAGCCTTCCCCGCTTTTCCCCACGCACCAGGGATTTCAGGACTGGAAGGTGCTTTGCAGGCTCCAACTCCAACGACCCTGAAGCCACTGCACGCCTCCCTGCCTTCCAAAAAAGCACCCACCCACCCCCAACTTAGGATGCTGCTTAGAAGCAAAGCCCGCTCCTCCACACACGCCCAGACACGCACCCTGAGCCGGTGTGCATTTGAGCTGGGAGCCTTACAGCCCAAGGCCCCAGATGTCTCACCCTGAGAGCACCAATCCCCCAGCCCCTTAAAGCCCTCCTCTCCAAAAGCCCAGAGAGAGAGACACATAAAGAAGCCCGCTTGCCCTTGCGAAAACTCCAAAGAAGAAGACTCAGGTCCCAAGATTTATTTATTTATTTATTTATTTATTTATTATTTTATTGTATTACATTTCTATCCCGCTCTTCCTCCCACGAGCTCAGCGGGGTGTACATGCGTATTTTCATCCTGTGCCCATCACCCTGGGATCAGGTCTCATGGCCTCACCATCGTGGAAGCCACTCTGAATTTAACCAGACTTCTCGCCTCTTTTTCTCTGCTTCAGGGGGTGCTTGTTGGAGCTGGAAGGACCCCTTTGCCCATGTCCCGACTGCCTCCCCACCAAGTTTTTATCCTTTAAAAATAAGGAGAAACCCCCCCTTTCCATCCTGACTTTCCCACTCACTTCTTTCCCCCATTTTTTAGTCCACGCTGATCCTTTTCCTGTTGGAGCTCTTCAAGCCGGGCGGGCATTTTAAAGTCCTATTAGGCGTGTAATAGCAGTTGACTGATAAAGGAGGGGGTTTAAATTCATTTAGTTAACTTGGGCCTGACCTGAGAAAAGAAGTTCCCACTTAAACCGAGAACTTAAAAAGAGCAAGTGGGGGGGGGGGAGGAGAGAGAGAGAAAGTGGCGCAAAGGGCTGAGCGCTGCGGGGGTGGGGGGGAGGTTTTCTTTTCTTTAAAATGTCTCAAATTCTTATTCCTCATTCATCAATCCAGGGACAATCTATTTTCTCTGTCCTTGGCATCTCTCTGGCTCCCCGGCTCGCCCTCCGCACTCTCTCTCTCTCTCTCTTCTCCCCCCCCCACCACCAATATTTCTGTTCCTTTCTTAATTTGCCATGAAAACTCCATTCTGTTGCCTTTCAGAGGATGTCAACCAGCTAATCTCCCCCATTTTGTCTGGAGAAATTCCTCGGCCTTTTAGAACAAGTTTCTTTGGCCATGGAGGCCCCTGTGAACGGCAACAGCATTCTTCGGAGGCTAATGAATTTAGAATTAGCCATTTTCTTTCCAAGTGACTTGAATGAATGAGGATCACTTTAAACAGCGTGACAAATTGCTTTATGGACTGCAATGGACACCATTTAACCCCCTTTTCTCAGCCCCAGACCTCTCTGTGCTCGGCGCTCTCGGCTTTTCCCAGGTCCTTCCTCGAGAGAAGGGAGCTTGTTAAAGATTCCTGTTCCCCCCCCCCCCGACACACACAGCCCTACAGGGTCTCCTACAGGAGAAGAAGGTGCTCCCACCTGAAGAGGTGGGAAACGGCTGGCAAAAGAGTCACTTGAGGATGCCCCAGGGCAGGGGCGTGTTACTGAAAAGATCCGGGACCCCTTTGGATAATTAAACACAACTGTACACCCCTAAGAATAATTACATGTTTTTAAAAAACCCCAACTCTTAATACAATTATGCAGCATCTATGAAGGTAGAAGCAGCAGAGGGCTGGATGAGGCCATGCTCTGTACAGGTGCCTCAAGTGCTGGATTTCCTTCCAGGGAGAGGCCATGGAGGAGGCTTATGAAATGCTGGGCTCTGGGGATTCATTGGGGCCCCTGCCCCATGGTCCATCCCAGGGCTGTGCATAAGTCTGTCGGGGAAAGAGTGCATCCGACGTGAGAACTATGAACCAGAGCTGATCTCCCAGATGGGGACCACCCTGGGGAAATGAGGGGAGACACATACGCCCCACGGAGCTCTGCTTTCCTAGCTGTGCACAAGGCCTGGAGAGCCGTGGGGTGCGTGGGGGGGGGGGCAGCCGCCGCCATCCCAAAGTTGCCTCCCAGGCCAGCAAGCCCCATAACAGCCGGGGCCCACTGCACCCTCTAGCCCTCTGGCAACCGAGAGGCCGGCCAGCATCTCTGGGAAGGCTCACAATCTGTCGTTTTGGGTGTTGGGGAGTGGCCTGGATGGGGATAGAGCCAACTCGTGTGGCTGCTGTCCACAGTCCTTGCGTGTCCCCAGAGGGCAATTCGACTCCGATTAACCATGGAAGGGCAAGTGAGAGGAGAGCTGGTCTGGTGGTCGCAAGCATGACTTGTCCCCATAGCTAAGCAGGGTCTGCCCTGGTTGCATATGAAAGGGAGACTAGAAGTGTGAGCACTGCAAGATATTCCCCTCAGGGGATGGAGCCGCTCTGGGAAGAGCAGAAGGTTTCAAGTTCCCTCCCTGGCTTCTCCAAGATAGGGCTGAGAGAGAT
Source organism: Hemicordylus capensis (assembly GCF_027244095.1). Lineage (NCBI taxonomy): Eukaryota > Metazoa > Chordata > Lepidosauria > Squamata > Cordylidae > Hemicordylus > Hemicordylus capensis. Next base: position 11,642,389 of record NC_069673.1, read on the forward strand.
TCCTGCCTGCAACCCTGGAGAAGGTAAAAAAAATAAACCCACTTTTTGCATTGGTTTTTAGGCATGTTACTGCACAACTCACAGTATTCCACCCCTTCTTAATCCTGCGGTAAAGCCTCCTTCCTAGGAAAGCTCCTTGAGAGGGTAAATGCACAGCACAGAGTGGCTGCTAAGTATGGTGTGTACCTGTGTGTTTGTGCAGGAACATGTGTGGGGTATCAGGCAAGGGTGGCCTGCTGTGATATTCACTAATGTGGTGTGTGTGTGTGTGTGTGTGTGTGTGTGTGTGTGTGTGGTTGTATAGGCATGGTGAGTGAAGTACCTGGCATTCTTTTGAGCCGAACTTGACATATTTTTTTTGGATCTAGGAGCCAGCCCAAAAATTTGGAAGCCAGACAACAGGCATTTGACAAAAATACTGGATCTAGTGACGGGCATTTTAGGGAGGGGGGAGTTCACTTATCCCTTAGAACAGGAACATAGGAAGCTGCCTTATACTGAGTCAGACCATTGGTCCATCTTGCTCAGGATTGTCTACACAGACTGGTAGCGGCTTCTCCAGGGTTGCAGGCAGCATTCTCTTTCAGTTCTTGGAGATGCTGCCAGGGAGAGGACTTGGAACCTCCTGCATGCAAGCAGGCAGGTGGTCTTCCTGGAACAGCCTCATCCACATCTTACAGTGCTCACAGATGTAATCTCACATTCAAATGCAAAGCAGGGTGGATCCTGCTTAGCAAAGGGGACAATTCATACTTCCTACCACAAGACCATCTCTCCTCTCTCAGAGCAGGACAATTCAAGGTTCTATTCAATAACTCTACCTCTAAATATCCTCGTCTAGGCACCATGGTTACATTTGTACATACCTGGGATTTATCAAAAAGCCCTGCTTTGGAGTATGGTGTATGGATCTCCAGAGGGGTGCATAAGACGGGCCCTACTGCTGGTTCCCTCCTAGCCAGCCCTCATTTTTCAAGTGGTCACCAGGGGCATCTGGGGAGACCACAAGGAGGGCATCCAGGCAGTAGCCCCCTTACCACCATCCCCCATTCTGAGCAACTGGTATTCAGAGGCAAATCTTTATCAGACTGATGGTTATGGTCCTTTGGCTAAAGAATAATCTATATTTGTTCAGTGAGATGCAGCAGAGAGGTGTACTGTCTCTAAATGGTTTGTAGCTATCTATATATTTATTTCTCCTAGGCGTACCCGTCGTTAATCCCATGGGTGGCAGCTCTCGTGAGAGTTTGCGAGCATCTGCCGGTTAGGATTAGCAACGGGGATGGGGGGGGGGTAGGGATGTTGGCTGGGCCGGCCAGCGGGAACAGGAGACAGCAGTGGGCAACCCGGCCACCAGGAGGAGAAGGTGGCAGTGGGCCGATTCGGCCTGGCCAGCAGGGGTTGGGCAGCCGCTACTGGCAGTGGGCGGGTGAGAAGCGGGCACTGGGAGAGGAAGCTGGCCAGCCGGACAGAAAACATGGTGGGGGGAGAAGCCCGCCAGAAAGCCGGGCGTGCCGGGGGTGGGTGGGAGCAGGGGTGGGTGGTCCAGCTGGAGGTGTAGAAGTTCTGCGCCCGGCCCAGCTAGTTGATAGTTATTTGTGGGGAGCGAAAGTGTGCCGTATGTTCTTGTATTGTATCCATCCGCATGGATGAGGGGAGCAGATGGAAGAAGCTGCTGCTACTGGTGCTGCTTCTTTACTCTTGCCGGGCAAGCAGAAGGTCCTAGGCTCAGCCCGAGGGCAGTTCCAGATAGGGCTGCCCAGACCCTGGTTTCCTTAGCCCGAAACCCTGTGAAGCCTCTGCCCATCAGTTTAGAGGGTACAGAGCGAACCAGATCAGTGTAGGGAGGGAAGCTGGCCTTGTTTTAGTGAGCATGAAGAGTCCCCCTTGCTAAGCAGGGGTTGCCTTAGTTTGCCTTTGGATGGGTGACCACATGTGAGTTCTGTGAGATATTCCCCTTCGGGGAGCAGGCCGTCATCCACTTGCCTGACCGGCAGAAGGGCCCGATTCAATCTGAGGCAGCCTCTCCAGGGAGGGCTGGGAGAGATTTCTGCCGAAAGCTTTGGAGAGCCCAGGGATGTAGCTATAACTGAGCAGATGGGTTCAAAGAACCCGAGCCCCAGGAGGGGCCACCAGGCAGAGGGGTGAACATGCCCCCCCCCGCCCTAGCTACGCCCTTGGTAAAGCCACTGCCGGGTCCGTGCAGACAATACTGAGCAAGGTGGACCCACGGTTGATAAAAGGCAACTTCCTCTGCTCCTATCTGCAGTACAAGACTGCTTTGAGTAGGAGGGATTGTCACTCAGTGGTAGAGGGCAGACTCTGCTTGTGGGGAGTCCCACATCCAGCCCTCCAGATCAGGCAGGGAAAGAAAACCCTTACCCTGGACAGCCACTGCCGGTCAGTGTGGGTAATGCTGAGCTAGACAGACCTCATCATGACTCAGTAAACGGCAGTTCCATATGTCCATCTAGGTTCTAAAGCAGTGTTTCTCGATGTTTTTGGAGTCATGGACACACATTATTCAAGTGCCATTTCCTGGACCAGCAGTTAGTAAGGAGATAGCCCCACCTCACCCCCACCCCCAGGCACCCCCCCAAAAACCAATTTCAGGCAGCTCTCTGGAGATCATTTCCAGGCAACCCTCGCTGCTGGATAATGTTCATTTCGAAGAAGTGAAATGAATGTTATCCAGCAGCAAGGGCTTTCTGGAAATAATAAAATAATAATAAATAATAATCCAAAAATGGCTCAAGGTGGTTTACAAAGAGAAATAATAAATAAGTAAGATGGATCCCTGTCTCCAAAGGGCTCACAATCTAAAAAGAAACATAAGACAGACACGAGCAACGGCCACTGGAGGGATGCTGTGCTGGGGGTGGATAGGGCCAGTTACTCTCCCCCTGCTAAAAAAAAGAGAGAGAGAGAGAGAGAAGAATCACCACGTTAAAAGGTGCCTCTTTACCAAGTTTGCAGGGGAAATGAGCTCCAGAGAACTTCTAATGGCCCCCACCAGCCCAAAATTGGGGTTTTTTTTGGGGGGGCGGGGTAATTTGTGTTAGTGATGCCTCACGGACCAGTACACAAAGCCTTGCAGACTGGCGCTGGTCCACGGACCAGTGGTTGAGAAACACTGTTCTAAAGAGTGTGTGTGTGTGTGTGTGTGTGTGTGTGTGTGAGAGAGAGAGAGAGAGAGAGAGAGAGAGAGAGAGAGAGAGAGAGAGAGAGAGAGGATTATGTAAGTGTAATCATGTTTGTGGTATGTATATCTTTTGGAAGAGTCTTGTGTCTGTTTGTCAGCCTGTCAGCCTTTCTTTTTAGTTTAGAAAGAACTGGGTAAGAAGGGACATGATAGAGGTGTATGAACGAATGCACAGAGAGGTATTTCTCTCTCTCTCATAATGGTAGAGCCCTGGGTCAGCCGCTGAAGCGAAATGCTGGGAGGTTCAGGACAGACAAAAGGAAGGACTTCTTTACACATAAGGTGTGGAATCCACTATAGAATCCACGCTAGCATTCACGGCCACTGGATGTGGTGAGGGCCACCTTTGGAGAGGGTTTTAAAAGAGGATGAAAGGTAAAGGGTGCCGTCGAGTTGGTGTCGACTCCTGGCACCCACAGAGCCCTGTGGTTGTCTTTGGTAGAATACAGGAGGGGTGGACCATGGCCTCTTCAATGCAACGAGTATGAGATCCATGATGCCTTTCAGCATCTTCCTGGCTGCTGCCCGATCTAGGTGTTTCCCATAGTCTGGGAAACACACCAGCGGGTGTGCCACGACTGTTCCTGAGGTTCCCCTGGTGTTTTTTTTTAGACTGTGAGCCCTTTGGGGACAGAGAAGTGTTTTCAGGCTCTCTGGTGACACACACAGTTGGGGAAGCGTCCCTGCTAAATGGGCAAAGATGCACGTTTTGAAGTGGTGGCTTTCTTACCTTTAGCAGGGGAAGAGCAACTGACCCTATCCAGCCCAGCAGAACATCCCTCCCAGTGGCCGCTGCTGGCACTTCTTTTGGCTTTCTTTTGCGATGGTGAGCCATCTTCTTAGTTTCATGAGTATCACACCCATCCTGCGGCAGTTTCAGCCTTCATTGGTTACCGGTCCGCTTCTGGGCTAGATTCAAGGTGCTGGTCTTGATCTTTAAAGCTCTACACAGCTTGGGGCCAGAGTATCCGTCAGACCGCATTCGCCCATATGAATCTGCCCGGGCCCTCCACTCATCGTCTCAGGCCCCGCTCATGGCCCCGCCACTAACAGAGATCCAACTGGTGGAGACTAGAGACAGGGCCTTTTCGGTTGTGGCCCCTCGGCATTGGAACGCCCTCCCTGAAGAGCTTCGCTATGCTCTCTCCCTCAGTGGTTTTTTTTTTTTTTTTTTTAAACAGCTTAAAACACACCTCTAAGGAGGCTTTCTAATGCTCCATTTCTGGTTATATCTGGTAGGTTCTTTAGCTTTTTATAATTCCCAGTTTTTAGATTTTTAAAATAACTTTGAATTTGCACCTAACAATGAGTGTGGTTTTTAACCGGACGTTTTAACTTGTTTGCTCAGTTTGGTTAATTCTATTCCTTTTATTGTGTCTTGTATCTATTTTATTATTGTGAGTAGTGCACTGGAGGGGCAGGGAATAAACATTTTAAACAAACAAACAAACAAACAAAGAAGTCCTTCTGCTCAGAATATTTTTTGAATTGAAAATAGTAATAAATGTTCTGCTCTCGACTCACACTCCCAGTCAGAGCCACAGAAACATAATGCAGGTCGTCTTGGAGCAAAGCATCGGTTCGGGGTGCTCTTCCTACAGCTTCTCCTCCCCACCCATTATGGTTCGGAGATAACCAGGGCCGGCCCGTCCACTAGGCAGATCTAGGTGGTCGCCTAAGGCACCAGTTCTTGGAGGGGGGTGCCCAAACAGTGCCAAAATATAGCACTGTTTATTATTCTCCCCCCCCTTTTGCATTGAACCCCTGAAGTACTACAAGGCAGGGGCGTAACTATCATAGGGCAAGGGGAGACAGTTGTCTGGGGGCCCACAGCCTTGGGGGGGCCCTCAGAGGCAAGTCACATGACCGACTCCCCCAGCCGTGGACCCGCCCAGGCTTCCTTCAGTTGTATTCATCCTCCGAAACGGACGTGGATGTTAAGACCTGGAGCGACCAGAACAGCAGGTCTTTCTCTAGGACCATTAAAGGACTTGCATCGTCCACAATTTACAAAACCTTTTAAAAGATAATTTAGGGTGATGTTTTATTGTGGCACACACATGTGTGTGTGTGTGTGTATAATTTTACTCTGCTTTTTGTGACCACGATTCAGCCTCATTTAAGATTTCTTTACTTCATGAGCTGAGCTTCGGGGGGGGGGGCATTTTAAAATCTTGTCTCTGGGCCCACTCCCACCTTGCTACGCCCCTGCTACAAGGTGGTGGGGAAACATAAGATGCCATCCTGCACCCTGCTCCAAAAAGGGCCCGCACATTCGGCACTCCCAAATCCACAGCCTTCTTTGCTTCGAGACGGGACCTTTGCTCATGGCACCAATAAACAGCTAGCCTCATGAACAGCCCTCCCTCTCTGGAAGATGAATTGTCTGCCTCAGCATTCATTTTCACAAGAAGAAATGGTCTCAGGGTGGGTTTCCAAATTCACAGCTGCTTCTTTTCGCCTCCGCAGTGTTAGAGTTTTGCCCCCACAATAGACCGGGGGGCTCTCTCCCACTGCATCTTCAAAGCGGCACGGGGCGATTCCTTTTGCTGCTCATCTATGCTGGCTGGTCATCATCCAACCCAGCAAAGGAGCCGCCTTGCCGCTCAAGTGAAAGCTGCAGGTCTCGGCAGGGTGGGTGGGAAAGTTGAACTTCGCCTATGGCGCCCCAAACCCTAGATGCTTTATCATGCCCCCCCTCTGTCTCCCCCCCCCCCGCCTTCTCTCTCATAGAGGTCCAGAAGTTATCCAGTTTGGTGCTGCCTTCGGAAGTCATCATCGCTCAGAGCTCCATTCCAGGAGAAGGGCTGGGCATCTTCTCCAAAACCTGGATCAAAGCGGGCACCGAGATGGGACCTTTCACAGGCAGGATCATCTCGCCAGAGCACGTGGATCTTTGCAAAAACAACAACCTGATGTGGGAGGTAAACCAGGAGGCGGAAGTGGGGTGGGCAGCCGGTGGTACGGTATTGCGCATGAACGGCCCCCTTTGCTAAGTAGGCTCTCCCCTGGTTTGCATTTGGAAGGGTGTCTGCTGTAAGATATTCCTCTTAGGGGATGGGGCCACCACTTGGTGGAAGAGCATCTGATTGCATGCAAAAGGTCCCAGGTTCAACCCCTGGCAGCATCTCCAGGTAGGGGTGGGAAAGACCCCTGCCCGAAACCTTGGAGAGCTGCTGCCAGTCAGTGTAGACAATCCTGAGCTAGATGGACCAAGGGTCTGACTCAGCAGAAGGCAGCTTCTTAGGTTCCTATGTACACGTGGAAGCAAAAAGTCACTCCAGCAAGGGGACAGATCCATTACCCTCCGGAGAGAACCTGGCACCCCCAAATGCTTCACCTCCAGCCAGTGTGAAGCTCCATCCCTTTCTCTCTGGGCATATCCACACTGCAGACTTAAACCTGGTTTAGCAGGCATTGTTTTCCTGCTAGAAAACCTGGGAACTGTAATTCTGTAAGGCTGGCAGCGGATATCCCAAAGAGAACTCTTTGTATCTTCAGACTACACTGCCTAGTGAGATTCCTTGGTTGGGGGTTCAAGGAGGCATCACCATGGACTTCTATATGGGCACTGTGATATTAGCAGGTTTATTTCCAATCCCATCCCAATAATTCCAAGCATGGAATTGGCCTTTTTCACAGCTGCCATGCACTGAGTCGACACTTTCAACGAGCTGTCCACCACGACCCCAAGATCCCTCTCCCGGTCAGTCACCAACAGCTCAGACCCCATCAGCGTATATGTGAAGATGGGTAATTTTTGTCCCAATATGCATCACTTTACACTTGAACCGCATCTGCCATTTTGTCACCCATTCCCACACCTGGGAGAGATCCTTTTGGAGCTTCTCACAATCTGTTTTGGATTTCACTACCCTAAATGGTTTAGTAAGACCACCTACTGGTGCAGCGGGGAAATGACTTGACTAGCCAGGCAGAAGTTTCCAGTTCGAATCCCCGCTGGTATGTTTCCCAGACTAAGGGAAACACCTATATCGGGCAGCAGCGATATAGGAAGATGCTGAAAGGCCTCCTCATCTCATACTGTGAGGGAGGAGGCAATGGTCAACCCCTCCTGTATTCTACCAAAGGCAACCACAGGGCTCAGTGGTCACCAGGAGTTGACACCGACTCAACGGCACACTTTATCTTTAAATAGTTCATCTGCAGATTTGGCCACTTCACTGCTTACCAGAACTTCTAAACCATTTTTAAATGGGATGAGGAGAGGCTTTCAGCTTGGAAGAGGGCTTGTCCTATACCTGTAACTCCCAACTTTTATCAGATCAACATATAATTTTTGGAGGGTTTTCCATTCCTTAGTAATGCAAAGTTTAGCTGCCTGTAATAAAAAGACCAAATGCCTCCCCCTTGCCTCTCCCCAAAGACGCTCCAACCTGCTCTGCACCTTTCTCAATGCAAGGATGAGATTGATTGATTGATTGATTGATTGATTGATTTGATTTATATACTGCCCTTCCGAAATGGCTCAGGGCGGTTTACAATTAAAACAGAAAACATTAAAAACAATTAAAACAGAGATACAAATATAAATACCAATTTAAAACAACTTAAAAAACAATTAAACTATCCAAACAATTAAAACCCTGAAAACCAGGTATTAAAACAATTAAAACTGATTAAAAACCCTGAAAGGCCAGGCCAAACAGATAGGTTTTAAGGGCTCTCTTGAAGGACAGTAAAGAGTCCAGATTACGAATTTCCTCCGGGAGTGCATTCCACAGCCCGGGAGCAGCCACAGAGAAGGCCCGCCTCTGAGTCGCCACCAAACGAACCGGTGGTAACTGGAGACAGACCTCCTCAGATGACCTTAACGTGCTGGTGGGGATTGTGCAGAAGAAGGCGCTCTCTAAGATAACTCGGACCTAAGCCGTTCAGGGCTTTAAAGGGAATAACCAGCACCTTGTATTTTGCCCAGAAACATATCGACAACCAGAGTAACTGTTTCAGACAGGCATCATATGGTCTCTCCGGGTTGCCCCAGTCTGGCTGCCGCATTTTGAACTAACTGAAGTTTCCGGACTACGTACAAAGGCAGCCCCACGTAGAGCACATTGCAATAGTCAAGCTGGGAGGTTACCAGCTGATGCACCACTGTTTTGAGGTTCTGTTGGTGACGGGGATAGTCCATGGACCAAGATCTCCTGTTTCCTCCCAGGTCTTCAATGAAGATGGCACCGTCCGCTATTTCATTGACGCCAGTCAAGAGGACCACCGAAGCTGGATGACATACATCAAGTGTGCAAGGAACGAGCAAGAACAGAATCTGGAGGTGGCCCAGATTGGCAACAGCATCTTCTATAAGGCCATTGAGGTACGGAAGTTGGGGAAGGGGAGGGGAGAAAGTGGGGGGCCGGTGGATATTTTATTATGTATGTAATTAAGTTATATACCGCCGGACTCCAAAGGCTCTAGGAGGTTCACACAAATGAATACAATAAAACAAAACAGCTATTAAAACAATAATGTCAAACCATTTTAAAAATCCAACTATTACTCAAAGCCAGGCTAAAAAAAATTCATCTTAAGGGCTCTTTTAAAGTCCGGGAATGGCGCAGCGGGGAAATGACTTGATTAGCAAGCCGGAGGTGGCCGGTTCGAATCCCCGCTGGTATGTTTCGTAGACTATGGGAAACACCTCTATCGGGCAGCAGTGATATAGGAAGGTGCTGAAAGGCATCATCTCCTACTGCGTGGGAGGAGGCAATGGTCAACCCCTCCTGGATTCTACCCATGGCTACTACAGGGCTCTGTGGGCGCCAGGAGTCGACACTGACTCGGTTACCTTTACAGATGTCTCTAGGGAGCACATTCCACAGCCCAGGAGCGATTACAGAGAAGGCCAACTCCCGAGTTGCCGCCAGACGAGCTGGTGGCATCTAGAGATGGGCCTTAATGTGTGATGGGGATCCTTCAGGAGAAGATGCTTTCCCAAATAACTCAGATATGAAAGCAGAGCAAGGAACTTGCCATTCACGTGAGTTTGAGTTCTCCAGGCCTTTTCCCTTGCAATTAAAATAAATTATTATTAATAAAATATTTATATTTGTTGAATATTTATACTCAACAAAACACGTTCTCAAAGCCATTTCCAAAGCGCCTTTGAAGGTGGTGGTGGTGAGTTCATCATCATCAATTTTTATTACAGCCATTGGCCAGCAGAAATAGAAATAGCAAACATATCCAATACAACAATACTAAAACACAATAAAACAAAATAAAGAAATTCATTAAAAAAAATCAGGCGCCGAATTCTTTAAATGATCTGATTTGAGAATAATCTGATTTTGTGGCGTAAAGCAGTCAGACGCCACATGTTAAGATGCAGGAAGGTGATCTCTACCAGTTACCAGTTTCAGCCATATACTGGATTTATGCAGAGACGTAAGTTTTGGGCGGTATAAAAATATGTCAAAATAAAATAAAATAAAATAAATAATATTATTATTTGTTTGTTTGTTTATTTACACAGTCAGACAGGTGTTATTGACTGGTTTGTTTATCCAGACATCAGGTCCTTGGGAAGGACTTGATGTCTGGATAAACAAACCAGTCGATAACACCTGTCTGACTGTGTAAATAAATAAATAAATAAATAATAATAATAATAATAATAATAATAATAATATGACATAACTAATGGCTCTCGTAACTCCTGAAAGGCATTACACCCCCAAAAGTCCATCAGATTGGACATCTTGGAATTATATCCACTCTTCCCAAGCAGATACTTTCATCCATGTGTTTTATGATAGAATTACTGCCCCCAAGAAGGGCTTGGGGGTGGTGGTGGCTGCCACCCCCTAAATACCCCTGGGATACAGTCAAGAAAAGAAAAGTAGGAAAGCTGGACAACTTCCTATTCCCAGGGAAGAGGAAATTCCCAAACAGAATCTCATCCTTGCATTGGGAGAGGTGCAGAACGAGTTGGAGCATCTTTGGGGAGAGGCAAGGGGGAGGCATTGGGGTCCCCATCCTCTTTTGCTGCTCTGTAGATATGGAAAGAACAGGGCAGGAACTAGTAGCCTGAAGTCTGGAGAGGTGCAGAAGATTGGAAGCTAAACCTCAGTGGTGCTGTACTGTATGAGTGGGAGGTAACGGAGAGCCAGTGAGTGTGGTGTAGTGGTTAGAGCAGGGGGTTCTCGTGGTTCCCCCGATTTTATCCAAATGTCCCCTATTTACTGGTTTGCCAGCAGATATGTGAAGCTGATTGACTGACTGATTGAGGAGGGAACGATTTTAATCAAGGAAGAAAGACCCATGTACAAGAAGCACACCCAATAGCTTTGGATAGCTTTGCTTATTTTACCGCAGCAGATTAACCTGCAGACAAGGCAAGCCACTTTCCCATTTCAAACCAGCTTGCCTCTTCTGCTGATTGACTGAATCATCAGTAAAGATTCTGGCTGCTCATCCACTCTCCGGCGGCCCCAGATCCATGCCTATCGATGCCCGGGATTGCTGCCTAAAGCATTGGCTGACCAGTCTACCAATTTAAAGCAATTAGAGCTTGCAACCTGAAAAATCTTAAAAATCTAGAGCACGCCAGCAGCGCCCACTCGGCATGCCGCCTCCTTTCAACACAGCCTACGCGGTTCCATCGCCGAGGAGTTCTAAGTACTGTTATTATGTGGTATCTCTCCTATCTCAGGCTTCGCCTCCTAATGGGAAAATAACAGTTAAGATTTTAGCAAGAGCTACTTGCGAGGTGGGGTGAGGGGATGTTTATTTCCCTGCAGAAGGCTCTGGATGCTCTTTGATGATATTTTTCTATTTACCTTTAAAAAGAAAATGACATTGTACGACAAAGTGGAGTGAGAACAACACAGCGAGGGAAAGAGGACAATTTTGCTTCAAGAAAACACACTCACAATGGATGCACACTCACTCACAAACACACACCCATTAAGCCTTTGGGTTAACCCCTTAGTGCTTACTTGCTACCGAAAGGAAGCTACACACACACACACACACACACACACACACACACACACACACACAGAGCTTCTGTTGTCTTCATCACTCTCTGAATTGAGATGGGAAGCACCTTGGGGCAGAGAGCTAAGAATCTAAATGTATCTTCTTCTTCTTCTTCTAACTGATAGGAATTGCTATCCCATTTCTCTCCACAAACAGCCTCAAAGTGACTTGAAGCAATCTATGACATGCAAAATGCCCCCAAAGCAATATAGGACTGGGAAAGACCTCTACCTGAAACCTTGGAGAGATGCTGCCAGTCAGTGTAGATAATACTGAGCTCCACTGGGCAGCCTGTGTTTGCTGCACATGGTCACCCAATGGTAAATCCCCTTTGATTCATGCAAGCATCATCTGGATGTCAACCAATCTTGGGAAAACTTATTATTATTTTTTTAGCTGTTTACTTCTGGATGTTGAAAGGTTTTAACAAACAAAATATATACAACAGGGTAGAAACCAAGACAAATAAAACATTAAGCTGAATGCTTGATCCTTGATCCTCCTCTCCAGAGAGGAGAGCTGGTCTTGTGGTAGCAAGCATGACTTGTCCCCATAGCTAATGCATTCAAACCATGCATTCAAATGGGGGTGGGGGGAAGCATGAAAATAAAAATGATCCCGACACACACACACACACACACACACACACACACACACACACACACAGAGTTACTCACAACATGAGACAGCTGTTTGCAGTGGTTTTAGCCCCGGCATCTCCCGAGAGCACTGAATTCCTGAGTTAGTCTTCGCAGGGGCGTAGCAAGTTTGGAGTGGGCCCAGAGACAAGATTTTAAAGTCCCTTCCCCCCCACTGAAGCTCAGCATGTGGCACAATAGAACATCATCCTAAATTATTTTTTTAAAGGTTTTGTAAATTGTGGACGATGCAAGTCATTTAATGGTCCTAGAGAAAGACATGCTGTTCTGGTCGCTCCAGGTCTTAACACCCACATCAATTTGGGAGGATGAATACAATGGAAGGAAGCCTGGGCGGGTGCGCGGCTGGGGGAGTCAGTCATGTGACTTGCCTCGGGGGGGCAAGGCAGTGGGCCCCCAGACAACTGTCTCCCCTGGCCCTATGATAGTTACGCCCCTGAGTCTTCGTCAGCAAGCTGCCTTCTCTCCGCCTCCCCGCCTCCCCTCGACAATCATTCCAGGCTACCTTCCAGGTAGAAATCACAATAAGAATGTTAAACAAAGATGGTGTGAGATCTGGAGCAAAGTCCTATGCTTGGCCCAAAGAAGAAAAGACTCTGGGGGAAGAAGAGAGCCGTCCAGGAATAACTGCAGGGCTGTCACAGAAGAGGGGAGCAGATTTAGGCTGGACATCCGGGCGAAGCGTGTCTTGACTGTAAGACCTGTTGCACGGTGGAACAGCTGGCCTCACTCAGGGGTGGACTCTCCTTCCCTGGAGGCTGGGCAGCTCTCAGTCAAGGATGCTATAGCCCAGGGATTCTCAACGTGTGGGTCCCCAGATGTAATGGACTTCAACTCCCATAATTCCCAACCAAAGGCCACTGGGGGTAGGGATTATGGGAGTTGAAGTCCAAGAACATCTGGGGACCCACATCGTTGAGAATCCCTGCTATAGCCATTGCCTGCACTGGGTAGGAGGCTGGAGTAGAAGACCTTCAAGAACCCTTCCAACTCTAAAATCCCATTCTATTATTCCAGTGCATCGGAAGCTCTCAGAGGGGCCACCTTGCTGGTTTCAGCACATGGCAACATTTCTGTCCAATTTCCTCCCCCACTTGCATCGAGCACTCAGTGTCAAGAGTGGTGTAGTGGTTAGAGGGCTGGACTAGGACCGGGGAGACCCCATTTCAAATCCCCATTCAGCCATGAAACTAGCTGGGTGACTCTGGGCCAGTCACTTCTCTCCCAGCCTAGCCTACTTCACAGGGTTGTTGTGAGGAGGAACTCAAGTCTGTAGGACACCGCTCTGGGCTCCTTGGAGGAAGCGCGGGATATTAAAAATGTGTGTGGTTTTTTTAAGGTGGGTTAAAGGAGAGTTCTGCTGACTGGGAGGAAAAGGGCAATTAACCCCCCAAACTCTGCCCCTCTTCTCTCTCTGCAGATGATCCCTCCAGACCAAGAGCTGTTAGTCTGGTATGGAAATTCCCACAACACTTTCCTGGGGATTCCTGGCGTGGTGGGCCTCGAAGAGGAGCAGAAGAAGAACAAGCATGGTGAGCGAAGCAAAAGCAGCAAATGGGTCTGCCGAGAAAGCAACACCCACGGGGGCAATAAAGTCATGCTTTGGCGAAGGCCCGTCTGTCTCCACAGGGCAGTAGGCCAGCTTTCGAGGGGCACAGAGTTGAGTGTGTTCATTTCTCTGTGGCATGAACATCCCACCTTCCTTTAGTGGTGGAACTCAAGGCACTGGGGCCTCTTGGTTCTCGCCAGCTCTGTCTAAACCCAGACCCAGCCGCAGCAACCACCCCAAAGGGTAGGGCTGTGCATGACACCCCCAAATGGTAATTATTTGCAATGTGTCTCCGTGCAGGGGGTAGGATGCATCGAATCGCGCCAACGTGTTGGATCGGTTCGATGCATCAGGGCGGGGGTGGGTGGGGTTACCTGTAATGTAGAACCAGCTTCTTTCCCCCTCCCAGAGTTAAACCGGGAGTCCAGGCAGGGAGGGAAGCACTTGGAAATGCCACCTTTTTGCACTGGGTACCACCTCGCAATGCTCCAGGGAAGGAAGCAATATCGTGACATTACTGGGAGATAAATTTATTTCACTTATTTATTTATTTAAGAGAGCCAGCGTGGTGTAGTGGCTAGAGTGCTGGACTAGGATCAGGGAGGCCCGGGTTCCAATCCCGCTTCAGCTATGAAACTCGCTGGGTGACTCTGGGCCAGTCACTTCTCTCTCAACCTAGCCTACTTCACAGGGTTGTCGTGAGGAGAGACTTAAGTCTGCAGGACATCGCTCTGGGCTCCTTGGAGGAAGAGCGGGATAGAAAATGTAAAAATAAAATAAAATAAAATAAAATAAAATAAATAAATAAATAAATAAATAAATAAATCATGTATGTCTATACCGCCCAAAACTTGCGTCTCTGGGCGGTTTACCACCAGATAAAAACAAAAGTAAGACATTAGTTAAAGATAGAAACAAGAAATTTAAAAACACGACACTGAATATTTATTTATTTACTTACTTACTTATTTAAACGCATTTGGTTGTTATTTACGTGGTTACTTAACGTAAATGGTTGCTCCCTATAATTACGGGGAGTGACCCTTTCCCCCCACCCCCACCTCAGTCATGCCCCAGGAAAGGATGCAATGTCACGACTCTGCTTCCTTTCCCGCAGAAACGTAGCGACATGAGGGGCAGCCCGTGGACTATCATCTTTTGGTGGTTCCTGCTGCCACTCCTGCTGCCACTCTCCACTCCTGCCACTGCCTCTCCACTCCTGCCACTGCCACTCCTGCTGCCACTCTCCACTCCTGCCACTGCCACTGCCACCACTGCTGTCTTCTGTCCTCCAGCCCCTGCCCACCACCCTTTACAGCCCCCACCAGCCTGCCTCCCTCCCCACCCCTGCCTCGGCACCACCTCGGCTCTTTGCCAGCACCAACAAGGATGGAGGGAGAGAGGTGGGCGGGCGGGCAGCTACAGGGGCAGGCAACGCCAGCACCCCCAAGACTCGCCCCATTGCACGGCCCATGTTCACAGCATACAGTTGCTCCACTGTAGATCCGCTTCTGCTTCCCTGGGGCATTGTGGAGTGAGACCCAGTCCAAAAAGGTGGCATTGGAAAGTGCCCAGAAGGTAGCCCATCTGCCATGGTCAGAGGGAAAGGAGCCGGTTCTCCGATACGGGTCGCCCACCCCGATGCAGCTTGATTCAATGCAATACGATACTGTGTTGTCTCTGATGAAACCTTTTTTATCAGATAAATTCTTCATTGGTATTGGATCCGGTGGGGAAAAAAATCTCTGATCAGGCTTGCATCCTATCGCATCCCAATATCAGCCTGATGCATCGGGCCAAGGAGGCTCTCCAGGCATCATCCGGGCAAACACCTTTTTTTGAAAATTTTCAGTGGTTTTAAATGTTTAAATCTCATTGTTCTGTGAACAAAATAACAACAACTACTGCACAACGGTGTGCCTATGTTTTTGCTGTGCTTCCAGGTGCAGTTAGTAAACAGCTATAAATGCGATGCCATTAACAAATAAAGAGCATCCTCACACCCAAAGTCAATTATTCAAAAGTTAAACTGAGAGAAGTACAATTGGCAACCACCCCCACTTTCCGTTTTTGGAATGGGGTCATGCAAGGAGTTTTAAATACAGAATTATTTCATCTCCTGTTGCTTTATTTTGTTAATGTGTAATAAAAGAAACCTGGTGCTGTTATACGATCCAAACTAATAAATATGAATAACATTGTGTATTTCATGAACAACATACCTATAGAATTTGGGCATGATCCGTCCCCCCCTGTAGGCGCATCTGCTCCGGGCGCAAGGAGCTTGCAAGGTAGGGCTCTGGGGAGGGGAGGATTGGCTTGATGGGTGTTCATGAGGTGGACATTGGCCTCCTGTTGCAAATAGTGGGCCCATGTAGTGCGCATGCGCTGTGAGAAACAGTGTGGTGTAGTGGCTGGAGTGTCAGACCAGGCATGGGGAGAACCAGTCCAAATTTCCACTTAGCTGAAAAGTTTATTATTAATTATTACTATTATTATTATTTACAATTTTTATCCCACTCTTCCTCCAAGGAGCTCAGAGCGGTGTACTACATACTTAAGTTTCTCCTCACAACAACCCTGTGAAGTAGGTTAGGCTGAGAGCAAAGTGACTGGCCCTGAGTCACTCAGCGAGTTTCATGGCTGAACGGGGATTTGAACTCAGGTCTTCCGGGTCCTAGTCCAGCACTCTACAACTGGGGAGTTCCGAGTTCAAATCCCCATTTAACCATGACATTCACTGGGTGACTGTGGGCCAGTCACTTCTCTTTCAGCCTAACCTGCCTCACAAGGTTATGTTTTGTTTTGTTTTTAAATATTTATTGTCACTTTCTGATACAAAGAAAATTGTGGAAGCTATAATCTTCAATTATAGCTCAATTACATAAACCAATAAAATGACAAAAGAAACCTCAAACCCACCCACCTACCCCACAAGACATGAAGTACTATATATTGTAATAATGAGAAGGAAAAGTTCAGTCACCGTGGCAATAATACTGAGTTCAGCAGCAGTATGAAGCAAGTCCACGTCATGAGAGACATATAGCCAAAAAGGCTGCCATCTAGAATAAAAATGTGTGCCAACCTGGTAAGGTTTATGTTTTAAATCTGAGGATATTTTATTTTGTCTCATTAAGTCCCAGATTTTGGGAAACCATGAACAGATTGGAATATGACCTTTCTTTCCCCAGTACTTACAGATGACAATTTTTGCAGATATAGTGAGCAAAGGAAACAGCCTCTCTGTCCTCCTGTAGACAACATAATTGGAAGCGAGTCAAGGAAGACGTTGGCTGTGGCCAAGGGGGTCTGAAAAGAGAAGAAAGTGTTATTATGGGGTTATTCCTTTTCTCAACCCGAAAAGGAAAGGCTGTGCCATCGAGTCAGTGTCAACTGCAGGCAACCACAGAGCCCTGAGGTTGTCTTTGGTAGAATACAGGAGGGATTGACCATTGCCTCCTCCCGCGCAGTATGAGAGGATGCCTTTCAGCATCTTCCTGTATCGCTGCTGCCCGAATTTTTGTTTAAAAAAGACAAGACGACCAGGGGTGGAAGAAAGGGCCATTCCAGAAGATTGGAGACAGCTTGGGGGGAAATTGCTGATAGTTGGGCTGGGAGGGATATGCCATCTGGTCATTATCTTAAAGACATGTGTTTTTTTTTAATGTTCAAAAAGAAGAGGAAGTAAGGGAGTATGAGGGCCAGATGTTCTTCCACGCATCTTCAGAAACAGGAGCACCAAAGTCACCTCACAAGATTGTTGTGAGGAAAAACAATCACGTCCACCAGTCTGGGCTCCTTGGAGGAAGGACCAGGATATACATGTAAATAAATAAAATAAAAATAGAAGAAGAAGAAGATAAGAAGAGCCCAGATGGATCGGGCCCAAGGAGGCCCATCTAGTCCAGCTTCCTGTTTCCCACAGTGACCCACCAGATGCCTCTGGGAAGCCGCACAACCAGGAGATTTAGGCATGCCCTCTCTCCTGCTGTTGTTGCTCCCTGCAACTGGGACTGAGAGGCCTCTTGCCTCAGAGGCTGGAGGTGGCCCACAGCCACCAAACTAGTAGCCATTGATAGAGGTGCACCTAGGTAATTTTGGAGCCTGGACGTAAAGGCTTGTAAACCACCCAGAGAACTTGCGTTTGGGGTGGTATTAAAATGTGCTAAACAAACAAAATAAAAGGCCTTTGGAGCTCCCCCCTCCTGCTAGCTGCCCCCACTGTAAATTAAGCACTTCCCTACACACACACACACACAGTATTTTTAACATGTGGGTTCTTGAGGGCACAAACAGCAGCTGAACCTACAAGAATGTAAGAATAGAAATTTTTATGCAAATATGCATTCGCAGAAACCTTTCGACATGCCACTTAACCTTTTCCCATCATGCACATTTTCTTTCCCCACTCCTTCTTCCGTCTCTAAAGCTGGCACGGGTCCCAATCCCACTCAGCTGCCTGGCGCAGTGCAGGCCGGCAGCGTGGCAGGGCGGCCACACCACCCAGGACAGACTCAAGACCAGGATTTGGGGGGCCCCAGGGGGTCTGGAGGCCCTGGACTTGGACCCCGGGAGTCCAGGGGTAAGAACGCCCCCTCTGGCCATTGATAGACCTGTCCTTTGAGGGAGGGCAGGATAGAAATGTTAACATCATGATGCACACAAGGAACGGAGGGAAGAGGCTCTCTTGCAGGGATGGATCATGCCCAACATAATTTTATGTCTCACTAGCCAAAGGCCCAATGATGGGGAGTGTTTTTTAGTTTTATGTGTCACCTTTCCCGCCCTCTGTGCTTAGGTTAGCATCCCTCCTATCTCTTTCTTTCTCTGTGCCAGGAGAAGTTCTCTTCTCCACCACCACCACCACCTCCTCCTCCTCTTCCATCCCTCCTTTTCCTTCTACAGGCTGCCTCCCTGCTTCTCCTCTTCCTTCTCTCCAGGCCTCTGTATCTTCCAGAGGTTCCTCACCATTCCTTCTTCCATTCTTCTTGCTTTCCTTCCACTCCCTCTTTCCCCCCAGTCCTTCCCGTACCTCCTTTGCCCACCCACCCCTCTCCCTCTCCCCTCCTCCTCTCTTTCCCCACATTTCTGTTTCGCCTTCATCCACCCCCCACTTTCTCTTCCTCCAGCTGTTTCCCCTGCTGCTTAAACACAGGACATTCACCATTCAAACCTCCCCAGAGCTCTTGCTCTATCAAAAACTAGAGGGCAATTCACACAGTGGACATTAGGGGGGGCGCCTCCTACCTCGATTCGGGAGCATTCGGATCGGGCACACTCTGATTTTCGATCGTGTGAGAGTTCAGGGCAAAATTGGAGCCGGGAGATTGATCATGAGATTGACCAAGATTGATCATGAGATTGACCAAGATTGATCATGAGATTGATCAAGATTGATCATGAGACTGACCAAGATTGATCATGAGATTGACCAAGATTGATCATGAGCTAAGCCCCAGCTGGGAAGGAGGATGGGCATGCCCCACCCAGGGTCCCTCCCCAGCTTCGGAACAAGGTAGGCAGGGAACCCTCCCCAGCTGGGGCTTGACTGATGATCAGCTTCCACACCTCTGAGCTTGTTTTCCTCTAACACATGATCAAAACACCAGGAATCCCTTGGCTCCCGGATTAGGGTAGAAGGCTTCTCCTACCCAAACGTTGATCGTGTGGACTGACCACTGGCACTTCATACAAGGGTGATTAAAAGGAATTCAAATTCCGAGGTGCTGATTTTTGGTTGTGGGGTGAAGTATATGTCAGGTCCGAGCTATCTAAGCCCCTAAATGGCCTGGAAAGTGAGGGTGAGCCTGGGTTTGGAGTATGAACCGCCAACCCATGGCATGCACAACTGGAAATTATATACTGTCTTTACCTGAACCCATGACGAGGTTTCTTCCCAGTTTTTTTGGTATTAGAACCAATATCAAACCCAGAGCCCCGTTCCTTTTGAGCGAATGCAGGCATCACTTGTATTTAACCTCTGCATTTTAAGGGGGTCACCTGAAGGTCAGATTCAGGTAAATACGGTATGTTAAGGCGATTGCGACAACTGCAATCGCGGAGGGTGAAACCAGAGGTGGTGGCGATCCGTGGAAGTGACGCTCCCCTTTTTCCTCCTTCTGTGCCCCCCAGAGGACTTCCACGTGGCCGAAGCCGGCGCCAGCACCACCGGGCGCATGCGCTGCGTCATCTGCCACCGCGGCTTCAACTCCCGCAGCAACCTCCGCTCCCACATGCGCATCCACACCCTGGACAAGCCGTTCGTCTGCCGCTTCTGCAACCGCCGCTTCAGCCAGTCCTCCACGCTGCGCAACCATGTGCGCCTGCACACCGGCGAGCGCCCCTACAAGTGCCAGGTCTGCCAAAGTGCCTACTCCCAGCTGGCCGGCCTGCGGGCCCATCAGAAGAGCGCCCGGCACCGGCCCCCCAACGGCGCCCTGCAGTCCCACTCGCCCGCCTTGCCGGTGCCGCACCCCACGTCTCTGGCCCACCACATCCCCACCATGGTGCTGTGAGGACGGCGGGCTGGCGATGAGACTGCAGACTGGGTGGCCACCAGCCCACGGGTGTCCGGGGACAGGGAACGGGGACGCAGGCGACCGCTCTTTGCGATGGGAGCAAAAATGGCACCTCTGGGTAAGGCCAGGCCGGCCGACACCTCCACACCCTGCTCGTGAGGTTCCCAGGGGGTCTCTAGCCAGAAATAGGGTGCTGAGTTAGACGAACCTCGGGCCCGATCCAGCAGGGCGGTTCTTGTGGACAGCAAAGGGGAGTCGAGGAGCAGGCCGGGCTGGGGAGGGGGGAGACATCTCCACCATGCTCCTCGGAGGTCTCCACAGATTGGCCCGACTGCGTGGTTGGGTGGCAAGGGGGGAGTCTTTCCCAGGTTCTGACCAGGGTCCTTCCCATGCAGCCTAGGGGCGCCCCCATCCCTCTTTGGAGTGTCTTATGGCAGGGAGCCTTTAGGGCTGAAGAGTCCTAGGGAAAGAGCTCAAAGGATGAGCGCAAAGAAGCCAGCCCAAAGGAAGGAGAGGAGTGCTGGTCTGGGGGTAGCAAGCGTGACTTGCCCCTTTCGCTAAGCAGGGTCTGCCCTGGTTGCATATGGAAGGGAGACTAGAAGTGTGAGCACTGGAAGAGATTCCCCTCCAGGGGAGGGAGCCGCTCTGGGAAGAGCAGAAGGTGCCAAGGTCCCTCCCTGGCATCTTCACGATAGGGCCGAGAGAGACTCCTGCCTGCAACCTTGGAGAAGCCGCTGCCAGCCTGTGAAGACAATACTGAGCTAGATAGACCGACTCCGTATATGGCAGCTCCCTATGTTTCTAAAACACACCCCTTTGGGCCTGTATAATGAGCGAGCAGAGCAGTGGGGCGAGCGAGGGCAGACCCCGACTCTGCAGTGCCGCCTTTCTGTATCTTCCTCGCCTCTTCCTGGTCGCCTCTCGTATCGTGGGATGTGATGTCACTGCCTGGGGTGAGTGCCGCTTCGCCCTCCCCTCCCCTCACTGGCTGCTGGCATTGCATTATGATGCATTGTGTTGGGAGTAGAGCGGCCACCACTCAGTGGGAGGGCACACGACTGGCATGTTGAAGGCCCCAGGTTCAACCCCTGAGATCTCCAGTGAGGTATTCTGTTACGAGAAGTCAAGGACATGCAAACCTATACCCACTTTACCTGAGAGCAAGCCCCTGAGAATTCAATGGGACTTCCTTCTGAGTAGGTCTGCTCCAAACATCCAGATGGGTGAATGGAACCCATTAAGTGGCTGCCCTTTTATACTAACTGGAAATAGGTTCAGGGGCTGCAACCCTGCCCGTCCCAGCAGCACTGCACCACGATTCCTAAGCTCCTGAGCCTCTGCCAGTCAGAGCAGATGGGCCAATCGGCTGACTCGTGCCAAGGCAGTATGCACCTAGGTTATCGGGCTGGCCCATAGCTCAGGGGTCGTGCACACCTGGTTTGCCCGCAGAAGGTCCTAGGCGCAACCCCCAGCATCTCCAGCTAAAGAATCCAGGGGAGGTGATGAGGAAATCTCCTTCCCAAAACGATGGTGAGTCACTGGCAGCGTTGAGCTAGAGATGAACCAATGGCCTGATTCAGGATGAGGCAGCTTTGGCTGTGTTCGTCCAGACGTTAGTGACTGGGGAGAGGAGAGAAAAGGGTGTCGGCCGGCAGCAGTTTTTGTGTCTCTTAGAGCATCTCGTTCCGGGGTTCGGAAACTGGGGTCCAGGTGGGCTTGTGGTCGAGAGCATGAATTGTCCTCTTTGCTAAGCAGGATTCACCTTGGTTTACATCTCGATTGGTTTATTATTACTATTACTTCAATTTCTATACCGCCCTTCCAAAAATAGCTCAGGGCAGTTTACACAGAGAAAAAATAAATAAATAAATAAATAAATAAATAAATAAATAAATAAATAAGATGGCTCCCTGTCCTCAAAGGGCTCACAATCTAAAAAGAAACACAGGATAGACACCAGCAACCGTCACTGGAGGGATGCTGTGCTGGGGGCGGAGAGGGCCAGTTACTCTCCCCCTGCTAAAGAAAGAGAATCACCACAGTCAAAGGTGCCGCTTTGCCCAGTTAGCAGGGGTTTGCATCTACATGTGCTGCTGTAAGATATTCCCCAGGCAGGGTGGGGCCATAGCTCGTTACAGAACATGTTTGCATCCAGAAGGTCCCAGGTTCGATCCCTGGCAGCATCTCCCGGTAGGGCTGGGAAAGACTCCTGCCTGAAACCTTGGAGCGCCGCTGCCAGCCAGTGTTGACGATACTGAGGTTTGCTGACCCAAAAACGGAGGCTCTGCTTGTGTGCTGCTAAAGGGGTCGGTTCTCTCCAGCCCACCCCACAACGATCATGCCAACAAGCCTTCTGTGTTGTACAAATGTATTCCACGGAGGTATGAAGCTTATCTTCCAAAAGACAATTCACCACCTGCAACGGTCCCCGATAAGACTTTATTAAAGTGTTACCTCCATACAGTTGTGATTACCAGGGACAAAGAAACGTGACTGTCCTCATCCCCCAAATGCAGGCCACGTTGCTCCTGAGAGGCCCACCCCGAAGGAAAAGGTTCTTTTGTAAAATACAATTTTTTAAAAAATGCCTATGATGATGATGCTAATAATATCTGTTCCTATTGTAAGGATAAGATGAATAGAGTTGTCACAAACGGTGTCTTCTTTCCAGGAAATGATTGTCACTTTAACCCTGTACATAAATCATGTAAAACGCTATTTACAAAACTTTGATATTATATACTATTTGACTGCATTATGTACACAGCTGTATATATCTTTGTACCTCTCTTTCGCTCTTGTATTCTAAATTTAAAAAACAAAAAATCCAGGCAAAAATATGAAAACACTTTAAAGCTGCCTGAAGATACAATAAAAGAATTCCTATTCCCCAGGGAAGCTGAAAGACACTGTATCAAAAATATGAATTCATGCCTTTCCATCTACGTGTACAACAACACTTTTCTAAACACTGTGTTCAATGGGACTTGCTTTCAAACTTGTCTTATTTACTACGTGTTGGGACACTGCTAGGTACTTAAAAAGATCTGGGCCCAGAACCCCCCCAGCTTTGATAATTAAATTCAATCTTACCTGGCCCCAGGAATAAGTCTGTAGGGGAACCCTGAAGTGGAACCAATCGCTGGGGGTCAACACGGTGAGCTCCATGTTGGGGCATCCCCGGGTCTGGCATGGAGGACCCCATTGGCCGGGGAAAGACTTAGACAGCAAAATGTTCACCTGGAAGGTCATGGGGAGAAGTTGTCTCCCTATCAACAGATGGAGATGGATCGGGAGTTGGATCGGGATGGCATTGGATCGAAGGATTGGGAGTGGCTCTTGTGAGATCTCAAGGCAAAATAAGAACAGGAGAACAGCCCTGCTGGATCAGGCCCAAGGAAGCCCATCTAGTCCAGCATCCTGTTTCACACAGTGGCCCACCAGATGCTGCTGGAAGCCCACAGGCAAGAGGTGAGGGCATGCCCTCTCTCCTGCTGTTACTCCTCTCCAACTGGTATTCAGAGGCGTCCTGCCTCCGAGGCTAGAGGTGGCCTATAGCCCTCCGACTAGTAGCCACCGATAGACCTCTCCTCCATGAAGTTATCCAAACCCCTCTTAATGCCATCCAGGTGGTCGGCTGTCACCACATCTTGTGGCAGAGAATTCCACAAGTTGATTATCCATTTGTCGGTCCTAGATTTCCTGGCAATCCATTCCATGGGATGACCCCTGGTTCTAGTGTGATGTGAGAGGGAGAAGAATCTCTCTCTCTCCAATTTCTCCACACCATGCATGATTCTTTAGACCTCTAGCACGTCTCTCTGCATTTGTCTTTTTTTTTTTAAACTAAAAAGCTCCAGATCTCAAGAGACTTGTCCCAGTTATCAGGAGCTATAGAAGGGAGGACTGGCAAAGGGCCAGTCCAGGAGAAGCACATTATGCCTGGAAGGATCCCTAGGACTCTGACTGAGCCTTGGGGGTAGCATCACTAGGGTGAGGCTGGTGAAAGGAACAAGCCCTCCCTGTAAGCCTTAAAGCTCCCTTGGCTGGGAACTCTGAGGCCATCTCAACCTCCTTTGGCACCAGAAGGCGGATGGCTGGACCCAAAGCCTGACAAAGTCTCGAATATTATAACCTTGGAGAAGCCGCTGCCAGTCTGAGTAGACAATGCTGAGCTAGATGGACCAAGGGCCAGACTCAGTATATGGCAGCTCCCGATGTTCCTATCAGGGCCTGTGCCCCATGGGTCACCCCCTAATGATATCCCTGCCATGTGTGTATCCCATCTCTCTGGCACTACAGCCAAGGCAGCCCCTCAATAAGGCAGGACGAAGCAGTCACCACCAGTGTGATGAGGGGTGCCGAAGGCAGCAAGGCCTGGGCCCTGGCCATCATGACTGCTGTGGCCAGCCTGCCTTACTCTGTTGGGCCACACTATTCATCATTGGGGGGGTGTCAGATTGTCCTTCATCTCAGGCAGCTAAATGTCTTGGCCACCCCTGGACAGTGCTTAGGGCCACAGCCTTGGATTTACGTAAATCATCATTGCACAGGGGTCTTAAATCTGACTTTCCCACATGCAACCCTAATTATTGTACCACACCAGTTTGAAGAATATTATTATTAATATTTTTATTTATTTATTTAATCAGATTTATACCCTGCCCAAACGTACATCTCTGGGCGTCCATGATTAATTATTATTAAATATTATATTAATAATTGATAATAAAATAATAATAATAATAAATATTATATCATCATCATCATCCCCCAGTGAGGCACTACCTTGGCGTGGTTGTGGGGCTTGCTTGCTCGGAGGAAGGTGAGAGCTATGCCAGAGGTCCAACCATACTGGACAGGTCTCACCAGAGGAGCCAGACAAAGAGTGCCTCTCCCATCAACAATATGGTGAGACGTAACTTTAAGAAATCTATACCAGATCGGTCGTCACCCGGGTCAACAAGGACCGTGCCGGGTGCTGGAGGCCCTGGACATCTGGTGGCAAGTGGGCAACAGGACTCAGGATCTTTAGTTGAGCAACCAGGGCTGGAGACTGCAAGGTTACTGGAAGAAACGTCGCTTAACTGGAAAAAAAAATACGATATAAAAATATTATGGGACTTCCAACTACAAACAGACAAACATCTGCCACACAATACACCAGATATAACTGTAGTCGAGAAGAAAGAAAAACAAGTGAAAATAATCACCATAGCAATACCAGGGGATAGCAGAATAGAAGAAAAAGAAATAGAAAAAATCACCAAATACAAAGATCGACAAATTGAAATGGAAAGGCTGTGGCAGAAAAAGACCAAAATCATCCCAGTGGTCATTGGCGCCCTGGGTGCAGTTCCAAAAGACCTTGAAGAGCACCTCAGCACCATCGGGGCCGCAGAAATCACCATCAGCCAATTACAAAAAGCAACTTGACTGGGAACAGCCTATATTTTGTGACGATAACTATAATAACCAACAGTATTGATGATAAAATTCAGCCTCTGCCCACCGGTCGGCCATTGCTGGCATTTTCTTCCCCCTCTCCTCCTCAGTCCTCACTTCGGAACTCTTGCAGCCGCCAAATCCTGGGCACGCTTGTCCCAAGATAATTAAATATATAGATTTGTTCAAGTTTCTTTGTCGCTGTTTGGTGGGTTTCCTCCCACTCCTATGGATGTTTATACACTGCTCTTCAACCAAAGTTCTCAAAAACTTAAGATAGACACCAGCAACAGCCATTGGAGGGATATTGTACTGGGGATGGATAGGGCCAGTTGCTCTCCCCTTGCTAAATATAAGAGAATCGTCACTTTAAGAGGTACGATACAAACTGAGTGTTTACAGCAGGAATATGATTGATTGATTGATTAAGTGCCATCAAGGCAGTGTCGACTCTTAGCAACCACAAAGATAGATTCTCTCCAGGATGATCGGTCTTCCACTTGGCCTTGAAGGTCTCTCAGTGGTACATTCATGGCTGTCGTCATTGAGTCCATCCACCTCGCTGCTGGTCGTCCTCTTCCCTTCCACTTTCCTTAGCATTACAGACTTCTCAAGGGAGCTGGGTCTTCGCAGAATGTGTCCAAAGTAGGATAGTTTGAGCCTGGTCATTTGTGCCTCAAGTGAAAATTCTGGATTGATTTGTTCTATGATCCATTGGTTTGTTTCCCTGGCTGTCCATGGTCTCCTCAGAAGTCTTCTCCAGCACCCAGGATCAAAAGCATCCATTCTTTTCCTATCTTGCTTCTTCAAAGTCCAGTTTTTGCATCCATAGAGTGTAATGGGAAAAACCACTGTCTGAAGGATTCTAATCTTTGTAGGTGTGGGCACATCCAAGGCCTCCATTGCAACCCTACCAAGTGCTAGTCTGCAGCGTATTTCTTGACTGCTGGATCCTTTCTTGCTGATGATCGATCCTAAAAGGCAGAAGCTTTTCTTCCTTACCAATTCTGAGGCTGGTTGCTGTACCTGTTCTCCTTAGTTTAGTCTTCTTTACATTTAGTCGTAGTCCCCTTATTTCACTGTGCTTCTTAACCTTCGTTATTAGAGCTTGCATATCATCCACATTCTCAGCTATCAGAGTGATCTATATGGAGAACTTTTGATGATGGTTTTTAAAAGTATTTCTCACGAAACCCTGCAAACTAGCACTGGAGGGCGCCAGAGTGCTGCTTTTAAAAAGTTGCCAGAAGTAAACATGGTCTTCAAAGGGTCTATCCCTTTGTACGCCTAAACTCTGACGGCACTTCCGCCAGTCTTCGCCCAACTCAATCATGGCGACTCAACACACTCCCTCCGAAACGGCTGCCGCCCCCTACCCCCATCGCCAAAGAGTTATTCGGTGTAAAGAAGAAAATACTTCCGGTTCCCAATTGCACGTGCAATGATTGTTGCGTTCCCCAGTGCGAAGAAATCCTAGAGACCCAGACAGAGAAACGGTTTTCCAAGTCACGAGACGAAAGAAATAGGATAGGGTACCGTAGAAATTTGGGGAGAGAGCATATATTTATATAAATTATCTTCACTCCGCCTTTCAGTACAAGCTTCCAAGGTGGTTAACCCCACAATCATCAGTTAAATATGCAAAAATGCGCAAAAACAAAACAAAACAAAACACCTCCACCAAAAAACCCAACAACACACAACAATCCAACAGTAAAAGCCATAATGAAGCAACAAGACATGCGCCCGCAGCGGTAAAACGAGAAAGACCCAAGATGTCCATCATTAAACCACAGGAACGTGTCTCTGAAGAACTCTCAAAGGAGAGCCTTCGAATGGGAACCAGACATGAATGTCACGCGCCGTTCTGCTCTCTTTCCTTCCTCTCTGGGCGGCGGCGCGCCCGGCGTTTCTCCGCTGCCAGGAGTTAATATGGCAAAACCAGAGGCAGCGTCTTGGGCGTAACGGAGTCGGAAGCAGGCGAGTTCCCGAAGTCAAGATGGCGGCCATGGAGGTCCGGCTGCCCGTGGCTCGCAAGCGGCTGGCGCAGAGCCTGTCCCGGGCGACGGGAGCGGGCGACAGGGACCTGGTGGCCCCAGGGGACACGATCACCACGGACCCCGGGTACATGAGGTGAGGAGGGGGCTGCTCACCACCACCCGCCCTCTTGGGGTACTAGGGATGGAGTCTGAGTCTTCCTGCAGCAGCACGTGGAATGTCGACGGTGCGCCCGAGCATGTGCAGAATGACACCCCTCCCCCCGAGAACAACCCCTGGTGGTGATAGAAGGAGAGCGGTTAGGCTGTTGTAAGGGTCACTCCTTGTGTGTGTGAAACCAAAAAAAAAAAACACCACGGGTGTCTCCGAGCATGAGCAGAATGAGGACCCTCCCTTTGCAAAAAGTACTTTTGAATGTTAGAATGGATATGCATTTGCCTGGAGGCACTCTGGGCTGCTTGTTTTGCACACCTTGTCTCAGGGATTCCTGTTTTTTGGTGGCTATAGGCCAGCTCCACCACTTAATGGTGCAGCGGGAACATAGGGAGCTGCCGTATACTGAGTCAGAACACTGGTCCATCTAGCTCAGTATTGGCTGCACAGGCTGGCAGCGGCTTCTCCAAGGTAGCAGGCAGGAGTCTCTTTCAGCCCTACCTTGGAGATGCTGCCAGGGAGAGAACTTGGAACCTCAGATGCTCTTCCAAGAGTGGCTCCATCCCCGGAGGGGAATCTCTTCCAGTGCTCACACATCAAGTCTCCCATTCATAGGCAACCAGGGTGGACCTTGCTTAGCTAAGGGGACAAGTCATGCTTGCTACCACAAGACCAGCAATCCTCTCCGAAGGTAAGCCAAATGTTAGGCTTTTAGTTGCATTTTTATTGACCAACTGCATTATGTTTACCATACGTTTTCATGTTTGTTTTTAAACGTTGGGTTTTCTTATTTGTTTGTGGACCACCCTGAGACTTATGTAACTGACAGTTTAGGAAGGCACATAAGAAAAATGAAAGCTTCCATATACTGAGTCAGACCATTGGTCCATCAAGCTCAGTATTATCTACACAGACTGGCAGCGCTTTCTCCAAGGTTGCAGGCAGGAATCTCTCTCAGCCCTATTTGGAAATGCTGCCAGGGAGGGAACTTGGAACCTCAGATGCTCTTCCCAGATGCTCAGAGAAGCATCTCAGAGGAATATTGATCTTAAAAAAAAAATTTAGAAGATATTCTGAACAACATACCTGCTGATACCAGATTTTGCATGCATAATTCTGCCACTCTCCCCTCTTCCTCTCTCCCTTACATTGGTGTTGCTAGGTACTTTGAACCTCAGATGCTCTTCCCCCATCCCCTAAGGGGAATATCTTACAGAGCTCAGGTGTGATCTCCCATTCAAATGCCAACAGGGTTGATGCCTCTTTTCCAAGGTAAAGAGCCCCAGATGCCTCATAAGGAAGGTGCTCCAGGCCCCTGATCATCTTGGTTGCCCTCTTCTGCACCTTTTCCAGTTCTACAACATCCTTCTTAAGATACAGTAACCAAAACTCTATGCAGTACTCCAGATGTGGCTGCACCATAGATTTGTATAAGGGCATTATAATATTAGCATTTTTATTTTCAGCCCCCTTCCTAATCATCCCTAGCATGGAACTGGCCTTTTTCACAGCTGCCGCACACTGAGACAACACTTTCAATGAGCTGTCCACCACAACCCCAAGATTTCTCTCCTGGTCAGTTACCGACAGCTCGATCCCATCAGCATATACTTGAAGTTGGGGGGTTTCGTTCCAATGTGCAGCACTTTACGCTTGCCAACACTGAACCGCATTTGCCATTTTGTTACACACTCACTCAGTTTGGAGAGATCCTTTTGGAGGTCCTTGCAATTTCTTTTGGATTTCGCTACCCTAAATAGTTTAGTGTCATCTGCAAATTTAGCCACTTTGCTGGTCACCCCAACTTCTAGATTGTTTATGAACAAGTTAAAGAGCACTGGTCCCAGTACCGATCGCTGGGGGACCTCACTTCCTACCTCCCTGCATTGTGAAATCTGTCCACATAATCTCATACTGCACGGGAGGAGGCAACCCCTCCTGTATTCTTTCAAAGACAACCACAATTTTAAGGATTATTCAGGTGACATATGTGAAGCCAAGTCATCAAGATTGCTTCTGAGCTTATGCAGAATGATAAAGCTCTCCTTTTATCAAGTGTGTATGGAGCTCATGTTATGCATGTGAAGTTGAATAGTTCATTTGCGGATTATGAGTTGCTGGCAGAAGATGGGCTCTTTTCAGGGTGAGGTCTTTTTTCTGGTAGGGGCCATGGTACGTACCTGGGAGATGAGAAGCTTGTCGCATCTGTGGCTGGCGTTGTGGACAGGGTGAACAAGCTGGTCTGTGTCAAAGCTTTGAAAACAAGGTGAGTGACTTGTAGCTTTTTTGTTATGTGTCACGGTGACCTCTGTTTCGATGTAGTAGTAGACTATTCTCCACTTGATAAAGACTAACACTGAAACAGAGGTCACCGTTGTGGATGTGTGGGCTTGTTTGTTATGGACTATATTATTCTCCACACAATGGACTTCACCAAAGGTTGCCATATTCTGGCTTTCCAAATCTGGGTGCCTAATTTTCATATTATGTAAATTGGCTTGAAAATAATTTTTGAGCAGAAGAGTGACTGCATGTTTTGCTCCATAACTCCATTTCTACAAGGACTAGAGCTTAGCTTTATTAAAAAAAAAAAAAAAAGGAATCTGAAATCTGGGTGGGCTAAGCAATCTGGGTGAGATGCTTAAAATCCGGGTGAAACCCGAAATTCCGGGGGCCATGGCAACTCTAACTTCACCATTCCTCCAGTGCAGCATATTTAATTTCATTCATGTGATTTCCAGTTGTTATGTTTTCTCTTATCGTAGACTGACAATATATAACACTATACTGAATCAAGTTGTTGCATACTCTTGCATGATTAGTGCAATGCATGGTTAGTGCATACTATGTATGGTGGAGATCTTATTGTTTCTTCTTTGTTCTGAGAGTTATCTTCATTTTGCTTTGCTTGCAGGTATAATGGCGAAGTTGGTGATATTGTGGTTGGTCGAATCACAGAGGTATGGAGTCTTTTAAAAATGAATGTCTTTAAGATACTTACCCTCCATTTGTTTCTGTTCAAAAATGTCCAGAATGGCTACAGAATTCCACATTTATTTCCATGAGTGCTGTTAAATTCCAAATTAGATTTTGTTTTTGTCTGTTTAAAAAAAAGTTTACAAATATCCTTGCATTTGAACCATTAATACACTGCCTCTCCATGGCTTTGCCACCTTGAGCAATTTGCTGGAAACGCGCTGTGTAGGTCAGTTTCTAAAATGGTGCTCTGACGCTTCATGCAGAGACTAAAAATACATGTAGCGTGAATCTAAAGAGTGAAGCTTTAAAACAGCAAAGAAAAGAAGAGAAAGAGAAGAGAGTTTAATCTTCATGAGCTTAATCTTCATGAGTTTTAAGTTAATAATGTTGGAGATGCAACTCCTGATGGTATTGACTCTTAACACCAGCAACCCTATTGCCCACTAAGGGCATTGGGGTAGAGATAGTGAGCAACGGCATTCTCCTTCTGACCATGCTTTTGCTACTCTGATCCCCCTTTGTAAGACTGATAGTCCTGGGTTTCATTCTCTCACCTGAGAGAGAAACTCCCGTCTTCTCCCTTCCGTTCTTCCTGTATGTAGCTAGCAACCAGGCATGTAGGCTTAATCGATCCCCCTCATGGATTTCCTAAATAAACTACATTAACTCCATGTCGCCAGGCAGTATTGATTAGCAGTGCTCCCCTTACCTGTGCACTTTGGCTGTAGATGGGGTGGATAAAGAAATCTCCCCTCCAAACTTTATAGCTACTACTAAGGATTTTTGTGTTCCTTTGGAGAGTTCAAAGTACATAGCCTACACTAGGGATTCTCAAAGTGGGGTCTCCAGATGTTATTGGACTTCAGCTCCCATAATCCCCTGCTAACTAGGCAAAAAGACACCTTTTAACGCGGTGATTCTCTTTATTTAGCAGGGGGAGAGTACCTGGCCCTCTCCACCCCCAGCACAGGACCTCCAGTGACTGTTGCTGGTGCCTATCTCACATTTCTTTTTAGAATGTGAGCCCTTTGGGGACAGAGAGCCATCTTCTTTCTTTATTATTTCTCTGTGTAAACCGCCCTGAGCCATTTTTGGAAGGGCGGTATAGAAATCAAATTCATCATCATCATCATCCCCAACCAAAGGCCACTGGGGAGCTGAAGTCCAACAACTTTGAGAATCCCTGGCCTTCATTAATGTATAGTACAACAACCCTGCAAGGTAGATTAGCAGCCCCACATAGCAGATAGGGTAGCTGAGAGAGATTGTGGCGTACTACGGTCCTTGCGTGCTTGCCTGGGAATCAGCCCCACTGAACACAGTGGAGTGTACTTCTGAGCAGACATGCAGAGAGTTGCGCTGTTAGTTAATTCATGACGAAGATGAGGTTTGAACCTGGGGGCTTCCCAGTTCAAAGCTCAGCCACTACACCAGTGATAATGCATTCGATAATGCAGTCCGAGGTGGTGGTATAGGTCAAGGTGATTCAGCCCTCACTAAAGTCTCCCCTAAAGAGAACGGGTGGGGTGTGAACATTGAGAATTAATGTGAAAAATCCACTTGCTTCCTTTTTAGGTGCAGCAGAAACGGTGGAAAGTGGAGACCAATTCTAGGCTGGATTCCGTCTTGCTTCTTTCCTCAATGAATCTTCCAGGAGGGGAGCTGGTGAGTGGTTAGCAAAGCTGAAAAAGCAGCTGAAAAGCCCTGCGTGCTTCTAGACCAGGCCTGCTCAACTTAGGCCCCCCCCTCCAGCTATTTTTGAACTACAACTCCCATCATCCCCAGCCACAGTGGCCAATAGCCAGGGATTATGGGAACTGTAGGCCAGCATCTGCAGGAGGGCCAAAGTTGAGCAGCCTTGTTCTAAACTTGGGGCGAATATGCTCCAAAATATTCTATGCACATTCGGGGGGTGGGGGGAGACTATGAAGTGAGAAATTCTGAGCAATTCCTGCTGCACTCTAAAATATTTGGATAATATTTTAGTAGGCCCCATTTGTTTTACTTTGAACTACTTGCGATTGGTTGTTTTTTAGAGAGTGCATTTGCTTCTTTCCTTCATAACTATTGTTTTACTCCTCTGCAGATTTAATCCATTCCTACTCATTTGACTAATTGGCTAAGAGTTCTTTAATTGGGTGACAGCCCTATTGCTTCTTCTCGCTCTTGTGTTTTCCAGAGACGAAGATCAGCGGAAGATGAGCTAGCAATGAGGGACTACCTCCAAGAAGGGGACTTGATAAGCGTATCCGTGCGTTTAACTTGGGCAGAAGTAGGCAGATAAACAAAGAGATGCAAAAGGGGCGACCAGCCACCGCCAGAGGCTTGTTCTCCTCTTGCAACCTCTATCCTCTTGTCCGCCCTCCGGGTTCCTCCAGAGCAAGAAAATGGTCTGCCATGTAACAAATGAGCACCTTGACTCTTGAGGCTAGCCTTGAAAATCTGGGGTTTGTCTTGGAATATAGTAGGTAGGGCATACTAGAGAAATGCAGTATGTGCACACCCCACTTGTCTTGGGAGATGGACAGGATTCAAGTCTACAGGGTGATATGTATGGGCAGGACCAGGACCTTGGACCAGCATCCAGGGACCCTTCTTGTCCCTGGCGCTTGCTATCTTGGCATTCCTCTCTCAGCCCAACAAATCAGAATTCCTCCCCAGACCTTGAATTGCTGAGTGAGTTCTCTCTATCGCAGGCATCCTTGGTTCTCCAGTGGTTGCTGAGCTACAACTCCCATCACCCTCCGCTGCAGTTTGTTGTCACTTTTTATAATTTCCAGTTTTAATTGGAGCCCTAATGATTGTGGTTTTTAATCTGACAACTCTTGTTTAATTTGGTTACTTTATTTATTTTTTACTTTGATTGGATCTTGTGTCTGTCTTATTGTTGTGAGCTGCCCCAAGCAGGAGTGCACTGGAGGGGTGGGGTATAAATATTTTTAAAAAATAAATAAATAGTTCAGCAGTAACTGGTGCGCCAAGGTTGCCTAACCCTGTACTAGCAGCGCCTCAGTAATGCAGGCTGTTAAAGTAAGTGTGTGTGTGTGAGAGAGAGAGAGGAGAGAGAGTACAAAAAGATGATTGACAACAGAGATAATTAGAGGAAACCAAGTTTTAGCTGAAGGTTTCAGCTTCTGCCTTCATCAGCAATAGATGGTGATTTATTTATTTTTAAAGCAGTTATATGAGCACATACAGCTCACAAGGTGGCAGTTAAAAGTGCTGTGTGTGTTCACGGACATAAAGATGACTTGCCCGCAGAAATTTGTCTAGCCGTTTTGCCTACCCATAGTTGGTCTTTTGTCACGGCATGAGAAATGAAAAAGAACCGCTCTTAATTAGGCTTTCCGGCTTGGCCGCTTGGAGAGGATTGTGGCCTGCCCTAAGCAGCTGCACCCCTTAGCAGCTCGCTGGCTATAAAGCCCGTTTCGTCCCGCAACCCTCCGTGCCATTCTGCAAGGGCATATCAGCACCCATTTAGTCCTCTGTTCGTAGATGGCCAGCAAAGGGGGGATTCTGCACACGCTCTCTGTACGTGTCTCGTTTCCTTAAGGACTCCTGACAGGCAGAGGTCCAAGCCGTCTTCTCTGATGGGGCAGTGTCGCTGCACACCCGGAGTCTGAAATACGGAAAGGTGAGTCGGATTTAGTCGCTTGCTACCTTCAGCCGGTGGTGAGAAAGAGGGAGGACACGGGCAAAGTGCAGCTTTCGCCACCCATGCTTGACAGAAATTCTGCACCAGTCAAAATTCTCTCTTCCGCACAGCTCTCAAAAGATGCAGAAGCTCCCATCCTCCTTTGTTTCTGCTTACCCTACACACCACCGAGCTCCGGTTCAGAGAGTTGTGCAGAAGGCAGAATTTTTTAACTCCTTCCCTTCGAGGGCAGTTTGATTGATTGATTGATTGATTGTTAAATTTACATAAACCGCCTTTCATTAAAACAATCCCAAGGCGGTTCACACGAAAATTAGAACAAGACTATAAAAAATACACAATTAAAATATAAGCTAAAATAATAAAAACACAGATCTGACTAAAAAGATTTAAAATACAAGCATAAAATAGCCAAAGAAAACACAAAGAAGCAGCAGTAGAGACAGTCATTTAAAAGTCTGGGTAAAAAGGCAAGGTTTCAGACACTTTCTAAAAACTGTGATGGAGACCGAGGAGCAAATAGCCACCGGGAGAGCATTCCAGAGTCTGGGGGCAGCCACAGAGAAGGCCCTGTCCTGCGTGCACGATATCAGAGCCTCCCTCATTGTCGGCACCCAGAGCAGAGCCCCCTCGGATGACCTTGTCAAGCAGGCAGCAACCCTTGGGAGCAGGCGGACCCTCAGGTATCCCAGGCCCAAACCATGAAGGGCTTTAAAGGTCAAAACCAGCACCTTGAACTGGACCCGGAAACAAACGGGTAGCTAGTGCAGCTCTTTCAAAATGGGCATGCTGTGATCTCAGTGGGCAGCTCCAGATAAAATCCTAGCTACCGCATTTTGCACAAGCTGCAGTTTCCAAATATTCTTCAAGAGCAGCCCCACATAGAGCGCATTACAGTAATCCAGCTGTGGGTAACTGTGGCCAGATCTGCCTTCAGTTGAACAATACATTCCAGTTGAATTGCAAAATTTTGCTAGGGGTGGCTGGGATTGTTCAGGAATGGGATTGCTGGTGCCAAAAGCTGTACCCCTTGCTCAAATTCCCTTTTCTGCACAACTCATAAGGGTGGAGGCGCCCTTCTGTATCTATCCATCTTGCTTGGTCTGTAGCCCACAACATCATGTATTAAGAACAATTTCAAGAAAAACCAGGGAGATGGCTCTGGATAAAACAACAACAAATATTTATATATTTACATACCACTTTTCAACCAAAGTTTCCAAAGCAGTCTACAGAGAGAAATAAATAAATATAAAATGGCTCCCTGCCCCCAAAGGGCTCACAATCTAAAAAGAAACATAAGATAGACACCAGCAACAGTCACTGGAGGGACGCTGTGCTGGGGACGGATAGGGCCAGTTACTCTCCCCCTGCTCAATAAAGAGAATCGCCACATTAAAAAGGTGCCTCTTTGCCCAGTTAACATCAAAAGATACAGTATTTGAGATTGGGATGCTTTCCCTTGGATTTATGGTGTTGGCATCCCAGAACAGGGCCCACCCTTCAGCTCCAGAGGACAGGCCTATTTCATGTTCTTGCAAGATATTTACATTTTCAGCCTGATGTGACGGCTGGGGGTGTGATGAGCTCACAAGCCTCGAGAATGGTAGGAAACCTCAGTTTGGGCTTCTAGCTTTCACTTCCTGGCCTGCAGTCCAGAGACCCTCAGAGCCCAAGGTCTAGAGAGGAGAGCTGGTCTTGTGGCAGCAAGCATGACTTGCCCCCTTAGCTAAGCAGGGTCTGCCCTGGTTGCATAAGAATGGGAGACTAGAATTCTGAGCACTGGAAGATCTTCCCCTCAAGAGGATGGAGCCACTCTGGGAAGAGCATCAGAAGGTTCCAACTTCCCTCCCTGGCAGCATCTCCAAGGCTGAGAGAGACTCCTGCCTGCAACCTTGGAGAAGCCGCTGCCAGTCTGTGAAGACAATACTGAGCTAGAAAGACCAATGGTCTGACTCAGTTTATGGCAGCTTTCTATGTTCCTATGTTCTGGATTATCGGAGAACCACCCACACCTGCTTACAGTCAGCAATAATTATGTTTCCAGAAAACTTCCTCTGATCCCACTGTCACATCCCAGTCGCTGATTTCCCCACCACCACCACCTCCCTTTCCCCAGTACTCAAATTTGGGGCTTGCTGCAATTGGAGACTTCTATATATTTCAGTTCCCTGAGTCTGATAAAAGTGACTAAATCCCTACCAACACAGGCTGCAATTGGGGATTATTCTTCCCAGGGTATTAGCACTTTCAAGATGAAAGCCAAGTGTGATTATGGAATAAAGAGTGAAAGCGCAGCCATTGTATTGAAAGGGGGTGTCGTGGACCGCTCTGTTGAACTCTCCGCTGCTCAGTTTTGCCTCTGTGCTTCTCAGTAGGGAGGGCTGTTTGTGGAGGAGCCATCGAGACAGAATAGGCATTCCTGCTAAGCACCTTAGCACTCCACAGCTTCAGAGCACTTCACAGCTGTTGACCTGCGAGGCCTGTGTATTTTCTGCCTTTCCATGGAGGGCTTCCTGGCAGAATCTGCTCCCGCGCTGGTGCTTGATTTCGAGGCTTCCTAGGATTGGCGATGGGCGGAAAGGATAACACTTGTTGAACAAAGTGTTCGGAGTGTTTTGCTTGCGTCACCTTGCTGTAATTCTGGCTACTGCAACTTCCGCCCTCCACTGTTTGGGGACTACAACTCCCATCATCCCCAGCCTCGGTGGCCGACAGGGATGATGGGAGCTGTAGTTGTGCAGCCCTACTCCAGTCTATACAACAACGCCGGGAGGTGGGCCAGTATTTTTATCCCCACATGGCAGACTGGTGAGGGGCTGAGGATGGAGAGTGCACAGCTTGCCCAAGACAGCATTCTTCGCGGTAAAGCCTTGGAGCAAGGGGCAGTTCCCTTGTGAGAAGATGGTCTTATAGAAGAAGGAGATGTCCTCTTACCAGTGGGTATAAATAATATCAAACTGAAAATCTACTTATGGCTACAGTCAATGAAAAAATGGTAACATGCTTGATTCTGTTACTCTTGGAACTAGTGCTGTGCAGAACATTTCGATAGCAAAACACGCTCTGCCTCAAAATGGGGCATTGCGAGTGTTCTGAGCTCGGAACGGAAAACGGTGTTTTGGCTGGAATGTTCTGATTGCCACTTTGGATTCCAAAATGGCATCTCTGGCCCCTGTGCATGCATGGTGGCCATTAGCATGGTGGTACTGACCACGCAAATGGCAGCCACACATGCGCAGAGGTGAGAAAGACCACCATTTTGGAATCCAAAATGGCGGCCAGAATGGTTTGACCGAGTGTTTCACGCATTTTGCGGTCTGTTCTGAACTCGGATTCAAAATACGTTCTGTGCACACCCCTACAGTTGGAACTGCCTTGCATTTAGACTTGGCCATGACTACCTTTTTCACCTCCTCTCCAGCTGGGGCAGGGAGTGCTTGTCCAGGTTTCCCCCTCTCTCGTGAAACGCCAGAAAACTCACTTCCACGACTTGCCTTGTGGCGCCTCGCTTATCCTCGGCAACAATGGCTTCATCTGGATCTACCCAACCCCTGAACAGAAGGATGAAGAGGCCGGGGGCTTCATCACTGACCTGGAGGTGAGTGGATGATTTTGGGATGGAGGCAGGGATGCAGCCAGAAAATCGGCATAATCAAAAGGCTGTTGAACTTGGTCGTGGAGAGAGTATAGAGTAGCAACCGATGACCCTGGACCAAACCTGATCCTTCCCAGTTGCTAATCTGAAGGCAAAGAATCGATAGTGAACATAGGAAGCTGCCTTATACTGAGTCCATCTAGCTCAGCATTGTCTACACTGACTGGCAGCAGCTCTCCAAGGTTCCAGGCAGGAGTCTCTCCCAGCCCTACCTGGAGATGCTGCCAGGGAGTGAACCGGGGACCTTCTGCATGCAAAGCAGATGCTCAGCCACTGAGCTACGGCTGGTGAAGGGAGTGGGTGATGATGGTTCTTGCCCCTCCCCCCAACCCCTCCTCAGGGGGGGCAACTAGTTGCTAATTAGGGGCTGGTTAACCCATGGACATACGTTATTTGATTTCTCCTCTAGACTTGATTACTGGATTGGATGTGTGAATGGACACTGTTGAAAAGCATTGTGTTTTAGGTGGCGTATGTGTGTCCTTGGTGTTGCATCTGTGGTGGCCATTTGCACATCAAGTCATTGCTTGATATTATAGTCATTCCTCCTTTATTCTACCAAAGAAAACCACAAGACTCTGTGGGCGCCAGGAGTCGTAATTGATTTGATGGCACGTTTTACCTTTTACCTTACCGTATGTGTGGGGCAGGCCCCTCGGAAGACCAGATTTGATCCAGGGGGCACCAGTTGCTGTTCCCTAGGTACTGTGCTGGGGGTGGATAGGGGCCAGTTACTCTCCCCCTGCTAAATAAAGAAAATCACCACGTTAAAAGGTGCCTCTTTGCCAAGTGAGCAGGGGTTCCAACCATGGTTTGAATTCTAAACTGGTTAGTGCAAACCCTGGTTTGGAGCAATATCTGAACAGAGCCAGTAAGACCAGCTTCTGAATGAGGACTCTGACAATTGACACTTGACAACTCTCACCTGGGAATTTGCTGGCATTTTCATGTTTGGGTCTCCTTGCCTCTGCCCTCTTCAGCAAGTGCCCCTGCCTGACCGTGAAGTGATCTCTCGCCTCCGCAACTGCGTCGTGGCTCTGGTGACACAGAAACTGATGCTCTACGACACCACCATCTTGTACTGCTATGAAGCCTCCCTTCCTCACCAGGTAATCATGGCATTCACTGTCTCCTTTTGCCTGGGCAGTGGGAGGCCTTGCTGGTTGACTTGATTACACATGGGCGCGCATGCTTTGCTTCCAAGGTTTGCCTGTGAAAAGACACTGAAATCGGTTGGTTATGTTTCGAGGTTGTGGCCCCAAGGCAGTGCACAGAACATCACAGCCTTGGCTTTCCTCAGAGTTTGCTGTGGGCGAGAGAAAAAGGACATTTGGACTGAAAATGTTGACGGTGCTTCCCAACAGCTCACCAGGGTTCTTTGAATCATAGAACGTTAAGAGTTGAAAGGGATCTTCTGGTCCACCCCTCCACTCCACTCAGGAATCTGCTGCAGCATTTCAGACAGACAGCTGTCCAGCCTCTATTCGAAAACAGTGGGCCACAAGGGAGACTGTTCCATTGCCTAGAAGCTCCTACAGTTAGGAAATTCTTCCTAATGTCTTGCCCCAAATCTACTTCCTTGTAATTTCAACCCACTGGCAACTGCAACCCCAGGAGCAACAAGAACAAGTCTGCTCATTCTTCTACGCAGCAACCCTTCAGACATTTGAAGAGGGCTATCGTATAGTCTTCTCTTCTTCAGACTAAACATACCCAGACTTGGTTTCCAGATCCCTCACCATCTTGATTGCTTTCTTCTGAAACTATTCCAGACCTTCTTAAAATGCAGGGCCCAGAATTGGACACTGCGTTTCAGGTGACCAGCACCAAACAGAGTAAAACAACTTCGTATTCATATTCTCATGATCTGGATATTTTGCTTCTGTCCATGCAGATTGCATTGGCTATTTTAGCAGCTGCATCACACCTCTGGCTCATGTTCAACTTGTCCTCCATTTAGATACCTGGGTTCCCTTTCACAGGTACTGCTGCCAAATCAGGTCTGCCCTATCCCGTGCTTGTACATTTGATTGTTCTTATTCAGTGGAAAAGATCTGTCATCACCCAATTTTTTTTTAAATTTATTTTTACGTTTATAGCCCACTTTTCCTCTGAGGAGCTCAGAGCGGTGTATGCGTTCAAGGTGCTGCACTTGCAGGTCACTTCTAACTTCATTTACTTTAAATTTCAGATCAAGGACCTTCTCAAGCCAGAAGTGATGGAGGAGATTGTGCTGGAGACGCGGCAGAGACTGCTGGAATTAGAGGGCTGATTGTGGGGGAATGTGGCGAGGAACATCCAGAGGACCCACCAAGACCGTGCTGGCTCCCATTATTTTCTCAGCAGTCCAGCCTTCCCAGTGTTTCTTTTTGAGATGGGATTTCTTAGAAATCCCATCCTAAAAAGGAACACGGAAGGAACCTTAGAAGCAGAAGGTGCCCTTGGTTAAGAGACTCTTAGTACTCTTGCATGGGGGGGAATGGCCACCTTGATGAATAGGCACAGCAGAGAATGTGTCTGCAACATGCATCTGAAGTTGAAAATGTTACAGGGGGAATATTTTTCTAATTTGCCATTCCAGGATTTTCTGGAAAGGCAGAAAATGGGGGGGTGGGGGTGGGGGTTTAGGACTTGCTAGTCCGTCCAAATAGCAACTCTTCTTGGCTATGGTAGCATGCCTTTAGAATGTCCTCTCATTCAGTCCCACAGTATCTGGATGCTGCGTTTCAGTGTCGCCTCCCCAAAGCCTGTCTGAGGCTGGTTGCGGAGATTACCACCAATAATCACACTGGATTTGGGCATTTTGAGAATGGTTGACATGCTATTTGCACTGTACATGGGACCACTGAAAGAGATTCACACACACACACACACACACCAATAACATGTAATACAACTAACTGTATATCCCTCCCCCCCACACACACACACTGTTACGCTGTGTCTCTTCCTGTTCCTGCTCTGCAGTGGCTGTTGGGGAAGCACTCAGAGGACAAAATGTAAGTCCTACTATATGTTTACAGGGGTGGGAGGAGAACCGGACACGCAGTTGCCATTTCCAGCAGCAGCCTCACATTTCTTTCGACGTGTAATTCTTCATTAAGGCCTACTGGATAAGGACAGA
The DNA here is from genome assembly GCF_027244095.1 of Hemicordylus capensis. Classification (NCBI taxonomy): domain Eukaryota; kingdom Metazoa; phylum Chordata; class Lepidosauria; order Squamata; family Cordylidae; genus Hemicordylus; species Hemicordylus capensis. The sequence continues at coordinate 11,683,333 of NC_069673.1, forward strand.
CCAAGCCTGCAGTCTGCAAACGAGTCACCGTGTCTTCAAGTGCTTGATGCCCTCACATTCCAGGACCCACAGCTGCAAACCTGCTTCTGGAGACCATTCAGCCTGTAGACCGTGCACTGTCCAAGGACGCTGCAGAGACGGCTCAGGGCTGTTGCCTCCGTTCCCAGCCAAGAGCAGCTCTCGGATGGGGGCTGTTGCGACCACTCTAGACTTCAGCTGCACAACCTGGGCCCCCCTGCAGACATTGGACAGCAACTCCCATCAGACCTGATGATTGGCCACTGTGTTTGGGGGATGATGGGAACTGCAGTCCAAAATCAGCAGGTTGTGCAGCCCTTAGTGACAACCTCACGCCCCCCACCCCTGCCCCCAGCAGTTACAGATGGTCTGTCTTGGTTGCCAGTTTTGGCACTGGAGTGGGGAAGTCAAGCCAGCACAAGTTGCTGCGTTCTCTGGCCCTGGACAGCAGTTGCGTGAGATTCTTCCTCCCATCATAGTTGCCAAAGGCAGGAATGTCCTTAGCCCTAGCGGGGCCTGGGACAGATTAGCCAAGGCAAGGCCCATTTCCAGTTGTTTGTAATGGCAGCAACAAGAGCAGGGCTCAGGGCGGTCGCCCAGCTTGCCCTGCCCTAAGGACAGCCCTGGCCAAAGGGAAGCTTCGCAACCTCTATATAGCCAGCAATATTGAGAATTGTTATCTTGTGTGTCTGTAATACTGTGGACTCCTCCAGCAATGAGGGGAGTCCGATATTTTTGTACTAGAGGCCTTTAAAAGTATTCCAATAAAGTTTTGTTTTTAAATAAAAAGGTGAGTCAGATTTAAGAATATATGTGAGAAAATCGGGTGATGCCAAGGAGCCCTACTGTGAGGTCTCAGATGGCAGAGTAGGCAATCTGGCATGTGGAATACAGTTGGCCAGGAAGTGCTAGACCATCTAGTCCCCTGATTTCGTGCCCAGCTCCTGTCTAGAGCTTTTTGAATTAGTAAAAAATGGATTGGGTAACTGAGAGAAGAGCTGGTCTACTGGTAGCAAGCATGAATTGTCCCCTTTGCTAAGCAGGGTCTGCCCTGGTTTACATTTGAATGGGAGACTACATGTGAATGCTGTAAGATAGATCCCTTAGGAGTTGCGGTCACTCTGGCAAGAGCACCTCTATGCTTGCATGCAGTAGGTTCCACTGACTAACAGTCTCCCTGCCTGAGCTGCTTGAGGTGGTCTCGGATGTGGCGTTGAGGACTCCGTGGGTGTTAGTCTTGGACTTTAACATCCATGCTGAGCCCAGCTTGTCTGGTGCAGCTCGGGACTTCATGTCCTCCATGATGATCATGGGCTTGTCTCAACTGATTTCTGGTCCCACACATGTGGCGGGTCGTACACGTGACTTGGTCTTCGGGTCGATGGGTCGTACACGTGATTTGGTCTTTGGGTCCCCTCTGCCCTCATGTGATTGGATCCAGAGTAAAATCTGGGCAATGCGGGCAGCACATTTGAAATCTGTGTAAATCCGGGCGGAGTTTAGCAGCCGGGTGGAGGAGCCAAAATCCAGGGGCTACCCTCAATTCCAGGGGACGTGGCAAGGCTATCTTACTGTTAAAAAGTTTCTCCTAATGTCCATCCCAAAACTACCCTCCTGTAACTTAAGCCCATTAGATCAAATCCTGCTCTCTGGGGCAGCAGAGAACAGGCCTTTGTCTTCTTCTATGCGACAACCCAGGAGTCCAACACAGCTTGATCCGAGAAGAAAAAAGAATCATGTGCCATTATCCCTTGCTGGAGCTCTGACAATCCTCGCTTCTGCCTTCCTGAAACAATACATCTTGCTCTGTTTTTGTTTAGCTATAAAGAGAGAGAGAAAGGAAAGAAATTGTCCCCAAAGCAAAATAGATGTCGGGAGGGAAACATATTTATGAAGTACTGGTGTGGAAAAGACCCACGATTACTAGTCTGTTTACAGCTTAGTTTGAAGACGCAAGAGCTTTTCGGTCCTTAAAGATGCCACAGCAGCTCCCTTGCGAGGCCAAGATTCTTCTTCTGCTCTTGGCACATGGCAGCGTGAGAAGTTCGATAAATCTAATAATGTGCGTTTTATTGTCACGTTTATTGGGCTCTGGGGCTGCTTTAGTGTCAAGTTCTGCGCTCTGCCTGCCTGCACTAATAAAGATAGAGAACCTTTTCTGTGCCTGCAAAATGTCTTAATCGGGGCTCTTGTGGTTTTTGGAAAGTCTTGTCTCCATGCAGACAACAGCCATTGCCGGATTAATTATCAGGCGAAGCCAGCTACGGGAGCAGAGAGCTCCAGACAAATTGGGGTGCCTGCTGTGGCATAATTATGAGGTATTTTATCAGAATGAAGAACCCACCCAGCCTGCAAGCATTTGCATTACAGCTCCCTGCTGTTCAGTACAGGGTAGTTGTTCCTTTATGACAAGAGCAATGCTCATTCTCACGCGTTCTCTCTGGTTTCTGACGAACAAAACAGTCCAGTGGATTGGATTATTTATTTCCTTCGGCCTGCGCATTTGAAGTCTCGTGGGATGAGCGTTCAGGTGTTTTCACTCTTATCTTCAACTGTGAAATGTTGAAAAGAGATTTATAATGGTTGTTACACTTATATCCCAACATTCACCTCAAAGAAAAACACACAAGGTTTTGCTTTTCGTCCGGCATCAGTGTGGTAGAGTGGCTTGAACAGGGCTACCTCTAGTAATCTTCATAGATAGGTGGAGCTTGGAACCTGGCTTTCCCACAGGCCTGGCTGAAGGGCGGTCATGGTGTGTGTGTGTGGGTGTGTGGGTGTGGGCAGTCACCCAGGGCTCTGCAAGTACAGAGGCCTATGTTGCACCACAGCAGTCGAGACAATGCAGGAAGCTGCCATATACTGAGTCCGGCCCTTGGTCCATCTAGCTCAGTATTGTCTTCACAGACTGGCAGCGGCTTCTCCAAGGTTGCAGGCAGGAATCTCTCTCAGCCCTGTCTTGGAGATGCTGCCAGGGAGGGAACTTGGAACCTAGATGCTCTTCCCAGAGCAGCTCCATCGCCTAAGGGGAATATCTGTGCTCACACATCAAGTCTTCCATTCATATGCAACCAGGGCAGACCCTGCTTAGCTAAGGGGACAAACAAAGATTAGAATCATCCAGACAATGGTTTCCCCCCCCCCCCGTGACACTCTATAGATGCTTTGAAGAAGCAAGATAGAAAAAGTATTGACACTTGTGAACTTGGGTGCTGGAGAAGACTTTTGAGGAGGCCATGGACAGCCAGGAAAACAAAGAAATGGATCATAGAACAAACCAATCCAGAATTTCCACTCGAGGCACAAATGACCAGGCTCAAACTATCATACTTGGGACACATTCTGCGAAGACCCAGCTCCCTTGAGAAGTCCATAAGGCTGGGGAATGTGGAAAGAAAGAGAAGAAGAGGACGACCAGCAGCGAGGTGGGTGGACTCGATGACGACAGCCATGAATGCACCACTGAGAGACCTTCAAGGCCATGTTGAAGACAGATCATCCTGGAGAGAATCTATGTGGTCGCTAAGAGTCAACACCGACTTGATGACAATCAATCAATCAATCAGACCAGCTCTCCTCTCCTCAGCACATCTAGTCTGGCCCACAAACGATTCCTGCTCTGAGTTCAAAGCTAGGCCAAGCCTGGCTTCCCATATCCTCATCCCGTGATCTTCACTATTTCCCAGGCAGGGGCCACTTGGGCAAAAACTCTTCCGTGTGATGTGAGAGCCATTTCCCAGTGTGCTGACCTCTGCCCAGTCCTGCGTTTTCCTCAGTGCTGGAGGGCCTTTTAAGAGAGCCCTCTCTGGAGAGCTCTATGGGGAAGGCACTGGGAAGGGCTACACACACATGCTTACCTTCCAAGATGATGCAGGGACTCAAGAGGGCTGGGTCTCCCTTAAATGAGCCCCCCAGCACTGGGGAAAGTGCAGCACCGCAAGGTAGGAATGCTCATCTCCTCATGGTGCCCGGGGGACTGTGTGGAGTATTCAGATTTGGCTGAAGCTTCACACGGGCTCAATCAACAATTAGGCTCAATACATTTATTTATTTATTACATTTATATCCCGCTCTTCCTCTAGGGAGCCCAGAGCGTACATGGTTATAGTTGCCCTCACAACAACCCTGTGAGGTAGGTGAGGCTGAGAGATACACGACTGGCCCAGAGTCACCCAGTGAGTTTCATGGCGGAATAGGGACTTAAACTCAGGTCTCCCCGGTCCTAGTCCAACACTCTAACCACTACACCACACTGGCAATTAGTCAAGGGTGCAGAGCACATATACACACAATGCCCGGGGCAACATCTCCAGGTCGGGCTGGGGAAGAATCCTGCCTGGAACCTTGGAGAGCCGCTGCCGGCCAGAGTGGTCTACTGAGCTAGACGACCCAGTAGTACTTGGCCCTGCCAATTTATGAAGCTGCCTAATACTGAGTCAGACCCTGAGTCTACCGAGGCTGGACTCAATATAAGGGCAGCTTCATAAATTGGAGGCGGGGGGGGGGGGAGACCGCAGCTCAGTAGAAGAGCACCTATTTGGCATACAGGAAGTCCCAGGTTCAATCGCGGGCTGGCAGCAGCATCCAGTAGGGAAGACTCCTGCCGGCTGGAACCCTTTAGAGCCGCCCCCCCGCCCCGTCCCTCCAGAGGTTGCTGGACTACAACTCCCACCATTCCTAGCTGCAATTTATGGGGCTGCTGGGAGAGCTCAGCAACTTCTGGAGGGACCCAGGTGGGGAAGGGACCGCTGCCACCTCTGCCAGTCTGAGCTGGAGGGAGCCAGGGCCCGACTCGGTTCCAAGCAGCAGCAGCAGCTGGTCCTCCCGTGGTGAGCCTGCCACGGCCTGCCCTAGCCTAGCTCCGGGGCCGCCGAGCAGCGCCCGCAGTTCGCAGGCAGAGCGGGCCGGGTCCCCCGCGTCCTCCCAGCAGCCAGGTGGGTCCCATCTCTGGCGGCAGGCGCCGCGGAGAAAGAAGCCGCGCCGGTCGGTCTCCCCGAAATCCGGGCGCGGGGCTGCTGCTGCTGCTTCCGGCAGTCCGTGCTGCAGCCGCGCGGCGCGCCATCCTCCCGGAGCGCCGCAGGCGGCGGGAGCAGCTGAGCTCTCTCTGCAGGAGACCCGGCTGGTGTCCGGGCCACCACCAGCCGGGGTCGCTCGCTCCGAGCGGTGGGGCAGGCTCGCCTTCCTAGCCAGCGGTGCAGCGGCTCCCTTGCAGCTGGCCGGGCTGCTGCGCTCCGCCCGCCTCTCTCCGCCTCCGGCGGCCTTGCGTGCCCCACCCCTCGGCGCCGGTTCCCTCCCCATCATGGCTGCCGCCGCTACCCAGCTGGGGGGTTAATCAGCCCCGGAGAGACAGAGGGGTGGGCGGCAGGGCTAGACCGCCGGGGGCCGCCGCCGCCGCGGAGAGGAGGAGGAGGCTAGACGCTGGCCGCCCATCCCCGTGGCCTCGGGCCTGCTGGGAGCGCTCTCTCTCCCCCCCCCCCCCAGGAGCGAGCGGAGGAGGGAGGAAGCGAAGCGAGGGAGGGGATTCCCCCTGGGCTGCCCCCCTGAAGCAGAACTCTTGTTCTGGGGTGGGGGGGCTCTCTCTGGCCATCCCCCCCTCTCAAGGGTGAGACCCCCCCCCGGGGCTGTAGAATAACGTCCCCCGCATTTAGAGATCTGTATTTGGGGCTGTGTGTGCACCCCCCCACCCCTCACTCCCCGAAGACTTTGATTTCCACCCAAGGCAGTCCTGCCTCCCTCCACCCACCATATATACCGCCCGCCATCACTTTCGCCCACCATCACTTTCGCCCGTCCCTTTCCCCACCCTGTCCCACCAAGTAGGATTGCACCTAACTCACGCAGACTCCCTCTCCTGCCGTCCCCCTTGGCTGGAATAACTTCTGTAGATTCAGGGAGGTTGGGTCTGCACTCTTGTCATGCCAGAGCTGGACATGCACCCCAGCCCTAGAAAAATAATGTGGACTCTCTGAAGCCCACATGAGAGGGGCAGTCGAGTCTGACGGGGGTCTCTGTGCCTTCTTTCTGCTTCCGTGACTCAAAGCATCCTCTTCCAATGAATACCCCAAGAAATCCCGGCAGCACTAACCTGGGATGAAGCCAACTCTGTCACCCCACTTCGATCGCTTCTGGTTCCAGTGCAGAAACCTTCCTCCTGGAGAGCAGATTTGGACTATTCTCCTCCGTCCAGGAGTTGTGACTATCCTGCATTGGGTGAGCACTGCGTCGTATGTGAACCGTGAGGAGCAGCTCAGAGGCGTGTTTTTCTAACCCTCGTGTAGGTGCTGCGGCTGTTCTAGTTTGCAAGGCCACTTTGAGGACTGACACGACTCTCTTAGGTCTTTTCTTCAAGATGATCGCCATATACTTACTAACCCATTTGACTTCCACCGAAACGTCAGAGAGGTGTCAGTGGTGATGATAGCAGATAACTTGCTATGCATGGGACATTTAGACTTTGGATGAGACTGCGCATTCCACTGAAATGTTCTCTTCTCCTCAGACCCTGTGATGGAACCTCTGAAGTTTTGAACTCTTTATTTGCCTTGTCTTTATTTTTTTGGGGGGGAAAGCAAAGATCCCGAGACCCTTCTCAAGACTTGAATAATACTTGAAGCCAAATGCTTGTCAGTTTGGCCTGTGATACGTGGATGCTATGCAAAAGGACCAAGAGAGGAAAAAAACTGGTACCCATTTTCAGCGGGATGGCTTCTCTCTGCCCTGGGTGAGCCTTCTGTAGTTTGTTTCCAGTATAAGTTGAGCTCGTGGTGACTCGCCTAGTGAAAAACGGGGCAACTTTGAACCGTGGGAACTTGTGTTGGTGTGTGACTTTTGCAACGACTAAGTGGCACTTCGAATTCAGTTTCTTTGCCAAATGAACATTGTCACCACGGTGCTGAAAAGGTGCTGGGTCTCTGACTCGAACCCTGAGCCGTCACTGATCTTGTCTCTGGAAGGATTCGCCCAGACAACAGACCTCCTGTGGAGCTCTTTGCCAGCCTGGAGGACCAGAGTGGTCTTGTCTTGGGAAAACTTGCCTCTCGATACCTCTTTATGGGTCAGCAGCCTGGAAAAGTTCTTGGGGACCCACGGAGGCCAAGTCTGCCTGTCCTGCCCTTCATCAAAGGAGCAGGGAGGAAGGAGACCTCCAGGCATGGAGGGACCCCCTGCAATGTCTTTCTGGAACACGGTAAGTCACTTCATCTGTCTTCCATTTATATGTCCTCTCCCATGTATTCAGTACTTTAATCCGTGTTTGCAAACACAGCAGATTTCCTGGGCAGACTCTGCTTGAGATCTTTGGATAATTAGAAGTTTGTATAAAGTGCTCCTTGGATGGAGTATGGGGACCAGTGTTCCCTCTAACAGAGATTCCCAGATGTTGTGGACTACAACTCCCAGAATCCCCAAGCAAAAGCCCTTGGAGCTGAAGATTCTGGGAGTTGTAGTCTTCGACATCTCGGAATCCCTGTTAAGAGGGGACACTGATGGGGATCCTGTTATATACTAGGGTAATTGAGAGTTTTGATATTGAGATTGTGGTGGAGGTGCTGCCAGAATCATGTCACATGTGCTGCTTATAAGTACTGGTCAGGATGAGACCTCTGACAGCTGACATAAATGTTTCTTTTGGTATATGTTTTCTGTGTTGAACCTTGGATAAGGAACTTGACTTTGTAGATCATGCCACTGGATACAAGAAAGGTTCAGACCAGTGTCTTACATGCTCCCTGTTAGTTTATTTACGATCTTAGATCAAACATCGATAGACACAGAATAGACACAGTAAAGAGAGAGAACAAAAACGGAAACAAAATCTAAAATGTTATCAAGTACATTGATAACATTTTAGATTTTGTTTCCGTTTTTGTTTTCTCTCTTTACTGTGTATATTCTGTGTCTGTTGATGTTTGATCTAAGATCGTAAATAAACAACTAACTAACTACATGCTCCCTGTATTTGTGGACTGCTTTCCATATCGACCTGTGCATTGAAGATTCCCTGTGTGCATCTTCCCTGACAACCCTGCTTATGGCACAGAATTCTCCTGTGTGTTTTAGGCAGGGTGGATTTGATTTAAATCAAACTGATTTAAATCACGATTTAAATCACTAGCAGGGTGGATAAAAATCAAAAAAATCCGATTTAAATCAAAAAAATCCAATTTTTTTGATTTAAATCAGATTTTTTGATTTAAATTGGATTTTTTTTAATTTTTATCCACCCTGCTAGTGATTTAAATCGTGATTTAAATCAGTTTGATTTAAATCAAATCCACCCTGGTTATTAGGGTGTGCCCTGAGCCCACCACGTGGGGCAAAGGGCAGGCCCTTGGAGGGTTACTCTGTTGCCCTCAAGTGAACAGAGATGGCGCCTCTAGAACACACACACACCCCAGCATGGGTTCTAGAGAGGTGTGCCTCTTGTGCCTGTGCGTTGCAGCGGGTGACAACTTGTCCTCAGAAAAGCCTACCCTCCGTTTGTATCGTACCGACAATCAATCCCGCCCCCCTGCAAAAGCGTCCAGGTTTCCAAGAATATTTTGCAGCCCATTGTTTTGCTGTATGATCGTGACCCAAAAAGACCATGTTTGAATTATTTAGAAAAAGTGTTTCTTAGAAGAGCTTCATTAGAAGGAAGGAAGCGCTGAGTGATACTGCAAGGTGTTGAGTGATGATTTTTTAATAGAATGTATCCAGCAAGGGAGTGGGGGGGGGTGTCAAATCCCTGGGTGTTCCTTCACGTGTGCGAAGCGCATGCACGCCCCAAGCCACGCCCCCTACATGTGATGTCAGATGCAAGGGGATGGGGCCAGTGCCGGGGCGCGGGGAGGGGGAGAGTCCATCCCTCCCCAGCCAGCGTGAAACGCTGGGTAGAGAGTAGAGTGGTGTGCCTTGTGTTCCTAGCCGGCGAGTGCTTTGCTCGTCGGCTGGGTGCAGGAGGGAGCATGGGGGCGCCGTGGCTGAGGGTGAGCCTTGGGGGCCCGCCAGACCCTTGGGGACAGGAGATCAATTGTCCCCCTTGCCCAACGGTCGCTATGCCCCTGGTATCCAAGCAGATTTTGATGTAAAGTTCCTTGCTTCTGTGGGGACCATGCCTTCCAGAAGGCAAGTGGACGCCTTCCAACATCACTACAAAGCATATGAGCCCCTGCGAGGTGGCTTGCAAGAGTCTGCATCCGTCAGCAGCACACCTGTCTCTCTTCTTTCCCCTTCCTTTCCTTCCCTGGTGATTCTTTCCTCCTTTGGAAGGATCAGAGGTAGCTGCAGACAAAGCTGGTGGTTGGGTGTGAAGGAGATATTCTTGCTGTGTGCAGGGTTTGGGTAGTTGGTGGGGGATCTTGATGGCATATCGAATGCTGGAGAGGATGGGAAGGAATTTTTCCTCAAAGGGCTCAGGAGGAAAGGTGGAGGAATTCCCCACTGCTAAGTGTATGTGGCATGTCCTCTTGTTGGATCCATCTCACTCAACAAAAACTGTATCCTGCAGAGAGGAGGCACCGTGATCCTGTTTTGCTTTCTGTTTCTCACGTCAGCCATGTGATTATTCTGTTGGCAGAAAACGTTGCTCTTTCAGTAAGGGACTGGGGTAGATAACCTGCAGATTACCTTCCTTTGAGACATATGGTCGTCTTGAGGAATGGGATAAACTGTGATTATGGGGCAGACGTGAGCTGGAGGACTTTGGGTTCACCTGGGGAAAGGACTGTCGCTTGGTGATGGAGTATCTTCTTTCTATGTGGAAGGTCCCAAGTTCAGTCCCTGGTATCTCCAGGTAGGAGACAGCCACCTAATGGCGCAGCGAGGAAATGACTTGACTAACAAGCCAGAGGTTGCCGGTTCGAATCCCCACTGGCATGTTTCCCAGAAACACCTAGATCGGGCAGCAGCTATATAGGAAGATGAGAGCCAGCGTGGTATAGTGGTTAGAGTGCTGGACTAGGACCGGGAAGACCCGAGTTCAAATCCCTATTCCGCCATGAGACTTGCTAGGTGACTCTGGGCCAGTCACTTCTCTCTCAGCCTAGCCTACTTCGCAGGGTTGTTGGGAGGAGAAACTTAAGTATGTAGTACACCGCTCTGGGCTCTTTGGAGGACGAGCGGGATATAAAATATAGAAATAAATGATGATGATGATGATGAAAAACACCGCATGGAAGATGGCAATAGTAACCCCCTCCTGAATTCTACCAAAGACAACCACAGGGCTCTGTGGTCGCCAGGAGTTGACACTGACTCGACAACACACTTTACCTTTACTTTATCTCCAGGTAGGGCTGGGAAAGACTCCTCCCTGAAACCCGGGAGAGCCCCTGCCAGTCAGTGAGGTTGGTACTGAGCACCATGGACCAATGGTGTACCTGATTGCTATTGCTTTGTGAACCTGGCTGACCATCAGCATTTCCAGGTTGTTTTCTGTCTCACTAGGGCAGGGATTCTCAACGTTGGGTCCCCAGATGTTATTGGACTTCAACTCCCATAATCCCCAACCAAAGGCCACTGAGGCTGGGGATTATGGGAGTTGAAGTCCAATAACACCTGAGGACCCAAGTTTGAGAATCCCTGCACTAGAGCAATGGGATTGGTGCCTGGCTCCTTTTCCTTTGATGCTTGCTAACAACGTCCAGTACTGCCTGCCTCCTTGTCCTCGTGCTTTAGCTCTGCTTCTTGTAGCAGACTGAACTTTTGACTTTGGCTTCTTTCTGACTCTGGATTGTCTTTCCTGTTTGCCTACCCAGTCAAACTGATGTCCTGGCTGTGACCTTTTGCCTCTGAGACTTGTGTCCCCTTGCTTCAACCTTGCGGAGATACTTTAAAAAAAGAAAAATTGGTCTGATGAGGTTTTATCCTGCCAATATCCTTCTGGTCCCAGTGACTCACCCTGACATTGGCAGTGAATCTGAAAGTGGTTTTGAAATTGACGAGGTTTTTCAGCGGATGGCGTCCTTTGAAATATGAACAACAGAGAGTTTAGTTTCTAAATTGGTTGGGCTGATTCTTGGAACCTCTTCCGAGGTTATTTCTTATGGATGTGTGCCTAGGACTTAAGATGCACGCTTAGCTGAGTGACTTCCAAGGTCTCACTGGAATGTGTGTCTTGGTGGTAAAAAAGACACGTTCGTCAAATTGCTCTTGGATCATGCTTCTGTCCATTTTGAGATGTAAAAGCTACAGTTGTAAGTGGCTTTTGTCTTTCACACAGTGCACATTTTGAATTCACATTCACCAATCTCGGCTTAGTCTAACCTACTTGCTTTAGAGCAGGGATTCTCAACCTTGGGCCCCCAGATGTTGTTGGACTTCAACTCCCATAATCCCCAGCCCCTGTAGCCTTTGGTTGGGGATTATGGGAGTTGGTCCAGCAACATCTGGGGGCCCAAGGTTGAGAATCCCTGCTTTAGAGAACCCAAGGGTCGAACTCAGTTTCAAATCTTGGATTCTCTGAAGCAGGAATAAGCTGAGATTGGTTGCGATGTCCAAAATCACTCATCTTGGCTTTTCCTAAGATAGAAAGGAAGCAGATGTTCATGCAGGGATGGGAGGAGGGGAGCACACATTCCCAGGGCTGAGAAGGTTGTTCAAGAGAACTTGTTTCCAGCTACGTTGTCCATAGGATTCGCAGCCCTTGTGAGCTTGTGGTCAAGGTGAGATTGCCTACTGCAGTTAAATGTAGAACACTGGCTATGATATTTTGATTGGTGATCAAATTTAGAAGACTGGCCACTTGCTAGAGGTGTGCTTGAAAGAAATTTTGCATTTTCATTCTGACCTCGGAACACAGAATCCATGGATTGTTCCGTTGGAACAACTAGGCGAGCCGTTGGTTGGGATGGAACAACCCCATTCCGCGCGCCATTTAGGATTCCAAAATGGTGCTCTTCTGGCCTCTGCACATGCACGATGGCCATTTGTGTGGTGGTATAGACCATGCAAATGGCCAGCACGGGTACGCCGAGGCCAGAAGAGCACCATTTTGGATTCCAGAATGGTGCTCGGAATGGGTCAGGACATCTTGCCTCGGTACGGGTTGTTCCAAGCTCGAAACAGGCTCCTTTTTAAAAGGGTGTTCTGTTTCGAGCTTGGAACACTCGAAACAGCCTGCTTCAAGGCGGAATGTTCCACCTGCAGAATGTTCTGCACACCCCTAGCACTTTCTGTTGTACTGTGCATAACAGGGAGGCGATTTCCATTACAGTGGAAGGTGATTCTGTTACCATGCATTTAAAAATACAATGGATTTTAGGGAGTATAGTGGTGGGAGAATGAAATCTGTCTGTCTTTACAGTTATTTGGATTTTTCTGTGCACCATTTATTCTTTTAAAAAAGTGTTTAGCACCTTTTCTGGTAACGAAAAATTGCTATTATTTATGGTGTACATCGTGCCCATCCCTTGTTAATTTTTTTTTAAAAAACTTGTTATTTGGGGAAAACTAAGTTTTAAATGTCCTCTGAGCTCGGACATTTACTGAGCTAGATAGACCAAGGGTCTGACTCAGTATATGGCAGCTTCCTATGTTCCTATGTTTCAGGCAGGGATGGGAAAGACTCCTGCCTGCAACCTTGGAGAGCTGCTACCAGTCAGTGTAGATCAAGGCTGCTAAACTTCAGCCCTCCTGCAAATGTTGGCCTACAACTTCCATAATCCCTGGCTTCTGGCCACTGTGGCTGAGGATGATGGGGGTTGTAGTCCAAAAACAGCTGAGGGGCCTAAGTTGAGCAGGTCTGCTGTAGATAATACTGAGCTAGAAGGACCAATGGTCTGACTCAGTAGAAGGCCGCTTCCTGTGGCTGGGGATGATGGGAGTTGTAGTTCAACACCATCTGGAGGGCCAAGTTTGCCCAGCCCTGGACTAAAGGCCAATTATGCATCCATTTAACTTCTCTCAGTAATGGTGTTGCAACAGTCTGGTCTCGGCAATCAAGGGGATGAGTGAGAGGTGGCCGGATGACCAGCACTCTCAAGCCCTCGCAATTCATTGTCCATGGAATAGATGTTGCTCTTCTCCTCCCCCTTAAAATATTTGAAATTCTCAAGCAAGGGAGGGCAGGACAAGAGCTTCAAGTTGGAGGTGGTTCAAGTTTCCAGCAAGACATTTCCCTTTCCGCTGGTGGAAGTTGCACACGTTCCGAAAGCCATTTGTGCTGACGGCGATGCCTCCTGTTTAATGAGCCAGCAGCGTGTAGCATCTTGTGTTCCTGAATCCATTAGCCCCCTCTTGAAACAGCTACAACCTGTCGTCCAGGTCATGACACGGGACGGGCGGACTAGCAGACGCTCCTTTTTGGTTGAAAGTACATTTCAAAATCCTGTAATAGTTTTTGTCGGCCACTAGAGGTCTTCACTGGACCGGTGTATGAAGAATTTAAGGCTAGCCTCTGCTCTTTTTTGTGCAGACATGGAGCATTTTAATAAGAAAGCAAGTGGGGTTATTTGGAGAAAGGGTAAACCCAGGCAGTGAAAAGGAAGGGCCTGGCCATAGCTCAGTGGTTGAGCATGTTTTACATCACAGAAGGTCCTGGGTTCAATCCTCAGCACCTCTAGTAAAAAGCATCTTGGGAGACCTCGGTTGCTGCTGCTTATTAAATAAATAAATGAATAAACCTAAGTATGTAGTACACCGCTCTGGGCTCCTTGGAGGAAGAGCGGGATATAAATGTAATAATAATAATAATAATAATAATAATAATAAGTAATAAATAGATGGGTTGGCTTAAGTTTTACAGCTTCATATGTGTCAATGAGGAGAGTTGTTCATTTCAGCGTACTACAATCTTTGGTCAGATAAACAGGTTTCAACTCAGACCCCGATGAAAAGAACCTTAAGAGCGTTAAGACTAGTGCTGGGGGGCTGGTATTCCCCAATCAGTCACGAAACCCACGGCAGGACTTTAGGTGAGACACACAATCTCGCCTCCAGACCTGCCTCACGGGATTGTTGTGAGGACAAAAGTGGGGAGGAAGATCATGTACACTACCCTGAACTCTTTGAAGGAAGGATATGTGTCATAATTTTAAAAAAAGTGTCTATAACACATAAGTGTAAATATTGATACAGAGATATAAGAAAACAATTATAGAAGCGATTGCATACAAGTATAATATGATAAGAGGAAACAGCCGAAAAAGCTAAATTAACCATGTCTAACAAACCATTTGTGGATCTTAATTGCATCCTCTCCCCAAAGTGGCCAGCTGACAGGTCTGCTCCAACAGAGACTTCTTGCTCCACACCCAACTGGTTGTTTTCCCAGATTTGGCCCAGGACTCTCCAGCTGCTAGCGCTAAAACTGCATTCTTCCCTTGCCGTGATCTTGTTGTGTGGGCTAATTGTTGCGTCTTCTAGCCTGGTGGGCTCCTTTTCTTCCCTTCACCATCTCTCACCCTTTCGGGACTTTTTGGTTCCTTTGGGTCATCTTCTTTTTTAAGCTTATCTCTGTGCCCTTGTGGACTTGAAGCTTTCTTTTTGTAATAACAAGAGGGGTTGAGTGAACTCTCAGGGGGGGCCTTTTGAAAAAGCTGATGACATGCACCCATGTCTCTGGGACTGGCCTCTTGCTCTCCCTTATTCACCTGAAACCTTGTGTAATGAAGAGTATTTAAATCCACCACCACCCCGCCGTTATTTTTGAAATGTCTTCCTGATGATGAATATCTCTCTTGACACTACCTGCTCTTAGTGATTGAACTTCTGCCTCTTAGGTTGGCAGGCAGTGACTTTTCTCCTGGTGCATCAATTATAGTACATCTTTCTCCATTTAAAAAAAAATATCCCCAAAAACTAGCATTCGGTGCTGCAAACACTTTTACCTAACCCTGGGTGTCCCCCCCCCCTTTTTAAAGATACACATTATTTGGGCTGCCCTATAAAGAAACCTCATTTATCTCCTCTACATTGTCATTGCTGATCTCATTTCGGCAAGCTCTAGATTTAAAAGGCCAGTGGTATTGAGTAAAAGGAGCATTCTGCAGTATTTCCATGTCTCCGTGCAAAATATACTGATCCCAGAATTGCGTTGTGGGTGTAATTTAAATTGTTCAAACCTCAAGCCTGCTTTAATAATGAGTTTTTAAGCTCTCTCTCTGCTTCCTTTTGAAATGTCTTCCCGAAGACGAAGCTCTCTCCTGACACCACCTAATTAGGGGGCTCTTTTAAGTTTCTTAATTAGGGACTGTTTTAAAAGTTGAAACAGGAGTTGGGGGTGGGGAGTAACGACTTTGTTTTCCTTCTCTTAAAATGGCACCAACTTTTCTGAAGATTTGACTTACAAGAGAGTTCCCCTCCTCACCTCACCAAATTGACTCCCTGTTACTTTTAAAGTGGCAGTGTATTAGGGAGATGTCTCCTGCGTGGGAGCAGAAGAAGAGCACACAGCCTCCATAGAACTCAAAGAAGTAGGGGGTTGTGGGGGGAAGGAAGATGGATTGTGATCTTGGTTAACAGTTTAGAACATCTTCCCTTGTCACCTCAAATTGGCCCAGTTTTTCACCCTCCAAGCCTGAGAAGCTTAGTTCTGGAGTGGGTATATGTTCAGTATCCTCTGCTGTGAAGACAGTTGCTTCTCTGCAATCGCCTTATCCTCTTTAATAATCCCTTTCGTGCCCATATCATCTAAGGGTCCCACTGCCTCCCTGGCAGGTTTTCTGCTTCTGATATATTTAAAGAAGTTTTTGTCATTTCCTTTGACACTTCTAGCTCTATGCTCCTCAAACTCTCTTTTTGCTTCCCTTGTTGTCTCCTTGCATTTCTTTGGCCAGAGTTTATGTTCCTTTTTGTTATCTTCATATGCGCAGGACTTCCATAATAATATAATAATAATGACACCTGCTCCTTCTTATTATATCTATAAGCTGTATGAAAACACGAACTTGAGAGTTAGATGTAACCCGTTGAGGCAACTGACTAGCCTTGTTCCAACACAGAAAGGAGTAAAGCAAGGCTCTATACTTGCCCCCCCCGCTTCTGTTAAACATTTATATCAACTCTTTAGTTAATTTGGCTGCTCCAGAACTGCGTCCCCCAAATTAGCAGGTAAACATCTATCTGTGCTGCTTTATGAGGCCATTTTGTCACAAGCTCTCATTGGGCTTAAGAGGGCCTTACATAGGAAGCTGCCATCTACTGAGTCTGACGCTTGGTCCATCTAGCTCAGTATTGTCTTACACAGACTGGCAGAGGCTTCTCCAAGGTTGCAGGTAGGAATCTCTCTCAGCCCTGTCTTGGAGATACTGCCAGGGAGGGAACTTGGAACCTTCTACATATTGTTGTGAAGAATGCCTGATGATAAACTGTTTTTAAAAACCCCAAAGGTTGGGGTTTTGCTAAAAGGCCAATGATAAGTCATGGTCTATTGATGGAAATAAGATCGGACAGGTTAAGTCTTTCAAATACCTGGGGGTAGTTTTCCAGGCAATTGGCAGACGGAAAGCCCAGATAGATCATGTAACTCAATCGGTCCGTACGAGTGCCGTGGCCATTTTGAACATCTTCTGTCCAAGAGAATGTACCGGTAGCGATCAAACTGTTTGAGGTCAAACCCTTTTCTGTATGGTGCACAACCTGGGCCATACTCCAACTTTACACCGCTGGAGTCTATATACAACCAAAATTTTTGAAGGCAGTCTTTCCAGTATCCCGTTGGGTCTCCAGTGTAGTCCTGCACCTTGAGCCCGGACTCCCAAAGCCTGAGACTAGGGCCTGGCTCGATCTCTCCAACTTTTGGTCGAAGTTAGTTTTTCCCCTTCACCAGGCATAGTTTGGTGCCTATCAGACAGCGTGGAAGTGCCCCTGATACAAAAACTCCAGTCTTCTGGGTTCTCATTAGGACATTTGATCTCTGTGAGTTGTGAACAAGCTCGATTGTCACTCAGGCAGCACCTCTTGGATGTTGAACACCAAAACGATTTAAGTTCCATTTTCCGTAACAGACTATTATGAAGAGTAGAGCTGAACACGAAACCAGCAGATTGCTTCAATACGCTCATAGTACTGAAACATCGGAAAGCGTCCTCCTTGGCACCTCTTAATGTGCTCCCTACAGCGGTATTAGAGGGTAGGTTTTGTAAAGTTCCATATGCAGAGCAAACACCCTTGTGGCTCTGGAGAGGTTGAGAAGGGAGGTCATGTCTTACTACACTGTTTATTTTATTGTGATCTTTATTTTATTGTGATTCCTCCCTTTTAAAAAGGATATTCTCAGGTTGTTCTGATAGATTTTATGTCTTTGTCCTCCTTTTCAACCAGAACAAAACTATTATGTTCAGTGCTCCTAAATATTGAGCGGCAACATGCAAAGCCCGTCATGAATTAATGCAAAAAATAAAATAAAAATAAAAAATCAATAGCAACTCTTAACCAGTAGTTAAGTAGGTACTTCAGTAATACTGATTGTTAGTTAACAATTAAGTAGGTACTTAAGTAGGTACATTACTACTTAAGTAGGACATTAATTGTAGCAATCTGCATTTTGTTTACTAGGTTTTGTTCTGTTACATAGAAACATAGGAAGCTGCCATATACTGAGTCAGACCATTGGTCTATCTAGCTCAGTATTGTCTTCACAGACTGTCAGTGGCTTCTCCAAGGCTTCAGGCAGGAATCTCTCCCAACCCTATCTTGGAGATGCTGCCAGGGAGGGAACTTGGAACCTTCTGCTCTTCCCAGAGCGGTTTCATCCCCTGAGGGGAATCTCTTGCAGTGCTCACACATCAAGTCTCCCATTCATATGCAACCAGGGTGGACCCTGCTTAGCTAAGGGGACAAGTCATGCTTGCTACCACAAGACCAGCTCTTGTGCTTTATATATCTTATATGTTAAATTCCTCCTTTACTGGTCAAATACTGAAATAAAATACTGCATTCATTCATTCATTCATTCATTCATTCATTCATTCATTCGCTCACTCAGCAACAAAAGTTACTAGGTAGGTACCCTTCAGCTAAGGCTGCACAACTTTGGCCGTCCTGCAGATGTTGGACTTCAACTTGTACCATTCTGGACGATTGGCCGCTGTGGCTGGGGATGATGGGAGTTGTGATTCAGCATCTGCAGTCCGGTCTTAGGTCAATTGCTGCCTCTCAACCTGATCTCAAAGGACCGTTGTGAGGATAAAGTGGGTGATGATGGGGAAGAAAAAGAGGAAGGGTGAGCTCGAAAGCATACGTTTCTGAGGAACCTTCCTAGAGGGCCATTTGGAACTTGCTACACTGTCCTGGGGTCTGTATGACTTCTGGAGGGGTGCCATCATGTCTTCGTTGTTTCTGGGGCCCCCAGTGCCTTCCCGCTCCTGCTTTCCCAGCGCAGTCGGAAGAGCTTAGAGCCACCCAGGCACGCTCAGCTCGTGACCATGCGCTTGTGTCCTGGGTGCTTCAAGGCACCTTGTCCCTCAAGCTGGATCTGGAAGTGCATCTGCAAAATGTCACCCCCAGGCGAAAGAGCCCTTTGGTGGGGCAGGGGCGCCTGAGGATTGAAGTCAGTCAAGCAGGCATCTTTCGATCTCAATTATTAATACAGTGCCGCTTGACACACTTCCAACTGGAATTGCCAGCAGCTGAATTTCAAGCATGCGTTGCTGTTAAAACAAAGTTGCACACTCAAGACTAAGGGGCATATACCGCCTTGTAAATGGACCGTGCTGTGTTCAGTATATATAGTGTTCAGCTGCCCGGTTCTGCTCCTGTGGTTCGACTTGTTTTGGAGCGCTTTTGCAAAGCGAGTGATGCAGGAAAGAAAACGGACCTTCCAAGCTATTTTTTTTTTTTTTTTTTTTACAGCTAGTTGGTGCCATACTCTGCATCTATTAGCTCAAGCTCCACTGCTATGCCTGGGAACCGACCAGGGGCTTGGTTAGCTCCCTGTAGTGTGGTCCCCCCCCCCTTGAGAAAGAAACAGAGTCAGGCAGAGGGTCAGTTGTCTGCAGTCCACAGCTAGCAAGCTGCCTTCAGGGTCGTGAGTCGCAGATGCTGTAAGCCTGAATTGGTTTTGTGTGGCTATGCCAGACTATTTATTTTATTAGCTGGTCTGGAGGAAGAGAGCTGGTCTTGTGGTAGCATGCATGACTTGTCCCCTTAGCTAAGCAGGATCCACCCTGGTTGCATATGAAAGGGAGACTACATGTCTAAGCACTGTAAGATATTCCCCGCAGGGGATGGAGCCGTTCTGGGAAGAGCATTGAAGTCCCAAGTTCCCTTCCTGGCAGCATCTCCAAGATAGGGCTGAGAGAGATTCCTGCCTGCAACCTTGGAGAAGCTGCTGCCAGTCTATGAAGACAATACAGAGCTAGACAGACCAATGGTGTGACTCAGTATATGGCAGCTTTCGGTTTTCCTATGTTCCTTCCTAAACTGTCAGTTACACAAGTCTCAGGGTGGTCCACAAACAAATAAGAAAACCCAATGTTTAAAAACAAACATGAAAACATATGGTATACAAAACGCAGTTGAAGTCAATACAAATTCAACTAAAAGCCTAACATTTGGCCTACCTTCGGAGAGGATTGCTGGTCTTGTGGTAGCAAGCATGACTTGTCCCCTTTGCTAAGCAGGGTCCGCCCTGGTTGCATATGAATGGGAGACTTGATGTGTGAGCACTGCAAGATATTAGGGGATGAAGCTGCTCTGGGAAGAGCAGAAGGTTTCAAGTTCCCTCCCTGGCAGCATCTCCAAGATAGGGCTGTGAGACATTCCTGCCTGCAACCTTGGAGAAGTCGATGCCAGTCTGTGTAGACAATACTGAGCTAGATGGACCAGTGGTCTGACTCAGTATATGGCAGCTTCCTATGTTCCTATGTTGCTCTTATTTACATTTATTTCCCACTCTTCCTCTGAAGAGCCCAGAGTGTTGTACATGGTTAAGTTTATCCTCACAGCAACCCTATGAGGTAGGTTAGGCGAAGAGATAAGTGAATGGCCCAGAGTCGCCCAGTGAGTGTCATGGCTGAACGGGTTTCTCCAGTTGTAGTCCAGCCCTCTAACCACTACACCACACTGGATCTCTCCTCACCACCCACCCCAGTCTTGAAACCGGGAAAACTGATGGTGCCTCATTCTGACATTTCTCTAGTCTCGGTAGAACACCCCAAAGTCGATCTGAAGTGACTGAAATCCTGCGTTTATGTTCCAAAAGTGTTGCAAAAGTTTAACCCAGACTCCCTGATTTGGGGTTACCAATTCTCAGTTTGCCAAGGCTAAGGTTGCGGTTGTTGACCTGGCGATTCAGAGGTTTTTAAGAAGAGCAGGGTGTCCCTCCCCATGATGAGCCAATGGTCTGACTCAGAAATTTGGGATTCAGATATTTGAGGGGTGACATTGGTCTGCTGGGCCTTCTGCTTCATTGCTTTTTTGTGCGAAGGAAACTCCAGCTTCCTGTAGTTCAGCAAAGGAGTAATGTGGTCTCTCCGAGATATAATGGCCGTGGTTTTTTAAAGTTAATGGCCAAAGGAAAACTGAGTGGGGTGAAGAGCCACGCTTGTGGCCAGTCTGAGCAGGAATGGTCCCTTTTGCTAAGCAGAGTTCACTGTGGTTTGCATTTGGATGGGTGATGACGTGCAAGCATTGTCTGCCGTCAGAGATCCCTCTTAGCAGATGCAGCCATAGTTCAGTGGTCGCACATCTCCTCTCATGCAGAAGGTCCCAGGTTCAATTCCTGGCAGCATCTCCAGGTAGGGCTGAAAAGGGCATTTCCCTGAAATTTTGGGAGAGCCACTGCCAGTCAGTGTAGACAATACTGGATGAACCAATGGTCTGACTCAGTTTAAAAAAAAAGGCCCTATGCTCCTAGGATGTTGCAGAGGACAAGGCAGTGATTAATGCTGTGTATTTCTAGGTTTGATTCCCCAAGATTACGAGGAACTGCTCTGAGGCGTCCTAGTGGGCCATTTTTGGAAGGGCGGTATAAAAATTGAATGAATGAATGAATGAATGAATGAATTGCCAATCCGTAACCTACGCCCAGTTAACGCGGGGCTTTCATGGAGCTCAGATTCCAGCTGATGGCCTTTGCCAAACTTGAAGGGAGGTACTTAGGCATTCTCTTGACAGAGCAGACATGTATTTATGGTACGGTCCAGATCAAAGCCCTTGCTCATCATCCAAGCTTCTGCTCATTGTATATGGAGCCGAGGAAGAAATTTCTGGCAGCTGTCCTTCAGCAGCAGTACCCTGACAGATCGCCCTCGGATGTGGGAGTAGAATTTTTGGACAATGATTGTCCTTACATAACCTATTCACTTGCCTTATTTGCGGCAGTGACTTGAAAAGAACAAGCTCACTTCGTTTCAGTTAATTAGAGATGCTGATTTTATGGTATTTTATATTGTGATGTTTATTTATATAGATATTTATTTTATATTTTGCCTTCCTTAAAGCAGCTGTTTGAGTTGTATCTGTTTTTATTTTATTGCATACCTTTTATATGCAATGAGCTGAGCATAATAAATATTGACTGATGTTTCCTTTCCACCCCTTTTGATTCTGCCAACCACTGACCTTGCTAAGTCAAACCTTTTTGTCTAAAACACCTTGAAATGCACGATGCCATGAGCTCCTGTAAGCTGTTCATGAAATCCTACTTGGCCATACAGGTAAAAAGTAAAGTGGGCCGTCAAGTCGATTTCGACTCCTGGTGACCACAGAGCCCTGTCGTTTTCTTTTGGTAGAATACAGGAGGGGTTGACCATGGCCTCCTCCCGCACAGTATTAGATGATGCCTTTCAGCATCTTCCTATATTGTTGCTGCCTGAGTGGAGATTTGAACCGGCAACCTTCTGCTTGTGAGTGAAGCATTTCCCCGCTGCGCCACTTAAGGTAAGTACCCTCCCTAATCCTGTAAAGTGCATCTTCCTACTTCATTTACAGGAAGGAAATGGTAAAGTATATGGAATTGGCTTTGAGCTGTTTGGCCCAAAATTGTTCTCTTGACTCATCTGTATGGCTGAATCATATTGTCTGGGTGAAGTTCAAAGAACAAGTTAGATGGGTTTAAAATAAATAAATGTCACGCTTCACCATAAAAAGCTTCCATTTGAAAGCCTGTATTTTTCCTTCAGAATTCTATTATACCAGATGAGCCTTTGATTTCCACTTTGTTTTTTTCCAGTTGTTGAGACCTGACCTCTGGTCTGCTGCGTAGATGACAGTGTGATTGAGGTATCTTAATGTAGGACAGGCACTCAAAAGCTCTGCAACAGACACTTTTTCTCTGTTCAGTCAATTGATTTTTTAAAAGGACAACTGCAGAAATGGAATACGCAGGGCCAGGGTATTTCTTACCACCTGCCACCAACTCAGCACTAAACAGGTACTTTAGCCAGCATGGGAAAGAGTTGATCAAGACTGTAACTAATACCAAAATTAGTTGGCTCCTTCACCATGTAAATCCTGCCCATGTGGGCAAGGACACCAGATATCCTCAGCCATACACATCCTATTCCTAGCTCTGCAGGTCAGCTTTTGTAGGAGTTTACACGGCTGTTGCCTTCCTGCTTTTGAGCTAACATTTTCCACTGTAATAGGCCTGGACAGATGAAATTGGTAAGAAGTGTTCCTGGACTTTAGATTGCAGTGGGGAGGAAGGATGGCATGGTTGAAAATATATATAACCTTATATGACAGCGTACCTTATATGAAACTCTGATATAAGGTGAGTTCACCTGCTTGCCAAGTCAGTAACCGACTTGTCCATGGCCGCCTGAGCCCAAGCCAAGGCAGAACTGGAGGTTCAGTTGGGGTGTCAAACCAAGTTATGTGTGACCAAGATTTGAAGCTGGCTTGCTAAACCAAGATATGCGTAACCAAGATTTGAAGCTGGCTTGCCAAACCAAGATATGCGTAACTGAGATTTGAAGCTGGCTTGCCAAACCAAGATATGTGTAACTGAGATTTGAAGCTGGCTTGCCAAACCAAGATATGTGTAACCAAGATTTGAAGCTGGCTTGCCAAACCAAGATATGTGTAACCAAGATTTGAAGCTGGCTTGCCAAACCAAGATATGTCTAACCAAGATTTGAAGCTGGCTTATTAAACCAAGATATGTCTAACCATAATTTGAAGCTGGCTTGCTAAACCAAGTGCTGCTCACCCTGAGGTATACACTCTGTTTGAACCCACGTCCTTCATGGAGCTTGGCCGTCAGAATCAGTGGCTCTGAAGCAGATGATGTAGAGAAGGCCTGCCAGTCAAAGGGCAATGCAAGGCAGGCTGGGATACCAGAGTCCCTCTTGCTCAACTTGGCTACTGCCAACAAACTGAGAGATGTGACTGTCTACAGTTCCAGCTTCTCTCCATATCTCAGGCTGGGGGAACTGTGGGTTCCCTGCACGGTGTGCATAGAAAGAAGCATAGAAAGGTTGGTGTTGTGGGTTCTACCCAGCATTCTCCTTGGGTTTTTTTAAATTGACTGTTCTTAAATTACAAAATAAAGACATCTATTTACAAAACATTTTTAAGCCCCCCCATAAAATATACATTAAACACACACACCATAATAAGTACTTGTAAGCAATGAATTACTTGCCCTTCCTTCCTCCCCTCCCTCCTCACCCCAAAGAAAAGAAAAGACCACTCTGCTCTTACAAAGAAAACAGCTTCAGAAACTCAGACCGGATCTTGTCATACAGACACTTTCCCTTACGAAAAAGAGGACGTTCATGCGCTGCTAGAGTGATCAAGTCAGAGATCCAATTTTCAATATCTGGAGATGGTTGGCATCTCCCTTCTTTTCAGAATAATACCGTATGTTTAGCCACAAAGGCCCATTCTCCTTGATTAATTCACTGTGTGCAGTAATGGTGGTTGTTGTTTTAAAATTAATTATATTTTGTATGAAGGAGCATTTAGGAACGTGATTGCTAGCTTGGAAAAGTGGTGCCACTCAGGAACCAATTGTATCCCCTCATCCGCTGTTGTCCATCATCCTTGCCTTTTCCACCTGAGATAATGATGATCAAGCATAACTTTTTTCCTAGAGGGGGAAGCCATCTTGAATATTCTCGTTGGGCCTTTTTGAGAACTTGGTTTGTGATGCTTGGTGTTGTTGGTACCTCCTGCCTAAGGGTATTTTATCATCTGCCTTCCGATTCCAAGCAATTACCATTTATTTTATCTTCAAGCAGCAGCCCGTAGCAATGAATTTTTAGGAAATCCACTCCCGCCCTTTATTAAGCCCGACATAATAGCTGCCGCTGCTCACTCATACATTCATTAAGAAGAATTAAACGAGTGCTGGCAGCCATTAGCAACGAGCTAATAATCTCACTGTGGGAAGGTGCAGCAGATTGGAATAAATGAACAGGAGCAAAAACAAATGAAATAACTTCATGGAATTATGCGCAACTAATTTGCTCCCCTCTTTTAAAAAAAATGGACTGATTTACATGGCTTTCGCACTTATGAAGAGAGCTGGATTGACGGCGCTTGAAGACCAGCGTTGACGGCTGTCAAAACAGGTGCACGAACCAGATTTCTAAAGAAATCTCCTCCAACCGTGCCGAGGGGCTGCCATTTTAAGCATCTCACTCAGTCCCTGCTCATTTGCTTCACAGCTGAGGCTGTCAGAGATCAGGCAGTTGTTGGGCCTGGGCGACAGGAATTGGGGGACCGTGACGGGACTCATCCATCCTCGGGAAGCAGAGCACAGAGTCCCTTGGATTTTGTCCCTGTTTCTTGGTGGGCCTGCAGCAGCTGGACAGCATAGGGCTTGTTGGACGACTTATCGAGCGGGGGCCACTTTGGCAAAAAAAAGACCACACTACTACTACTACTACTACTACTACTACTACTACTTTTTTTGCATTAAATTTTTATTGATTTTAACAATATCTTGAACATCTCATTACATTCAATTAAACAAAAATTGACTTCCAGCTCACCAATCCGCTACTACTACTACTACTACTTTTTTTTGCATTAAATTTTTATTGATTTTAACAATATCTTGAACATCTCATTACATTCAATTAAACAAAAATTGACTTCCAGCTCACCAATCCGCTACTACTACTACTACTACTACTACTATTGCTGCTATTGCTACTACTGCTACTACTATCTATATACCACTTTTTGACAGATTTCCAAAGCGGTTTACATAGAATAAATAAATCCCCTGTCCCCAAAGGGCTCACAGTCTAAAAAGGAAACGTAAGGTGGACACCACCAGCAGCCACAGGAGAGACGCTGTGCTGGAGTTGGATAGGGCCAGTTGCTCTCCCCCTGCTAAACGTAAGAGAATCACCACTTGAACATGAGAGAATAATGAGAGGGGCCTCTTGCTCAGTTAGCAGGGGTGCTAATTGCACTTAGAATTGATGGCGGCCGCCACTGGCCCCCCAGGCCTTACAATGAAGAACTCTGGTCTAGGGCATTGATCTCCACTGCTTTTTAAGTCGGGGCCACTTTGTCAAGAATCTTCCACTGTGGGAGCCATTTCCTACCAAGCAAACCGTGCTGAGCTTTCCCCAGCGCCAAGTAGGGAGAGCAGGCCCCTTAGGAGAAACAGTCGTGTCGGACCTCGGTGCCATCTTGGAAGGCACACAGGTGGGGCTGGGAAGTGTGGAGCTCTATCGGAAAAGCACATTTCCCAGCATTCCCCACCCCACCCCACCCCGTGTAGAGATGTGAAGCCCTGGGGGGGGGAAACTGGCAAGACAAAGCCAAGAGGCTGTAATGAATATTTATTTTATGGACTATGGGAGTTCAAGGACGTTTTAGCCTCGGAGGGTTAAGTGTGTCTTGTCAATTGTGGGCCACAGCCAGGATTTAATTTTGGAAAGAGGAAAAGGTTTGCTCTGCTCACTCACTCAAAGGAGCTGCTCAAGAGCAAGCGAACCAAGAGATCTTTCCCCCTTTTTGGCCTGCTTTCCAGTAGGCTTAGGAGGTCACCTGGCATTCCATGGGGGTGTCTCCCCCTCCCCGCCCCCTGTCAACTTCGCAGTGCCTGGACCAGTATGAACCCAGTTGGACACCTCAACAGCATAGTTTGTGATGATGCCATCCATCCCAATTCAAGATGGCGGATGCGTAAACATTTGAGGCACAAATGGGCTAACTTGTTGACTGCTTAACCGATTTGAACCAGATTTGCTACAGGTGTAGAGACACATAGGGATGGCTCAAGAGCGTAGTTTCTAATGATGTCATCTCCCCGATTCAAGATGGCGGACATGTGAACCTTTGAGGTGCAAGTGGGAACCCATTTGGACCAAATTTGGTACAGTTGTAGAGACACATAGGGTCACCTCAAAAGCATCGTTTGTGATGATGTCATCCACCCCAATTCAAGATGGCAGATGCATGGACGTTTGAGGCTAACTTGTGAACTGCCTAGCCGATTTGGACCAACTTTAGTCCAGTTGTAGGGATCGTGAAAGGAAAGTAGGCAGATTAGTTCTTCCTAGAACAACTTGTTCTTATTGTACATTGCTTAGTTGATTGCTGGCTTCCATCAGCTGCTGATCAGCCCTTGATGGTAGTCTTGTGCATGGAAGGTGGGTTGTAGTTGCATTTCATGTTGAAGAGTTTGTTTATTTTTATTTATTTTTACATTTCTATACCGCCTTTCGTTAAAAACAACCCCAAGGCGGTTTACAAAAATTAAAACATACAATAAAAAAGCAGTAAAAACATCAAGCTAAAAACATATAAACACAGGCATAAAAACAATACAACAGATAAAAACACACCGAAGCAGCAGTAAAAACGATTATGTAAAAGCCTGGGTAAAAAGCCAAGTCTTTACAAGCTTTCTAAAAGCCGTGATGGAGTCCAAGGAACGAATGGCCACTGGGAGAGCATTCCAGAGTCTAGGAGCAGCAACAGAGAAGGCCCTGTCCCGAGTGCACGACAGCCGGGCCTCTCTCATTGTCAGCACCCGGAGCAGGGCCCCCTCAGATGTCCTCGTCAAGGATTAGAAATCCTTGCTCAACCTGCGTATCGGAAGCTTGTCAGGGTGGTCTTCCTGGCCACCGTAGAGACTTGTTGAGGTTGGCCGTGGTTGACTTGCCCCAGGGCCAGAAACAACCCGAAAGCGTCTCACGATCTCAAAAGGCTTGGGCTGCCGTTTGGTTTGAATTAGGGGGAGCATTTATTTGCCACATGGGATTCTCCAAGGGGGAAGTAGCTGGAGCAGGCTGGGGCTGATGTGTCTCCCCTATTCCCCTTCCCTGCTCACTTTGCCATGGGGAGATCGGAAAGTCTGAACCCTGCAACCCTGTGTGTGTTTGAACTAAGGGTCATAGGGAGATGCTTTATACTGAGTCAGACCATTGGTCCGTCTAGCTCAATATTGCCTGCACAGAACACCTTTCCAGGGCTTCAGGCAGGGTTCTTGCCCAGCCCTACCTGGAGATGCTGCTTGGGAGAAAACCTGGGGCCTTCTGCATGCAAAGCCATTGCTCCACCCCTGAGCAAGGGCCCGATCCCATTGGTCACCCGCTTCCCTTCACCTTTCTCCCTCTGGCATGCATGGAGGAGCAGCATCCTGCTTCATTTAGGGTTGGGTGGGGCACGTTTTACACCCACCGGTTAGAGAATCACATAAGGAAAATAACTGCCCAACATACCAGCTGATAATGACTTCAGTTAGTTATTCTGAAAATTAAGAGGGGGGGGGGAAGTACTTAAGGTAGTTCCCACTAAATTGAAAAGGACAAGTTTTGATCCAATTAAAATCTTTTAATTAGATTTACGGTTTTAAGTTTTTAAGGTTGGTTTTAAATGAGTTTGATGTTTACATGATTTTCATGGTTTCATTGGTTTAGTTTTTGGTTTTAATTGCTTTGCTTTTATTTGGGTGTAAAAATAAAGCCAGTTTTGGAAGGGCAGTAGATAAATCCGTCAAATAAAAAAAAATAAGTTGAGACATGAACTTGTCCTTTTTAGTTTGAGTAGGACTACTTGGAGTGACTTTCCACGGTGTGTCACCCACCACTGCTGTACATTCCTCTGAAGTTAACAGGGATGTCTTGAATAAGGCGCCCTCAACTGCCAACTCCCGGGAGTCCTATTGAACTGGCTTCATTCCTCTTGTTCAGAAGAAAGATCCACACACAGTGTCATCAGTGGGGACGCGAGGCGCGGGCTAGACACTGGCCCATCAAAAGGGCTTCTAATAGTAGTGTTAGGTGGTTTTTTAAATGGGCCAACACATTGGCTTTCTTAAGAGCCGGAGGGACTTTTGATCAAGGAGGGTCACACTGTTTTGTGTATCTTCCAAGAAGCGGCTTTCTCTGCTTGACTCTGGGCTAACCTTTACTTTAAAAATAAAAGCCCAAGTACAAAGGAAAGCACGGAAGCTCTCCAATGATAGTTTTTAGCGCCGGAGTTTCATAAATGGAAGTACTGACAACCTCAATTTTCTTCCGCTGTTCCCTGTGTTAGGGGCGCACACGTCTCGATTCAGACCCCGAAGATGAGATTTTTGTTGAGGTTTTGTTTTTCCGGCTGCAGTCATTTTTGGCCCCATCTGAGGCCGCTCACCGAGCTGAGAACAATGACACTGTAATTGCTGCTATTGAGCGCGAGTTGCCGGTTTTTGAAGTCTCTACCTGGGTCACTATGTTTGATTGATATTTTAATTTGTTTTTTTGACAGATGAAAGATAATGAAAATCAGTTTGTGGCGGAAAGTGGCCTCATTGGGGAATACTTAATTTTTTTTATTATTTGCTTTACCCATTTCCTCAATGCACACGGTTTCCCCATTTTCAACTTCTGCGTGTTGCATTTTAACGTTCTGTAGCACATTAAGATAGTTAATATGTGTAAGTCATTTCACTCTTGAGCGCACTGTTAATGTATTCAAAGGGAACTTGCTTTAATCTCTGCTTCCACAGAACCGCCCCTACCCACCCACACATACACACACACCCTGCCCCACAGCTAATGTAAATGAGGCCGGAGATGCACCTTGGAAGCCAAGTATACACAATGATGCAGGTGACCTTCATCTTCTGAATTTCCATCCAGGTGACTGATTGTATGAAGGAGGCTGAGAGGAGGCCACAGATGATAGGAGGAAAATGATTCAGTGAAGAGTAAAGAAGGGGAGAGGAGGGCAAGGTTTTAAGATTTAACAGGAAGGGGATTTTAAGAGGAGGAAGAAACAGAGGAAAGGAAGTTGGGTAGAGCAGACAGGCAGATTTTCTCAAAATCAGCCAGGCAATGTGTGCCAACTCCTCTTCCTATCTGTCTGTCTGTCTGTCTATCAAATTTGTACACCACCCCAAACTTTCATCTCTGGGCGGTTAACAATAGCATAAAACAAGTTTAAAACATATACAGAAAACTTAGAACAATTTAACAATTTGAAAACAAACCAGAGATTAAAACCTAAAAAAATGTAGGAAGTTGAGAAAGCTTGGACGAAAAGATGGGCTCTCAGGTGTTTTTTGAAAATTGCCAGAGATGGGGAGGATCGTATCTCAGCAGGGAGCCTTGTTATTTGTTCGTTCGTTCGTTCGTTCATTCATTCATTCATTCATTCTGCTTTTCAGCAAAGGAGTTCTGTTTCCCTGTCAGGGTCCTGCCAAGGACACTGTCCCACCCCCCAGTGGAGTGCGAGAACACCATGACTCCATTTCTTCCAGCGCTTGTTGTCATGCAGGGGTCTCTGAGCGATTTCCCATTCTGAATGGGAGGTGCGCCCAGCAGCAGTGGAGTCTGACCGATGTGTGCATCTTGTCACCTCACCAGCAGTGTTGCGGCTCAAAGGAGCACGAGAAAGTGGCTCTCTGCTTCCGCCTCTCAGGTGCCTCCCGCACCGGGTTATGTGAGTCCACTGCTCTCAGGCAACAATCCTTTTCCCGGTGAGAGGGATTCTTGGAGCCGCTACCATCTTGTGTCCAAAGGTGCCCCTCCCCCCAGAAATTGGAGATCATCCCAGAAGCCCCGGCAGTGTTTGGGGGGGGGCAGCACAGCCCTGTTGTCAGGTGTATCCTCTGCTCCCACTTGGCCCTTCTCCCACTGGGGACCCAGAGATGGACCCAATGCCTCTGGCCTACCCTGAATTCCTCTGCCAGGCCATGGGCCTCTGCAGGTGTTTTGCCTGCTCTCCTCGCGGGCCAGCCTTACAGGAAGCGCCCGCTGCAGCAACATTGCTGTGGATAGAAGCTAAGCAAACCTGGGTCTGGTCAGTGCCTGGATGGGAAATTTCCTGGAATCCTATATACGTGCCGCCTTGAGTTCTTGAATGCAGGCAGTCCTCGACTTAAGACACTTTGAAGTTAAGATCAACAGGACTTAAGATATTTGTGAACGGCCACCTTGTTTCAGCTTTACAACACTAGCGGTGGGAAGGGAGTTCTTGAATGCAGGCAGTCCTCGACTTAAGACACTTTGAAGTTAAGATCAACAGGACTTAAGATATTTGTGAACGGCCACCTTGTTTCAGCTTTACAACACTAGCGGTGGGAAGGGAGTTCTTGAATGCAGGCAGTCCTCGACTTAAGACACGTTGGAAGTTAAGATCAACAGGACTTAAGATATTTGTGAACGGCCACCTTGTTTCAACTTTACAACACTAGCGGTGGGCTCTGTCTCTCTTGAAGCTGCCCTCACTCCCTGGGGAGTGCTGGGGGAAGTGCAGCGCGGAGCAGAAGTCAGCATGTTGGGAAATGGCTCTCGGGTGGAGGTTTTGTCGCCAAACCAAGTGGCCCTGACTCGAAACATAATGAAGATCACGGATGCACGCGCTCCGTTTATTTGGCCCCATTGTTGAGCCTGCAGCTTCAAAGGCCCGCAGGCAGTGAGGACAAGGGGAGGCATCAATCTCTCTGCCTCTCCGTCTTGGACTCTCTCTGGGGCGGGGGAAGCAA
Source organism: Hemicordylus capensis (assembly GCF_027244095.1). NCBI lineage: Eukaryota > Metazoa > Chordata > Lepidosauria > Squamata > Cordylidae > Hemicordylus > Hemicordylus capensis. Next base: position 11,714,156 of record NC_069673.1, read on the forward strand.
TCGGCTTATCTGCTCCTGTCTCCAAGAGGAGAGTGACTTGGGAGGCAGTCCTGTGCTGCATAGATAAGCGAACCTAGCCACAGGAAGGCAGGTCTGGCAGACCAAAAGGCAAAGGCGGCCCTGCCTGCGAAATGGCATGGTTGGCATGTGTGTGATTGGATTGGAACCCGACAGCCTCCTCTCTTCTGCTTTTTTTTTTTTTTTTTAGCAGTTTCTCAATGCTGGCTGCACTTCTCTCTTGTAGACCCCCCCCCCTCAACTGCCTGCCTCAGTTTCCTGCTCTTTAGAAAAGAAAGGCTTTGTTTAGAAGGAGCTTGGGGTAGCCTGGAATCCTGCAGAGACCGGAGTCACCCTCTGAAGGAAAAGGGTTAGGGCCTTCAGCGCTGTGCTGAAGGAGCAGCGGCATCTGAGCGGAATCACTGACTTTTTGCCTTGCAATTTGAACAAGCCTTTGGACCTCTCTTTGGTACAGGTCTCTGCTCAGCTGCAACAATGAGCAGAACAGCAGGGAACTCGCCGAGCCTCCCAAGCCTTTTCTAAATGGAGGGATTCTCAAGTTAATCCCGGAAAACAACTTCGACATGCCTGTTACAATCAGACCGAAAGTCTATGCATGCCCTTTACAGAGAATCAGGGGCAAGGCTCAGCCCTGGAATATGAGAAGTCACTCTAAAAAGGAGCTCTGGGCATAGGAACATAGGAAGCTGCCATATACTGAGTCAGACCATTGGTCTATCTAGCTCAGCATTGTCTGCACAGACTGGCAGCGGCTTCTCCCAGGTTGCAGGCAGGAATCTCTCTCTCAGCCCAATCTTGGAGATGCTGCCAGGGAGGGAACTTGGGACCTTCTGCTCTTCCCAGAGTGGCTTCATCCCCTGAGGGGAATCTCTTCCAGGGCTCCCACATCAAGTCTCCCATTCATATGCATCCAGGGCAGACCCTGCTTAGCTATGGGGACATGTCATGCTTGCTTCCACAAGACCAGCTCTCCTCGGCATGTGCAGAATGCCTCTGTCTCCTACCAATGCATAGCCCCAACGAGCGAAAGGACATCTGAAAGCAGGGCCATCCAGACTCAGTTAGCCATGATTCGAGATGTGAAGACCTGGGGGCGGGGGGTGGGATGGAAAAAATTGGGGAGAAAAACAGGTTTCCCCCATTTGCCCCCAAAGGACCAAATTTGAAATATTGGAAAGGGGGGGGAAAGGGTTCATAATCTGAACACCTTTTCTTAAATATCTTATTCATAATTCCAAAATAAAATATTTCATAAACATTTTCTTTGGGGATTATGAATAAAATATTTAAGAGAAGGTGTTCAGATCCAGTCGTAAAAGGAGCGGTGTTCTGGCCTTGACTTCCCCGGGCTTCTTGCTTGCTTTCAGATTCCTCCATCTTCTACGGCCTGTGAAAGAAACTGGCTTGTGTTTGGAAATATAGCCGATCAAGAAATAAAGGAACATGTGAAAAGGTGGAGGAGCTTGTCTCAATGCAGTTTTCATAAGCCATTAAGATGGTAAAAATGAAGGATCAGAAGAAGTATGTACTTCTAAATGTAATCCACCAAACATGAAGAGCGTTTTGAGCGAAGTAGATCATACATAATACATGCTCCTAAAGAAACAATGTGACTCTAGACCCGTAAAAGGTGCTAGAAAAAAAAAGGATTGCATGGCCTTCAATTTCCCCCCAAATTTCCATTTTTTTCCAGGAGGGGGAGGTTCCCCTCCATGTCTTCAGACTTTCCAGAAATTTTACATCTCCAGCCGTGACTAAGATAAACCTCATTCATTTCAATAGTCATGACTAATGGCTCATTGTTTTCAGTGGTAGTCAAGGCTGCTAAGTAGTCAGGATGAGGCCCAGTGCGTGTAACTTCCAGGCAATTTTCAACCTCACTTAGAATTTTTAAGCATAGCACCTTATGATTTGAATGTCCGTGAAAGAATTTGAATCTCATGGACCACCCCTACGGCCCCAGCTACATACTATACCATATAGATTATAAACCAAATAGAAAATGTTTTGCCTGATAATGGCAAAATCTCCAGCCCCTGCAATGTCACCAAGGCAGAGACTGCTAAATCCTGCTTACTGAGCCAAAAGGCCCCTTTTCGAACAGCGGCTGCCTTGTATGTAGCAGGAGGAGAGCAACTGGCCCTCTTCAGCCCAGCTCAACAACCCTCCAGTGGCTCTTGCCCGTGTCTCCCTTGTGCTTCATTTTAGATTGTGGCAAGTCCCTTTGGGACAGTGAACCATCTTCTCACTTCTTTCTCTCATTCCTTTTGCTATGTAAGCTACTATGTGAATGTTTTTGTTGTTGTTGAAATGTGGTATGTAAATATTATAAAGAATCAGAGTTTCTCATCAGTCATCCAGGTGCCCACTGCAAAGGCCATTAGGGTGCAGACATCTTTGTACAGGGAAAATTGTGCCGTTGAGTCCGTGTTGACTCCTGGCGACCACAGAGCCCTGTGGTTTTCTTTCTTTTTTCCAAATTCAATTTTTATTAATTTTAACAGTAGTAATATTGTCATTCATTGCAAATACACACAAAAAGGTGGACTTCCTGCACAAATCTCTTCGTGAATCATCAGCTATAAAATTTACCCTTGCTATAATAATAATTCAAAACATAAATTTAAACCCTTACAAACATAGCTAATCTACCCAACCTGCAGGTTTTTTTTGCTAAATTTCAAACCCTGCTGTAAAGTCCAAAGTAGGAAAGTAATTCTTTAGATACAACAAGAATGGTTTCCAGTCTTCTTTAAAACATTCCAAGTTTTGGTCTCTTATTAGTGCTGTAAGTTTTGCCATCTCTGCATATTCCAAAATTTTTATCAGCCAGGCTTCTTTTGAAGGCAATTCATTACTCTTCCATTTCTGTGCATATATAATTCTGGCCGCCGTAGAAGCATACATGAAAAATGTTAAATTAGTTGTAGAGATTACACCTTGTGTTATTCCCAGCAGGAAGGATTCTGGTTTTCTTGGTAGAATACAGGAGGGGTTCACCGTTGCCTTCCTCTCGCTCAGTATGAGATGATACCTTTCAGCACCTTCCTATATCGCTGCTTCCCAATATAGGAGTTTCCCGTTCTCTGGGAACACACCCGCAGGGATTCGAATCGACAGCTTCCTGCTCTCTAGGCAGGTTGCTACAGGGAAGTATACACTCCGACATTTCGAACCCACCTTGGACGCCAAAAGCAAATGACAGGTGGGCCGCGAACTGTGTGCCACGTTAAATTGAGAGCAAGATGGCTGCCGTCCCTTTCTGCCCCTCATCCCTTCTCTTTCCTGCCGTTTCTTACTCTGCTGGTGTGGCGAGCCAGTGAATCGATATTTCTCTCCAAGGTGCATTGGAGCCTCGTGCCCCACACGATCGCGTCCAGACTCTTCCATCCCATATCATTTATGGGAGGACATTTGGTCAAGCAACGTTGTGGCGTTAAATGTTTTATTGGTCTGCCAGTGCTTTTGCAGAGCGCGAGATTGCAAGATCTTCCCCTCAGGGGATGGAGCCACTCTGGGAAGAGCAGAAGGTTCCAAGTTCCCTCCCTGGCAGCATCTCCAAGATAGGACTGAGAGAGATTCCTGCCTGCAACCTTGGAGAAGCCGCTGCCAGTCTGGGTAGACAATACTGAGCTAGATAGACCAATGGTCTGACTCAGTATATGGCAGCTTCCGATGTTCCTATGGGGGGTGTGTGTGTGTGTGCTATAAATGGCCCCTTAAAGCCAAACAAGCAGCCCCCCGCTTTGCACCCAGCGGCCAGAACATGGGAACGGTCGGTCATGAGGCGGCTGTTTCTTGTGATGTTGGCCTGTAGTCTTTGTACCAGTTAGGGCAGCCGAGATGGGAAGGAGGTCTGCAAACCCTGTCCCATGAGGACAGTGGGAAGAGCTGGGTCTGTTTCGCCGGGAGAAAAGGAGACTGAGGGGAGAGATGAGAGCTCTCTTCAAAAATCTGAAGGGCTGTTGCACAGGAGGAGGAGTGGACGCGTTCTCTTTTGCTTCTGGAGGCAGGACTCGAATCCATGGGTTGAAATGTCAGGGAAGCCGATTCCGGTGGGGCTTGCACAATGGTGGGTCTTCCTCGCCATGACCCTGGCTTCGACTAGCGATTCTGTTTGGCCCCAAAGGAAGCAGGGCCAGCACCAGGTCGTGGTGCTGGGCCACAGCACGAGAAGGCTCCAAAGATGGACCCCCCTCAAGACGGAGCCTGCAGGACCCCCTGAAGCAACAGACTCCCAGCCCCTGGGGAATCCAGCCCCGCCCCGTCCCCTCCATGATATCTGCACGTCGGCACTGCCAACAGGTGAGGCAGGGATCCGCTGGAGAAGAGGAGGAGCAGTGCCGGAACATCGGAAGCTGCCAGATACTGAGTCTAACCCTTGGTCCATCTAGCCCAGTATTCTCTGCACAGACTGGCAGCGGCTTCTCCAAGGCTGCAGGCAGGAATCTCAGCCCTATCTTGGAGATGCTGCCAGGGAGGGAACTGGGAACCTAGATGCTCTTCCCAGAGCAGCTCCACCCCAAGGGGAGTATCTTCCAGTGCTCACACTTCTAGTCTCCCTTTCATATGCAACCAGGGCAGACCCTGCTTAGCTATGGGGACCAGTCATGCTTGCTACCACAAGACCAGCTCTCTGCTCACAACAGATGGCTGCTGCTGTCCAGACCGGGAGGCAGAGCCCAGCGGGGTGGGCAGAGCTCAGAGGTATGCCCGAGCTCATTTGGCCTCTGGCTGTCGTCAGACCAAAGTGTCCCACGGACCTGTCTGTGCTCTTTGGCTGGAGGTTTTCAGACAGAAGTGGGATGGCCACAAGTCTGCAATGCCATAGTGGCTTCCTGTGCTGGGCCAGGGGTTGGACTCGAAGACCTCCAAGCTCTCTTCCCGCTCTTGACGTTCTCTGAAATCACATGGCCTGTCTTCACCGTTGCTCAGAGTGCACCCCAATCTCTCTCTCTCTCTCTCTCTCTCTCTCTCTCTCTCTCTCTCTCTCTCTCTCTCTGTCTTCCACGATGCTTCGATCAGTGACATTTTAAGAGCACTAATGCAGTAGGGCATCTCGTTGGCGTGGATTATTGCTCAGGCTGTTGGTTTTAATCAGCCTATTAATTCAAGCTTAGTGCAGGGAGTGGCGGGGAGGGGAATTAGACTCTTTTGACTCCCTGAAAACATAAACCTCACTAAGGCAGTCTCAGCCAGGCAAGCAGGCAAGCACACAACTCCCAGTGTACAAAACGGCTTTGTCGTTAGGCAGAGCACGGACCCAGCTAGCTCCGGAGTGTCGATTCCCAGGGGCCCTTCCTTTTCCCCACTTGAAATAATCTGAACTTCAGCCAATTACAGAAAGCAACTTTACTGGGAACAGCCTATATTCTGCGACGAAATCTATAATAATAACAGAAACAATATTGATAATAAAATTGGGAAGGACTCGATGTCTGGATAAAACAAACCAGTCAATAACACCTGCCTGACTGTGTAAACAACAACAACAATAATAAATAAAGAGTTGGTCTATTAAACCAACAGCTGAATCTTGTACTGTGTAAGAAGCAGAGCTCTGACAGCTATTTAAGATTTCTCTTTGAGGTGCTTCAGTTGTTCTATCATTCTGTATTTTCACTTTAAGATCCTAGTTGAACTCATTTGAAGAGCGAATGGAAGTATCTGAAACTTCACAATAGTGCTGGGAGCCTTCACGAATACATTCTTATATCTTCTAGCCATCTGTCTAGCCTCGTATTTGGTTCTTTGTATAATCTTCTTCTTTAGATTTATTTCTCTAAGACGTACCCATGGCTAATGCCGTGCGTGGCAGCTCGTGTGAGGAGTCGTGAGCGAGGGGAGGGGGAGAGGAAGGTGAGTGGAGGCAAGTGGCAAGAAAATGTGCATCCCAGTGAAAGGAAGTGGCAGCTAGGCCGCCCGGCCGGCTACCAAGAAAATGTGGTGGCCGGGACTGAAGAGCGGCGGGGGGGAGGGAGAACGTCTGAAGGGATGGCGGGGAGAAACAGGGAGAACGAGGGGTACAGATGGTCTGCACCAGGTCAGTGAATTACTTATTTTCTATATTCTTCAGGAATTTGTTATGCATACTTTCTGTTATCTTTGAGATCGAAATATACTTCTTTATTTATTAGGTACTTTGCGGGGCGGGGCCGCCATTGGGCCAACGGGTTCAAAGAACCCAGGCCGCGCCCAAACCGGGGCCCGCGATTCGTGGCCCTGACACGCCCCCCGCGTCTGACGTCAGATGCGGGGGTGCTGTTTCAGCTCCCGAGTGGGGGGCTGTGCGGCCCCCGTTCGGGAGTTAGAGGGCTGCTGCATTCGCGGCATGGCCCGGAGTGGTACTAGAGAAAGTTCCGCCCCTGACAAGAAAATCAAAATGTTTCTCAGCTTTCCGAAGGCACTTAAAAATCGGTGTTTACCCAAGGTGAACACTGTCGCTTGTGACAGCAGGAGGAACTTAGCTGTTATCCCAGCAGGAAGGCAGCGCGCTGATCTTTTCAGTGGAAATCTGAACGGAAGTTGTTACGTAGCCTCTGCCAAGGATAGGAGCGGATGCCGGGCTGAATAATAGATTTTGGCTTCCTGCACGATAATGTATTGCGTTGAGTTGTGAAGGAAGCCTTGCAATGCGGACTTCTTATGAGCTGCGCGTGTGTATTTTGGATCCCAGCTGCACCCTGTCTGGTCCTTTACAGTTAACATTTTCTCAGCCTGGTGCATTATCGAATGGGAGCAGAACTGCACTGAATGTTTCCGAATCAGTGCTGATTTCAGAGTGACAGTGCTTGCTCTCACCACATGGTGGCACTCTTGCAAACGTTTTAAACCACTCGTTGCCTGAGGAGAAGCATCTGTGGAATATAATACCTTTTAATAAGACAAACTAGTTTTAAAAGTTATAAGCAATAAATGGATGATATTTACAATCCCACTAATCGAGGCACAGTTTGCTTGAAATGCCATTCTCTCTCTTTAAAGTTCAAATGACTGTCTGGTCATAGCACTGCAGTCATTAGTACCAGCAAATTCCAAGCCGTTTCTGAAATTAAGAGACATTTCCTCCCATCAATGTATAGTAGGAAGTGCTGGGGGGATAAATGGCTGGCTGTTAAGAGCAAGGTCTTTTGAGTTTCCGACCTCAGCATCAGAATGGTTCCAGTAACTTACATTTGCCATAGGTCTGGTGTTAAAGGTTTTATCTGAATGCTCCGGATTTCATATTCCAGAGTCCGTATCCTTTGCTGAGATGCAAGAATTGAAGACGCATGCAGGAACAGCACGTGGTATAGCCCTTGTAAGGCTGCCCCACTTTGGACTGCCGGCGTGACTACCCAGGGCTGTGGGGAGCTGAAGCATAGTGCCAAAGGTTCATGGTTAGCTGGGTTTTGAAGTGGGGCGCGGGAGAGGTGGGGGGGGGGCAAAGATTCTCTGAGTGTTTTGCATCTCCTGTTTGCAAGCACTAAATTCTGAGATCAGATGGTTCCTTTGACCTTTCAGACCTTTCATGGTTCCTTTGGCTCTTTTTACTTGGGTGGGTTATTCATTCAGTATTTATGACAAAGGAGGTGCTCTCTTAAATAGCCTGGACCCAAGCCATTAAGGGTTTTATAGATAATATAAGCAGCACTTGGTATTTCACCCGGAAACATATCGGTGACCACAGAGCTCTGTGTATTCTTGGTAGAATACAGGATTCTTGGTAGAATACAGGAGTGATTTACCATTGCCTCCTCTGGCGCAGTATGAAATGATGCCTTTCAGCACCTTCCTATATCGCTGCTGCCCAATACAGGATAAATAAAATAACCCTAACCCTAACCTCAGCCCCTCATCTGTAAAATGATAATGTTGGCAACTTCCCTCTCACGGTTGTCGATATGAATGGGACGAGGAATTTTCTTTGTCCTTCTGGGACAGGCCAACTGGTACCTACTGATCATCAACGGAAAGTGTATGTTTCCATCTTCATTTTGCAGGCCTTAGAAGTGTCCCGTGCAGAAAGCTGGGCACCGCCCCTCCTTGATGTTCAAGAGGTCCTCAGGCATCTGTCAGCATTATCCCTGTATACTTAAATTGCTGGTCTTGTGGTAGCAAGCATGACTGGTCCCCTTTGCTAAGCAGAGTCTGCTCTGGTTTGCATTTGAATGGGAGACTACATGTGTGAGCACTGTAAGAGATTCCCCTTAGGGGATGGAGCCGCTCTGGGAAGAGCAGAAGGTTTCAAGTTCCCTCCCTGGCAGCATCTCCAGGATAGGGCTGAGAGAGACTCCTGCCTGCAACCTTGGAGAAGCCGCTGCCAGCCTGTGTTGACAATCCTGAGCTAGATAGACCAAGGGTCTGACTCAGTATATGGCAGTTTCGTATGTACCTATGTTCCTATCCCGGTATACTTAAACACCGCTTTTGGGGTTCTTCTAAGCTGCTTTTGAAACTCCCCCCTCCCCCGTTCTTGCTCATGTCTGTGCCCCGTCTCCGTTTGCGTGGTGACGTCATTTGGCCCGCAGAGTTGCCAAGCGAACGAAAGCCGATCTCGAGCCGAAGCGAGTGGAAATAACGTGGCCGGAGACATGTGTGCAATTTGTACAGATGATTCAAGTGGGGGCCATGGCAACCAGCGAAAACAGAGGAAAAGAAACCGAAAAAATCAGCCACAGGAAAGGCTGCATTTTAAGAGCGCCACGGCCATTACTGAGAAGGGCTCAGATGTTTTCCATCAGGTCTCCCGTCTCCCCCGCCGTGGGTCTTGCTTCTGCTCTCCTGCTTGCAAGCATTAAAATCCGAGGATCGGATGCTTGCTTCGGCTTCTTCAAAATGTGTCTGTTTTTGCTTGAATGGGTTATGATGACTGCAGAGTTTATTCAGCCCTGGATTTTCACTTCAGGCAAGTCAGAGCCTTGGTAGAAAGCGAAGTCAGGCAACCCAGGGCACGGCTATCGAAAGGGGCATGCGGAATCATTTTGCATGGCACTCCCACTGACTCCTGAGAGGAGACCGCACCATGGAATTCAGCTGGAGCCAGTTCTGTGCTAGATGGCCCATCTCCAGAAAGGGATTCTAGAGCTTCTCCATATCTAGATCCAGGGACAGACATTACTAGTACCAGTTTCTGGACAAGCAGAAATCCTGCTTGTCCAGGAAGAAAGCTAGAGCTTCTCCATATCTAGATCCAGGGACAGACATTACTAGTACCAGTTTCTAGACAAGCAGGAATCCTGCTTGTCCAGGATTCTAGAGCTTCTCCATATCTAGATCCAGGGACAGAAATCCTGCTTGTCCAGGAAGAAAGCTATCTATCTATCTATCTATCTATCTATCTATCTATCTATCTATCTATCTAACCGCCCCATCCAGAGGCTCTGTGCCGTGTCCAACTTTTTAAAAAGACATAAAACCCACAATTCAAACACAATGCTAAAAACCCTATAAAAACAATTCAAAAACAATTAGAACCATTTAAAACCAATTAAAATACTTTTAAAACAGCAATGACACTTTACAAGCTTAGACTGGGCACTTTGTTTAATCTGAAAACTGTGAACTGCCACTAGATACAAGACAGGGAGGCAACTGAAACATACCCGTCCGTTAACACTGGATCACACTCAATTGGCAAGATCTGCATTATAATTTATTTTAATGTTTAATTTTTTTTTAAAACTTCAGTTACTTTACATACAACAATCGTTCAATTAGAAAGAAAGAGAGAGAGTCCTTCTGTGTTAAAATGTGTGACTGGCCCATGAAACCGTAAATGAGTAAATAAATGAAAACTTGGCACACCCCACTTTTGAGAGGATGCTGACCTCGGAGCAGGGCATCCCAAATGTGGGTGACTTCAGCTCCCAGCATGCTCAGCTTCACTGGCTGGGAATGCTAGGAGCTGCACAGAGCCAACAACATCTGGGGCGCCCTCTGACAGGGAGCACTGCCCTGGGGCCCTTGAACTGTGCCGCTTAACGGGTTGAGTCACATTTTTTTGCTTGGGAGACAGCCGGGCACTTTGTGAGCGAGGGGCACGAAGGTGCTTCAGGCCTGTAAGCAGCCTAAAAGTTGGCGGGGGGTCAGTTTATAAGGCCTTTTAAGGAGAACTTGCAGCTTGGGCAATTATCCTTACTTGTAAAAAAAAAAAAAAAGGACTGAAGCTGTGGGTCTGGGGTGCTTGTCGATAACAGGCCCATGACTTACTTCAGTCTGAGAGAGCGCTTGGTACCATCTGTGCAAACCCAGGTGCAGGTGAAAAGGCTGCCTACAAGAGTGCCAAAGCCAAATCCGTCCATCGGAAGAGTTGGCTGTGTTTCAAAATTCCCAGTCTTTGGATGGAATTCACTGGAGTGGCAACAGATGCAGCATGACTGGGTACCACGCCTGGTTCCCGCTCACCTGAAAGCTCGTTGTCAGCGGAGGGGGTTCCATTTTTGGACTCTCTTCCACCAGGGCACAAAACCAGCTGTGGGGGAGGTTTGGCTACAAAACTGTCCTAGCTAGCTGCCATATACGGAGTCAGGCCATGGGTCCATCTAGCTCAGTCTTGTCTGCACAGACTGGCAGCGGCTTCTCCAAAGTTGCAGGCCGGAGTCTCTCTCAGCCCTATCTTGGAGATGCTGCCAGGGAGGGAACTTGGGACCACCTTCTGCTCTTCCCAGAGCGGCTCCATCCCCTGAGGGGAATCTCTTCCAATGCGCTCACACTTTTAGCCTCCCATTCACCTGCAAACCAGGGCAGACCCTGCTTAGCTAAGGTTCAGCTAAGGGTTGCTTCAGCTGCCATGCCGAGGCTCTGTGCAACAGCCTCCTTTGCTCCGGGGGTGGGGGACGGGGGACCCCACCGCCTCTCTTTCCTTGGCCCAGAGTCACCAACAGTATATGCAGGCATTTGGCCAAGGGCATTTCCAGTGTGGGAGCCCCAGCCGGCAGAAAAGTGCTTGAGGAAGAGGGGTTGGGGGCAGAGGGGGCTAAGCCACAGGCAGGGGCTCTTCAAAACCGATCTTCCACGCACATCTTCCCTCCCTCGTCTATATGATCAGGGCAGTTCCCTGTTGAGAAGCACAGAACAGCCGCCATCGTGTCTGGCCCGGCCCGAGAGAGGCAATAAAGTTGGGTTGGCTTGTTTTCATTCTTCTGACTAACTGCAGCTCCCAGCTGCCCCGAGCCGCGAGGAGTTCAGGGCGATATTTTCAAGGTCAATCCCTTTGGACGAGAAGAGCCCAGGACCCGTCTGATTTATCTTTGTAAATATGCTTTCTTGTGCAGTTTGGAGAAGGAATGGCTGGGAAACCACAGTGGAGGGGGAAGGGTTGCTTCCACAGCCGACTGGATGCTGACCCCAGAGTGCAGGAAGCTCACTCAGGGCAGGGTGTCATTAGGGCGGGGCCTATGGGGCACAGGCCCCAAATCGGTTGCTCTGGAGTTGCCATGCCCCCCCTCCCCGGAATTCTGGGTTTCACCCGGATTTTAAGCCTCTCACCCAGATCGCTTCGCCCACCCGGAGTTGCCCGGATTTCAAGCTTTCATTCTTTGAAATGAAATGGAACACCCAGTTCCGTCGGGTGTTCGGTCGCCGAGATAGCTGGCCGTAGAGCGATCTTGTAATCCATGGTGACCCTGTCATGTGGAATGAGTATTGTACGGGGTTGTGGTGATGAAGCTCTGTAAGATGTATTTGATAGAATTGTGTTGCTGTGTATGTTGTTGCTTGTAAGCCGCCCTGGGTCCTATGGGTGTAGGGTGACATATCAATCTAACTAGCTGAATGAATGAATGAATGAATGAGGAGAGGAGAGCTGGTCTTGTGGGAGCAAGCATGACTTGTCCCCTTAGCGAAGTCGGAGTGTGCACGGAACCGCCAAACTGCGGTCCGGCACTGGGGTGGTTTTAAGAGCGGGTGGAGGGTTTACTTACCCCTCCCGCCTCTTCCCCGTTCTGGCGCCGTACGTTTAGTAGTAATTGGGGCGGCAGGATACCTCCCTGCCGCCCCTTCCCCGCTGCTGCTCTGCAAAACTCCCAGAAGTCCTTTGCGCGCGGGCATGTTGTGCGCACACTTCACGTCTCTGTGACGTGAAGTTCCCTCCCTGGCAGCATCTCCAAGATAGGGCTGAGAGAGAGACTCCTGACTGTAACCTTGGAGAAGCCGCTGCCAGTCTGTGAAGAAGAAAAAAGGTGCCTCTTTGTTCAGTTAGCTTCAAGCCCTGGGTCATTCCTCTACCCCCTCCAGAGCAAACAGAGTGTCATCTTCCCAAGTCTCCAAGGCTGCTTCTGGCAGGCCAGCTGTAAAACTCAGGCTTTTGTCTCCTCCACTGGCAGTGTTCAAAGTCTAAGCCGGTTCTCTCTCTCTACACACACACACACACACACACACACACCTCAAGCTACCTCTCTGCAAATAGGTGTGACCTGGCATTCCCAGTTCTAGAACATCAACTGACCAGGGGAAAATCCCAGTTTGGTCTGCTGCTATGCCTTCCACAGCAATTTGATATGCAGGGAAATGAGTAGATGTTAGCAGGTAATCACTAGTATTATTACTATTAAAGGTACATCGGAAGCTGCCATATACTGAGTCAGACTATAAGTCCATCCAGCTTAGCATTGTCTTCACAGACTGGCAGCGGCTTCTCCAAGGCTGCAGGCAGGAGTCTTTCTCAGCCCTATCTTGGAGATGCTGACCGGGAGGGAACTTGGGACCTTCCGATGCTCTTCCTAGAGTGGCTCCACCCCCTGAGAGGAATCTCTTCCAGTGCTCACATTTCTAGTCTCCCATTCATATGCAACCAGGGTGGACCCTGCTTAGCTAAGGGGGCAAGGCATGCTTGCTGCCACAATTCCAGTTGGCGGCATGGATGGTTCCTGTACATCGTACCTTCCCACTGGGGTGATGCCTGATGATGCTGGCTCCCCAGAAGCCCCCAGCTCCATTTGCAGCTCCGTGGCCAGCACTTGACTGGAAATGTCTGCAGGCAGCCTGTTTTGAGCCGTGCCGGGGAGAGGCCTTGCGTCATCCCCAAAAGGCAATGAGTCAGTCTCTTCTCTGGGGAGTTTGTAGCTGGGCCGTGGACAGCCGCTTGGCAGAAGGGAGAGGGAGGGTCTGAAAGAGGCCGCGCTTTTGCTTTCGGGGTGGGGGGAGTGCGTGACGCATCGTCGTGCCTGGCAAAGCTGATGGCGCTGCGTGGCCACAAAAGGAGCAGAGATGTCACTGCAAAGTGAAACTTCAGAACAGAGCTCGGAGGGGGTCGGGAGTGAACTTTTTGCACTCTCAGGCCCAGCCAGTATTTGGGTATTCAGGGAATGTCTTCGAATTCCTCTTTGTGTTTTGGTATGCACGTGTATCAGTTACTTTGAGACTGGGGGAGGTGGTGTTCCCTTCCCTGGCTCATCTGTGTCCAGGGCCTCTACTGGTCTTGTGGTAGCAAGTATGACTGGTCCCCTTAGCTGAGCAGGGTCCGCCCTGGTTGCATTTGAATGGGAGACTAGAAATGTGAGCACTGGAAGATCCAAGAGCCAGCGTGGTGTAGTGGTTAGAGTGCTGGACTAGGACCGGGGAGACACGAGTTCAAATCCCCATTCAGCCATGAGACTAGCTGGGTGACTCTGGGCCAGTCACTTCTCTCTCAGCATAACCTACCTCACAGGGTTGTTGTGAGGAGAAACCTAAGTATGTAGTACACCACTCTGGTCTCCTTGGAGGAAGAGCGGGATATAAATGTAATAATAATAATAATAATAATAATAATAAATAAACATCTTGCTCTGCGGGGTGGAAAGAGGAAGTGAGACTAAGGCTCATGTAAATGTGTGGCTTGATGCATTGTCCTTTATTTCAATGTGTTGTAAACTCCTTTGGCAGGTTTGCCTGAAAAGCGGTATATAAATGCAAAAACAAACACATCAGTAACGACATATCTGGAAGCTTTGACCCTTTGGCCCCTAGAAGCTGTTCTGCTGTTTGCTTGTTTGCTTCTTTCCGGCTTCCCTCTGTCATCGTTGGTGCTGCTGCCTCTGCCTCGGGCTCCAGTGTTTTCTTTGCCGGTTTTATCGCTGAAGTTTCGAAGCTGCTCTTTCGCCGCGTTTGTGACCGTCTCTTTTTAATTAGCCGTTTTGCTTTGGCCAGCAGCTCTTGGGAAAGCAGCGTCTCATGTGACTCGGATCATCCGATCCTTTGGCGCTGTGAGTCAATCCTGCCCCCAGAGGCAAACCTCCTTTCCCTCCTGACAGAACTTTGCCGGCTGCCCATGGTCCTCTAACCGTGATGAAGGAAATGCCGGTTTCTTTAGGAATTCGGACCCTGCAATGTAAACACTTTGCTGTCGTGGAGAGTATTCGGAATGCGTACACTTGAACATCCATCGGTGTCGACGGAAACCGCCTCCCCCCCCGCCCAAGTCTCTTTAGCGCTAAGTGGTTAAATAATATTACCCAAATATTGCCGAAGAGGTGATCTTGTGCATCTGGCACCAGATGGCACCGTGCTCTTCAGGGCAGCTGGTTCCACTTAACGCGTTTCTCTTTAAACAAAACCATGTTACTGGAAGCGGTTTCGAAAGAGGCCGTCTCCCCCCCCCCAACCTCTCTTCGTGTGCACCTCCGCTTAGAAAGGAGAACGAAGTGAGGGGGCTTTGAAATAGTCCCACATGGAATCTGTGTTGGAGAAAGCCTTGGTCGGAGCCGTGGTGTGTTTTCGGTGGTGCTTTGACGCCGCCCTGTTGCTCCTCCATGGGCTACAAAGCAGAGGAAGTCTAGAGCAGGGGTTCTCAACATTGGGTCCCCAGATGTTCTTGGACTTCAACTCCCAGAATCCCCAACCAAAGGCCATTGGGGCTGGGATTATGGGAGCTGAAGTCCAAGAACATCTGGGGACCCAACGTTGAGAATCCCTGCTCTAGAGCAACAGCACTCCAAATGAAATGAAATGTGCAAGTCCCTGAGGATGTGTCTGTAGTGTGGATGCGTGTGTGCAACTTGCACCCATCCCATGCTCCTAGTTCGATGGCTGGGCTTGTGGGTTTTCAAACTGAGACGCCTGGAGAGGGAGGTGTGGCGTTCTGGGAAGGGTTAGGTTCCTGCAGCAGGTGGACTCCCATCCCATCTTCATAACCCATGAATACCCCAGTAACATAGCAACTGAAGAAGCTGCCTCCTACTGAGTCAGAACCTTGGTCCTTCTAGCTCAGTACTGTCTACACAGACCAGCAGCGGCTTCTCCAAGGTTTCAGAGAGGGGTCTTTCCCAGCCCTATCTGGAGATACTGCCAAGGGGATCTTCAGCACGCAAGCAGATACACTGCCACTGAGCTATGTGCCCATCCCCAGTGGAGGATCCCCTCAGAGCCACCTTGAATATACGGGAGAGAAGACCGTATGGCTTCATGCGCCCCATCAACCAGCTTGAGATGGAAGAGTGGCGCCATTCTTCTAACGTAATGGTGGTTCTCTGCATGTGGCTGAGAGGGGTGTGGGAAGGAGGGGGCCTGTCTCCCTCATGATGACATTCATTCATTCATTCATTTATTAGAAACATTTAATATACTGCCCACTGCCCAAAGACTCTGGGCGGTGCACAAAAACATGCGAAGCAGGACAACATTAAAATTGCATGCTGAATTAAAAACTAAAGTAACTAACAAAAAAGGAAAAACCCAAATAGGTAGACTACAGGGCAAAAGGCTGGCGAAAGAGAAAAGTCTTCAGTAGAGATTTAGAAATCAGTGAGGAAGGGGATAAACGAATCTGGAGGGGAAGGGAGTTCCAGAGAAATGGGGCAGGGGCGGGGCCATTCTGGGGGGCGGGGCCAGCCTGCCATTGGGGGTGGGGCCATTCTGGGGGGCGGGGCCAGCCTGCCATTGGGGGTGGGGCCATTCTGGGGGGGCAGCCTGCCATTGGGGACGGGGCCAGTCTGGGGGCGGGGCCAGTCTGCCTCCTTCCTGCCCACTTCCTCATCCCCTTCTGACCAGCTTGCGGCTGGTTCCCTAGGTGGGAGCTCTGCTTTTTCTAGAGAGCTAGTCCCCAGCTAGTGGAGCAGCTGCAAGCTGGCCAGGAGAGGCTGAGGACGTGTGCAGGAAGGAGGCAGCCCGCCCGCCCCGCAGTGTCACCATAAAGGGGGCCCTCCACTTCCTTCCCACCCCCTTCCTCAGCTTCTTTCCTCCCCAGTCTCCACACAAACCAGCAGCCAGTTGGAGACCCCCTGACCGCAGGGCCGGATTAAGCTAGTGCGGGGCCTGTAGCGTAAATAAAATTTAATTTAATAAAATAAAATTGTATTATTTAAAATTAAATTTTATTATTTAAAATTAAATTGTATTATTTAAATTTAAAAATTTAAAATTTTTAAATTTTAAAAATGCACATAAATGTTAAAACATCATTTACTGGCATAGTAAAGTAATTCACTGAGTCATGAATGAATGAGTAAAACAAATGAAAACAAAGATTCGCATTCAAATTCATCCCTAGAGTAAATCTTGCTCTGATGTTAACAGCAGATGGTTTTTTCTTGGATCGGCTTTTAAAAAAAAGCTACTATTTCAATGTGCAAACAGCGAATACGGCTATTATATTTATTTATTTATTTATTTATTTATTTAGCATATTTTAATACCGCCATCTGTAATAGCACCTTTCAGGGGACTGGGGGTGGGGGTTGGGCAGTGGCACATGGGCACCCCCATCTCATCCAGCATCGTGAGGAAAGCCAGCGTGACAATAAATTTCCAAGAGCCGGGGTGGAATAGGAGAAAAGCTTGCAATGCAAATATTTAGTGCGGGGCCCTTGAAAGTGCGGGGCCCGTAGCAAATGCTACCTTTGCTAATGGGTTAATCCGGCATAGTCTGACCAAGGATCGGATTCAGCATCCTGGACTCCTAGGTGATGCTCTACCACTGAGCACTGAGCCCATCAGAACCCTGGAGGAGAGCTCTGCAGCCTCCCTCACAGCTGGCTGTCCAAAACTCAAGCGCGAATCCAAAAGCAACTTTAGGTGCAGCCAGAGGCTAGCTCAGATTGTCTTTAGCTGCAGGCAGAATTGCCTCCCTGCAGCAGCTGATATGTCTGTGTGGAACAGCTGGTGGCAGGCACCCAACTGACACTGGTGGGGCCTTAAAACATTTTTTTAGAAACTTGAACAAATATGTACTCTTATCTTTGCACAAGTTTTGTTTCAGCCCAATAACAGCTATTTGGACTTCCTGCATTTCTCCATGAGTTCTGTGAGTTCCTGTCAAAAAAATAATAATCAGATTTTAAAAAAATGTCATTTCTGATTCCGTTACCGACATACTTTGCATGTTTCAGATGCTATAATATTTAAGATTTTTATAGAAATATGGTCTTATAGTAGGAGAGGTTCTAATGGCAATGGGTATACATAATATTAACTTGAAAATTGAAGAACATCATTGAAAAAGTGGTAACATGCTTGATTCTGTTACCCTTGGAATTGCCCTTGAGTTCTATGAGAGCAACTCTCATTTCTTCCCCAGGGAAGGTGATTCCAGAGGAGCAATTTTCCTGACAAGAGCCAATGTCTTTGTTGTTCCTCTCTCTCTCTCTCTCTCTCTCCACTTTTTGTGGTTAAATAGGGCTCCGCCCACATCACCCACTGGCTTTAACTCAAATGCCCACCATCCCAAGTGGTTTAATGCTCCACGCTGAGCAAGAACTTAAAGCAGGAGCGAGCAGCTTCTGCACCCTGCGGCAACCCTCCGCTTTTTACTCCGTGCAGGAGATGGCATTTCCCTGCCTCCTTTTCTAAGCAAACTTCAGCAGAGGACCTCTGGTACACTGAAGAATGTGAATATTTTCTCAGCTGTTTCTAAGTCAAGAGAGGCAGTTTCAGGATGCAGAGATAGGAACCCTGCAGAGAACGGTGAGCCTTGCCAAGGTGAGGCTGAGTTGAGCCGGAGGGGAAATCAGCAGAAGGTGGAGGAGAGCCATGGCACATGCTGGACTGGAAATAGAGTGAGAGGGCACCCTAGAGCCCACTTCTTCTCAATCCATCTCAAAAGCTTTTGTCACCATAAACCTGCTTGTTTTTAAGGTGCCACAAGACTGGGACACAGGAACTTAGGAAGCTGCCATATACTGAGTCAGACCCTTGGTCCATCTAGCTCAGTATTGTCTTCACAGACTGGCAGCGGCTTCTCCAAATTTGCAGGCAGGAATCTCTCTCAGCCCTCTCTTGGAGACGCTGCCAGGGAGGGAACTTGGAACCTAGATGCTCTTCCCAGAGCAGCTCCATCCCCTCAGGGGAATCTCTTCCAGTGCTCACACATCAAGTCTCCCATTTATATGCAATCAGGGCAGACCCTGCTTAGCAAAGGGGACAGTTCATGCTTGCTACCACCAGACCCGCTTCAGCCCCCACAACCCCTGCATTAGGATTCCTCCGTTGTTCCATTTCCAAACATTGCCCAGAGCCCTGTGGATACGTCAGGTCATCAGATACAACCAGGAACCCTTAGTTCTGTGTGCCATCGTGCTATATCAGGGATGCTCAACTCAACAACAACTAATGTTTATATACTGCTTTTCAACAAAAGTGGTTTACGGAGAGAAATAACCAATCAATAGAATGGCTCCCTGTCCCCAAAGGGCTCACAATCTAAAAAGAAACATAAGACAGACACCAGCAACAGTCAATGGAAGTACAGTGCTGGGGATGGAAAAATCTGGGCAATCTGGGTGAGTTGCTTAAAATCCGGGTGAAACCTGGAATTTCGGGGGGCCTGGCCACTCTATTGCTGACTCTGTGATGCAACTGGCATGAGGAAAGCAGCAAGCGCAGGGGTGGGAGGGCCCAGTGGGGGCCCCCAGAGACTCAGGGCTCGGTGTTTTTTGTCCCCTCTGGTACTCCCCTGGCTCTTCACGGTTTAATTCTCCTCCCCACTTACTTTCCTTTTCTCCCAAACATCTTGCTTTCACTTTTGAAGATTGTAAGCCCGCAGCGGGTCCTAATGGATGGGGCCCGTAGCTCAGTGTTCAAGCATCTGCTTGCATGCAGAAGGTCTCAGGTTCAGTTCCCGGCAGCATCTCCGGGTAGGGCTGGGAGAGACGCCTGCTTGGAACCTTGGAGTGATGCTGCCAGTCAGAGTAGACGATCGTGAGCTAGAAGGACCGAGGGTCTGGCTCAGTAGAAGGCAGCTTCCTCTGTTCTTGCGGAGGATCATAAAGGGACTTGTGGGCTGACAGCTGAGTTGGAGCTTTGCTGAGGACACCTTTGTTCTGCTTCCTGTCCTCCTGTCCCCTGCTAAGGTTGTGTTCCCCTGAAGTCACAAGAGAACTCTGGTCCACAAAAGCCATCCGTTGCGCGGGGACAGAGCGGCAAACAAAAACCCTCATTTCCTCTTGCCTGGTGCTTTGTGTTCAAGGGCTGAAAACAGATGGAATCGATTTTCATCCCTTTTGTTTGTTTCTTTCCCCCCACATCAGAGCTTCTCCCCCTCTGCCAGCTCGCTGAACTTTCGCAGCTGAACTTTCGCAGCTGCTCCACTGCCCGGGAGCCTCCGAGGCTGCCTGGGGAAGGGAGCCCTGCCTCCTTTCGCCTTGGGTGACCATGGCGGAGCGGCTCCTCTTTCTCAGATTTCCCGTCTCGGCCACGGCCTGAGCGGCGTCTTCCATCCGAGCCCAAAAGCTCCAGCCCCTTGCGTGGTCGGACAAAACAGGAATGCTCTGAAGCTGGAAGAGACACCCGCAGGCCTGCCTGCTGGACACTGGGAGCTGCAGCTCCAAATCCAGAGCCGGTGTGCTGGATTAGGACCGGGGAGACCTGAGTTCAAGTCCCCATTCAGCCAGGAGACTAGCTGGGTGACTCTGGGCCAGTCACTTCTCTCTCAGCCTAGCCTACTTCACAGGGTTGTTGTGAGGAGGAACTGAAGTATGTAGTACACCACTCTGGGCTCCTTGGAGGAAGAGCGGGATATAAATATAGAATCAACAACATCATCATCATCTGTGCGTAGGGTTGCCAACATTGCGTTGGCCGAAATCGGGACTATGAGGGGGGCGGGGTGGGGGGGAGGGGCCACCTAGGGGCAGGAGTTGTCTTCACTGCCCCAGGTGGCAGCCGCCGAGTGTGCTTGCCTGGCTCCAGAGGCGTATCTAGGGAAAATAGCGCCTAGGGCAAGCACTGAAATTGCGCCCCTGTCCAAACATCTGACACCCATCTTTCAGATAACTTTACCATAATATCAGCTCAAAAATACAAGTCAAGCTCGTTAATCTTTTAATATTTCAAAAACTATTTAGCAGTGGACGTAGCCAGACCAGAAAAATGCTGGAAAACTACAAATTTCAGTATGCTGGGGCTCCTGAAATACCCAAATACTATGTGGAGGTGTACTTGGAAAACTAAGGAGAAGTGCCTGTCTTATTCTCTACTATGCATTGTAGCATCACTATTACATAAGTTTTAAAAATAAATGGAGAATTTGACTTTTCCCAGATACTAGGGTCTTGCAGAGGCCATTTGAGTATGTGTGGTGGCCATTTTGTTTTTGGTGGCCATTTAATTTTTTTTTTTTCATTTTAAAAAATGGCACCCCCTTCAAGTGACGCTCGGGGCATGTGCCCTGCCTGCCCTACCCTAGAAACTCCCCTGCCTGGCTCCGATGCTAGATGGGGCACAGTGCGTGAACCCCATTTGGAAAGTTGTGGGGCACCAAGCGGCTGTGGGAAAACTGAGCAAAAGGAAGGAGAGGGTGCCAGGGCCTGGTTTGGCTGCTGTGTGGTGGTCACCAGCGCCAGAGGGGTGGCCGGCTGGCAGGCGGGCGGTGGCGGCTGCTGCTTCACCACCACCGCAGCGTGGGGATGGTGGCGAGAGCTCCTCCCGCCTCCCAAACGACGTAAAGTCGGGCGCTGGGGCGGGCACTCTGGCGACAGGTCCGCTGAAGGCCCTGGAGGCGGGGCTTGGAGAGGAGGCGGCGAGAGAGCTCCTCCCCCGGACCTGCCTTCCACCCAAATGAGGCAGATCGGGCCAGTTCCAAGCCTCTGTGCACAGGCAGAAATCGGCCCGATCTGCCTCATTTGGGAGGAAGGCGGGTCCGGGGGAGGAGCTCTCTCGCCGCCTTCTCTCCAAATCCTGCCTCTTGTGCCTTCAGGGCACCCTTTGCCAGCCCTTTATGTAGTTTGGGAGGTGGGAGGAGCTCTTGCCACCGTCCCCACACCACTGCCGCTGCACAGCGGTGGCTTTGAAAGGTGTGGTTTTTTTTTGGTTTTTTTTTGGTTTTTTTTAGATTTTTAAAAGGTCAAAAAGCAGGGGCAATTGAGTCCCGAACGGGACGAGCATTTCCTCGCAGGCAGTCGGGACATCCCACACAGTGCAGGGCTCATGGGCTCTCTTCTGCTGGAGGTTTTCCAACGGATGCTGGATAGCCTGCTGGTCAGGGGTGCTGCAACAGATTCCTGCATGGGGTGGGGGAGTGGAAGTTGGGCGAGAAGACCTCCAAGGTCCCCCCAACTCTCAAATTCTGCCATTCCTGGTTTTCAGGATCCTTGTTTCCTTTTGGACAGTTGACTCCATGTGCATGAAGAATTTAAGAGTGACCCAATGATGTCATGTTGTGGATTTCTATTTATCGGTATGCCTATTTTGTTTTGAGTAAGAAAGTGGATTATATATTTTTTTAAATAAGATGAAATGAAATGCGGCTTGCATGATGCGGGGCTTAGAAGTCCTTGTATGGCGTTTGATAATCTGCTGCTGGATTCATCGAGGAGATGTTTCCAAAGGATTTCATCAAGCTGATTAATTGACTCGACGCGGCAGCCCTGTTGTGGTTGCCTTTTCTTGAGGATGCCTGACTTGACTCTCTTCTCCAGCATCGGAGCTGTGGAGCCCGTTCTCCGCCAAAGTGCGCTGCTGGGTCTGTTTCCCCCCCAGCCCGTCTGTTTGTTTGGTTAACCTTTTGAGACAAAAGCTTAATGTGGGTTTGGGAAGGAGAAGAAATCCAAGCCCTCCGTTTACTCCCTAATGATGTTTCGGCGGCTGTTTGCGAGCCAGGCTTTCTGGTGCAAAGCTCTGATCGGTGGGCCTGTGGCTGGCTGGGTGCCGTTTCTCTCCCCTGCCCTGGAGGAGGAGATCACTCCGGCTGCATCTTGGCTTCTCCTGGCTGCATCTTGGCTCCTCCTGGCTAGTGCCATCCGTATCTCCGCTGGGTCAAAGCCTTTCTGCAAGGGTTCAGCATAGCTTGTTTTCTTCCCCCACCTCTTCCACTGCTTCTCCTTCCCATCCCTCCCCCATGTAATCTGATCTCTCAGGCCTGGTCCTCCCGCTTCGGGAAGAGTTGCTTTAACTATTTCCTCCCCACTGAGGACCGCGCAGAGCTCTTCCTGCCCTGCGGCTGGGGGCTGAACTTGGGTCCCGAAACGGGGCAAACGATATGAAGTTTTCTTGCATCGCAATGGCCCCACTGACCAGGGGTGTAGCTATAATTGAGCAAAAGGACTCAGAGAACACGGCCCCCAGCTCCTGAGGGCTCTCTAGCTCCGTCTCTCCCTATTGACTTCATTATCTCCCTCACTCTGGAGGGGCTGCCAGAGAGAGGGATGAACATGGGCCCCCTCTCCCCTAGCTACGCCCCTGCCGTTGACCCGTCTACCCCAGTGCTGACTCTGCAGATTGGCAGCAGTCTTTCCAAGCCAGGGTTTCTTAACCTCGGGCCCCCAGATGTTGTTGGACCACAACTCCCAGAATCCCCAGACATGGCCTTTGTGGCTGGGGATTCTGGGAGTTGTAGTCCAACAACATCTGGGGGCCCAAGGTTAAGAAACCCTGTTCCAAGGCTTTCCGATTCCTTTTAAGTGGAATCAGAACCGACCTCCTCCCAGCCCTCTTCTCTCCCACTGGAGTACCTTCCTCATACTCCATGCATCTCCTGAGCCAGCCCAATATGACAGTAGCTCTCCAAGGTCTGAGTCTTTCCCAGCCCTGGACCTTGAGATGCGGAGATCTTCTGCAGGTCACTTGTCTGCATTTCCACTGACCTCAGTGACACACACACTCTGTTTGGCAAAAAAAAAATTACATAACAAAAGGATTGAGAAGATTGTGAGCCCTTTCAGGACAGGGAGAAATCTAAAAAGAAACAGGAAGGAGATACCAGCAACAGCTCCTAGGATCCTATGGGGGTTTGGGGGAAAGGTTAAAAATGTGTTTAAAATGACCCGCTTGCCCATGTCTTTTGTGGGTTGGGTGGTAGGTAGCACCCATCATGCCCTACCACACAACTCACTTTGGGGTCCCTAGGAGCTAACCATGGGGAACAATGGGGTATTTTGAGTTTTCCCATTGTTCCCTATGGCCGGAACAAGCGGCACTCACAGAGTGCCCTGAACACAAGTTTTGCATTGCAATTTGAAATGTATTTTGCAACCCTGCCTTAAAGTGGCCCCCAAAGAATCACTGGCCCAGAATCCACTGCCAGCCACAATGCCTCCTGCACTGCAGTAACATCACTGGCATGATTTGCTCTCTCTCACCCAATTATGGCTCCTTATGTTACTTCCTAGCATTGCAACGGCTACCACAGGAGCACCCTTACTTAGCAGCAAGCATAGCCCTAAGCTCAACTAGAGCCACTTTAGGCACATTTTGACTGAGATTGCTGTCATTTTGACTGAGCGCAGTCCCCCCCAGCCAATGAGGGCACAGTTGCCAGTGACAACACTTGATTTGTATGATAACAAGCCAACCAAGAAGGAAGGAGATCTCAAGCCAACTGGAAGCCAGTGCCAGAAAACCAATCCGCAGGGGAAGAACAGACCTCCAAAATGGCACTCGGAACGTCAAAACATTTCGATCGAAATGTGTTGTTCTGCTCTGAGCTCAAAATAGGCGCTTTATTTAAAGGCTGTTCTGTTTCAAGCTCGAAACACCAGGAATGGCCTGTCTTGAGTTGAAACGTTTCACCATCAAAACGTTCTGCACATCTCTATGGACAGTACTTAAGATCCTTGTAAATTGCCACCCTGTTTCAACTGTACAACACTCGCCGTGGGAGGGGAGGCTCCACTAGTGCTGCTGGGTTAGAGAGGACAACCGTGGCTCAGGCTCACATTTTCTTAGAGATTGACAGACCGCTGCTACATCTGAAGATTGGCTGAGTCACCAATCCAAGTGTACCCCTGCCACCTCCACTGCTGCTTCACTACTACCTCTCCTCCTCCTCCTCCTCCTCTCCTCCTCCTCTTCCCCTCCTCCTCCTCCTCCCCTCCTCCTCTCCTCCTCCTCCCCCTCCTCCTCCCCCTCGTCCTCTTCCCCTCCTCCTCTCCTCCTCCTCTCCTCCCCCTCCTCGGCTCAGTTGTTGTGCTGTGATGTTGAGAAGGAAAGAGCCCAGCCCACACCCCATTTCTTGCCCGCTCACCTTCCTCCTCTGTCTAACCATTGCCCAGGAGGAGGAGATGGAGGTGAGCTACCCAATTGACTCCCTCCCTTCCATGGAAAAGCCAGGAAGGGAATGGGTGGCCAGGGGGAGCAAACTCTGATTCTCCACCAACTTCTATACTGCATGTCTTTGACACCACCAGCCTTCAGGACAGCAAAAAAAAGGGGGGGGGGGATCTGACCTTGGTTCAGGAACCAAAGACCCCTATCTATAATATTGATTCCTTAACTCAGTTCCGAGTAAAGAGGTTGCAACTTAAGACACAGTTTGCAGGAATGAATTGTGTTGTAAGTCTGAGGACTTCCAGTATATTAATCTAGCAGCAGTTACCAGATTCAGAATCTCTTCGTGTAAATTTGTGATAGAGGTGGCTTTTACTTAATTACGCAATTATAGTTAAGGATCAGGTGCTAACTGTCAATAGGAAATCTAACTGATCACATTGGCCACCATATTCCAGCCTCGAATTCCTCTGTTATGAGGCCACCAAGTATGCATGCCTGACAAATAGCTCTTTCTTGTTCATCCTTCCTAATTCCTTTGGCTTTCAGTGTGTTAACGTTGTTGCTCATCAACTCTCTCTCGAGCGTTCATGGAGGCGGTCTCAGTAATCCCGTTTAGTAATTCCACTGGCATTCTTCTGGAATTCTTCTTTCCTCCAGCTGCCGCTCTGGAGAAACCTCACGCTAGCCAAAGCAGAAGAGCTCAGAATTGCTCACTTTCAGGGTGTGCTTTTGGGACACGCCCGACAACGTGACCAAATTGCTGTTTCTCAGAACTATTTCCCCATCCAGTCAGGCCATCGCTGCCCCATGCTCTGTGTTACATAATGTTCAGTTTTCTTATGGCTTGATTCCTGCCCCCCGGCCCCACTTTTTATCCGCCCCCCCGCCTGTTGGTAAAAGCATCATTTTAAAATTAGTTGTGGCATTATTTTACACAGTCAGACAGGTGTTATTGACTGGTTTGTTTTATCCAGACATCGAGTCCTTCCCAAGGACCTGGGATGCCAGAATTTTATTGTCAATTGTTATAGATATCGTCGCAGAATATAGGCTGTTCCCAGTAAAGCTGCTTTTTGTGATTGGCTGATGGTGATTTCTGTGGCCCCGATGGTGTTGAGTTGCTCTTCAAGGTCTTTTGGAACTACACCCAGGGCACCAATTACCACTGGGATTATTTTGGTCTTCTTCTGCCACAGCCTTTCAATTTCAATTTGTAGATCTTTTTTGGCATTTTTCATATATTTTTTTCGGTTAAGCGATGTTTCTTCCAGTAACTTTGCTGACTTCAGCCCTGGTTGCTCAACTGAAGATCCTGAGTCCTGTTGCCCACTTGCCACCAGAAGTCCAGGGACTCCAGCACCTGGCGCGGTCCTTGTTGACCCGGGCGACAACTGATCCGGTATAGATTTATTAAAGTTGTTGTTGTTGTTGTTATTAATTTGATTTCTATACCGCCCTTCCAAAAATGGCTCAGGGCGGTTTACACAGAGAAATAACAAAACAAATAAGATGGAACCCTGTCTCCAAAGGGCTCACAATCTAAGAAGAAACATAAGGTTGGCACCAGCAACAGTCACTGGAGGTACAGTGCTGGAGGTGGAGAGGGCATTGCAATATGGTGGCTCTTTGACTCCCAGGAATGATGCACCTGGTTGTGCTTTAGGGGATGGTGGCTTCCTTTTTCCAAAATACTGTGGACTGCTGCAGCAGCCTCTTCTTCCCAGCCTGTTGGGAACAGAAGGGCTCTTCCCATTGTTCAGCCTGGAGCTGGAGGGGCCTCGTAGGTCGTCTGCTCCGATCCTCTGCTCGATGCGGACATCCAGAGGTAGAGCATCCCCAATACAGGACTGAACAACTGTCCAGCCTTTACTTGAAGATTTCCAGCAAGGGAGGGCCCACACCCCAGGCTCCACTGTTGATCTTCTCTTCTCATTAAAAAGTTTCTCCTAATGTTCAGCCAAAATCTACCCTCCTGGACCTTAAGCCCATTACATTAAGAACACAATCTTTTCAGCTCGTCAAGTATTTGGAGAATGCCAGCGTGTCTTCCCGATTCCTCTTCTCCTGGCTAGACATATCCAGTTTCTTCAGCCTTTACCCATAAGGCCTCTTTCCCAGATGGAAGGGGAATCTGGTTGGTCTGGTTGCATGTGCTAACAGAGGTGAAAAAGATGGAGGCTTTATACTGAGTCAGACCACTGGTCCATCTAGCTCAGGGATTCTCAACGTGTGGGTCCCCAGATGTAATTGGACTTCAACTCCCATAATTCCCAACCAAAGGCCACTGGGGCAGGGGATTATGGGAGCTGAAGTCCAATAACATCTGGGGACCCACACGTTGAGAAACCCTGATCTAGCTCAAGATAGTCTACACCAGGGTTTCTTAACCTTAGGCCCCCAGATGTTGTTGGACTACAACTCCCAGAATCCCCAGACATGGCCTTTGTGACTGGGGATTCTGGGAGTTGGTCCAACAACATCTGGGGGCCCAAGGTTAAGAAACCCTGGTCTACACCAGGGATTATCTACGTTGGGTCTCCAGATGTTAATGGACTTCAACTCCCATAATCCCCAACCAAAGGCCACTGGGGCTGGAGATTATGGGAACTGAAGTCCAATACCATCTGGGGACCCAACGCTGAGAATCCTTGGTTTACACTGACTGGCAGCAGCTCTCCAAGGTCTTTCCCAGCCTTGCCTGGGAGATGCTACCAGGGACCTTTTGCATGCCAAGCAGATGCTCTACCAAAGGGCCATGGCCTCATCCCCTTGATCCCGCATATATGGAAACAAGGCAACAGCTTGTTGCCTTATTATTGTTCACTAGCCCAGTGTACCTGGCGTGGCTCAGGCTTTTGTGACTCTACCTGCTGTATATCCATCCATCTGTCTGTGCGGGGTAGTTGTTGGGGTCCTTATGTTACTATGTTACTGGTAGGGTCCTAGAAGGCAAGTGACCTTCAGGTAACCGAGTGGACAGGGACATATCTATCCAAATTGAGACTATTTATGAGCCACATTTAGAATTCTTCTACAGCCATTATGAGGAAATGCACTCAGTCAAACGTACTCAGCTCCTTCCAAAACGATCCTCTTCCTTCTTGAATTTCCAAAGTACAGAAGAGGATCTTGTGGAAAAAATGATTATTATCCTGAAAGTGTGGGGTGTGTGGACTGGGTATGTCTGTTCTGTCAAATGGGAGTCTTGGCTGTACCTCTGGAATGTCCTAAATGCTCGGAACTCTTGAGAGGAGACTCAGGAGGGCAGTCAGAAGCGTCACTTCCGTCTGTCACTTGACCTCTTGCAGGAGTGCAGCACCTTCAAGATGCCGGACAGGAGTTGTGTCTGAGCAGACGGGTCTGTAACGCAGTGCCAGAGCACAGGTTTGGCAAGGAGAAGGCTCCAGATTCAGCCCCAGATGTTATTGGACTTCAACTCCCATAATGGGAGTTGAGGTAGTGCTGCCCCCAAAGGAGCTTGTTCGTGATTTGGGGGTCCTTTTGGGCTCGCGCCTCCTGCTTGAACAGCAGGTGAAGGCTACGGCCAGAAATGCTTTTGCCCAGCTTAATCTGATTCGCCAATTACGCTCTTACTTTGATCGGCAGGCGTTAATGACAGTGACCCATGCCCTTGTTATTTATTTATTTATTATTTATTTATTTGATTTATATACCGCCCTTCCAAAATGGCTCAGGGCGGTTTACAATCAGGGCGGTTATCTCCCGCTTAGATTATTGTAACACACTCTCTCTAGGGTTACCTTTGAGGAGGACCGGAAAGTTACAATGGGTCCCAATGCAGTGGCTCGCCTCCTCAATGGGTGCCAGAAAATATGACAGAGTAACACCCCTCCTGCAGTCAGTGCACTGGTTGCCTATTCGCCCCCAAGTTCAATTTAAGGTCCTGGTTTTGACCTTCAAAGCCTTGTGGGGTTTGGCTACCTACAGACCCACCTCTCCCATCCAGTTACATCCATCCGGTCAGATCTTCTCAAATGGCTCTTTTGTCGGTCCTTGATTTCCGAGAGGTTCGGGGCGCTAGGACCCGTGAAAGGGCCTTCTCGGTTGCTGCCCCACTTCTCTGGAACTCCCTTCCCCTTCAGATCCATTTCGCTCCTTCCTTATTGATTTTGAAATCTCTATGGAAGACTTTTCTTTTTCGCCAGGCTTTTGCCCTGTAATTTGCCTATTTGGTTTTTTCTTTTTGTTAGTTACTTTAGTTTTAAATTTAGAATGTAATTTTAGTGCTCTTTTGCTCTGTATGTTTTTGTACATCGCCCATAGTCTTCGGAGTGGGCGGTATATTAAATGTTTCAGATAGATAGATTGATAGATAGATAGATAGATAGATAGATAGATAGATAGATAGACAATTCCAAGCCAAAGGCCACTGGGCCTGGGATTATGGGAGTCGAAGTCCAATAACATCTAGGGACCCAGTATTGAGAATCCCTGGTGTAGACAATGTTGCGTGTACCAGTTGGCCCAATGGGTTGATTCCATGTAAGGCAATGTGTGCATAAATTGTGGAGATGTACCACCATGGCTGGGTGGCAGAATGCGTGCCTCCCATGCAGAAGGTCTCCGGTTCAGTCTCTGGCACCATCTCCAACTGAAAAGACTGAGAAAGCAGACCTTGGCACGCCGCTTGCCAGTTGGAGCGGCAGTCCCTGGCTCATGGGCCGAAGAAGGGCTCACTCAGGGGTGCGAGGCACCTCCATGTTTTGTTTTCTGGTTGTGAGTTGCCACGAGAGCCCTTGTTTCATTGGCAGCATCTCTGTTTTAGAATTTAAAAAACATATACAAATTTAGAATTATGATTTTTTTAGTAGGGTGCTTCTCTTCCTTCTCTTGGTCTGTGCACTACCCCATCAGTGGGTGCCAGGTTTAATCAGAAAACCATTCAAAATGTTTGTAGCAACAGGCAGGTGTGCAGGAGGATACAACCCACTCACTCTCGGCGGAGGTAATCCATAGGAATGTCGGCGGCTGCCATATACTGAGTCAGACCATTGGTCTAGCTAGCTCAGTATTGCCTTCACAGCCTGGCAGTGGCTTCTCCAAGGTTGCAGGCAGGAGTCTCTCTCAGCCGGATCTTGGAGATGCTAAATCAAATCTTTATTGTTAGGGTAAAGCAAAGCACAAAGTGCAAAGGAGATGCTGCCAGGGTGGGGACTTGGAACCTTCTGCTCTTCCCAGAGCGGCTCCATCCCCTGAGGGGAATCTCTTCCAGTGCTCACACTTCTAGTCTCCCATTCATAAGCAACCAGGGCAGACCCTGCTTAGCTAGGGGGACAAGTCATGCTTGCTACCACAAGATCAGCTTTCCTCTCCTAAAAATATCTCAAGAACAGAGCCAGGAAAGATCTTAGGGAATATAGGAAGCTCCCATATACTGAGTCAGACCCTTGGTCCACCTAGCTCAGTATTGTCTTCACAGACTGGCAGTGGCTTCTCCAAGGTTGCAGGCAGGAATCTCTCTCTCAGCCCTATCTTGGAGATGCTGCCAGGGAGGGAACTTGGGACCTTCTGCTCTTCCCAGAGCGGCTTCCTCCCCTGAGGGGAATCTCTTCCAGTGCTCACACATCAAGTCTCCCATCCAAATGCAACCAGGGTGGACCCTGCTTAGCTAAGGGGACAAGTCATGCTTGCTACCACCAGACCAGCAATCCTCTCCGAAGGTAGGCCAAATGTTAGGCTTTTAGTTGAATGTGTATTGACTTCAACTGCATTTTGTATACCATATGTTTTCATGTTTGTTTTTAAACGGTGAGTTTTCTTATTTGTTTGTGGACCACCCTGAGACTTGTGTAACTGACAGTTTAGGAAGGAACATAGGAAAATCAAAAGCTGCCATATACTGAGTCACACCATCGGTCTTTCTAGCTCAGGATTGTCTTCACAGCCTGGCAGTGGCTTCTCCAAGGTTGCAGGCAGGAGTCTCTCTCAGCCGCGTCTTGGAGATGCTAAATCAAATCTTTATTGTTACGGCCATTCAACCAGCAAAACACAAAGTGCAAAGGAGATGCTGCCAGGGTGGGAACTTGGCACCTTCTGCTCTTCCCAGAGTGGCTCATCCTTGGAGGGGAATCTCTTCCAGTGCTCACCCTTCTAGTCTCCCATTCATATGCAACCAGGGCGGACCCTGCTTAGCTAACGGGACAAGTCATCCTTGCTAGCACAAGACCAGCTCTCCTCTCCATTGCACTCTTCCTTTGGTAAAGAAAGCCGATCAATCCAGATTCCCCGGACCACAATACAGATCCCCATAATGAGCCTCAGCGCGGGCTTTGGAGTTCCTTTTCACTCCGGCAGAGAACCAAGTGCTTCCCAGGCTGCTTCCGAGCCAGAAGGCCAAGGAGGGCTTCTGGAGAATCCCCCCTGGAGGAATTCCCAAAGGGCTGAGAAGAGGATCCCCTGCGGAATCCCACAGCTGACCCAGCGACATCGGAAAGCAGAGCCATGAGGGGTTAAGTGTGCCGTGGGCGTTCCCTGCTCTCCTGATGTCATGAAGTCAGACAACCGGAGCCTGAAGGGGGCCCTTTGTTGGCAGTCCAACGTAAGCAGCCTCCGCCTGCGCGGGACTGAGCTGGAGGGCTGGAATGTCAAAGTTGGGGGGCTCCAAGTAAACTTAGCCCAACTCCCCCCCACCCCACCCACCGATTGCTCCTCCCCACTCTCCTCTTCTGAATTAAACAAGAACTCTGAAGAATGTGAAAGGGGGAAAAACAAAACAAAACCTCAAGTTAAATTTGGGGGAGCGAGAGGCACAATGGAGCGTGTCAAAAATGGATGATCTGCTGCTTTGGCTTTCGTCACTCACGGTTTCAGGACGGCTGGATCTGTAGGCTTTGGGTAGCCAAGGAACGTCTTGTGTGGGTCTGTGTGAAGTTTTCAGGACAGGAGGAGGAAGGGGGGAGAGCGAGAGAGAGCGTGCACAACCCAGGGCATTGCTCTAACAAATGAAAATGTTGGAGATCTGCCTGAAGTTAGTGGGTTGCAAGTCGAAAAAGGGTCTGTCCTCATCCTCCAGCTGCTACTTGGAAGGTAAGCACAGAGCATGTGTGTATGTGTGTGTGTGGGGGGTGTTTTCTGGGGGCGCATGGCTTGCCTGCCCAAAAGCAAGTTGCTCGGATTTCTCTGGCTGGACTCTCTTAGGCCTCTGGGAAAGTGGAGCGGCCACCTTGGTTGGGGGCCCAATGGGGAGCCTTCTGATGTGGGTCCTCCTCCCCCCAAATCCGCGTATGCTCAATTGTTTCCCATCCGCGCCCTGGGAGCAAGGAGGAAATGGGTGCTCTAGGTGGGATCCTCGCGCCTGCCCAGCCAGGTGATTTTTATTTAATGGCCCTATATACCAAAGTGTGCCTGACTCTTTTCCATTTATGGTCGAAAAGTCGCAAGAGGGCTTACAGGCAGCCCGCTAAACGAAACCATATTCACCGTGTCCGGATGCCTAGAGTAACGTAGGCTGATGCCTTTTGGAACGAGGAGGGGGTGGGTGAAGCAACCGGGCCTTCCCACCCGAATCTGGAGAGAAACCTCCTAGGAAGAGGGTTGCATTCAAGCAGCCCCAAACAAGTCAAATTACCGTCGAGGGTGAATACCTTTGAGCGTATTTATAGTTCTTTTAAATCTTCTTGCTTCAGACATGCTTTTGTTATTTTTAAGCCCCTTTTTGGTGTGCATCTTCACCGACTTGGGGATTCTTTGGTGTGCGTACTTCTTGTGAGTAACCTTAAGAATCAAGAAGGGCCTCATTCTTTTAATACATACCAATAGAAGGAGGGATCCGTAACGGAACTATGGCCCCTGAGTTTGGAATGCTGGAGGCCAGGATTTCATTTTCACACGCCCTTGAGCAAGTTACTAAACCTCATTGCCCCTGTTCTTCATTTCTGCAACGGAGCTAGTGTGTATCCCTCACCCCAGCCCCGAACGTGTCTTGGGTTAGGCCGTGGGTTTCTTTTTTTTTCAGGGCTTTGAACAGTGGGTTGGCTGAGGCCGCTGGATTGCACTCATATACAAACATCGTGCATGCCAGAAGCGCATCTCATTCGTCAGTTTAGCAAGCGGAAATCGGTTCACGTGACCAACGTGACCACTCACAACCCCTCCGTGGCTTAAGTGTTGAAGGGCGGCCAGGGAATTGTCCCTGCGGAACTCGAATCGTCTGAAAACGTTAATCGCAAGCTCTTAATCAGCAACTCCGGGGCCGAATTGTGGTTTGCTTGTAAACGGTTTTTGAACGGAGGAGCTACATTTTTGTTGGATGCTTTTAGGGTCTCGGCTTGCATTCTCAACGCAGAGAAGCAGAAGGAAGGGTTCTTCCTTCCCTCACAGTTTCCATCTTCTCCGCCAGCTTTGCTTTAAGGAATTGCTTCGCAAGATTATGCCATCTTTTAGTCGCAGCCCATCCTAATGAGCCGGGAGGGTGCCAAAGAAAGAAACTCAGGTTCGTCCTCGATTGCCTGCCCCATTCGTCCAGTAGAGCTGTGCGGTTGATCGTGCAACTCTACCTGATGAATGGCCAGCCTGCAGGCAGCGCGGATCTTGGGCAGGGCAGGAGAGGGAGGAGCAACCCAAGCTGATGCAGAGGCTGCTGTTCCTCTTTAGGATGAGCTGGTACGACTATCTTCACTCTACATTTGGGCCTCAAAATGTGTGCCTCTGTCTACAGAACCAGGGCTGAGAAACATATTCCAAATTCCATGCAGCGACAATCCAGTTTGCAGGAACTTTGCATACACGTTTCCTGCTCTGGGACCTGGGCGACCTCGGGAAAATCCCAGCTAGCCAAAAATGCAAAGCTGGTGCCAAAGACCCGTGGGCTGAGGGATAGCCCTGCAGGTCGCTGGACATATGCAGGGCGTTGACTTTGCCGGACTGGAGGAGGAACCAACTAAGTGGCTACGTACAGTATTCTGTGTGGGTTTCCTGTCAAGTCGTAAATAGGATACAAGTTGAATAGTAAGAACTATTCGGCCTACTTCCCTTTCACTATCCCTACAACTGGACTACATTTGGTCCAGATCGGTTAGGCGGCTGATGTATCTGCGGAGTCAGTTTTTTCAGACTAGGAATCTGAACCGATGAAAGTGGACCATCTTATCCCCGGTCCTAGTCTAACGCTCTAACCACCGCACCGGCTCTCATTTCACGGGAGAGTCCAATTCCTGAGGCTTTGAAAAGTGGAAGGGCTCCCCGTAACATGCATTTGCAGGTGCTGTTGACTACAACTCCCATTATCTCCAGCCAAAGGGGATTGCAGATGGGATTATGGGAGTTGTAGTCAACAGCATCTGCAGAGCCTTGTTACAGGGGCCCCGGCTCCTCTCTGTGTCTCCTCTCCCCCAGTATTAAGAGACTAGGGGGGCTGGCTTTCAGAATGTGCAGAACAGCGATAACTATCGTGTATCTGTCCACTAGTCGGATGTGAAGTCTGCAGGGAGAATTCAAATTCCAGTTCTTTTTTTCTCTCCTCCCAGAGTCTTTTTTTCCTGCCCCCCCCCCCAAATTCTGCCAGCTCCCTCTGAATGTAGCCACTTCCAGTTAGACTGTATTGACTATATATAGAGCCAGCGTGGTGTAGTGGTTAGAGTGCTGGACTGGGCCCGGGGAGACCCGAGTTCAAATCCCCCTTCAGCCCTGAGACTTGCTGGGTGACTCTGGGCCAGTCGCTTCTCTCTCAGCCTAACCTGCTTCACAGGGTTGTTGTGAAAGAGAAACTCAAGTATGTAGTACACTGCTCTGGGCTCCTGGGAGGAAGAGCGGGATAGAAAATGTAATAAATAAATTAATAAATCCCTTTTGTGCCGTACTTCCAGGTCCCAAGGGGGGTTCATACATTGTACCTCCAAGCTAGGCTTGCTACCCGTTCTTTATTTCAAAGAACAGTTCTTTATTCAGTATTAACATGTACTATGTATTAGGTTTATCAGCTTCATAAAGAACACAGTTTGTTCTAGATCAGGCTTCCCCGACCTGCGGCCCTCCAGATGTTGCTGAACTCCTAACCTGCAACCTTGGAGAAGCCGCTGCCAGTCTGTGAAGACAGTACTGAGCTAGATAGACCAAGGGTCTGACTCAGTATATGGCAGCTTCCTATGTTCCTATGCACTACACCATGCTGGTTCTCTGGCTTTTGGTAATTCTGTAATTTTCTGGGAGCAGAATGTACTTATTATTAATTGATGTTTTTCGTGTAGTCTCTGCTTAGGTTTTTTAATGGATAATTCTCTTAGCGATTCCACATGAAAAAATAGCATGAAAAGAGAATAGATAAATGAATACTTTGACTTGACATCTTTTGACGTTGACATCTTTTGCTCCAGATGTTCACACTGTGTCTGGGGTGGGGGGGGGCGCGGTCCCCAAACTGCATAAGCACATGTTCTTGGGCACGCATAGTGCATCTGATATTTTATGGTTTAGTGAGGCTGCAGGAGATGGACTGCAGCAAAAGGACCAAGATCTTGCAAGGATAGATAGACTTTGCGGATGTCAGTCAACACGACCACAGAGGAAATGTGTTGACCCAGGGCGAACGTGAAACGGATTGTCAAAAGCACGATAAGTTTTGTTGGAAGCAGACTCAAAGGTTCTGGAGTGGCAATACTGTGTGGTGGAATTGGGCGGGAGGGAGGAATTTTGGCAGCCGTCTCCTATCCACATACCACTTACAGATGGGCTGGCTGTAAGTGTGTATTGCAAAGGCCAGTGGCTGAGGTGGGAGTTGGGGGCTGTAAAACTTGGAAGCTGCCTGATCAGCCCAGGAGTCCGTCTAGCTCAGTATCATCTTCTGGAGTTGGGGCGGCAGTCTGGGGTTGCAGGCCCAGGGGTCTTTCCCAGCCCCACCTAGAGATAGGGCCAAGGATTGAAACTGCACCTTCTGCAGTGCAAAGCAAGTCCTGTGCCACTGGGCTCTGCCTCCTTCCAGAGCATATGAACCCATCGTAGGAGCATAGGAAGCTGCCATATACTGAGTCAGACCATTGGCCTATCCAGCTCAGTATTGTCTTCACAGACTGGCAGCGGCTTCTCCAAGGTAGCAGGCAGGAGTCTCTTTCAGCCCTACCTTGGAGATGCTGCCAGGGAGGGAACTTGGGACCCAGATGCTCTTCCCAGAGTGGCTCCATCCCCTGTGGGGAGTATCTTCTAGTGCTCACACTTCTGGTCCTTTCGAATGCAACCAGGGCAGACCCTGCTTAGCCAAGGGGACAAGTCATGCTTGCCACGACAAGACCAGCTCTCCTCGAGTTTCCTTCTACGGAGTCAGCCTATTGGTCCATCTAGCCACACACTGGCTACTCTCTGTCGGAGGTCTCCAAAGTCTTCATCAGATGTTCTGCGACCTAAGACCCTTGAATAGGATTAGGCTGGGAACTGGACGGGAGGCATTTTGTCTGCAAAGAAGAGGCTCTGTGACAGAGCTATGGTTCTTAGGAGAACTGCTGGCCCCCGTGATGGGTCACTCGCTCACCTCCATGAAGAAATGTGGAATCGTTCTTGGTCTGCAGGCTTGAAGAACGGCCCCAGTCTCATTGGCAGTGGCCGTGCTGCTTGGGTGTTCAGACACACAGTGCGGGCCATGAAGGCAGGTGGGCTCCATGCCCGTGAGGTTGAGGGTGGGGTGGGGGGACAAGCCATAGGCAGGCCCCCAGACTCCTACAGCCCAGGGACATTTCTCCCCCCACCCCCGCTCCATTATTCAAAGAGCCAGCGTGGTGTAGTGGTTAGAGTGCTGGACTAGGACCGGGGAGACCCAAGTTCAAATCCCCACTCAGCCATGACACTAGCTGGGTGACTCTGGGCCAGTCACTTCTCTCTCAGCCCAACCTACTTCACAGGGTTGTTGTGAAAAAGAAACTCAAGTATGTAGTACACCGCTCTGGGCTCCTTGGAGGAAGAGCGGAATATAAATGTAAAAATAATAATAATAATATTCCTACACATCTGAGCTTTGTGCTTGGCAGGGTAAGGGTGTTGGCTGGTATTTTGGTGGCCAGATTTCCCCACCTTTGCTTGGGCTGCTTGATTTTAGAGTCGACCCCTGAGAACTGACATGAGGCCATCATATGTGGTGCTTGCATTAGCAGTTCCAGTTATTGGGACCCAAGAGATGGCTGCAGATATCTTTACCCTTTAACCTTGCTGACATCTTCTGCAGATAATATCCTCTGGAAAAGAAATCATAAGCAGAGTGTTTGTGGATTGGCAAACATGGGAAGAATGCTGGCTGGTATTACCAAAACAAACAAGTCTACTTAGAACTAATGGAGTCTACTTTCTGCTTCTTTCGAGGTCATGAATCTTGCAACACTCTATGGAGGTGTCAAGAAATGGATTGCCATCTATAAACAGTTTGAATCAGATTTTAATGTAATACCTGATATAATTATAATTGGTCTATATACTATTTCTGAAAGTGCTGAAATTTGGGGCTCTTATGGATGGAGAACTGGATTGGCTGTGGGTAAGTGGGATATGCAGGCAAGTACCTGCAGATAGGTTGGTGTTCAAAAAAATCTAAAGGGGGACAAAACCCCAGACTGCTCCCATGTTAATCTGTGGTACAGAATGTTTCTGAGCTCAGACAGTTGACAGTTAACAAGGAGGTCATGGAACTCTGTGACAAGTGGGGAAAGAGGGCTTGAACAAAAAGAGCAGGGAATTCATCCACTTGAAGAACATTCCCTCAAGACAGTCACAAGCCCTTCTGCTTTTGAAGGGGGAGGATGTGTGAAACTCTTTTGTTTTCTCACCAGCCATTTCACAGCTTTGTGTTTCTGAGACGAAAGGGCTTTGAAAAGAAGCTGGGACTGAGCACCAACACTCAGGAAAAAACCGTCTGTCTTTTGACACCGTGTTCAGGGAGAGGCCCAAGTCACACTTAACACACCAGGGATATGGTGCGATGGTTTTGCTGTGGACCCATTCTGGTAATTTTGTAAATACTGTAAATGGGGTCCATAATGGACTGCAGATGCAGGAGTTAAGAAGATGCCGCATTAATAAACCGAATGACCATCTAGATGGTTTTAAAAAGGGATTAGACAGATTCATGCAGGGAAGGGTGACCAGTGACTACTAGCCTAGATAGCTGTATATTCTCATCATGCCCCTGAGCACCAGGTGCTGCTAGGGAATGCCAGCGGGAGGGGGCGCTTCCTGTCTCCCCCTCCTTGCCCGCTTGCGGGCTTCCCAGGTGCATCTTGCTGGGCCACTGCATGAAGCAGGATGCTGGTCTGGATGGGTCTTTGGCCTGACCCAGCCGGGCTTTTCTTATGCTTCAGAATGGCAGATCACAATAAAAATACCCCTTTCAGGCTCCCCTGGGACCTCCCTCTGGTGTTGCAAGTTTGGTTTGTATTGGACGGACTATAAACACCAGTTCTGAATGGATGGCCCTTGTTCTTTGGCCGCCATCTTGTTTCAAGATGGTGGATATAGTAAAAACACAGTGGTCAGGTGTGACCCTGCTCCTATGTCCTGTAAGTTTTGTTTCTATCAGAATGGGCACCCAGGCATGGTGTCCTCCTAAACCTTCTCCCCTTTGAAAAGCAGGCTAACAAAAACACCCAAACTCATCTTTAATCCATAGTTCAACTTCACAGTAGAATTTTCTGGGCCACAGCAACATATTTCGCGCTTGCAGGTCACATAGGGATCTCCGGATGAATGTGCGAACGGACTCAGTTGAAAAACATCCTGCCTGAGATGCTGCGAGGCGGTGTGAAGGTGCTGACCCGGGTGTTCAGTTTGTGACAGCTCAGTCCCACGGACAAGCCGTCACTTGTGGCCATGGTCCTCCAGGAGGAAATGTGCATGCACGCATGAACCGACCGGGCGCCAGGGCAGCTCAACCCACAGGAGCCATTTTTGGCTGGAGCCCTACATTTCTTCTCCAAGGGCCGGGTCCATGTGTCGGCCCACACTCTTAGATGTACCTCCTGGCAATTCGGCCTCCAGAGCTGTGGGTCGTTCTAAAAGGCCCCTCCGCCCGCTCGAGGCCTCTCCCACTTGACAAGGAGGGCACTTGCTGAGCTCCCCATTTGGAGCTCCCCATTCCCTCTCTGTCTTCCCACTTTCTTCCACCTGGTAAATATTATCTTAAGCGGCAGGGAGGAACCAAATGTTTGGCAGCTGCAGCCCGCCCTCCGGGCCCCCTCCTCTCCCTTGCCAGCTCGCAGAGCGCCCACCCCCCAATTGCCAGGAAAGGGGGCAGAGCAGATGGGGGCTGGAGGGGGAGACGTGGGTCTCAAACACAGACTGCATCCGTATGTCCCAAACGGAAGAGACCCAACAGTCTTGCAGCCTTTCGCACAAACACAACACACACACACTTACTTACTTACTTTCCCTTTAAGCAAAACCTTTTGTTGACACTCATCTGAGGAAGGGGAGGGGGAAATCCCCATTTGACTCACGCTAGCAAAACCCTTTGTCTGTCAAGTCACCAGAGAAGTGATTTCTCGAATGCCCAGACATTAGATGCTGGGGAGATATTCCTGTATGATCAAGTGTCTTGTTACAGAAACCCAGGGCTGGCCCAGCTCAGAGCGCAACCAATTGACGTCGGCCCTTTTTCTTGGATTTCTTGTGATCGGCCTCATTTGTTTTCTGTATCTCAAGCAAGACTGAGAGACCCCTTCCCCTCTTCTCCCCCCACCCACCCAATGATATCACTGAGAGATTAGATTCTGAGCAGATGAGGGAGGAAATCCAGAGACGCATATTTCACAATGTGTCGAAACACGTTGCTAATAAACAGGAAAATGGGCTTGCTAAATGTGCACAGCGGCTATGGATTTTTCTGTTGACGCTCATCTTGGGTGCTCTTTAAAAAGCCATTCAGAGATATGAGGGACAGCAGTGAGTCTTGTGGACACCTTGCAGAATTACGGTGGCGTTGGCTTTGGTGGCCATAGTAGAGAGCATTTCCTCAGGTTCGTTTGATATCCGAGTCTGAGAGGTCTCTTGAAAACCACAGCTCAAGTCCTGCCTTTATTAGGACCGATCAAAATGACACAGAACTCCAAGCAAGCTTTCAAGTTCTGCAGGGCTCCTCATCAGACTGGTTCTTCTAAATGTGAGTCAGAGCAGAACAAGGAGAGCTGTGCAGCCGCGGGGCCTCGTATAAATGCCCAAAGAGTCTGTAGCACATAACGGTCTGTAGATGGAGTCGGACATTCGACGGACTCGTGCCAGTTCGTGTCGTGTCGTGTCGTGAGGAGAGCTGGTCTTGTGGTAGCAAGCATGACTTGTCCCCATAGCTAAGCAGGGTCTGCCCTGGTTGCATATGAATG
Source organism: Hemicordylus capensis (assembly GCF_027244095.1). NCBI lineage: Eukaryota > Metazoa > Chordata > Lepidosauria > Squamata > Cordylidae > Hemicordylus > Hemicordylus capensis. The sequence goes on from NC_069673.1 coordinate 11,753,857, forward strand.
GGAGACTTGATGTGTGAGCACTGCAAGAGATTCCCCTTAGGGGATGGAGAAGAAGGTTTCAAGAGCAGAAGGTTCCAAGTTCCCTTCCTGGCAGCATCTCCAAGATAGGGCTGAGAGAGATTCCTGCCTGCAAGCTTGGAGAAGCCGCTGCCAGTCTGTGAAGACAATACTGTGCTAGATAGACCAATGGTCTGACTCAGTATATGGCAGCTTCCTATGTTCCTATGTGTCCAGCTCAGGGTTGGATGCCAATCTCAGGCTGGGTGGGATGAAGGAGGCAATCTCGGCCGTTCTTTCACATTAGGAAAAGAGAAATAATAATAATAATAATAATAATTCAATTTCTATACCGCCCTTCCAAAAATGGCTCAGGGCGGTTTACAAAGAGAAATAACAAACAAATAAGATGGCTCCCTGTCCCCAAAGGGCTCACATTCTAAAAAGAAACATAAGACACACACCAGCAACAGTCACTGGAAGTACTGTGCTGGGGGTGGATAGGGCCAGTTACTCTCCCCCTGCTCAATAAAGAGAATCACCACGGTAAAAGGTGCCTCTTTGCCCAGTGAGCAGGGGAGAAAACCAGGGGAGCAGGGGAGAAAACCAGGCAGTTGCTTACTTAAAGTAACTGCTAGATCGCACTCCATCTGAAGATGGCTAAAAACAGCAGGCGTTGAGGACGATCTCATCCCAGGATGGGACCATCGCTCAGTGGTGGAGCCCTTGTTGGGCAAGCGGAAGGTCCCCGGTTCAGTTCCTGGCTGCCGTGTCTCTAGGCGAGGCTGAGAGAGACTCCTGCCTGAAACCCCGTTGAGCTGCTGCCCGTCATTGAAGACCGTGCTGAACTGGATTAATCAATGGACTGACCCAGTCGAAGGAAGCTTCCTCTGTCTCTGTGTTTAGGGATGTGGCCGTAGCTTAGTGTCTGCTTTTCATGCAGAAGGCCCCGGCTTCAATCCCTGGCAGCATCGTAACTGGTTTTATGTTATGGTTAACCGCCCAGAGACGAAAGTTTGGGGCGGTGTACACATTTGATAAATAAATAAAAATAATGAATCTTGAGGTGGGACTGGGAAAGACCATTTCCCGGAACTGCTGCCAGTCAGTGTAGACAGTATTGAGCTAGATGGACCCATGGTCTGGCTCGGTATAAGGCACCTTCCTGTGTTCCCTGCCCAACTACTCTCCCCCCCTCTTTTTTTTCCTTTTTCCTTTTGCTTTCCTGAACGTCCAGCCTGATGCCGAGTTCTTCAGAACTCAAATGCCGAGTTTATGTCATTTGGTTGCTCCTAAGAAAAGCATTACTAGAATTGTAGCATTATTCATGGGTGCTGTTGTACTTTCATAATACGCGTTCCGGTCGGCCATTTCTGTATGGCCTCATAGAATCGCAGAGCTGACCGCGTCGACCTTCTCATCCAGCTTTCTGCTCCGGCCTTCCAGTTTTGACCGGCCTCTGCTCCAGGAAGGAGGAACCTTCTCCTCCTCTTTCCTGGTAATGAACTCCACTGACAAACCACTCTTACTGCTATGAAGTTTCTCCTAGTGTTCAACCGAAATCTAACCTCTTGACCTTGAAGCCTTGATTTAGATCTCTCAGGGAACACGCCTTTGCCCACTTCTCTAAGGCAGCCTTTGGGGTATTTGAAGAGGGGGGCTGTCATCTCTTCTCCAGGTTAAACCAACCCACTTCCTTCAACTCTTGAAGAGGAGAGCTGGTCTTGTGGTAGTAAGCATGACTTGTCCCCAGAGCTAAGCAGGGTCCACCCTGGTTGCATATGAATGGGAGACTAGAAGTGTGAGCACTGGAAGAGATTCCCCTCCAGGGATGGAGCCGCTCTGGGAAGAGCATCTGGGTTCCAGGTTCCCTCCCTGGCAGCATCTCCAAGGTAGGGCTGAAAGAGACTCCTGCCTGCAACCTTGGAGAAGCTGCTGCCGGTCTGTGTAGACAATACTGAGATAGATGGACCTGTCGTCTGACTCAGTATATGGCAGCTTCCTGTGTTCCTAAGGCTTCTTTTCCAGAGTCATGGGCATACTAAATGCGAGGTAATGAGATTTCCATCAGGAGCTTTTCTTTCGCTTCTCTCGTTCTTGTGACAACTTGACCCGTTTGCAGCATCTCTTTCCTTCGCCTGACAAAACGAATTCTCTGCCCTTCTTTGGTTCCCGCCGTGGAATTAGCGTGATCAGTTCCTGGCTCTGTAAGCAAGCCCTTAAGTGGCAGCTACGGAAATAGCAAGGTTGCCTCCACTTTTGAAGACTGAGTTGTAGGGAAGCGATCAGGATGTCTGGAAGGCCACAGGACGTGGTGTTTGTTGTTGTTGTGGAACCAGCTTGGACGCGGCCTTTTCCTTGGGACTGGCTCACACCCAGGCTTGGACGCTGACTTCCTTGCCTGTTTTGTAGCGGTGGCGTTAAATTATGGAAGAAAAGCTCAAAGTTTAGTCTGCAGTGCTCCGAGGGCCTTTTTGTAATCCGAAACGGACTTCTTGTGGTTTTGGAAGTAACTCACAGGAGAGGTGAACATTTTGGAGCAGCCCCATGAATGATAGTTGCAATATAGCACTTCCGAGGGATTTGCTATTACTAGTATTTATAGATGGCTTTTCAACCCGAAAAGAATCTCAAAGTGGTTTACACCGAAAAAAGAAGTAAAAATAAAATGGTTCTCTGCCCCCAAAGGGCTCAGAGTCTTTAGGGGCACAAAGGAGACATCGGCAACAGCCGCTGGAAGAATGCTGTGCTGAGGTTAAAATAGGGGGCCAGTCCTGGTGTATTAAAGCACATGGAAGCAAGCAGAAATCCAACAGTTGCAGGAGACAAATTTACTAATCCAAGAAGTATAAACCTCAACATGCTTAAGTAACTAGCATCATGCATGCATCAGGGGAATCGGTTGCATCGTCCTAGTTCCCTCACTCAAAAAGGAGAGCTGCATTTTCTCCCAACCCTCCAAATGGTGATATAGGTAGACCTCATTATCCACGGGAGTTCCTAGGGGACTGTAGATAGCTAACGAAGCAGCTTTGGAAGAAGGGATCTGGGGGAGAATTAAAGGGGAGGGTAGAAGATGGTAAGCCACCTCGTGTGGCGCGGCGGGGAAATGCTTGACAAGCAGAAGGCTGCCTGTTCGAATCCCCGCTGGTACTATGTCGGGCAGCAGCGATGTAGGAAGATGCTGAAAGACAATGGTCATCCAAAGAAAGCCACTGGGCTCTGTGGGCTCCAAGAATCGAAAACGACTTGATGGCACACTTTACCTTTACTTTACAGGGTTTCTCAACGTGTGGGTCCCCAGATGTAATTGGACTTCAACTCCCATAATTCCCAACCAAAGGCCACTGGGGCTGGGGATTATGGGAGTTGAAGTCCAATAACATCTGGGGACCCACACGTTGAGAAACCCTGCTTTAGAAGATGGTAACCTCTGGTGATAGTCTCCTAGGATAAGCACTTCATGTTAAACAAGTTGGAATTGTCAGGGCTTTGAAGAATAATAAACGACATAGCATTTATACAGCACTTCCAAGGGAGAAAAGCATTTCATGTCAATTCTTCACAACTTCGGCCCTCCTGCAGATGTTGGCCTACAACTCCCATAATCTCTGGCTCTTGGCCACTGTGGCTGGGGATTGTGGGAGTTCGGGAGTTCAACTTTGGCCCCCCAAAAAACAGCTGGGGGGCCGAAGTTGAGCAGGCCTGTTCTAAAGTGGAGAGGAGAGCTGGTCTTGTGGTAGCAAGCATGACTTGTCCCCTTAGCTAAGCAGGGTCTGCCCTGGTTGCATCTGAATGGGAGACTTGATGTGTGAGCACTGGAAGATCTTCCCCTCAGGGGATGGAGCCGCTCTGGGAAGAGCAGAAGGTTCCAAGTTCCCTCCCTGGCTTCTCCAAGGTGGGGCTGAGCGAGACTCCTGCCTGCAACCTTGGAGAAGCCGCTGCCAGTCTGTGTAGACAATACTGGGCTAGACCGACCCATGGCCTGACTCAGTATATGGCGGCTTCCCAGGTTCCTAGGTTTCGATATCCACCTGGAGCCCCAGGTCTGCAAGGAAGTGAACTGGAGTAGGGTGGACTCTCAGTTGGACTCCCAACAAGCCTTGATGTTGAGGATTCAAATTATCCAGACGGTAAAATCTCCCACCCATCAGCTGAGATTGTCTGGTTTCACAAGAGATGGGACTCGTGGTGGCCATCTGGTCCTACGAGCATGAAGCATACCTACCAGTTGACTTTTCCAAAGAGAGAGAGAGAGAGACCCTCTTCTCCTGCCTTCCCACGTTGCCATTTCACCCTTGTTTTGATAGGCGTGCTGCCTCATCACGTGGTCTGAACGCAGAGCAAGGGACTTGGCATGACACACACACACCCCCAAGTGGAATTTGACATGAGCATGCCCTAGGATTCAGGGGAGGCAGCCAGGATCTTGATTCATGAGGCATCCTCCACCACCGCTTGGTCATGGTGTAATTGGAGGGGAAACGGCTTTGGGTTTCCTGTTGAATCAGGTCCCAGTGGGAGGCATTTTCTTCATTCTTGCAGAGGTTGCATCACGGTTCCATTGTGCTCCTAACTGATGCTCCACCTTCACCTCCTCCCGCTGTTTGCTGTCTGTTTATTCCAGATGCTTACCAAGCTGATTATGCAACTTCCCCCCCCCTTTAAATGAGGAGGCTGTACAGCCCCTTTCTTAGTGGATAAGGGGTTTTTAATGGGCCTGACAAGATCAAAGCGTTCTTCATGGCAAATTGATTAATCAGCTTAATTTTCTCCAAGTGGCTCTTCTGTTTCTTCCATAATTGTTGCCATTAGAGCACAGCAGGGATGACAAAATGTGTAATCTGTGTGCAGTGTGTGTGTGTGTGTGTGTGTGAGAGTGAATCTCTATAATGCGCTTACAGACTTAATTGTTTTATGGCCTTCAGGCATCGTTTTAGAGAGATCTTTCCTTCGTGAATAAGGGATTGCTCCCAATGGCAAATGAGTAAGCAAAATGTCTTTCTAGCATTCTGATGGCTGAAGAACGGGGCCCCATCTCAGAACCTCGCATAGGCCCGTCCTTATCCAGCATAATCCCTTTCTCCTGACATTTCTGCTCTGCTCTCTACAGCCTCCATCGGCTTCTGGACTTGCAGGTAGCATCTGATTGGCCACCATTATTATTTTTATTTATTTATTTATTTATTTATTTATTTATTTTTTACATTTATCTCCCGCTCTTCCTCCAAGGAGCCCAGAGCAGTGTACTACATACTTAAGTTTCTCTTTCACAACAGCCCTGTGAAGTAGGCTAGGCTGAGAGAGAAGTGACTCTCCCAGAGTCACCCAGCTAGTTTTCATGGCTGAATGGGGATTTGAACTCGGGTCTCCCCGGTCCTAGTCCAGCACTCTAACCACTACACCACGCTGGCTCACCATGGATCTCCTCTGGCAGAACTGCTCACACAGCCTTCGTTATTATTACGAATATTTGCATACGATGCTATTTAAACACAGTCTACCAGATGTTATGGGCGGGATTTGGTACTTTTAATTATCGGGCCCTTTCCAAGGATCGGGGATAACTAAAGAAGAATTAAAGATATCTTCGTAGTATTTGTGCTGGCCCAAGTAGTGTGGTTTTCTGCAGTGGGTGTGTTGTAATTTTATTGATGCTCAAGGTGTCGAGATGGCCGGATAGCGACGGAGACGGGTGGGAGGGAACAAAAGGGCGGCGACCGGCGGCAGGCTGGCGGGTGAAGAGGGAGAGAGACAAGCTGGCTAGCCAGCAAGAAAACGGTGGCGGCGGCAGGCATGAGTGCAGGGGGAGTAGCAGTTGGCGGGCGGGTGGGGGAAGCACGGGGCGGCGGCGGTGGGGGCAGGCAGTGGGGAAGAAGATGGTGATGGCGGGGAGGGGGAGACGGCGGTAGAGGCGAACGAGAGGCGCCGATGCTCTGCGCCCGGTTCAGCTAGTAAAGAATGATTTGTTGCAGTGAACGTGGCAAGGGAGGAGGAATACCAGAGCGGGCAGAATCTTCTGGCTGCTTGTTTTGGGAGCAGGGGTGCCCTTGCCTGGCAGTCTCGTAGGACGTTGGAGTGGGAAGGGTCTCTAGAGGTCATCTAGTCCAGCCCCCTGTTTAGTGCAGGGATCCGCTGCGGCGTCCCCGACAGGTGGCTTTCCAGCCTTTGCTTGGAAATCTGCAGCGGAGAAGAGCCGGCCATGGCATGAGGCGGGTCTGCTCCACTGCCACGCAGCTCTTACAATTAGGAAATTCCTCCTAATGTTTAGCTTGCTTTTTTTTCATCATGATGATGTGATGTGGTCAGTGAAAAGGAGCACAATTTTTTCCATGGAAGATGTGCTGCGATTTAAAAATGTATGCTGCTATAATTTTCTACTAAAATATTGGAAATTTTTGATCATTTACATTTTTAAAAACACATCGTTTCATAACAAGTGTTATAACTAGTGTGTGTGGGGTGTGTGTGTGGATTTCAGCAACCTCCCATTTCCCCAGAAAGCCCTCTGTGTTGCCAAAAATATGTCCCTAACGGCTACATGACTCTCAGGGACACGGTTTGGTAGCACTGGGTGCTTTTGGGAGAAGGGGAGATCATCAAAATTTGCCCCTCCCCCTGCTGCACCAGCAGTGGAGCTGAGTTAGTTGATCTTTTCAGAAGCACCAATTCTTCTCCTGTTGTTGTTTCGTTATTCAGGATTTCAGTCAATACCGTATTTTATGGACTATAAGACTCACTTTTTTCCTCGAAAAATATCCGCCAAAATTCAGGAGCGTCTTATATGTTTTAACAGTTTAATATGTTAAAACTCTGAAAAACTGGATTAAAATTAAGGTGCGTCTTATAGTCCATAGCGTCTTATAGTCCGTAAAATACGGTATATTATGTCTCTCCCGTGTGACAAAATATTTCCATTCAAATAATTTTGGCTATTGGAAAAGCTGTTAATTTTACTTGTAGTATCAATATCTTAACATAATGTCCTGTTTAAAAAATCTTATTAAATATAGATCAACTATATTTAGTAGATTCATAATCACTACTTTTTCCAGTAGCCAATAGTATTAGATTGCAATTGATCTTGAGCAATTGGACATTTTCCAGGAAAGTTTCTGTTCCAAAATGTCCCAGAAAACTGATATTGCCGACTGTGATGAAGGAGAGGGCCAATAATCCCCTTGAAGGACAGAATTATGGACATAGGCTGGTGTTCATTCTTTTTTATTCAGTGGTCTTAAAATATTTAATTGGTTCTAGTAAAGAATGTACTTTAAAGAACCTGAAAAGTCATACATAGACTGGGGGTGGAAGGAAGGAGAAAAGACAATACAGTTGTCTCTGAAAATGAACTTGTTCCTCCCTTTATTCCAGAAGCCCTTCAGAGGCCCGTGGTGTCAGAATTTGAGCCCCAAGGCCTGAGCGAAGCCGCTCGCTGGAACTCCAAGGAAAACCTCCTCTCTGGTCCTGGCGAAAATGATCCCAACCTCTTCGTCGCTCTGTACGATTTTGTAGCCAGTGGGGACAACACTCTCAGCATCACTAAAGGTGAGAAGCCCGTGCAGGATCTGTCTCTGAAATGTGAACAAGACCAAGAGTGCTAGGTAGACGTACGGGATATGGAGAGGAGATGACGGTTTCATTGATGATTGATTGGAAATTACGGTTTCATTGATGATTGATTGAATTGCTTGACTCGTTCATAAATAATCCCATTCATCAGCCCATTGCTTTCATGTAAAAAATGAAAACCAGGGAATTAAAACTCAACTGATGAATAAAAGCCTAACCAGCCTCAGTGTTCGGCCATCAGCAAAGGCGAGAGTAACAGAGATCATGGCCGCCGTGAGAACCAAAAGCTCCCTTCAAAGCAAGGGCTTTTTGAGAAGCTGGGAGGGAGCTGGCCAGACAGGCTTCCCAAGAAAGGCAGTTCTCAAGGCAGGGTGAATCGACGGAAGTACTCTAGACCTAACTGGAGAAACTGCTCACACAGTAGCGCCAGGATGTGACACAGGTCTACATCCAGGAAAAAGAAGACTTTTTGAGGTTCAGCAGCACAGAACACGCCATGCTGCTGCATCAGGTCCTGGACAAACACAAAAAAGAGATATTAAATAAATAAGGTTTCTGCCTTCTGTGTAAACTTGATTGATTGATTGGTTAAGTGCCATCAAGTCAGTGTCACCTCTCAGCGGCCACATAGATAGATTCTCTCCAGGATGATCGGTCTTCCACTTGGCCTTTAAGGTCTCTTGGTGGTGCATTCATGGTTGTCATAATCGAGTCCATCCACCTGGCTGCTCGTCATCCTCTTCTTCTCTTTCCTTCAACTTTTCCCAGGATTATGGACCCAGCAAGGGAGCTGGGTCTTCACATAATGTGTCCAAAGTATGATAGTTTGAGCCTGGCCATTTGTGCCTCGAGTGAAAATACTGGGTTGATTTGTTCTATGATCCATTTGTTTGTTTTCCCGGCTGTCCATACTAGATGCTTAATTTCTTGAAGTTCTTCTCCGAGTGAAGCCTATAACTTTTGCGTGCTGTGCATGGCTAGAAGCAATTTTTATAGCTCATCGATCTTTATTGCTGAAGCCATAAACCCCCACAATTTGAAATTAAAAGAAAGAATGAGATGTCACTAGAACCAATAATAAGAATATACAACTCTTATGGCTTCTACAAACATCCAGTTAAAACAACAACAACAAATTGTCCTTTGGCTTGCACCCCTCCCAGAGAGAGAACCCTCCTAATCTGCGGCAGCAAATGCAACCAGGAGTCTTGTGGTGCCGTAAAGACTCACTGATTTGTGGCAGAGAGTGTTTGGGCCCACCGAAGCTTCTGCCATGACCCATCTGTTTGACTTTGAGGTGCTTTGTTTTTAATGTGGCTAGTGAGCTGGATAAACCAGGAAGAGGAGTGGAAGGCATGCAAGAGTCTAGGGAAGTAAGGCTCAGAGGTGCACAACTAGGCCCCTCCAGATGTTGTTCAATTACAACTCCCATAGCCCCTGACTATTGGCCACTGTAGCTGGGGATGATGGGAGTTGTAGTCCATCAACAGCTGGAGGACCCAAGTTGTGCACCCCTGGCCTCGACTTGTGCTTACCCTCCTCTCCTCTTCCTGGTTCATACCAGGTACAAAAGCTTAAGAGAAAGAGAATCGCCCCTTTTGAAAGGTACCTCTTTGCCCAATTTGCAGGGGTCCGTTTGGGTGCACATCCCTAGCTCAGCTCTGCTGCACGCAAGTAAATCCCCTCTGGAAATGGTAGAGGCCTTTTCCAGTGGGAGAAGAGCAGAGAGTTGGCCATTTGCACGTGGATCCTTCACAATACACCGTCACCAGGCCACATGCAGAACAGGACAGAGGGAGCTACAGTTTTCTGCACGTGAACTGTAGCCGTTGAACAGCACTTGGTGAACATTTCTGTTTTCTAATGCTTCTAAATGTTGTTGCTGTCGGGCTCTTCCATAGTTGGAATGTTTTTAATTGGCGCTAATATTGCCCATTGCCTTGAGTGTTGCTTCTACATGTAGACGTGAACCTTGGGTCTGCTTTCTCCCCCGCTTCAATGGAAAGGCGAGAAGCTTCGTGTCTTGGGCTACAACCACAACGGAGAATGGTGCGAAGCCCAAACCAAGAACGGGCAGGGCTGGGTCCCGAGCAACTACATCACCCCCGTGAACAGCCTGGAGAAGCACTCTTGGTACCACGGCCCCGTGTCACGGAACGCCGCCGAGTACCTGCTCAGCAGCGGGATCAACGGCAGCTTCTTGGTGCGAGAGAGTGAGAGCAGCCCCGGGCAGAGGTCCATCTCACTGAGATACGAGGGGAGGGTTTACCACTACCGGATCAACACTGCTTCTGACGGCAAGGTGAGCCTCAAAGTAGCCTGGAACTGCAGCCTTACCCAAGTGTGCGTGATCCTCCTGCTCATCAGTGAAAGGTTTTCCATTTGGCCTTCACATGCAGGGTGGGTTGGGGAAAGGGACTCCTCTGGAAGTTTTTCCTTCTAGTCAGTGGCCGACATGATGTGCAGCAGCCATCACATGCAGGGTGGGTTGTTGGACTCCTCTGGAAGTTTTTCTTTCTAGTCAGTGGCCGACATGATGTGCAGCAGCCATCACATGCAGGGTGGGTTGTTGGACTCCACTGGAAGTTTTTCCTTCTAGTCAGTGGCCGACATGATGTGCAGCAGCCTTCACATGCAGGGTGGGTTGTTGGACTCCTCTGGAAGTTTTTCCTTCTAGTCAGTGGCCGACATGATGTGCAGCAGCCATCACATGCAGGGTCGGTTGTTGGACTCCTCTGGAAGTTTTTCCTTCTAGTCAGTGGCCAACATGATGTGCAGCAGCAGCATTGTCCATCAGCCAGCACAGCTGCACATACGAATACATAGGAACATAGGAAGCTGCCATATACTGAGTCAGACCATTGGTCTTTCTCGCTTAGTATTGTCTTCACAGACTGGCAGCGGCTTCTCCAAAGTTGCAGGCAGGAATCTCTCTCAGCCCTACTTTGGAGATGCTGCCAGGGAGGGAACTCGGGACCGAGATGCTCTTCCCAGAGCAGCTCCATCCCCTAAGGGGAATATCTTACAGTGCAAACACTTCTAGTCTCCCTTTCATATGCAACCAGGGCAGACCCTGCTTAGCTTAAGGGGACAAGTCATGCTTGCTACCACAAAACCAGACGATGGCTGTTTATATACCGCTTTTCAGCCCAAGTTCCCATCGCGGTTTGCATACAGTAATTAATTAATTAAATGGCTGCTGTCCCCAAAAGGGCTCACAGGCTAAAAAAGCGACATAAGAAAGACATCAGCAGCAGCCACGGGAGGGACGCTGTGCTGGGGCCGGAGAGGGCCAGTTGTTCCCCCCCTGCTAAATAAAGAGAATCGCCACTTTTAAAAGGCGCCTTTTTGCTGAGTTTGCAGCCGTTGCATAAGCAGACGTAAAACTGGGCAACAACAGTTCTACAGCGCTACCTCCATGGATGGAAGTGGCGCTGTGCAGCAGCGGGTGTGCAGTTTTAAGCAGTTGTGCAACTGCCCATTTGTGCAGCATCACATGCGCAGCAGCACTGGCTGAGGGGCACCCGTTCTGTTGTGTTGCGCATAATGTCAGCCACAGTGAAGTTTGGTTCATTGTACAACTTAAAATATACTCTTCCTAGTTTGCTGAAACAATTTCATTATATATTTCATCGTTCAGTTTAATATCAATATAATCATATAATGCCATTCATTATAAAAAGATAATGAAAAATATTTAAATATGCCTTTTGTTGTTTGATGAAATGTGCCACTGGTTTTAATTGCATGGAGCTGACTATAGGAACATAGGAACATAGAAAACTGCCATATACTGAGTCAGACAATTGGTCTATCTAGCTCAGTATTGTCTTCACAGACTGGCAGCGGCTTCTCCAAGGCTGCAGGCAGGAGTCTCTCTCAGTCCGATCTTGGAGAAGCCAGGGAGGGAACTTGGAACCTTCTGCTCTTCCCAGAGTGGCTTCATCCACCCCTGAGGGGAATATCTTGCAGTGCTCACACATCAAATCTCCCATTTAGATGCAACCAGGGCAGACCCTGCTTAGCTATGGGGACAAGTCATGCTTGCTACCACAAGACCAGCTCTCCTCCCTATCTTGAAGGTGGTGGTGCTTTAAGTACCACCAGAATCGGTGCTTTAAGCTCCCTATTCGCCACCTCTGCCTTTCTCTCTTTTAAAAAAGAAAGCAGATCTCTGCAAGGTAATGCGGCGTCTAAAGGCAGGATCATACAGGTGAAACACGTCTTCCTGAATTGGCCTAATCTGATGCTTCTGAATGTGCATCCTCACGTGGGTGCTGATTTTTATTTTTTAAAAATAAAAGTTGTAAAAATACACCTCCTTTTAAAACTTCATACAAGGCCTGCAGTAGAACACATTACATCTGGGCATCTTCCAGGTTAGCATACAGCCCCCGTCTGTAGGAGAACGGTGTGGGCATCACACTGTCCAGCTTGAGAGTTGGAAGCACGTGAAGATGTTGGGTCAGATCCTCCACTAATGTCACTAGAACAGCTGCCCGGCACATTAGCTGCAAGATATCCCACCGCCTGGGCCTCGGCGTGTCTTCCAAGGACTCTGTGCTAGGGGACACTCGTGCATCGCTAAGGTAATCGCTTTAGATTTGCACTAAGCAGGTTAATGGTGTCTGTTTCCCTGGCGTTGTTTTAATTGACACATGGACCAGGGGAATTTGTTAAAAAGCAGGCAGCCGTTTGCTGATCCTGAGAAATCTATCCGACTGGCTTAACCCCGCACAGAGCCTCGGTGTGCGAGCACTTGATAGCTCTCCCGGCCCGCCTGCCGCAGCCCCTAATATATTGTTCAGTCTCAAAAGTGTTCCTATTAGGAAGAGGCGAAGGGTGCGTGTCGGGACTCTCCCCTGCAAAAGATCTGGCTGTCAGGACCCCCCACCAGCCCCAGCAGCAGGATTGAGCCTTCTCTCCCCCCTCCCCCTCCTCCACCCCAGGGATGGACTGCCTGCCAGGACTCCTCCTACCCCAAAAGCATCTCCTTCTCTTCCTCCTCCCTCCCCAGGTGGGCAATAGCCTGGCCGTGAGGGCTGGGGATTTAATGTTGGGGGAGGTGGCAGGAGAGCAGCGGTGGGGGAGACAGAAAGAACGGAAGGAGACCGCCTGGTTGCCCGCCCGCCCCCTCCGAGCCACGTCGGAGCCCCTCCTGGGCCGAGGGCCTGCCACTGCCACCCCAACCACCCCCAGCAGGGAAGCAGGCAGGTGTCCTGGGCCTGTTTCTCCAGCCTGCTGCTTCGCCTCTGCCCGACACGGAGCTCGAAGCGGGAGGGCGGGCGGGCAGGCAGCCTCCTTCCGTTTTTTCGGCCTCCCCCACCGCTGGTCTCTTGCCACCTCCTCCTGCTCCCCCTTCTTCCGTGTGAGGCAGCCTGAGGAGAAGCCCGCCTGCCACCGCCACAGCCTGGCCTGATTATCGGACCCCCACCCCGGTCCAGTCTCTTCCCACTTCCCCTGACATTAAATCCCCACCGGCCGGTCCCCCTCCTGCTCCTACCCCGCTCCGGTCGATTCGTCCCCCTGCCCCGGCAAGCCAGGACCGCCTCCCTCGACATTAAACCCCGCCCCCAGCCATCCTACCCCCTTCTCCTTCCAGCTCCGACTTTTGTCCGAACACCAGAGGCACAAAAGACCAGCTGCTGATTGACAAAATGATTTTAGAAAATTGCAAGAGAAGAAAAACCAATCTAAGTGTTGCATGGATTGACTACAAGAAAGCCTTCGATTCATTGCCTCACACATGCATACTAAAATGTTTAGAAACAACTGGTGTCAGCAAAAACATTCAGATATTTATTTAAAAAGCAATCAGCATGTGGAGTACACAGTTAACAATCAATGGCGAGACACTTGGACAGGTTAGCATTAGAAGAGGCATTTTCCAAGGGGACTCACTATCCCCTCTGTTGTTTGTAATCACCATGACTCCACTTTCACAAATACTAAACAAAACAGGCTTTGGATGCAAAACATCTAAAACATCAAGTAAAATAAACCATCTGCTGTACATGGACGATCTGAAATTGTATGGGAAGTCCCAGTCAGAAATTGAATCACTGCTAAACACTGTCCGTATATTCAGTAGCAATATAGCAATGGAGTTTGGACTAGACAAGTGTGCTGCATTAATAATGAACAGAGGGAAAATAACAAAAAAGAAGGAATAGAACTGCCTAATGAAAGCAACATCAAGAACCTGGAAGAGAAAGAACATTACAAATACTTGGGCATTCTCCAGGCTGATAACATTGCACAAGCTGAAGTTAAGAGAAAAATTGGAAGTGAGAGTTAGAGTTAGGAGAGTTAGAAAAATCCTCAAGTCCAAACTCAATGGTGGGAACACCATACAAGCCATAAACGCCTGGGCTATACCTGTTATCAGATACACTGCAGGAATAATAGACTGGACCCAGGCAGAGCTAGAGACGCTAGATTGTAAGACCAGGAAAATCATGACCATCAATCATGCCCTGCACCCCCGCAGTGATGTAGATAGGCTATACCTCCCTTGCAGCTCAGGTGGAAGAGGAATGCTGCAAGTCCATCAAACAGTAGAGGAGGAGAAAAGAGGCCTTGCAGAATATATAAGGGACAGTGAAGAAGATGCACTTCAAATGGTCAAGAACGAGAAACTATTCAACACCAATGAAACAAAGCAGGCCTACAAGAAAGAACAAGTCAAGAACTGAGCAGAAAAATGGATAAATATGCCCCTGCATTGTCAATATTTGCACAATATAAGTGGAAAATCAGACATCATCAAGACCTGGCAATGGCTTAAGAATGGCAACTTGAAGAAAGAAACAGAGGGTTTAATACTGGCTGCACAAGAACAGGCACTAAGAACAAATGCAATAAGAGCCAAAGTTGAAAAATCAACCACAAACAGCAAGTGCCGCCTTTGTAAAGAAGCAGATGAAACCGTGGACCACCTAATCAGCTGTTGTAAAAAGATCGCACAGACTGACTACAAACAAAGGCATGACAAGGTAGCAGGGATGATACACTGGAACATGTGCCAATTACCACTGGGATTATTTTGGTCTTTTTCTGCCACAGCCTTTCAACTTCCATTTGTAGATCTTCATATTTTGTGATTTTTTTCTATTTCTTTTTCTTCTATTCTGCCTGGTATTGCTATGTCAATTATTTTAGACTACAGTTATATCTGGTGTATTGTGTGGCAGATGTTTGTCTCTTTGTAGTCGGAAGTCCCCTAATATTTTTGCATCTTCATTTTCGACAACTTTTTCAATTTGATGGTCCCACCAATGTTTGGCTACAGGTAGCTTGTATTTTTTGCAGATGTTCCAGTGTATCATCCCTGACAACATCATCATCATCATCATCATCATCATCATCATCATTACATTTATATCCCACTCTTCCTCCAAGGAGCCCAGAGCAGTGTGTACTACGTACTTGAGTTTCTCTTTCACAACAACCCTGTGAAGTAGGTTAGGCTGAGAGAGAAGTGACTGGCCCAGAGTCACCCAGCAAGTCTCATGGCTGAATGGGGATTTGAACTTGGGTCTCCCCGGTCCTAGTCCAGCACTCTAACCACTACACCACACTGGCTCTCACAAAGCATACAAGTAAATAGAATACACGCCCGACTAAACATTAAAACCACAACTTAAAATTCAGAATCCCCTCTACAAGCAACAGCATTTTACGTCAAGAACTGCCCTCGCACGTTAATCGCTATGGGTAGAAAATGAGGCGCCTCCGCTGCTATATATTCCTCTTGACTGCACAACAAATAAAATACGGTGTTATTGGCAGGCATCCTCATAAAGTTCTTAAGGATGTGCCCTGGATGTAATTGCCATTCAGTTTTATATAGCGGGCATTGCATTAATAATCTAAACCAGGTCTTCTACGGAGTCATTCTCGAAGGTCTTTGAGACTCAAATCATTTAAGTGGGGCGGTGTGTGTGTGTGTGTGGCCTTGCCCCCACATAAATGATCTTCCTCCTCCCCCCCTCTTTTTGACCCCCTATCTTGCTTCTTCTCACTGTTGTTGTAACTGCGCCCCCCCACCTCACACACACACACACACACACACAATTTTCAGCACGAAGATGGTCCAAGGGGAAAGACCTAACCCTCTCCCTCCCTGCAGGTAAACACAAGCCACGCGGCTTTAACTCATACATGGTTTCTTTTTATTCTGATTGTGTCAAGAGAGGAATACGGCAGCAGACATGGCGATCGTAAGCCTCTGCCGGAAGTAGGGGACCTTTCCGGGGTAACTCAGAGCTGTGCTGACCTTCCCTCTCTGCTCTCTTTTCTGTGACCTCCTAGCTGTACGTCTCCTCAGAGAGCCGCTTCAACACCTTGGCGGAGCTGGTCCATCACCACTCGACAGTCGCGGATGGGCTGATCACCACTCTCCACTACCCAGCCCCCAAGCGGAACAAGCCCACCATCTATGGGGTCTCCCCAAACTACGACAAGTGGGAGATCGAGCGGACGGACATTACCATGAAGCACAAGTTGGGAGGGGGACAGTACGGAGAGGTGTACGAAGGCGTCTGGAAGAAGTATAACCTGACAGTGGCTGTAAAGACCTTAAAGGTAGGTGCCAAATTGTGGCTCTTTGTGCGCTTCCGGGGTCAAGGTGGGGGAGGGTGTTTCTGCAGCTCTTTTGTAAAGCATCAAGTTTTGGTAGCCCGCAAAAGCCCAGCAGCTCAAGTTAATCCAAGGACGTCACTTTTCTTACACGCAGTTTCTAAGATAGGATAGGGAACCTTTGACCCTCTGTCTGTGGTGGAACTACAACCCCCAACATCCACAGCCACAATTTATTGTGGTTGGGGATGATGGGAGTTGTAGTCCCGCCACAGCTGGAGTGCCAGAGGTGCCCTACCCCTGTTCTAGGATCTCTGGCTGGGAAAGGTCTTTGCGAAGGACTGGAGGAAATGACTGGAGGAAATCAGTCTTCATCAGCGATAAAAGGCACCTAAGATCAGCAAAGAATGAGTTCTGGGCTTTAGAGGGATGGATTTATCCATCAATCAATTTAGCTTTAATTAATCTCCAGCTCAGTACATTTATTGCGGTCAACAGACCAGGAAAAAAAAATATTTTTTTTAAAAAAGGCAAACATACATGGCTGCCACACAGAACATGGCCGGAGAAAACCAACAATGCCAGAGGCTTCCTTATGAAAGGAATCCACAAGAAATGGACAGCAATGGACAGGAATTTAGCAATTGGTTATTGTCCCTCTTTGTCTTCCAGGATAGCATTCCCTCCTTTGAATGTGTGGGGCTGGAGGGGTGAGGTATACAAATATACAAAACTGGGAAGTAATTATTCTGCTCCTCCCCCATCTCTAAATAGAAAGGATTGCCCACCTCCTCTTCCTTAGCAATAGCCATTTTCAGATCTTCAAGGACCCAGTTTCACACCACGCTCCAAGAGCCCATGTGCACTGCAGTGGATTCTGGTATCTCTTGTCGAGTGTGCTCTATTCATGTGGGGCACTGGCCTTCCAAACTGCCCTCCCCCACATAAACACCCCACAGCTTTGCATTGCTGGCGAAGATCGGCAGTGAGCGGCAAGATCTCTCTCAGGGAAGCTTGTCTGCCCTTACCGGCCTTCTCCTGGAGGAACCCACGAGATGTGGAGCGAGTGAATGTCCCGGCCACTGGAGCATCTTCTCTCGTTTCCTTCAGCATGTGCAGCTCCCACATGCAGGGAGGAAACACACACGCCAATATTTCCTGCTTCCCCTTTCACTCCCCCATCCACCGGACTGGAACTTTAAAGCAAAAGTGTCAGACAATGCAGTGTATCATGGTCGTGTAGCTTGAACTGATTATTTTTAAAAGGCCTCCTTTGTTTCACTTTCGCTTTCACTTTCACTTTTTATCACTTATTCTTCTACCCCAGAACAAGAAGCAGCCACCAGGTAGGAGGGAGGAGACCCCTCCAGCCTCCCAGGAGCCAGGCCGACCCCTTCGCTTCCTTCCTAGCCAGGCACTGGACAGGATGAGACCATGTGTGCTGTGGGGTGCAGGGTCATCTATGCTGCAGATCACAGCTGCCCTGATACCCAGTCTTTCCTGTCATACAGTTTTAGACAGGAGGAGAAAACGAGCTAGGAGGCTTTACAGACAGGGCAGTTACACCAAAATCTCCTCCAGAAAATAGTGTGTGTGTTCACACCCCAGCCAAACTTACCCCAAAGTCCCTTCGAGATCCTTGGACCCACTCCACACACAAGTGGGGCCTTTGTCTTGCGAATTCTAGCTTGGTGTATTTCAAGGTTTTAAAAATGCTGGTTTTCAGCTACTTTTTCTGAAAACGCCGGAGCAATTAGGGAGAGGCACTGACGGGATACTGCCTTTGAAATGCAGATATAGCTCTTTAGTAATCTGCTTGACTATCAAGCAAGAGGTTGCCAGTTTGAATCCCTGCTGGTACTTATGTCGGGCAGCAGCGATATAGGAAGAGGCTGAAAGGCATCATCTCACAAATAGGGAGAGGCACTGATGTAGAATCATGAGCATGATAAGAGGGAAACCCTTTTTATGAATGCAGATATAGGCTTTAGGAATATGCCCCCCTCCCCACAATTAACTAGAAGGAAAACATGGAGGCATGCGGTGTGAACCTGTGCACACACACAAACCCCAAGAGCAGAGGGGAGGGGCTGCTTCCCTCCATGCCACGAGTGTGATTCGAAGTGGCTTTGCTCGACATTCACTCCGCAGCATGAAGCCAGTTGTGAATAACTCCCTGGAGAGTAGAATGAAAGTTTTGGCCTAATCCAGAGAGACAGTTTTTTCTAGGAGGAATCGGGCCCGTTTTCTGAATAAGTTTGAAAATGTCAAGCAAGCTTCATTTAATAAGGTCAATCAGCTACCAACGTTAATTACCTCTATACATATTTAATGTGTAGCAAAATCCTTGCTCCTCTAATAACATGCTTTGCCACCACTTTGCTCCCCCAAACTAGTTGTTCTAAAGTCACCCCTGCCCACATGTCCAAACTGATTAGAAAGATTAGATTAGATGAGATGAGATGAGATGAGATGAGATGTGAGGAACCCAGAGAACGGTGTATGTGGTTATATTTATTCGCTTTTTCTATATTTTTAAGTGTTTTTATGTTTTCTAAAGTGATTTGGAAGTAGCATTATACAATGTGCTGTTGGTGCAAGTTGGAGGGAATTTGAAAGTTATCAATATTGCTCCACCTGTTGAGTTGCCTTCTAAACGACATCTGAACCCTTTTCGTCATATTTGTATCCTAAAACAAAGGACTTGCTTTTTTCCCCTTTCCCATGGAAGTGGGAAAGTGATTCAGCTGCATTTGTCTTTTGAGGAATGGTGACGGTGAGCAGCAGCCACATCAGCACCAGAGGTCTATGTTTTAGAAAGTTTCAAATGATCTGTCGGCGAAACATGCGGAGTGTCTTTTTCAAGCATTAACTGTGTTTTCTGCGGCAGGGGAAAGAGAGGATATTGTGCATTCCGTACTTTGCAGAGTGCGTTCGTACTCCCTTTCTTTCCCGTATTGTCTGTGGAACTGACATTCCACAGTATTGATGGATGATCATGCAGTTGCCCAAAGAACTTGAATCTGAGTGTTGTGTGGTACCCAGAGGGCCGTTCCTCTTCCTTAGATGCTGCTGCTGTTTTCACACTTGATTTTTGCCCTGGAAAAGCAGCACTTCCGAGGTTCCTTCTCTGGGTTTTTTTTTTAACATATGAAGAGAGTGACACCTAGTGTTAACCATGCTGATTATAACGCATGGCAAGGGAAGAGAAACGTTCCATATCCTGAGATGACAGAGTTGGTATATCCTAATCATAGAACTGTAAAAGTTGGAAGGGCCTTGGATGAACATGATGCCCTCGGTGTCTGAATGTGGATGGCAAGCGGCTGTTCTGATGTAATTCCCGCTGGGTTGCGTGTTGCATTAACACGCTCTGGTGCTTCTGGTAGTCGGAGCATGTTGCGTAGCCTTGTTATATCTTTAACTCTTAGCTTGATATAACCCCTTTGTAGACAGATACGTGTACCGTCTTCTCAGACCCAATCAGTACCTCTGGGGAAACTGCTCTGAAAGCTGATGCCATTGTGAATGTATGCACTGTTCCCTCTAATAGGGATTCCGATTATTATTATTATTATTATTATTATTATTATTATTATTATTATCATTATCATTAATGATTAATAATAATAATAATGGCGGTTTTTAGAAGAAGAAAAGTGCAACCAGACACAAAGCATGCTGTCCCCAAAATAAATAAATAAATAAATAAATAAATAAATAAATAAATAAATAAATAAATAAATATGCCGTTCTAAAAGAATGTTTGCACGGTTCAAAAATCCGAGTCGTGCCGGAGTTGTATTGCGTTAGACAGTGTAAAAAGCAACAGGTAACGACAAGAAAAATAGTCCAGGGGTCTCCTCTGGAACCCAGACTTTCTCAATCCGCTGCCAAAGCGGCCTCCCACAGACGGCACGGCTGCTCCCCGCGGAGCCTTCACCCGTCGATAGATCACACTCTCCTGCGTGTGGTCGCAGTCCCGGTTCTGAGAGTTTCCTCCCACTCTGTGCTGGCTTCTAAATGCCACGGAATGTGACTCCAGGTAACCCAGTATGTGTGCACAGGCAAAAGGAAATGCGCAGGTGTGGTCTGGAGAAGAGCAGGCTCTGTGCACAAATCACACTCCCGTGCCGTTGTGGCTGTTCTGAACGTTCCTTAAGAGGATCCTTAAAAGAGGCGTCGCCCAGAGCTCCACAGAGGAAGGGAGGGAGGCAAAAGTTAATAATAATAATAATAATAATAATAATAATAATTATTATTATTATTATTATTATTATTATTATTATTATTATTATTCAATTTCTATAGCACCCTTCCAAAAATGGCTCAGGGCGGTTTACAAAGAGAAATAACAAATAAGATGGCTCCCTGTCCCCAAAGGGCTCACAATCTAAAAAGAAACACAAGATAGACCCCAGCAACCGTCCCTGGAGGGATGCTGTGCTGGGGGTGGAGAGGGCCAGTTACTCTCCCCCTGCTAAATAAAGAGAATCACCACGTTAAAAAGGTGCCTCTTTGCCCAGTTAGCAGGGGTATAACAATAATAAAGTTATAACAATAATACAGTTTAACTTTATTTTTGCCTGTCCCTTAGGTCGGCCCCTTTCTCTCTTTCCCCCTTCCCTTCCATCTTTGAGAAGTAGCTCTCACACTAGCGGTGGGCAACCCTTCTGAGGTGGAAGTGCGGTTCTCTTCCTGAACAGCCAGGGAAGCCGCCGCTTGTCCGGGTCAAGTGCAGCATGGGGACGGGGGGAAATACCCGTGACTTTGTATCTTTGGGGTTCACATTTTCAGAAGGATCTTCCCCCCCACACACACACCACCCCTCACATCCCTTTGGACACTGCAGTACGCATTCTATCGTAAAATCTCCATGCTTTTTGTGAGTCAGAAGCAGGTACTTTGACACGCTCCGCCGCGGATTCCAAAACGCCAGATAAATACTTAATGAGCGATGACTGGAAGCGAGAGCTAAAATAACGCCGAGAGCAGCTCCCGCTCTGTGGGGGGAGGCGCTGGAACACTCTGAGAAACTCCGAAAAGGCGCAAGGCTGAAATTATGCATGCCAAAAACACACTGGAGAACAGCCTCCTAATCCACCTTTCCTAAATCCATCAATCTAGTCTTTGATGGGCAGGATTATCACTCTCTCTTCAAAGGTGCATGGATTTTTGCTTTTCTTTTCTTTCTTTCTTTCTGGCATCTATATTTAGACACCAGCAGAGGGAGACAAGCCCTCAGTGGTCTCTTTGGGGAACTCTCCAGAGCTGTAATTTGTCTTGAAGAAAAGAGTTTCCAAAGCACTTTGGACATCCCTTGCCTCCAACTCTCCCTCTCCCTCCAGCAAAAAGATCAACGCCGCCGTGAAATGACAACAGGAGGAAGGCTGCCTCGGTAGTTCTTACGGACTTTGCTCTTGACGAATTATTTTTACTGCAGACTATTTATTATCTTGTTTCAAAGTGGCTGGAAGCAGCTCATAGCTGCCTTGACAAAGTAGTTTCTACAGAGAGGAAAATGAGGGCCCGGCGTGCCCCTTTCGGCGCTTCGGGAGCGTTTAGCTCGGCGGTGCCATTAAGTAAGACTTCAATTAGCGCATGGCATTTGCTGAGAGTGGGATCAAGAGCACAGAGAGTGTATTTGAATATCTGAAGGGCCCGGAACAGAGCTGCATGAAGCCCGCTCAATATTGTCAGAGACAATCCCCAATTAGACCCGGACTTTGCACACTGCCCTTCTTTAACTTTGCAAAGCCCTAACTTCTGAGTTTCTGGATTTGCCTGCAAGCAGAGAGGTGACCAGTTATTTCCAGTCTGTTTGGGAGCTTCAACATTGCTTACCTCTGCTGGGCCCTCTCTCTGCCTCTTCTGTTTCTTGCCCTCTCCAGTTCTTCCTTCCATTCCTCTGAATTCTTCCTTCCATTCCCTTGCCTCTCATCCCGTGGCCTTCCGCCTTCTCTTCTTTTCTTCTTCTTCTAGGGCAGTTCCCCGAATAACGGAATTAGGCATGTTGCTGCTTTTTCAATGACCGTAGGCAAAAGCAAAATTTCAGGTTACTGCTATATACTGTATACCCACTGGCAAGAGAACATTACCTACTCTAGCTGTATTTTTCTAACGCCCTTAAATACTATATTTTATTTATTTATTTAATCATATTTTTATACTGCCTGATATGTACATCTCTAGGCAGTGTACAAAATTTAAAATATTGAAAAGTCAACACAGTAAAATACACGAGGCACAATAAAAGCAATAGTGTACAACCGTTATTAAAACAAATTATTAAATTTTTTAAAATTCTATTTAAAACCTTGCGAGAACAGGAGAGTCTTGAGGGTCTTTGTGAAAACAAACAGAGAAGGAGATGCTCTTATTTTAGCAGGGAGCATATTCCAAAGCCACAGAGAAAGCTCGCTCCTGAGTCCCCACCAAACGAGCTGGTGGCAACCGTAATTATAGTCAAGGTCAAGATATAGTCCAGGTCAACGTTCTAAATACGTTGATAATGAATCCAAAAATGCTGATTCCGCTACTGACATATTTTGCACATTAAAGACACTATCTTGAATATTTGTTTTGTAAAAATACATAGTAAGAGATGTTCTCTTGCCACTGGGTATATATAATATCAACTGGAACATTTGCTTATGGCTAGCAGCTGAAAAAGCAGTAACATGCCTGATTCCGTTACCCTTGGACCCACCCTCTACACTAGGAGCTGAGCAACGCAGCCAGCGCTAACAAGGGACATCTCTGGCTGTCTCATTCTCTCTCTGTCACATCGAGGGACCCTGGCCCAACAATTCAAAAGGCTCCATCACTGCAAAATACCTGACTTGCTTTTAACATTTTTCCTCTGCCCTTTCACCACCATTGGCCTACGAGGCAGTTTATAATCAGGCTGAAAACACAAGTCCTTAAAAAAACACAAAAATCTTTGTGTAAATCACAGCAGATGGTCCCTGGAGCCTTTGGTGGTGCTTTTGTTCTCTGCTGCCGGTGGCAAATAAAGCTCCTTCCAGCCACTTATGGTTGTGTCCAAGAGCTGTTCCATTTCAAGGGGTTTCCGTTGCCTGCATCAAAGGAGCGATGCCCCCCTCTACTTCTCTGCCTCCCTCCCACCATGCCTCCTGCCCATCCAGCCCAAACCTCTGCCCCATTTCCTCAGCGGAGAGGCCCATGATGTGATTAAATCTAGCAGCCTGAACTACCTCGGTATCCCTTGGAGGTTCGGGTCAAGACACCCTTCTGGGCAGCTTCCAGAAATCCTGTTCTATGGCTGATCCTCCTGAGACCTCTTTCAAGTCCTGGTCTTGCTGGAATCTGAAGATAAGCTGGTCCGGAACCTTTTCATGCCCAGTAGATTCACAAACAAATTATTGTTACTGTCAGACTCCCGTGTCGTTTCGTGCTGTTTCAGTCCTCTCGGGGAGGGGGACCGGGGCGAGGAGGCATCGCAGAGCAAAGACGAAGAGTTTTTTTTGGTGGAGCTGGTTCAGAAACAAAATTGTTCTGGCAGGAAGCCTGGACTGCAGGGGAAACAATTTTATCTGGTGGATACTGTTGGAGACCTCGATTCAAATTCCTGCCCAAATGTGGACTCCCTGTAGCTAACCTTGGGCAAGTTACTTGTATGCCCACCTTTGCTTTCCCTCCGTAAAAGGGAAAAAGGTGAGCCATTGGCAGACAAGGCTGATGTTCCCAGAGTTGCAAAGGAGACTCTTGAGGACTAGAACCTTTGTGAAAGCTCAGGTTCTCATGGGTCTGCCCAAACCACTGGATTCTTGGCTGTGTGATTATAGTTAGGCATCTTTCTCTCGCCCTTCTGGTTATCCGTCAAATGTCATGTGAGCATGTGGGGCTATTTTTTTTATTCGCCCAGTTCCCATTGCCAGAAGCTGTTATGAGGGCTGCAAAGCTGGTGAACAGCTGCCAGTCAAACTAATTGGAAGCAAACATGAAACAGGGCGGATTTGGTCAAACGGAGCATGGACCACAACGGCAAAATGGAGCTCCAACGTAGTCCTGTAGCAACAGCGGCATCTCCAAGGCAGCTGGTAACCCAGATGGCATCATTCCTCCCTATAATTAGCACAGGTACACAATCCCCTGGGAAGTTCTCCTGCACAAGTCCTACCGAAATGAACGGTGGCGGTGCGGCTTGGGCCACATCTTCCTTTCTCCCACTCCGGCAATTGAAATCTGAGGCTGCTTCACCTCGTTCTGTGTTTTTTCAGCCTTGCCCGCAGCAGTCAATTCCTTCCGCCGCTGTCTGTGTTATCCCATCTATGTAAAAAAACAAAACAAACAGAGCAAAACTCTGGTACAGAATAGCAACATTGTCTTTAATGGCACAGCCTTTTCCTGGCCCACTTCAGATGACCTCCTGGCCACCCAGCACATGTTTATCTTGGACTCGGCACCCTGCTGAGCAAGAACTCTTTACCTTCCCCTTCCCAAAGCGTGCTCCGCAGAGACCGCTTTCAACTCCTCACGTCATCACTTGGCAGTTTTAGCTGCAGAAGCAGGAGAGGCAGAAGGCGGCCACTTTTCACCCAAGGACTTCTCTCCGTGGACTGAATTGCACCAACCATCTCAGGCGGACCTTTTCAAACTCTTCGAGCTAGAGGCAGGATGCCACGAAACGCCAGTTACTGCCGCAGTAGCAGGGAAGCTGGTCTGGTGGTACGGTAGCAAGCATGACCTGTCCCCCTAGCTAAGCAGGGTCTGCCCTGGTTGCATCTGAATGGGAGACTTGAGGTGTGAGCACTGGAAGAGGTTCCCCTCAGGGGATGGAGCAGCTCTGGGAAGAGCAGAAGGTTCCAGATTCCCTCCCTGGCAGCATCTCCAGGATAGGGCTGAGAGAGACTCCTGCCTGCAACCTCGGAGAAGCTGCTGCCAGTCTGTGAAGACAATACTGGGCTACCTGACTCAGTATATGGCAGCTACCTCAAATCAGCTACCTTCAAATCCCCATTCAGCCATGAGACTTGCTGGGTGACTCTGGGCCGGTCACTTCTCTCTCAGCCTAACCTACTTCACAGGGTTGTTGTGAGGAGGAACTTAAGTATGTAGTACACCGCTCTGGGCTCCTTGGAGGAGGAGCGGGAGAGAAAATGTAATAAATAAATAAATAAGTAGAAGGCAGCTTCCTATGTTCCTATGCACTATGCTCTGCGACTGTTCTGCTTATGAAGTTGTTGGAACAACCGTGGTCCCTCATAGATGGAATATCTCCGTGGCGTGATACTTGAGAAAGAACCAGCAATTGGCAGCACTCTAGTCTGACGTTACAAGCAGAGAGGGTGATGCTGGGTTGTGCACACCATCCCCCTGGCAATGGTGCCCCTGTGCTGATGCACACGGGAACTTGGCTCCCACCCCTACTCCCCACACTTACACATTGGTCTGAAGGGCCCATGCTGGACATGTGGGGGGCCCCATCATTCTCCTTACAGGAAGAATTTTTCATTATGTACTTGCGGAGAGCAGGAGTGGGGTAGGGCTTCCAAGCACAAGGGGAGAGCTGGTCTGGTGGGAGCAAGCATGACTTGTCCCCTTAGCTAAGCAGGGTCTGCCCTGGTTGCATATGAATGGGAGACTTGATGTGTGAGCACTGGAAGATCTTCCCCTCCAGAGATGGAGCTGCTTCTGGGAAGAGCAGAAGGTTCCAAGTTCCCTCCCTGGCAGCTTCTCCAAGATAGGGCTGAGGGAGACTCCATGCCTGCAACCTGGGAGAAGCCGCTGCCAGTCTGTGAAGACAGTACTGAGCTAGATGGACCAAGGGTCTGACTCAGTATATGGCAGCTCCCTATGTTCCTAGTGCGCCCTCAGGGGGCACTGGGTGCAAGCACAGCACCCCCACTTTCTGTGATTCCTACATCCAAGAGAGAGCGATTGGCTGGTTGCCTGTTGGTGCTGGATGGCT
The DNA here is from genome assembly GCF_027244095.1 of Hemicordylus capensis. Taxonomy (NCBI): domain Eukaryota; kingdom Metazoa; phylum Chordata; class Lepidosauria; order Squamata; family Cordylidae; genus Hemicordylus; species Hemicordylus capensis. The sequence continues at coordinate 11,779,940 of NC_069673.1, forward strand.
TTAAATTCTAGGAACATAGGAAACTGCCATATACTGAGTCAGACCCTTGGTCTATCTAGCTCAGTATTGTCTTCACAGACTGGCAGCGGCTTCTCCAAGCTTGCAGGCAGGAGTCTCTCTCAGCCCTGTCTTGGAGATGCTGCCAGGGAGGGAACTGGGAACCTTCTGCTCTTCCAAGAGCGGCTCCATCCCCTAAAGGGGCGTATCTTCCAGTGCTCACACATCAAGTTTCCCATTCAGATGCAACCAGGGCAGACCCTGCTTAGCAATGGGGACAAGTCATGCTTGCGACCGCAAGACCAGCTCTCCTCTCCTCTAGCGCTTCCGTCTTATGCTGAAATCTCTCATCCATCTCCCCCACCCCAGCCACATGCCTTGTCCTTGCTGACTCTTTTTTTTTCCCCTTCTCCCCCCCTTCCTCCCCCTGCAGGAGGATACTATGGAGGTGGAAGAATTCTTGAAAGAGGCGGCAGTAATGAAGGAGATCAAGCATCCCAACTTGGTGCAATTACTGGGTAAGTGACAGAAATCCCAGGCAGGGCGGCTTGAACTAAAGCCCCTGTGCAGCGATACAGATGTTGAGAGGCAGATAAGCTGCTTACCATAGCCCGGGCTTCACACTGAGACATTTCCATTCTCTGGCAGGCGCTGGCAATTTATTAAAAGTAGAACATGGCGTTTTCTTTACTGAACTCTCCTTAACTTGTGCTTAACATATGAAAGACCTAAAGCTTAGACATCTTGAACCCATTCCTGGGGACGATCTCCTCCTCCTTCGCCCCCTCTTTACGGCAATGTGGGACGTGCTGCTCATAATGTCAAAACCTGAAGCTCACAAAGGTTCTTTAAGGACATCGGTGTGGTTTTGAATTGAATTGAAAGTTTATTCTGGTCTATGGCCAATAAAATGTGATTTTCTAAAAAGCAGACGTATATATTTTGTTCCATAGGCGTGTGTACGCGGGAACCTCCCTTTTATATCATCACGGAGTTCATGACATACGGCAACCTGTTGGATTACCTTCGGGACTGTAGCAGGCAGGAGGTGAACGCTGTTGTGCTGCTCTACATGGCGACCCAGATCTCCTCAGCCATGGAGTACCTGGAGAAGAAGAACTTCATCCATAGGTAGGGGAGCGGAAAGGGGACCCCACGCCACACACAACACACTTTCCTCTTCACTGTTCCATTAATAGGAACATAGGAAGCTGCCATATACTGAGTCAAACCCTTGGTCTGTCTCACTCAGTATTGTCTACCCAGACTGGCAGCGGCTTCTCCAAGGTTGCAGGCGGGAATCTCTCTCAGCCCTCTCTTGGAGATGCTGCCAGGGAGGGAATTTGGAATCTAGATGCTCTTCCCAGAGCGGCTCCATCCCCTGAGGGGAATCTCTTCCAGTGCTCACACTTCTAGTCTCCCATTCAAATGCATACCAGGGCGGACCCAGCTTAGCTATGGGGACAAGTCATGCTTGCTACCACAAGACCAGCTCTCCTCTCCTATTGCTTGCCTGGGACAAATACAGATTTTTATTAATAACTAGCTAGGCTGGGCACAGAGCATCTGTGTGCTCGGCCCCCCGTTCTTAGCCCTCCCACCACCAACTTCCCCCCCCCCCTGGCCGGCTGCCTGTCCAACTGCTCCCCCGCCTTCTCGCGCCACCTGCTGCTGATTTCCCCCGCCGCCGATTTCTTCACACACACACCCCTGGCCAACCGCTTTCCCCACCCATTCCCTTGCTTTCTGCCACCACCACCGCTTTCCCCAGCACCACTTTCTTCACACACACACACACACACCCTGCCACCGCCTTCTGGCTTTCCCCAGCTCCGCTCTCTCACCCATTCATCCATTTCTGCCCATTCACTCCCCCCCCCCCCCGGCAGCTCGCTCGCGAACTCTCGCGAGAGCTACCACACATGGGATTAGCGGCGGGTCCGTTTAAAAGAAATATGGACAGATATTTTATTTATTTATTTATTTATTTATTTATTTATTTAAATTTTCTCTCCCGCTCTTCCTCCAAGGAGCCCAGAGCGGTGTTCTGCATACTTAGGTTTCTCTCTCACAACAACCTTGTGAAGTAGGTTAGGCGGAGAGAGAAGTGGCTGGCCCAGAGTCACACCCAGCAAGTCTCACGGCTGAATGGGGATTTGAACCCGGGTCTCCCCGGTCCTAGTCTAGCACTCTAACCACTACACCACGCTGGCTCTGTGATAGATGGATGGATGGATGGATGGATGGATGGATGGATGGATGGACAGATGGATGGATGGATGGATGGACAGACTGATAGACTGATAGATGGATGGATGGATGGATGGATGGATGGATGGATGGATGGACGGATGGACAGATGGATGGATAGACAGACTGATAGACTGATAGCTGGATGGATGGATGGATGGATGGATGGATGGACAGACTGAGACTGATAGCTGGATGGATGGATGGATGGATGGATGGATGGATGGATGGATGGATGGATGGATGGATAGACAGACTGATAGCTGGATGGATGGATGGATGGATGGATGGATGGATGGATGGATGGATGGATGGATGGATGGACGGACTGACAGACTGATAGCTGGATGGATGGATGGATGGATGGATGGATGGATGGATGGATGGATGGATGGATGGATGGATGGACAGACTGATAGCTGGATGGATGGATGGATGGATGGATGGATGGATGGATGGATGGATGGATGGATGGACGGATGGATGGATAAACAGACTGATAGACTGATAGATGGATGGATGGATGGATGGATGGATGGATGGATGGATGGATGGATGGATGGACGGATAGACAGACTGATAGCTGGATGGATGGATGGATGGATGGATGGATGGATGGATGGATGGATGGATGGATGGATGGATGGATGGATGGATAGACAGACTGATAGACTGATAGCTGGATGGATGGATGGATGGATGGATGGATGGATGGATGGATGGATGGATGGATGGACGGATAGATAGATAGAGAGATAGATAGATAGATAGATAGATAGATAGATAGATAGATAGATAGATAGATAGATAGATAGATAGAGTGGTCCCTCTACTTACGAAATTAATCCGTTCCAAATGCACATTTGTAAGTCGAAAAATTCGTAAGTCGAAAAGCGGTTTCCCATAGGAATGCATTGGGAACGGATTAATGCGTTCCGGAGCCTAGAAAAAAGACCCAGACCCCCAGTAAGGCTTGCAAACTGCACAGGAACATTTCTTTTCAAGAATAAACAGGCAGTAAACAGGCAGGCAAGTCAAGGAAACCGCATGTAAAATTTGTAAGTCGAGGAAACCCCATCTAAAAATTTGTAAGTCGAGGAAACCCCATCTAAAAATTTGTAAGTCGAAAAAACCGCATCTAAAACCGGATCTAAAACTGCCGTTTGTAACTCGAAAAATACTTATGTCGAGTAGTTTGTAAGTCAAGGGACCACTGTAGATAGATGTGACCTCTGAGTACCCTAGTCTAGGCATTACAGTTGTATTTCTAGGCCCCACAGCCCCATAGTGGCTAGGATTTGTCAGGCCCTGCTGTAAAGCTTTTTAACCCCAGACCTCCTGCCAAAGAGCTTGGGAGAGGGTTAGTTAGAGGACGCCGTTTCCCCATTCCACTCTGCATTTGGGACCTCGGCGGATGCTTGCATGACGTGGGCCCCTCTCCCTGCATTCTGTATGGCCAAGTCCCGAGAAGGGGGAGCCAATATTTACAACCCCTCTGTGATTTTACAATAAGGCTCATGATGAGACTTTCCTTCCTCATCACCCCGGCTCTTTGTGAAATGGATTTCTCCATTCTCCTTTGAGAAGCCGACAAATCGCCCATAATGACACCCTCCCCACAACTGGAGTTCTTTTGCCGCCTTCTCAGCCTTCCGCCTTCCCTCCTCCCCCTCTCGCCTTGTCATCTTGGGCTTTCGTAATTCTCCTCCTGCTATTGTCTGAATTGCTCTCTATTAAGCGGTCTCTGCAAGTCTTGCTGTCTGGAGGATGGTGACCTTTAAGTGCGGGGCAATTATGTTTAGTGCTTTGCATTCTTTGTCTGGGGAAATGGCCTCTGAGCAATGTAATCGCAGAGCCTTGCAGGAGGCTTGATCAGCTACCCGCTACTGTCTCTGTGTGTGTCTCACACATCACGAGATGCTGGGTCTTAAGTTGAGTCGAGGGGTTTCAGAGGAGAGGAGAGCTGGTCTGGTGGTCGCAAGCATGACTTGTCCCCTTAGCTAAGCAGGGTCCGCCCTAGTTGCATATGAATGGAGACTTGATGTGTGAGCACTGGAAGCTGGAGAGCCAGCGTGGTGTAGTGGTCAGAGTGCTGGACTAGGACCGGGGAGACCCGAGTTCAAATCCCCATCCAGCCATGAAACTAGCTGGGTGACTCTGGGCCAGTCGCTTCTCTCTCCGCCTAACCTACTTCACAGGGTTCTTGTGAAAGAGAAACCCAAGTATGTAGTACACCGCTCTGGGCTCCTTGGAGGAAGAGCGGGATATAAATGTAAATAAAATAAAATAAAAATAAATAAATAATAATAAATATTCCCATTAGGGGATGGAGCCACTCTGGGAAGAGCATCTAGGCTCCAAGTTCCCTCCCTGGCAGCATCTCCAGGATAGGGCTGAGAGAGACTCCTGCCTGCAACCTTGGAGAAGCCGCTGCCAGTCTGGGTAGACAATACTGAGCTAGGTGGACCAAGGGTCTGACTCGGTATATGGCAGCTTCCTACTGTCCTACAGAGGTAGCCCATTTGAAAAATTGGGAAATGGGACACATGTGTGTCCAAAACAAAGGACTCCAACCTATACTCTCCGACAGTCAAGGGCGGACATCCTGACTCATGAAGCGCTTGTGGAAAGGCATTGTGCTTGGGCAGAGCTACTTGTGTGAGCCTGGGGCTTGCATTCCAGAATCCAGACTAGTGTTGCGTTACCAAAAGCAGGCGCATGGCTGTGATGGAGCATGGGGGGCGGATATCTTCAGGCCGCTGCCCCCCGAGCATTTCTGTGTAGATTTATTATTATTTATTAGATTTATATCTTGCTCTTTCCAAGAGTCTCCGAGGTGGCTTCCAGCCTTTTTGAAATGAACATCAAAATTACCATTGCATCAGGGCTGCACAACTTTGGCCCTGCAGCTGTTGGACTACAGCTCCCGTCATCCCTGACTACTGGCCACCGTAGCAGGGCGTGATGGGAGTTGTCACCCAACAACCACTGCAGGGCTCAAGTCGTGCACCCCTGACGTTATGTAATATACCGTGTTTCCCCGAAAATAAGACAGTGTCTTATACAGTGGTCCCTCGACTTACGAAGTTAATCCGTTCCGAACGCACGTTCGTAGGTCGAAATTTTCGTAAGTCGAAAAGCGCACCCACGGAGGTCTGGAAACATTCGTAAGTCAAGGAAACCGCATCTAAAAATTCGTAAGTCGAGGAAGCCGCATCTAAACTGGCAACGACTTCCGGTCATTTTTGTCGTTCGTAAGTCGAAAACTTCGGATGTCGAGTAGTTCGTAAGTCGAGGGACCACTGTATTAATTTTAGCCCCCAAAAATGCACTAGGGCAATTAGCGGTACATCAGAAATTACTGCTAGGTCTTACTTTCGGGGTAGGTCTTACTTTCGGGGAAACAGGGTATCCAGATGTTCTCCATGTCACGGCTGTGACCTTTCCTACCCAGCCTTTGAGACGGTGCTTGGGAGTTGCCCTCATGTCTCCTCCACCCCGAAGAGAACGACCATCCCTGGAGATCCTGAAGGTTCCTCCCGAGTTCTTCCGCGTCGCTGAAAGCCTCCGACGGTCACAACGTGGAGGAGGCCTCCCAGCCGGTTCAGGCTGCTCTGCCTCTCGCTTGGCCACCTCTGCAGCATCTTGGAGCTTTCCAGCCGTGTGCCGCTGAGACCTTCGCTCATTTCTTGGGCCCTCTCGGAGGCTTTGTTCTCTGTTTTGCTGCCAGTGAAGCCAGAGCGAGGAGGCTCTTTTCTTCACCCGCCTCCTCCCTTAACTGCCTCTCCACCCCTGCAGCCTCCCACCCCGTCTCTTCTGGAATGGCATCACTGCCCTCCTCAGTGGATTCAAATTTATGGCCATGACCTCCTTGAATGAATCGAGTGCGGGGAGGCTGGCGCTAATTGTGAGCTGCTCTTGCGTCCTCCGACAGGAACAGGACACGCCGGAACATCTTGTGACAAATTAACGTGCCCTTTGGTATGCCTCACTTTTATTGAGTGGGGAGTTCGTTACTAGCTCTGCTAGTGACTTTTCAAAGTTCAAGAGTTGCGGAAAAAGGGATTCATATCTCTTGCTTAGAAACCGGGCGAGCGTTGCGGCTGGATCAATTTCCTATTCAGCATGACAGGCTGTGGGAACGTTTCTGTGTGTCTTATGAGCTCTAAGCCCTTTGTCAATATTGTTGCTTCTGGAAACCTCTCCAATTTGGTGGTGGTGTTTTTTGTTACTATTTAGGCTGCATCGACGCAACCACAAGGGTCCTGGTTAAGACGTTGATGGGGATGAGGAAGCCCCGTGGAGCTGATTGTGAGAACCCACAATTCCAGGGCAAACCTGGGCAAACCTCTCTGGTTAACCAGGATTGAATGACGATTCGCTTTTTAAGACAGGATCCTTGTGATTATGTGGACTCAGTCTTAGAATGTTTAGACGCCCCGTTTCAACCCAAAGAAATTTACAAGGCGGTTGGCGTAACTAAAGGCATGAGAAGAAGCCTCTCTGGCCTAGTTTGGAAAAAACCCAATGGCTCTTCAGTGATAAAATGGTCTCTCAGCCCGGGAGCCTTGTCTGCCGACTGCCGTTCTTGCCTCACTCACAAGTGCTGTCCGAGACATCCTCGTTGATCCGGGGGACAGAGCAAGTAGGAGGTTCGGGCAGCCAAGATCGAGTCGTGGCCAGTGGAGATAAAAGGTCCGTGTGGATGGGCCAGGCGTCAAGTCGAGAGGCAGTATCCAAAGAGGCATACAATCCGAGGCTGATCATTAGGAGCAGGAACCAAGGTAGCAGCCTCATACCAGAGACAAGTTGCTCAGACGGAAGAGCACAAGATCCGAGGCTAGTGCTTCCAAGGGCCTGCTGGACAGAGATTGGCCACGGGAGTCAAGCTAACTTGGTGCTCAAGTGGCACCAAGTGCCCTTTCCCATCTAAGACATCTAGGCTGGGGCTGTAGCCTAGATCAGGAGTGGACCACCTTGGCTCTCCAGTTGTTGAACTACAACTCCCATCACCCTCAGCCAGAACAAGTTGCGGCTGGGGATGATGGGAGTTGTCGTTCAAGAACGGCTGGAGGACCAAGGTGGCCTAGATGGGGGAGCCCTGAAAGGGTGGTCTGCCAGGTGTCATGGAAGGCAAGGCGTTCAAGACTTGGTCTGGTATAAAGCTTCTTATCTTCAGGGAGTCTTTCCCACGTCTGCTTCTCTGCTGCAGAAGCCCAAAGCATTTCAGAAGATTGGGGGGGGTGTTCTGAGGTGCACAGCCATAAGGACTTTAAAAGAGCCCTGCTGGATCAGGCCCAAGGCCCATCCAGTCCAGCACCCTGTTTCCCACAGTGGCCCACCAGATGCCTCTGGGGAGCCCCAAGGCAACAGATGAAAGCATCATGAAAGTCTCCTGCTGTTGATCCCTTGCAACTGGTATTGAGAGACCACACTGCCTCTGAGCCTGGAGGTAGCCTATAGCCATGCAGTGGCCACTGATAGACCTGTCCTCCATGAATTTGCCTAAGCCCCTTTCCCATCTAAGACATCTTGTGGCAGAGAATTCCGCAGGTTAATGGAATGTGCTGTGTGCAAAAAGTGCTTCCTTTTGTCAGTCCTAAATTTCCAAGCCAGTCAGTTTCATGACTGGCTGGAAATTTAGGACTAACAAAAGGAAGCAACTCTGCACACAGCAAAAGGTTCTACCCTGGGTTCTAGTGTTGTGAGAGAGGGAGAAAAGATGCTCCCCATCCTCTCTCTCCTCACACTCTTTTATTCACATGGAGCTCTTCCTGGGTCTTGCTGTTGCCGCCCATGAACCAGCAAGTGCATCCTAGAATGACCTCAGTGCTCTTCTGTGGCTGTGTATGTCATGATGGAGGAGGTGTATTTTGGGTGGGGGGAACTTGGCCTGCCATTCATAACCTTCTCACTGAGACACCAGTGTTAGATTCCTCTCCAGGTCTTCCTTGAGGATGTCTAGGCTGGCATTCCTTCAGAGGTTGTATCCACATGTGGAGTGAAAAGGAGAAAGCCTGAAAAAAGCCTGGCCTGAAAGCCAAAGACTGGTTTGCTTACACACACACACCTCATTTGATTTCTCTGCACTTACTGTGTACTTACGGCAGGCCTCTGATTGTACGGCGTGCCCGGTACAACGAAAAAGCATCGTGTGTGCCGTGATAAGGAAACTTGATTGGTGGTGTCTGATTGGTGGTGGCTCATTTGCAGGCTGCACTTCATGGGAGACAAAAAGTCACACGCGTGTGTACACCACATCCTCAACCTCGAGAGCCAAGTGAGATAACCCAAGACACCCTAATGACTGCATCTGTAACGCAACGTTCTCCAACCTTTTTTTGCCCGAGCCACACTTTTAAAAAGAAGGGAAAAAAAGGTTTGAGGCACACTACCGTGCAGAGGCGTAACTATAGGGGGGGCAGGGGGGGCACGTGCCCCGGGCGCCATCTTTTCTGGTCACGTGGGGGGCGCCGCCATGACAAAAAAATATTTTTTTTTAATTTTTGTTAATACAAATGTTTCCTGCTCAGTGCAGCAGCGCTGCAGCAGTCAAGGGGGCGCGTCGGTGCCCCCTCCCCCACGAGCGGTCCCTTCTGCGCCGCCCGCGCCCCCCCCCCATTGCTTTGCTGGTGCCTGGTGGCCAGTCAGTGGCCTGGCTTTGCGGCAGTGGCGGGCGCTTGTGAGGAAAAACCTAAGTATAATGTAGTATGTTGGGGGGGCGCCATTTCAGTGCTTGCCCCGGGTGCCGTTTTCCCTAGTTACGCCTCTGCTACTGTGTGTGTGTGTGTGTGTGTGTGTGTGTGTGTGTAGACACCCTGTCCATACACACTCTGTGTACAGACACACACCCTTTTCTGTTGCCCAGCACACAGAGACCTTTTTGGTTTGGTTTGCAGTGGCATTATTATGCTCTGGGAGGGATGGTGCCTAACACATAAATACCCCTTGAGCGATGTGGACATCCTCTGATGGTCGACGGCTTCTCTGCTTCCTCCCCTCCTCTGCCACTCTAGGGATCTTGCTGCCCGGAACTGCCTCGTAGGGGAGAATCATCTGGTGAAGGTAGCCGACTTTGGGCTGAGCAGGCTGATGACCGGTGACACGTACACAGCCCATGCCGGTGCCAAGTTCCCCATCAAGTGGACCGCGCCAGAAAGCCTGGCTTACAACAAGTTCTCCATTAAGTCGGACGTCTGGGGTAAGAGCTGAGCCCTGCCTGGAAGCTGAGAGATTAAAGGCAGCAACACACAGCGGCCTACAGCTCGCATTGTGGGGAGCGGCTGTAAATAAAATGAACATAAGAAGCTGCCATATACTGAGGTCCATCCAGCTCAGTATTGTCTACACAGACTGGCAGCGGCTTCTCCAAGGTTGCAGGCAGGAGTCTCTCTCAGCCCGATCTTGGAGATGCTGCCAGGGAGGGAACTGGGAACCTTCTGCTCTTCCCAGAGCAGCTCCATCTCCTGAGGGAGAATCTCTTCCAGTGCTCACACATCAAGTCTCCCATTCATAGGCAACCAGGGTGGACCCTGCTTAGCTAAGGGGACCAGTCATGCTTGCTACCACAAGACCAGCTCTCCTCTCAGTGGTAGAGGAGGGTCTTTGCATGCAGAAGACCCCAGGCTGAATCTCCAGCATCTCTTCTTAGAAGGTGTCAGAGCTGGCTAAGGCTCCTGAACAAGGACATGTGCTTGGTATGTAGAAGGTCTCGGGTTCAGTCGCTGGCATCTCCTGTTGGGAAAGGACCTTTGCCTGGGAGGAGACCTGTTGTTGGTCAAAGGGTACAAAACGTTCTAGATGGGCAGAGGACTGTTGCAGAATATCTCTCCCAGACAGAGCTCTTTTCTAGCACTGCTACCTGAGAGGCTTTGAACTGGGGTGGCAGAGATTGAACCTGGGGCCTTCTACTTGCAGAAGACCCAGGCCCCTTCCCAAGCAGTTTTACCTGCCTTATACTGGGTCAAGCTATCGCTCCATCTAGTCTACACTCCAGGGTTCACGTTAGTCTTTCCCAGTTCTGCCTGGAGATGCCAGCGAACCTTGCATGGAACTGGTGTGGCTGGTTCGGATCGAATTCGAACCGACCTGGCTGGTTCGGATCGAATTCGAACCGACCTGGTCCAGCCCCACCAGACCCGGTCCAGATCAGCTGCCGAACCGGTAAATGCTTGTAAAGGGGAATTTGCTGGGGATTGTAAAGGGGAAATTGCTTAGGCAGGTATATTTTAAAAATAATCTGTGTTTGCTAATCTTGGGGAAGGAACAATACCTTTCTCTGCTCTCCCCACATTATTTGTAATGTTATAAACTTCCATACGATGTTTTTTTTAGTCATCCTTAGTCACCCCCACTCAACTAAAAAGTAATAAATGGTGGAGACATCCCCACTATGTATGCCAGTCTAAACTAGAAATAGAAAAAGCACATGAAGAGTGGGGTTTAGCTTGCTCCTATGGATTTCCTTCATCACTATGAATATTTATGTACTACTTTTAAACAAAGGTTCTCAAAGCACTTTACCTAGAAAAACAAATATAGACGATGGTTCCCTGTCCCAAAAGGGCTCACCGTCTAAAAGGCAGTATAAGGTAGACCCCAGCAACAGCCACTGGAGGGATGCTGTGCTGGGGATGGACAGGGCCACGTGCTCTCCCCCCGTTAAACATAAGAGAATCACCGCTTTGAAAGGCTCCTCTTTGCTCAGCTAGCCGGGGATTTTGCACTCCTGCTGCTGTGCAGGTTTCCTTTCTGCTTAAAAGGCACACATTTCACTCTCTTCCTCCAATGCCTGGAGATCTCTGGAGGCAATTTCCAGAAACGCCAAGGAATTTCTGGAAATGGCTTTCCAGAAATGGAAGTCGTTTGCCTGTGGTTATTTTGCACATGAATGCGATGTGATGTCCCTCCTTAGCAGCCTTCTCTTCATGTTAGAAGATGTGCAGCATGACTGAAGTAATTACATACTGCTCGCTGAACTCCTGGCAAGAGCTGGAACCTTGCTTTAATCTGAGTTTTCAGCTGGGCTCCAAAAAGACTCTTCCTCTGAACTCTGCCAACTTCAGGAGCCTTGTCAGGCGGGAAGGAAATATCAGAGCTGCCATGGGCATCCTCTCACTCCTTGTTCCCATGGGGCATCATGTTTCTCTCACCCCCGTTCCACTTCCTTGGCTGCTGTTTATGGGTGCGAGGGGAATCCGTGGGTGTCGATGTGGTTGTGCCACATGCTGAGTATCCCTAGACCACTCAGCTGCAGAGTTGTGACTCTCCCCAAAATCTCCCCACGTGCTTAGGCTATCAGTGAGGGCCTATCATTACAATGTGGCACATGAGAGAGGGCCTTTCTGGTGGTGGCATTTCCTTTGAAATTCTTTTGCCCTTACCATCTGCCCTCCCCAGAAGGGGTAACAACCCAGAAGTGGGGTCCTTCCCTTCAGACAAGGGGTCACGGTGTTACTGTTTCAGCCAGCGTGGTATAGTGGTTAGAGTTCTGGACTAGGAACAGGGAGACCCGAGTTCAAATCCCCATTCAGCCATGAGACTAGCTGGGTGACTCTGGGCCAGTCACTTCTCTCTCGGCCTAACCTACTTCACAGGGTTGTTGTGAGGAGAAACTCAAGCATGTAGTACACCGCTCTGGGCTCCTTGGAGGAAGAGCGGGATATAAATGTAATAATAACAACAACAACAACAACGGTGTACATGGTTTATACACTCACAACAACCCTGACTGGCCCAGAATCATGAATTCAGTTTCGTGACTGAATAGGGATTTGAACTCGGGTCTCCCTGGTCCAAAATTACGTGCATCGTAATTTTTGACGTCTGTTTTCTTGGGTGTGGTGGATCTGCTGGCTGCCTTGAGGGTCGCATGTAGGGACAGAAAGGTGGGATTAAAACATGTTAATAAATGAAATAAAGTAGCTCGCACCCCAAACTTACTTTTACGAAATAACGTCGCTCGCACCCCAAACCTACTTTTACGAAATAACGTCGCTCGCACCTCAAACCTACTTTTACGAAATAACGTCGCTCGCACCTCAAACCTACTTTTATGAAATAACGTCGCTCGCACCCCAAACCTACTTTTACGAAATAATGTAGCTCGCACCCCAAACCTACTTTTGGCGTTAGGTTTGGTTTTTGGTTTCCGCGGGGTGGGTGAAGGGGAACAGAGAGGAGAGAGGAGTAGAAGAGGGAGACAGACAGAAATGTGCTGGGTAGGAAATGAAAAGTCAGCCTCACCGAGCAGGTGGAGGCGAAAGGTGAGTCCTGGGATGTCAAAGTGTCTCGTCCTGGGCTTGATGGGCTAAGACGGAAGGAGGCGGAAGAGGGTGCTGCTTTCACTGGCCACCCTGCGGCGTCTGCGGCCATGTCTTGTCCCAGCCTCAGCCTCGGCGCTGTACCGAACGTTGCTTCACTCCAAGCAGTCTTGCCTTGTTTCCGCTGTTCACCGTCGCCACGCCATCTCGGCGGCTCCCTCCGCTCTGGGTCTGCGTTCCTGCCAGAGCAGAGGAGAAACCGCCCCCAGACCCGGACCGACTTTGGGACTGAAAGGCCGGAGGGGAGAGAGGAGGCCGGGAAGTGGGGTGGTGGTGAAGAGGAGCACACCCGCCAAGGAGGTTTCCGTTCATCCACTGTGACGCTTGGCCCTGGTGCCTGGAAGAGGACTTGAAGGCACAGGAGCGCGCCGGCTGAGAATTAGGCTAATGCTGCTGCCCTGTCATGTCTCGGGAGCCTTGTCTGGGCTGACGGGGAGCCTCGGTTGATGGATGAGCCGCCACTGAGCGGGGAACGGCACACGCACACTTGCCCCTCCGCCAGCGCAGGAACCGGTGTGCGCGTTCTGCAAATGGCAAAGCAGCATTTCTCACCCTTCAGGGCGTAAGAGCAGCCCTGCTGGATCAGGCCCAAAGAGGCCCATCTGGTCCAGCTTCCGGTTTCCCACCGTGGCCCACCAGATACCTCTGGGGAAGCCCACGGAGGGGCAATCTCTCCTGCTGCTGTTGCTCCCCGGCAACTGGGACGGAGAGGCATCCTGCCTCCGTGGCGGGAGGTGGCCTTTAGCCGCCAGACAGTAGGTGCCTTGTGACCACAGAGGCACACCATGGGAGGAGAGCTGGTCTTGTGATCGCGAGCATGAATGGTCTCCTTTGCTAAGCAGGGTCCACCCTGGTTTGCATATGAAAGGGAGACTAGAAATGTGAGCACTGGAAGAGATTCCCCTCAGGGGATGGAGCCGCTCTGGGAAGAGCAGAAGGTTCCAAGTTCCCTCCCTGGCAGCATCTCCAGGATAGGGCTGGGAGAGATTCCTGCCTGTAACCTTGGAGAAGCCGCTGCCCGTCTGTGTAGGCAATGCTGAGCGAGATGGCCCTGTGTCCTGACTCAATATAGGGCAGCTTCCTATGTTCCTGTTTGTGTGTTTGTGACATTTTTAAAACCACCTTTTGTCCTGGGACCCCAAGGTCATGTCCAGCTAAAAACACGATTCGGATACAACCAACAAAACAACCATAAAAAAGAAACAACCAGCAATAAAAACAGCAGCAGAGTGTAAAGCTGCAGATGACCAGGGAACGTGGTGCCCAGACAGTCTTCTAAAAAGAGCCATTTTTAAGAGCCTGCTGTAGACCAGAAGCGAGGGGGCAGTGGATCTCCTCTGGGAGGGAATTTCGTCATCTGAGGAGCAATCCCCAAAAGGCTCTGTCCTGGGTGCTTGGCTGGTGGAACTATCAGTCCCCAGAGTTCAGTCCTTCCAGAAGATCTTGTGAGGCGGGTAGAGTCGATGTCTTTCTTAAACTCTGGTAACAGGCTTAATGACCACGATAATTGGTTTTTTAAATTATTATTATTGTTTTTACATTTATATCCCGCTCTTTCTCCCAGGAGCTCAGAGTACACGGTTATGTTTATCCTCACAACAACCCTGAGAGGTGGGTTAGGCTGAGAGAGACATGACTGACCCAGAGTCACCCAGTGAGTTTCATGGTTGAATGGGGATTCGAACCCGGGTCTTCCCGGTCCTAGTCCAACACTCTAACCGGAACTCATGCAGAGGTGCATGGGGCACCTCCAAAGAGGACAAATATTTTTTCTTCCTTTCTGCCCTGTTATTTGCCAACGTTGCACAGATGGCCCAGAACCACCTTCTCACAGTGCAGGCTGTTTGGAAGAGCAGTCAGACCACTGGTCTCCCTCGCTCAGTATTGTCTACCCAGACTGGCAGCGGCTTCTCCAAGGTTGCAGGCAGGAGTCTCTCTCCCAGCTCTATCTGGAGATGCTGCCGGGGATTGAACTTGGGACCTTCTGCATGCAAAGCGAACACTCTACCACTGAGCTATGGCCCCATCCCCAAAGCTAGAATGAGGAATCGTGCAGGTGCACAGCACAAGAGGCAGCAACCTTCATATGGGTGGGGGGTTTCGGCTTGCAGGAACTGGGCGTGCCTGTGCTTAACGCCTGTCGTCCTCTTTCCCGCAGCCTTTGGTGTCCTGCTGTGGGAAATCGCCACCTATGGCATGTCCCCTTACCCGGGGATAGACCTCTCTCAGGTCTACGAGCTCCTGGAGAAGGACTACCGCATGGAACGTCCCGAGGGCTGTCCGGAGAAAGTCTATGAACTGATGAGAGCATGTAAGGATCCCCTGAATTTTTTTTCCCCTTAAAGGGAGCGGATTGTCTTAAAGGCTCCTTGTCTGAGTCTTGAAGAGAGCTGTGCAGCCGCCCCCAGGGAACCGTAGGCAGCAGGCATTCCCTGGAACAGGAGTCCTCAGATGTTGTTGACTACGGCGCCAATCATCGCTAGCTGCAATAGCCTTTGGCTGGGGATTAATCAATCAATCAATCAATATGGGCGTTGTAGTCAACGACGACACTGATCATGAAACAAGACCCCTTGTTTCGTGGGGAGCGGGGGCGGTCTCAGTTATAGATCTTGAAGGGCTGGTTGGTGATAATCTGGGGAGGATTATTTATTTCTCTATTTATTTTATTTATTCGATTGCTATACCGCCCTTCCAAAACTGGCTCAAGGCGGTTTACATAGAGAAATACTAAATAAATCAGATGGATCCCTGTCCCCAAAAGGCTCACAATCTAAAAATAAACCTAAGATAGACAACAGCAACAATCACTGGAGGTCCTGTGCTGGGGGTGGAAAGGGCCAGTTACTCTCCCCCTGCTCAATAAAGAGAATCGCCACGTTAAAAGGTGCCTCTTTGCCAAGTTAGCAGGATGCAAATTAAGGATGCAAACACTCATTTATTTGTTAATAATGATTATATATTTGGCTTGTCCTAACAATTCTTAATATATCCCATGTATTTCACACACATTGTGTATATTTGTAAAAATAAATGGTTGAAGAGTACTTAAACCATTTGTTTTTACACAAACACACACACACACCCCTACCTTTCAGAGCACAGCCGCTGAAATTCCCTCACTGCTCAGATAGACTGCTCCTGCTTAGCTGGCCATGTGCCCCAAACCTACCGGCTTCTTCCATCCCGTTGGCAGCAGCTCTGCAGCACTAGCGTGCCTCTTGTGTAGCTCAACGGGCACCGCTGTGCCTGCAAGGCAACCCACAGAGCCCGCGAGAAGCCGCCGTTCTGCCTGGCCTGCTGCCCTCGCTAAGCCTCTGAGCTCGCTGACACCTGCCCTTTCAGTTTGCTGCCTTGGAAGTGTGTCCATATTCCAAACTTAAAATAAAGGATTCCATTTCACACAAATAACTGCCAGTGATGTGACAGGATGATGGTGTGTGACTCAGGCAGGTTCCCCCACCACCACACACACACACACACAGAGCTTGGAAATTGGCTACTGGAGCTGCTTTGGCCTCCTCCCTGTCTTTTTAAAAACCTAGAGATCTGTGAACCCCACCTGGGAGGTGGGAAGAGGACGGGCTGGGAAGCTGTGTGGGGTGCCAGGTTTTCCTCCTCCGGTGGCCAAACGCCAAACGTCTCTCTCCTCCTTGCAGGCTGGAAGTGGAGCCCTTCTGACAGGCCCTCCTTTGCTGAAATCCACCAAGCGTTTGAAACGATGTTTCAGGAATCCAGCATCTCTGACGGTAGGTGCCATCAGGGATAATTCCTGCTCTGTGGGAGGCGAGATAAGTGCTTTGTTTTCTGCACGATTGCTCCATCTGCATAACCCCACGCATTTGCCTTTGCAGTGGCGGAAAAACTATCTCTTTGTCAGTCAGGGCAAGGAATCTCCAAGCTGTGCCCTGCCTGGCAACTTGAGATCAGCTGCTGGTTTTTGGGAGGCGGGGGGGGGGAGATGCGAAAAGATGAAAGTGAATTCCCACCCACCCTACGCTTGGTGGGAGGACCTCTGCTTGGCTCAGTTTCCACTTTGGAACTGGAGAGCGTAGAACATGAAGCTAGATCAGGCCTGCTCAACTTTGCCCCCCCCCCCGCCGCCGCAGCTGGTTTGTGACTACAACTCCCATAATCCCTTGGCACAGTGGCCACTAGCCAAGGATTATGGGAGTTGTAGCCCAACAGCTGCAGGAGGGCCGAAGTGGAGCAGCCCAGTGGCATACGCTCCGTGAGTGGGCACATGCTTGCCATCTCGGTGGTCCCAGGGTCAATTTTTGACCTCTCCGATCAAAGATCTTCCCAGATAGATCCGGGGAACTGCTCCCGTTGCCGCTTCTCAACAACGGTTCTCAAAGAGGTTTACACAGAACAATAAATAAGATGGCTCCCTGTCCCAGTCTAAAAACAAACACCAGGTAGACGCCAGCAACCGCCGGGTGTCTGTTGCTGAGCCGTGGGACGTTGCGCTGGGTGGGGTTGGACAGGGCCAGTTGTCCTCCCCATGCTCAACAGAAAAGAATCGCCACTTTAAAAGGTGCCTCTGTGCTCAGTTAGCAGGGTCTCTCCCCAGAAAGATGCTGCCAGTCAGAGGTGGCAATGCTGCACTAAATAGGCAAATGGCCTGACCAGGCACCTGCCAGAACCGGAGCAGAGCAGGACCTGCCATCTCCCGGCTTCAGTTTCTGGGCCATTAAAAGTGTCTTGCAGCCCTGAGGGAAGCAGCCGGCCAAGGGCGATGCGCACAATTGTCTTTGGGAACAGACGTGATGATTGTGTGGACTGTGTTTAATTGGTTACAAAATCGGGCAGGGTGGGAGGCTGACTCCTCCTCCAACTTACATTGGATTGTGGGAACCGGTCCCAGGTGCGAATCCAGACCGCCAGTGGCCCGTGTCCAGCCGTGGTGGCAGCCCCGCACACCCCGGCCCCCACGTCGGATGTCAGGCGCGTGGGGCGTGGTCTGGCTCCTGAACGGGGCCGCGTGATGGGAGTTTTGAGTCTGGCCGGAGCGGCATTTGCGGCGCGGCCAGGAGCAGCCTTAAAGGCGGGGAAGAGCCACTCCTGGCCACGCTGCGGACGCAACAGCCATTTAACTCCCAAATGGGGCCACGGGGCCCCGGCTCGGGAGCTAAACTTAACCTAACCTAACATACCTCACAGGGTTGTTGTGAGGATAAAGACATGTAGACCGCTCTGAACTTCTCGGAGGAAGAGCAGGATATGAGTGTAAAAAAAAAACCCCAAATAAACCAACACCCCCGCGTCTGACGCCAGACACTGGGGATGTGTTGGGGCCACGAGGCGCGGCCCCTGATCGGCCGCGGCCCGGATTCTTTGAACCCATTTGCCCAATGGTGGCTCCGCCCCCGACCAGCCCTATGTTTCAGCCTTGGGAGAGGCAGAAGAGAGGAGATGTGGTTTGGGTTACCATTTCAGAATGTTACATCCACAAAGACAAGATTTTCTTTCTGAATCCATCAAAGCTAGAGGCGTTTTCCCCACCATAGGCCAAAGGGGCTCCCGCTGAAAAGGGGCCAAGCAGTGCCCTTCATAGCTTCCCGCCCTGCCCTCCGGCTTCCAGCCTGGGCTACCCCTCCGTCCTTTTCCCCTCGGCCACCTCAGCCCTCCTTTCAGCATTCAGAACCCTTCCCTTTTGCGTGGGCACATGCAAATGGGAGCGAACCGCTGGTTGACTGGTTCTTTCTTCCTCTTTCACGTTCTGCTCCTAGAGGTGGAAAAGGAGTTGGGCAAGAAAGGCATGAGGAGCGCCGTGAACACTTTCCTGCAAGCTCCGGAGCTGCCGACCAAGACTAGAACATCCAGAAGGGCAGCCGAATGCAAGGATGCCGGCGAGAACTTGGAAACGGGGGCCTCGAAAGGCCCGGGGGAATTTGGTATGTCCTGTCTATGGTTGTGGGGCAGGAACCCGGAGCAACTGAGAGTAGAGAGGTCATACACTTTGTCGATGCATCCTCCTCTATCTGGTTCCTCCCGGTGGGGGGGGGGCGGCGTGCTCAGGGTTGCTCCCCTGTGAGGCCTTTGGAGCGGTGTTCCCTCTAACAGGGATTCCCAGATGTTGACTACAAATCCCAGCATCCCTAGCTACAATCGCCTTTGCTGGGGGTTTATGGGAGTTGCAGTCAACAACATCTTGGGAATCCCTGTTCGAGGGACCACTGCTTTGGAGGAGAAGGTTTCGTGAAACTGCCCCTGCTCCTACCCGAGTTTATCTGCCACCTCTCCACACCATCCGAGTGACAATAAGAATCCTGCTTCCTGCTGCTGGACATATCAGTCAGTCCATCTTTATGGTGGTCCATGACCAGAACTCGGCAGTCACGAACACCACCACATCTTCTCCCTCTGACACAGCAACTTGTGTCCCGGAATTATTTCCATGTGTTCTATGCAATATATTCCATATAACCCATTTATAGAATCCATACTGTACTAAAAAGGTAAAGGTAAAGGGTGCCATCGGGTCGGTGTTGACTCCTGGCGCCCACAGAGCCCTGTGGTTGTCTTTGGTAGAATACAGGAGGGGTTGACCATTGCCTCCTCCACCGCAGTATGAGATGATGCCTTTCAGCACCTTCCTGTATCGCTGCTGCCCAATATAGGTGTTTCCCATAGTCTGGGAAACATACCAGCAGGGATTCGAACTGGAAACTTCTGGCTTGCTGGTCGAGTCATTTCCCCGCTGCACCATTAGGTGGTAGATTCAGCTAATTAGGTGGAACCTTAATTTATTCATGTTACAAGCCGCTGCACATAATTTGGCAATGCTATAAGTCATAGGTACATATTTGTCCGAGAGAAGAAGTGAAACATAACCTTCATCTGACAATCGCAATAAAAAGGGAGTCATTAGCTTATTACGGAGGTCATGATCAAAGATACGTTGAAGTGAAACAGGCTGGCTGTTTCCATTGCTCTTGAGCCTCAAGGGGAGGCTTCTGGGCATGGTTTTTCTCCAGCGCTTTGTACCTTCTCCAAGGTTCCCGAGGGCAAGGAGCGTGGCCCGCGGGGTGGTTCAGCTGCAGTGCGTGGCATTTCCAAATGTCGCTGCTGCCCGGCATTGTCTTGAAGATGAATGAGAGCCCCGCTTTGGCACATCTGGCATGCAGAAAGCACTGAAGAAAAATGGCACTCGGTGTTGAGTGGGATGGACACACAGCCCTGAACGGGCTTAATTCCCATCCCCACCCCAACTTCACAGCCTGCAAACGTGGTGGGGAGATGTGGGCAGGGTGCACATTTCGGCTCTGCTTCCACTGCTCAGAAGGAGAGGAGAGCTGGTCTGGTGGGAGCAAGCATGACTTGTCCCCTTGGCTAAGCAGGGTCTGCCATGGTTGCATATGAATGGGAGACTAGAAGTATAAGCACTGTTAAGAGATTCCCCTCAGGGGATGGAGCCACTCTGGGAAGAGGAGAAGGTCCCAAGTTCCCTCCTGGGCAGCATCTCCAAGATAGGGCTGAGAGAGACTCCTGCCTCTGCAGCCTTGGAGAAGCCGCTGCCAGTACGTGTAGATAATACTGAGCTAGACAGACCAATGGTGTGACTCAGTATATGGCAGCTTTCGATTTTCCTATGTTCCTTCCTAAACTGTCAGTTACACAAGTCTCAGGGTGGTCCACAAACAAATAAGAAAACCCAACGTTTAAAAACAAACATGAAAACATATGGTATACAAAATGCAGTTGAAGTCAATACAAATTCAACCAAAAGCCTAACATTTGGCCTACCTTCGGAGAGGATTGCTGGTCTGGTGGGAGCGAGCGTGACTTGTCCCCTTAGCTAAGCAGGGTCCACCCTGGTTACATTTGGATGGGAGACTAGAAGTGTGAGCACCGGAAGAGATTCCCCTTAAGGGATGGAGCCGCTCTGGGAAGAGCATCTGGGTTCCAAGTTCCCTCCCTGGCAGCATCTCCAAGATAGGGCGGAGAGAGACTCCTGCCTGCAACCTGGGAGAAGCCGCTGCCAGTCTGTGAAGACAATACTGAGCAAGATAGACCAAGGGTCTGACTCAGTTTATGGCAGCTTCCTATGTTCCTACCACTTTACTTCTTGAGGGCCTTTCTGAGACAAGGAACGAATTATTTGTTCTGGAGATTCTGGAACACACCGGCAACCACAGCAAGAAGACAGGTTGGCTGGCAAACACGCTCACTGCTGGAGCAGAAAAAACTGGCCAAGGTAGACCAGAGCGCTGACTCAGTAAAAGCCTGTTTATAAAGCATCTTCAAGGTACATGGTGCTTTCCAGAGAAAATGAAAAAGACAGATCACTGCCTCAAGGCACCTCCAGTGTACGTGGCAACAAAGGGAATGTCATAAAGAAGAGAATCAGTACTGTGTCTTGTCCAAGGGAAATGATGAGCAGTGTTTGTTGTTAATGATTTTGAATTCACACCTTATAAATTACGTTTAATTCAGATACGCTGGTTTCTGGTATGGATTTTGCCCCCCCTTATACAACAACAAGCAAAAAGGTATAAAATATTGCTGTGGTTTTATTGAGTATATAATTAATATGTTCTAAATATGGAAGCCGTTACAGATTGCAGAGCTTATTCCTTTTCTCTTCGATTAGAACACAGAATACAGAAAGGAGACCGGCATCTGTCCCAGAGGACAGGGCCCTTCATCTCTCTGAGCAATGCCACGGATGGGTCCGTAGC
Source organism: Hemicordylus capensis (assembly GCF_027244095.1). Taxonomy (NCBI): domain Eukaryota; kingdom Metazoa; phylum Chordata; class Lepidosauria; order Squamata; family Cordylidae; genus Hemicordylus; species Hemicordylus capensis. The sequence continues at coordinate 11,801,193 of NC_069673.1, forward strand.
TCAGTGGCAGAGCATTTGATCTGCATGCAGAAGGTCCCAGGTTCAAGCCCCGGCAGCGTCTCCAGGGAAGGCTGGGAGGAACTCCTCCTTGGAACCTTGGAAGGCCGCTGCCAGTCAGTGAAGGCAATGCTAAGCTTGATGGACCACTCTTCATGGAAGGATTGCAGGTCTTGTGGTAGCAAGCAGGGATTGTCCCCTTTGCTAAGCTGGGACTGCCCTGGTTTGCATTTGAATCGGAGACATGTGTGTAAGATCTTCCCCTCAGGGAATGGGGCCACTCTAGGAAGAGCATCTAGGTTCCAAGTTCCCTCCCTGGCAGCATCTCCAAGATAGGGTGGAGGGAGACTCCTGCCTGCAACCTTGGAGAAGCCGCTGCCAGTCTGTGAAGACAATACTATAGGAACATAGGAAGCTGCCTTCTACCGAGTCAGACCATTGGTCCATCTAGCTCAGTATTGTCTACCCAGACTGGCAGTGGCTTCTCCAAGGTTTCAGGCAGGAATCTCTCTCAGCCCTATCTTGGAGGTCCAGGGAGGGAACTTGGAACCTTCTGCTCTTCCCAGAGCGGCTCCATCCCCTGAGGGGAATATCTTACAGTGCTCACACATCAGGTCTCCCTTTCATATGCAACCAGAACAGACCCTTCCTAGCTAAGGGGACAAGTCATGCTTGCTGCCACAAGACCGGCTCTCTTCCAAGCTCTACCGAGTTAGATGGACCAATAGAAGCCAGATGAACACCTTCCGATAACTTGGTATAAGGCAGCTTCTTATGATCCTGGATTCTTTGCAGATGGGACCGTCGCTCAGTTCCAGAGCACCTGCTGTGCACGCAGATGGTCCCAGGTTCAATCCCTGGCAGCATCTCCAGGTAGGGCTGGGAAAGACTCCTTGGAGAGCTGCTGCCAGTCAGTGTAGACAGTACTGAGCTAGATGGACCTGAATAAGGCATCTTCCTGTGTGCAGGGTTGTGATGTTATAGGGATGAGGTCATAGCTCCCAGGAAGAGCCCTTGCTTGGCATGGAGAATGTCCCAGGTTCCATCCCTGGCAGCATCTCCAGGTAGGGCTGGGAAAGACCCCTGCCTGAATCCTTGGAGAAGCCGCTGCCAATCAGTGTAGACCAGGCCTGCACAACATAAAGCCCGGGGGCCGGATTCAGCCGGCAGGAACTATTTTCCTGGCCCCCAGGTATCCTGCAGCAACACAGGAGCTGGGAACTGACATATAGTGCATGTTCCTCATAAATATGTTCCATGGTGTTCCCAGCGAGGCTTACTCCCAGGTAGGCATGCCTAAGATTGCAGCCTGAAAGCACCGATAGTTTAGGGAGAGGAGAGGACTTGGCATTTGTTTGGGGCCGGCAGGCACTCCAGGGGCCCCACTGGTCGAGCAGGGACAGGCCACTCTCCTTGGCTGAAACTGTGGGTCCATTGACAGGGGAAACAGAGATCCACAAGGAACGGATAATATTTCTAATCTTAATGTAATGTGCTAACAATTGACCTTGGCCCCTGCACGCCAAGTTGTCCACTAGGGCAAGGATTCTCAACGTTGGGTCTCCAGATGTTATTGGACTTCAACTCCCATGATCCCCAAGCAAACACCACCTGGGGCGGGGAATTATGGGAGTTGAAGTCCAATACCCTCCGGCGACCCAACGTTGAGAAATCTCTGCACTAGGGCATTGGAGCTGTGCAGCCCTAGTGCAGACAGGACTGGGCTAGGTGGACCAAGGGGGCTGACAGCTTCCCCTGTGATGTCTCTTAGGCCCAAACTCCGCTTGCATTCTTGGCAGAGATTTGCTGGCTCTCTGTCAGCTCCCCTTTCGAGCCGACAACACAATGCTGGATATTCCTCTCCACCCTCCGTGGTTTTGGGTGTCTGTTCTGTGAATGCTGAAGTGTATCACTTCTGGCAGGTACCCAATATAATTCCGACAAGGGGCACGGTGAGGTTATTTACAAAAATCTGCCATGAAATTAAACAGCCTTTCAATCAGTTGCTCAAAGCGGGGGGGACGGCTTCTATTGTGCAGCAGCCAAATTCCAGAGGGGTTTTGCCGCATTCATCTGCCGCTGCAACCACCTTAAAAAAACGAACCTGTTTATTCTGGCAAGAACTTCCACAGACTACGGCCTGCTTCATCAGCTCTAGTGTTGTTCGCCAAGTGCACTCGTGTCCCTTGTCACGGGGCTCTTTGCATTACGCAGCAGATGAAAACAGTGCTGAAAGGTCAGGACGTGCGCTTGTATGCCATGCCTTTGAAGTGGGGAGAGGGGGTGGGAGGAGAGCACGCCTGAACTGCCCCCCTTTGATAAGCAGGGCCCGTCCTGGTTTGCATTTGAATGGGAGACTACGTGTGTGAGCGTTGTAAGAAATTCCCCTTAGGGGATGGAGCTGCTCAGGGAAGAGCATCTGCCTGCTTGCATACAGATGCTTCCAAGTTCCCTCCCCGGCATCTCCAAATAGGGCTGAGAGAGACTCAAGAGACTCAAGCGTGTAGCCTAGAGAAGCCGCTGCCAGTCTGTGTAGAGAACCCTGAGCTCGGCGGACCAATGTGGTCTGACTTGCTATATGGTAGATTCCTATGCATGTGTGATTTCTTGTTGTTGGTGTGTGTGTGTGTGTGTCTCATTCATATATTTGAAGAAGAAGAAGAAGAAGAAGAAGAAGAAGAAGAAGAAGAAGAAGAAGAAGAAGAAGGTCAAGGAGGCAGGCTTCTCAGAGCAAGAATGGGGATTTCTTTATTGCCTCTGCCCTCTGCAAGCATCCCCGTTCAGGCGGCCAAATCTACCTTGCTCCTAAGCATGCTAAGCATGGTGCACCCTTGCAGTGACAAGCCTTCTCTGGAAGTGGGGAAGGCCCTCTGTCTGGGGGGGATCTGCTCCAAACTGGGCCCTCCCCCACCACAGCTCTTTATTCCCCGAAGAAGGAGTTTTAAAAGATTATCGGGGGGGGGGGCTTTGTGGCAGCAGTGGATGATGATGATGATGATGATGATGATGATGAAGAAGAATTCGATTTCTATAGCGCCCTTCCACAAATGGCTCAGGGCGGTTTACACAGAGAAATAATAAATAAGATGGCTCACGATCTAAAAAGAAACCCAAGATAGACACCAGCAACAGTCACAGTCACCCCCAGTCCTGTGCTGGGGGTGAAAAGGGCTTCTTTCTCTCTTGTTGCCCACCTGTTGGCATTTCTCTGTGGGCGTGGCAGATTCAGCAGGGGGGCTTGGTACAGAGAGAGTGCTCCAGACCAGTTGCTGCCTTTTCTTTCGAAGGAGCCGGGACATGACCCAGCAGCGGGTTATTTCCCACCTCCTCCCCCCCATAAGGTACTCGGAGTAGAGCGCCGCTGAATCCGCCCGCCCTCCAGCTCGCCAATGGCCATCAGGCAAGTGTTCGAAACAAGATGGTTTATTTTAGTATTTCATGGCTTTGCTTTTAATATAATCTTGATTGCCTTGCTCACCCTTTTTGTGAGCGGCTTTGGTTGTTTTTAACAGATCTTTGTTGTAACTCATATAAGACGGCTGGTGTGATGCTTCCAAGAATTACTGATTATTTTATGTGAGGCATTTCAAGCACTTAGGGGAAGAGCTAAATAAATGCTAAGTCTTATTATCATAAGCATGAACCATGTAATGGATGCATGTCGCGTTTAAAATCAACCTCCAAACAGATGCCCGTAAGGTGGGAAGACTGGTTTGTTTTTTAAGTAAAGCACCCTCAAAACCATCCTCTTTCTCTCTGATCTGCAGATCCCGCGGAACATGAGACAGCTGTTTCTCCATTGCTGCCACGGAAGGAAAGAGTGGTTGCAGACAGCAATTTAAATGACGAGGACCGCTTGCTTCCGAAAGACAAAAAGACCAACCTCTTCAGCGCTTTGATCAAGAAGAAGAAGAAGATGGCCCCCACCCCGCCAAAGCGGAGCAGCTCCTTCCGGGAGGTGGACAGCCACCCGGACCGCAAGGGAGGGGGCGAGGACGAGGCTAAGGACAGCAGCAACGGAGCCCTGATCATACACCCTGCGGATGCTGAGGACCGTTCCAGGTTCCAGAGCTCCAGTAGCGAGGCTGGAGTGGCCAATGGGATTGTGACTGGGAACTCGGGGTTACTGTCCCCCCACCTCTGGAAGAAAGCTGGCCCTGCCGTGAACAGCCGGTTGGGGGCTAACGAAGAAGAGAGCAGCTTGAACTCCAGCAAGCGCTTCCTCCGGTCGTGCTCGGCCTCTTGCGTGCCCCATGGGGCCAAGGACACAGAGTGGAAGTCCGTCACTCTGCCCCGGAACCTGCAGTCCGCCGGGCGACAGTTTGATTCGTCCACTTTTGGTGGGCACAAAAGCGAAAAGCCCGCCCTGCCTCGGAAGCGGGCCAATGAGACCAAGGCGGACCTGGCTGTGAGGGGGGCGGTGACCCCGCCGCCCCGGCTTCTCAAGAAGAACGAAGAAGCACTGGAAGACGTCTTCAAAGACCTTGAGTCCAGCCCTGGCTCCAGCCCGCCCACCCTGACCCCCAAACTGGGGAGGAGGCAGCCGCTCATCCCTCCCACCCTCAGCCTTTCCCACAAAGAGGAAGCTGTGAAAGCCAGTGCCTTAGCAGGGAGCGCAGGGACGGAGCAGGGCCCAGCCACCAAAACTAGCGCGAGCTTGTTCGGTGGCGTCAGCAAGGCTTCCTCGGAAGAGCCGCGCCTGCGAAAGGTGAAGCCGGCTTCCGAGAAGGACAAAGGGAAGTTATCCAAGCTGAAGCCAGCCCCGCCCCTTCCTCTCTCCTCCACTTCCCTTGGCAAAGGCGGCAAAGGGGGCCCCTGCCCGAGCCACGAAGGGCCTGAAGCGTCTGCCGCAAAAGGCAAGCTGCCAGCTCAGGCTACGGATGCTGTGAATGTCGAGACGCCCAAGCCAAACCCATTAGCGGAGGGGGTGAAAAAGCCCACGATCTCCTCCATGCCAAAGCCCCCGTCCTCCGCCAAATTGCTGATGGTGCCAGCATCCCCCTCTCCCACGTCTCCCTTTGCTGCCCCGGCCACCTCATCCGCCCCCAGCGTGGACCAGCCGACCTCCACCGCCTTCATCCCCCTCATTTCCACACGTGTGTCCCTGCGGAAGACCCGCCAGCCTCCCGAGAAGATCCCCAGCGGGACCGTCACCAAGGGCATGGTCCTCGAGAGCTCTGAGGCCTTGCGGACGGCCATCGTCAAGAACTCTGAGCAGATGGCCAGCCACAGCGCCGTCTTGGAAGCCGGCAAGAACCTGTACACCTTCTGCGTGAGCTTTGTGGACTCCATCCAGCAGATGCGGAACAAGTTCGCCTTCCGGGAGGCCATCAACAAGCTGGAGAACAACCTCCGGGAGCTCCAGATCTGCCCCGCCACCGCCACGCAAGACTTTAGCAAGTTGCTCAGCTCTGTGAAAGAGATCAGTGACATTGTCCAGAGGTAGCAGAAGGTGGCCTGAAGTTTTGTCACCGGGGGCCGGAGTGGGTGGCAGGGTTGGCGACGCGGCATGAAGCGCACGGGGTGGGACCCAGGAAAGGACTGGGGGGGTTAATGGGGATTAATCAGACACCAAGCGCTATCAAGTCGGAGCTGATAAGACATTTTGGTGCCGGGGGGGGGGGGGAGATCCTCGCAATCTGTCCGCCAGTGGACATACCCCGCCCCCAACATGGGGCACAGTTCCATGGGAAGTTCTCCTGCACACATACCTCCTTGGGCCTTGGAGAGCTTGGGCCTTGGAAAGCAGAACCTCCCAGCCAATGGCGCCAACCCCCTGCCCCCACCCTAGTCTGTCTGTCTCAGTCTGCTAGCCTTAATGGCACGCCAGAAAAAAAGACCAGCTGCCTTACCTTGGGCCATCCCGCCTCTGCCAGGGACCTGTTGGGAGTCATTTTCCTAACCCAGATTCCCTCCCGGCTCTCCAATGTTCAGAATCCTCCGATCGGTGGAGTTCTTGCATTGGGGAATGTCGACGTCTTAAAACATAGAGGTGGCCTCCTTTTCATCCACTTAACTAATCCTCCCCCCTTCACTCTTTGGTGGTGGGTTTTCACAGCAATAATCCCACAGCACAGTCCTCCCACCTCCATTGTCTTACTCCCCGCCCCCCCCCCACCAATAACATCAAATTAGGCCTAGGGGCATTTGGGGTGTGGCATTGCAGCACCGTTGGGATGGGGCCGGGAGGGTTTGCAGAGCGGCCTGCCGCCTTCTGTCTCTGCTCGCCTGCAACCTTGGAGAAGCCGCTGCCAGTCTGGGTAGACAATACAGACCAGTGGTCTGGCTCCGTATATGGCAGCTCCCTCTGTTCCTATGCCCCACAGTAAATTGCCCTGGGAGCGTTACTCTTGGCACACCTAGAAAACTAGCATGTCCGGGGAGTCGCATTCTAGCCTGCAACGCTCATCCTCTTCATGTGAGGCCCCTCTTTGTTTCCTCCCTCTGTGTGTGTGTGTGGGGGGGGCATCCCCTCGTGCCCCTTCCCGCTGCCCTGCCTGCCTGAGTTGGGTTCAAGACCCGGGAAGAGGTGGGCTTTGGTTGGTCAGTGCACAGCTTCCCGTTGCTCCTCCAAACCCACACACACCCTCAGTCACCTCCCCTTGAAGTGCCCTCATGGCCAGCAGAGTCCTGGTTCCCTAGAGCATGGGTCTCTGTGGGTCAGTTGTGGTCAGCTGTGCTCAATCACTCCAAGTCCCACTGCTTCAGCCGATTAACCTGTGCAGGTTGCCACCTCCAGAGGAAAGGCGGGCGAGAAAACAAGACAAATATTCCACTCTCCCTGTCCTGCCTTTGGGTGCATCTTTAGCACTCTCCCGAGCCCCCTTTTGAAGTGGTTCCTCCCGTTTGAACTGTGACGTTTCTAAGCCCCTTCTCCCCTGCCCCTCTTTCACCCCACCTACTGTAACTGTTTTGTACCTGACAGTGAACACAGAAATAAATTGTGACTACAGGCTGCCTTTGGAAACACACACGCAGAACGGAAAGCGGAGAAGAAAAGCCCTTTCCCCGTTTGGACTGTCCTTTTTTTCTGAGGGTACTGAGTTCATTTTGTTGATAATCTGTGGTTGCCACTATAGTCTTCGTTTGTATCTCAGTATTACACACACCTTTTGAAGGCCTTTTGGGGGGGGGGTGTCCTTACATTGTGTAAATCATGGTGTCTTTTTTCACTTCTATAATACCTGAAAAGCTTGGTCATTCTCTTCCCCTCCCCATTATGATTGTCCAATGCATTCCTCCTTTTTTCTGTACATGGCTCTCTCTCGCTCTCGCTCTCTGACTTCTTGTTTGTGTTTGCTTTTTTAAAATAATAATAATAATTCCAGATTTTCTTTCTTAGTCTTTTTCCCCAAAAAAATAAATCAATGCCCAAGAAAGGAAGAGCATTTCTGTCAACAAACTTGGAGATGTGTGCACAAGAACTCATATCAGAATCGATCCTTTGCTGGCCTGAGTTCCTTTTATGTAGCACTTCCAGCATTGAGCTCTTTTAAAGAAAAACCTAGTGGTGGTCATCTGATTTCTGACTCACATAGCTATGAGTGATCTTCACGGCAGGCTGTGGCTGGGGTACCGATTCCAGATGAGGATCAAAGAGGCCAGATATTCAGGGCCACCGTCACATCAAGCAGCTGTTATGTATAGGACTGCCAAAATGGAGACGACGACAGGTCTTTACCTTTAAGGGATGCACGGAAGAGGGAATTTCAGCAGGTGCCGCTGGTCTCATAGGGGGAAGAAAAGCTGCGTGTGCTGAAGGGGGGGAGAAAAACTGCATGTGCTGAAATTCCCTCTTCTGTGCATCTGTTTGAAGTACAGGAGGAAACCCATAATCTTTTCCCATATGTCAGCCCGAGTTATGTACAGCCAGCCAGGCCCCGCAGGTTACCTGGGTTGCAAAGCTGCAGTACCGCCTCTGGCCATTATAGGAGTGGTGCTGCAGAGCAGCAAAGATCAGGCTGATCACTCACTCCCTGCTTGGGGAACACCTGGCCGATCCACCTAGATAGAATCACCGAGCTATAGACCTGGGAGGGTCCTTGGATCCCTCACAAATATCCATCCAGCCTACATTTGAAAACCTCGAATGGAGAACCCACCACTGCATGAGGCAGACTGTTCCATGGCCAGACAGCCCTTATAGTTAGAACATTATTCCTACTGGCTAGCCTGAATCTGCCTCTTTCTCATTCCAACCCTTTAGTTCCAGTCCACTTGTCCTTCTGTGTGACAGTCCTCCAGATATTTGAAGAGGGCCATCAAATCTTCGTCTTCTCTTCTCCACGCGACATAAACAGCTCCTTCAACCATCCTCTGCTCCCCTCTTGTCTTTCCCTCACAGACGCTTAATTTTGTAAAAAAGATCAGCAGTATTTGCAATGTGTTGCTTATAGGAATCAAAAGGCCACAAGAGCGACGGTTTTTGAAAAATGAAACATATTGAGAAATGAAAAAGGGGGACACATATTATGTTTACTTGGAAGTAAGTTTAATGGGACTGACACACACAACACACCCCATGAAAATGTGCATAGGACTGCAGCCAGGATGGAATACGGATGGAGCAGGAAGAACGAAGACTAATTGAGCAGGATTTGGGGAAGTAATGTATTATTCAGAGAAGTGACTTCTTATTCAGGATGTGGCTTGTCAGAAACAATTGTCCAGAGAATCACGATATGTAAGACCACATCAAACATATTTTCTTCCATTTCAGACTCCACGGGAGTTTCTGCAGAAGCGGGGGTGGGGGAGATGCTGCAGAAATTCAGTAAACTGGAAATACAAAACAACAGATATTTTTTAAAGACAGTTCCAGCGGGAGGGACACAAGGAGGCACAGATTTTGCTCTCTTGCTCTCTCTGTTGAATTTTGTTTTTTATGTGTATTGCAGAAAATATGTTTCCTTGAAAGTATGAAAAACCACAAGTCTTTGAGAAGGGGAATGCGGGGGGGGGGGGTGGGGGTGGCAGGCATTTGTCACAGTGCATCAACAAAACCTAATGGAAAAGTACACTTCTCTTCCTCACCTCCTCCTCCTTCTCCTCCTCCTCCTCCTCCTCTCCTTCTCCTCCTCCTCACCTCCTCCTCTCCTGCTCCTTCTCCTCCTTCTCCTCCTCCTCCTCCTTCGCCATGTATTTGGCATTAGGGAGGCAGTGACTAGGAGAGGCCAGGGGAGGGACCCCCAATGCCCCTGCTGCAGACAAAATATTGGGATACCCAGTATTGGGGAAGACACCCAGCCAAGGCCCTGAATGCAGTTCATGGTGTGAACCCACAGGAGTCCAAACAAGCCCTCTGCCTGGAAATGACGCTGTCTGCTCAGGGACCTCAGGGCATTTGCACCACTTGCAAGCATCTAGACTCAATTTATTCTGAGTAGTCCTATTGAAATTAGTAATTTCTGAGTAGTACTGTTGAATGGTCACCTTAAGTGGCGCAGTGGGGAAATGCTTGACTAACAAGCAGAAGGTTGCCTGTTCGAATCCCCACTGGTACTATATTGGGCAGCAGCAATATAGGAAGATGCTGAAAGGCATCATCTCAGATTGCGCGGGAGGAGGCAATGGTCAATCCCTCCTCTATTCAACCAAAAGGAAACCACAGGGCTCTGTGGGTGCCAGGAGTTGACACTGATTCGACAGCACACTTTACCTTTACTATTGAATAACTTGTTCTGGGTGCTTTTTAATGTCATCACTTACAGTATTAAGTATTAATACTGTATTAAGTATTCAGTATTACAGACTACTAATACTCCTTTTTCTTTTCCTACCTCATTGTCAACATTCACTTGTGTAAACAACGCTTTCCCCTCTGGTGATTGAACATTTTGCCTGTCTGAAAGACTGACATACAAGGTTCCTCCTACGTGTTTCTCATCATGTGGTCAAATGTCCTGGAATCACACTGCTTCAGACTGCAGGCTTCCACCTTTACCAGATTGCTTTACCAGAAGGTATCCTGTTTTTTTGCAAAGACTTCAAGAACAGTTTCCCTTGCTAGAGCTTCCAGTAGACTGGGGAGACCCAAGTTTCTAGTGCTCATGAGGACAAGCAGTATGAGGTCTCATATTGAAGAGGAAAGCTGGTCTTGTGGTACCAAGCATGAAATGTCCCCTTTGCTAAGCAGGGTCTGTCTTGGTTTGCATTTGGATGGCTTTCCCAGGCCAACTAAATCATGCCTATGTTCCACTCCAAAAGGAAATACCTCTGCATCAAAACTTGGCATGTCAAGGGAAGTCTTAGGCAGGAATCCCTTCCTCTCCCGTCTTGCTGGCTGACCGGTTGGAGCAGGAGGGGGTCGGGTGGCCGCTGGGCATTTGGCATAACCAGTTCACCGGTGAACCTCATGAAAAGGTTGAGAGAGCATCAGAACTCCCCTGTTCATAAAGGAAGAAAATGAAAAGGAAAGAAAGGAATTGTTTTAAAAAATGCAGTGCTTCTCAAATAGGGGATTCCTTTGGGGATCTTCAGTCTTGGATCAATTTGAGATCGTAAGTTGAGCCAGCAGAAACTGGGGCCCCTCCCCTTGTGAATAAAGAATGGCAGTCTTGGGGCCGTTGAAAAGAAGGCGGGGAGGGAGGTCAAACAGCCAGAGAAACAGCCTGTACTTAGGACCACCTGCTCATTGGGTTCTGAGTTCCACAGAAAATCTGGCATAGACAGGATGTTAACTCTTCCCCCCCCCCAAAAAAAATTATGGGAGAAAAAGATGCTTAAAGGGTATTATGCAAAGCCGTCTCTGCAGTTTAAGAAGGTGAGTCCATAATCTTAAAAAGGCAAATCCCTTGTGGACTAATCTGGTTAAGACATGAGCCTTGTTGGGGTGGGGGGAATCATTTTATGTGGAAGCATGCTGGGACAGGGAAGCAGTGGAGGCACCCCACCCTGAGATGTAAAAATCTGCAATTATGAAACTCATCTCTGGCATCAAAGAGCAGGCAGGGAACAGAAGACAAGTTGACACCCAGTCTTTGTATAAAGGTAACGTGTGCCGTTGAGTCGATTTTGACTCCTGGCGCCCACAGAGCCCTGAGGTTGTCTTTGGTAGAATACAGGAGGAGTTGACCATTGCCATCTCCTGCGCAGTCTGAGATGATGCCTTTCAGCATCTTCCTATATCGCTGCTGCCCGATATAGGGGTTTCCCATGGTCTGGGAAACATTCCAGTGGGGATTCAAACCGGCAACCTCTGGCTTGCTAGTCAAATCATTTCCCCACTGTGGAGCTGAATTCTGTAAAACACTTTTAGGAACAGACCAATGCAAGCTCAAGTGATGAATTATGTAGGAACATAGGAAGCTGCCATATACTGAGTCAGACCATTGGTCTATCTAGCTCAGTATGCTCTACCCAGACTGGTAGCGGCTTCTCCGAGGTTGCAGGCAGGAATCTCTGTCAGCCCTATCTTGGAAATGCTGCCAGGGAGGGAACTTGGAACCTTCTGCTCTTCCCAGTGCCGCTCCATCCCCTGAGGGGAAGATCTTCCAGTGCTCACACTTCTAGTCTCCCATTCATATGCAACCAGGGCAGACCCTGCTTAGCTAAGGGGACCAGTCATGCTTGCTACCACAAGACCAGCTCTCCTCTCCATCTAGCACAGTATTCTCTACACTGACTGGCAGTATCTCTCCAGGGTTTCAGACTGGGGTCTTTCCCAGCCCTACCTGGAAGATGCTGCCAAGGATTGAACCTGGGACCTTCTGCATGGAAAAGAGATGCTCTGCCACTGAACTACAGCCCCATCCCCTAAGGAGAATACCTTACAGCAGACAATGCACACATGTCGTCACCCCTCCAAATGCAAACCAGGGCAGACTCTGCTTAGCAAAGGGGACTATTCCTACCTGCTCTACCACAAGACCAGTGGCATAACCACCCTTAATTAGGGGGCCAATGAATGCCAACAGAGCTGCAGTTGACGTAGCTAGATTTCTGCTGCTTCTTTTTAAAATCAAATTCTAAATGTGCTTCAGCTGGCCTTCGTTAGGCCAAATGAATCTTGCCTGTGCGTCCGAGCATTTCGCATTTTGGGAATGAAAGACTTGTACACAATTAGCAGCCAGACCCAGCAGTTTGTCTGGATGTTCCATTGCCTCTGACCGGTAGGCAGGAGGGAGTTCAGGTTTCCATCCCAAGTTGAGTAAAACAGGGGAAGTCGGGAGCAAGCAACGGACGCAGTCGGGCTGAAGACCCAACTTCCCCTAATGCGGCGGGAGAGTTGATTTAACGGATCGATGCGTTTAACAGTTTGAAAGCTCCAATTTTCAGGGTTATTGAGCCTGAACGTGCAAAAGCCCGGGGTGCGGCGGGGGGGAGGAATAGTGCTTGTTTGTTTGGTTTGGTGGTGGTTGAAATGGGGATGTTTATTGTCAGGCCTGCCTTTAATGCCACCTGGCCTTTCGGTGCAGCGGGCAAAGGAAATAACTGCAGCTCTTGGCCCGAAAACGTAACGACAACGGAGGGACGGAGGAAAAACACCAAAGGAAAACTCTGGTTTTTGCCTCCTCGAGCCTTCATTGTACAAACACCAAGAGCTGAGGTTTTTATTAGGAGTTCCCAACCTCGGGTCCTATAACTAAACTATAACTCCCATCATCCACTGCCACAGTAGCCTTTAGCCATTGGGACAAGGGGTGATGGGAGTGGTAGTCCAACATCCTGGGTGCCCCCTGCATTAGATCATGGCTTGGTTCAAGCATAGCTCTGAGATGTGGGGAAATACGCCCCCCTTTTCCCCTGGAGCAAGAAGAGCATGAATTGTCCTCTTTGTTAAGTAGGTGTTGCCCCAGTTTTATTTTGAAAGGTTGACTGGCCACATGTGAGCTTTGTCTGCTGTAAAATATTCAGGTTGAAGCCCGGGCAGCCTTTCCAGGTATGGCTGGGAGACACTCTTGCTTGAAGCATTGGAGAAGATGGACCAAGGGTCAGATTCAGATTCGGGTCGGATTCGGATTCAGGTCGGATTCGGATTTGGATTCAGTATAAGGCAGCTTCCTATGCTTCCTATGCAAACCAAGCCCTAATGGTCGCTATTCAGTTTCACTGCAAAGTTATATTGCACAGTGTATGCAGAAATTTAACGAGTGGGATTTGCTCCAATGGCCAAGACAGACATGATGACAAGACAGAGCAGAAGGCCTCTATCACTTCCATAATGTCCCTTATTAAGCCATATCCTGATGTCATATTCTGCATTTCCCCACCCCACCATCTGCCAGTATTGCAACAAGCCAATGATGCTGGCAGGGGAGGGACCACTGTGATGTACCTCCTGTGGAGTGGAGAGGAGAGTGGAGAGGAGAGCTGGTCTTGAGAGTGGAGAGGAGAGCTGGTCTTGAGAGTGGAGAGGAGAGCTGGTCTATGCCATCAGCAAGCATGGCTTGTCCCTTTAGCTAACAAGTCCGCTTAGACTTGTCCACCCTGGTTTCATACGATTGGGAGACTTGATGTGTGAGCTCTGTAAGATATTCCCCTCGGGGGATGGAGCCGCTCTGGGAAGAGCAGGAGGTTCCAAGTTCCCTCCTTGGCAGCATCTCCAAGATAGGGATGACAGAGATTCCTGCCTGCAATCCTGGAGAAGCCGCTGCCATTCTGTGTAGACCAGGCCTGCTCAATTTAGGCCCCCCCAGCTTTTTTTGAACTACAGCTCCCATAATCCCCAGCCACAGTGGCCAATAGGATTATGGGAATTGTAGGCCAACATCTGCAGGAGGGCCAAAGTTGAGCAGCCCTGGTATAGATAATACTGAGCTAGATGGTCCAAGGGTCGGACTCAGGATATGGCAGCTTCCTATGTTCCTATGAGCACCTCCTGTGCATGCCGAAATTTGCAGTCCAATTCCTGGCTGGCAGTGCTGGGACAGAGCCCTGCCCAGGGGCGGAGTCACCATTGTGCGAAGGGGTTCAAAGAACCCGGCTGCCAATGAAAAGGACTGCCGAAGCCCGCAGGGGGGCAAACTTCCCCCCTCCCACGCCCGGGCTCCTGAGACCCCCCAACCGAACTCTCCGCTTGTTATTTCAGGCAGCGCTGGCCGGCTGCTAAGACGTCTTTCCCTTTCTCTCCCTCCCTGAAATGACAACCTGAGAGCTCGTTCGAGCTCTTGGCAGCCCAGACCACACCCGGTTTGCATGTGACGTCACATGCACTTGGGCGGGGGCACCGATTGGCTGGCCCTGCCAGAAGCCCTTGCTCACCTGCCTTGCATGCAGAAGGTGCACGGTTCTGGGGAAAGATGCAGGAGTGCATTGCCTGTCGGTACAGACAGTATTATTGAACGAGGTGGACCATGGCAGTTTCGTGCGGCCGTGTAACTTCCAGTGCAGATGACTTTTGGGGTGCTCATAGGAACATAGGAAGCTGCCATATACTGAGTCAGACCACTGGTCCATCTTGCTCAGTATTGTCTACACAGACTGGCAGCGGCTTCTCCAAGGTTGCAGGCAGGAGTCTCTCTCAGCCCAGTCTTGGAGATGCTGCCAGGGAGGGAACTTGGAACCTTCTGCTCTTCCTAGAGTGGCTCCATCCTCTGAGGGGAATCTCTTCCAGTGCTCATGCATGGAGTCTCCCATTCATGTGCAACCAGGGCAGACCCTGCTTAGCTAGGGGGAACAAGTCATGCTTGCTACCACCAGACCAGCTCTCCTCTCCCAGGGTTGCTCTGCTATGCCAACCACGGCTTCCTCCTGCTTTTCGTGTTGGCAAACTTCCCTTGCTGCTGGAAGAAATAGAAGGTCGAGCTGGGAGGAAGGCGGAGAAGGGGAGAGGTTTTCTCTGCATAGGGAATGTCGCCTGGAACGGACAAAGTGACTGAGGCAGCACAATTTCTCTCCCGGCTTCTATTCCCTTGGCAGACCTGCTTGGCTCTTGGTTCAAGCATGAGGAGAGGCTCTCTTGGCTGCCCTCTCATTTGTTGCGGAGGATAGTTCTGCAAGGGAAATAAAAACCTTTCTCCTCCTTTGCCTGCCTTGACCTGTGACTTAATTCTTGCTTTGCTAGCCTACCTTCAGGATGGCTGGTGGTGTCCCTTTGACATTATGGTAATTGACTGTTGGACCAGGAGATGACTATTGAAATTAACTGCAGGATGCCTCCGTGGAGAGAATATTCCTCACTTTCTGCAAATCCATCCACGTTGGCTGTCCCCTCTCTTATTTATTTATTTAGTACATTTATATACTGCCCCATTTTTTAAAAAAAGTCTCTGGACGGTTCTTAATGTTCTTCTTCCCTCTGTTAACACTCCTCAGACAAAAATGAATGGCCATTTTGACACAAGAGTTCTGCTAAATTATGAAAGGTGCAAAAAAAAAGGTGGATCAGTTGTCTCCTACTCTTCTCAAACTAGAACCTGAGGATCGCTGATGAAGTTGACTTTGCCCAGGACGGGCAAAGGAAGTACTTTGTGATGTGGCGATTATGACGGTGCTTTTTAAAAAAAAAATCTGTGCCAAAAGCAATCTAAATTCCGCACCAAGAAAAGTTTGACCTGCCAGTTATGCATTATTTCCCTTGATTTGGGTGTTGCTGAGTAGGAGGGAGCTGCTGATCCAGCTGCTATTTACCAGATGATCACGGAAAGAGCTTCCAACCGTGGTTTGATTGCAGCTGATCAAATATCAGGAGCACACACAGCTCCGGAACAAGGCAGGAGGTATTCCCTTCCCTAGTTGCCACCAGTTTGAGCGCCCCTCTGCTTTTTGACAGAAGTGATATAGTGGTTTCCTTTACACATACAAAGAGTAAGACGGTGGTTCTCTTTCACCAAAGGGCTCACCGTCTAAAAAGAAACCCAAGGGAGAAACCAGCAACAGCCACTGGAGGGGTGCTGTGCTGGGGCTGGGTGGGGCCAGTTGCTCTCCCCATGCTAAATAGGAAGAGAATCAGCATTTTGCAAGATGTCTCTTTGCTCACTTAATGAGGGCTCCCATGGAGTCAGAGCTGCCCTGGCTTCTAGAAGGAAATGTTAAAACCAACCCAAGCTGTTTGGCATAATAGGGACTGTTTCCTGTAAAGTGCTAGGCTCCGTGAGCTCCAGGGGCAAAGCTAGGGGAGAGGGGACCCATGTTCACCCCTCTCCCCAGTGGGCCTTTGGAGTGAGGGAGAGAATGAAGAAGATAGGGAGGGGGGAGCTGGAGCCCCCAGGTTCTTTGGACCCATCCGCTCAATCATAGCGACACCCCTGTTCTGTGCAACAACCCTGTGAAGTAGGTTAGGCTGAGAGAGAAGTGACCGGCCCAAAGTCACCCAGCTAATATCATGGCTGAGTGGGGATTTGAACTCGGGTCTCCCCGGTCCTAGTCCAGCACTCTAGCCACTATACCACACTGGCTACACCACAGGTTGCAGGCAGGAGTCTCTCTCAGCCCTATCTTGGAGATGCCGTCAGGGAGGGAACTTGGAACCTTCTGCTCTTCCCAGAGTGGCTCCATCCCCAAAGGGGAATATTTTACAGTGCTCACACCACCATCAAGTCTCCCTTTCATCTGCAACCAGAGTGGACCCTGCTCAGCTAAGGGGACAAGTCATGCTTGCTACCACAAGACCAGCTCTCCTCTTTCTTCTCTTTAAATTGGCAGCAATAAGCATTGACTGTGACCTTAATCTCACCACCCTAATCTCATAATTCCTTTTCTGGAGCGCCATCTGAGATTCTATCCTTCGGAGGCTGTGATGAAATGCAGATCTCCATCTTAACTCAAGAATGTCCTACTCTTCCACTCCACCCTGAGTGCTCTGAATGAGGGACATTCCTCCTTTTTGCTATTGTAAGAGTGTAATCTCTTGCTTTTGTCATTTACGGGCCAGAGTCATCAAGGTACCCTTTCCCACAATAGGCAATCAGCTCAAACCAGATCAGACCTACTTGTAGACAGTTTCAGATCCATTAAGCAGAAGGGACCTCCAGTGTGGAGGAAAAACCTCAGCCCTGGACTGGCCTCAGAGGTACCTGACTCCGAGGTACACTAGCCTTTTCATTAGATCTCAGAGCTGTCTATCTCTGGAAGAGCAGGGAAGCCTTCCCTTGTTTAATCACAGAGGCCAGGAACCCCACTATTTTGTCACCAGGCGCTTTCCAGGCTAGCTAAGAACATAAGAACAGTCCTGCTGGATCAGGCTCAAGGCCCATCTAGTCCAGCATCCTGTTTCGCACAGTGGCCCACCAGATGCCGCTGGAAGCCACAGGCAGGAGTTGAGGGCGTGCCCTCTCTCCTGCTGTTACTCCCCTGCAACTGGTACTCAGAGGCACCCTGCCCTTGAGGCTGGAGGTGGCCCACAGCCCTCTGACTAGTAGCCATTGATAGACCTCTCCTCCATGAAGTCATCCAAACCCCTCTTAAAGCCATCCAGGTTGTTGGCCGTCACCACATCCTGTGGCAGAGAATTCCACAAGTGGATCACGTGTTGTGTGAAAAAGTACTTCCGTTTGATTGACCTCCTGGCAATCAATTTCATGGAGTGACCCCTGGTTCTAGTGTTGTGTGAAAGGGAAAAGAATCTCCCTCTCTCCACTTTCTGTTGTTTGCTACTGTTCATCAGCAGCAAAATGCCTCCAGGCAAGTTGCATTCGGAACATAAACAGCAGCAACTAACAACCCGAAAAAACCGCAACTTTTTCACGCCGGATATATGACATCCTTGCTCTATGTCGGAGAGACTCAATTTGCAACAAGGCATTGGAAATGTGAACGGCACCTTCCTGTCCACGTTGGGACTGTGGTGTCACGACGCAGGAAGTGTGGAAGCACACTTCTGAGAGACGTCCGGACACCATTGTAGGGTCTTTTCTGGAAAGCGCCCTGTACAGTCATGAGTTGCCTGTCACCAGGCACCATGGCCCAAGGGAGAAGCTGTAGTGCTCTCTCAACCGAGGACCTGCTGCCTACTGCTAGACTCAGTTCTAATTAGTTAGTTACAGTAAATGTTTTGTATATTCATCTGAATTCTTGTGTGCCTTTCTTGACTCCCAATTTCCTTTATTTCCCCCAATTTCTTATTGTATGTGCAAACCTTATTTCTTGATCCATTTCATATACTTAGAAGTGGCTTCGGTCTAAAAGGTTCTGGAGGCTTACTTGCCAAACTTCCCCATGTGCCTCGCAAGGTCATGCACTACTGATGAGTTGTTTTAGACCAATATACTGTTTGTCCAGAGCTGGGTTGTGTGGGCTCTGGCTATACAGTGCCTGCAAGATCCAAGCCGAACAGGTTTAGGTTGTTGAAGCCACGTCTGAACCTGTTCAGTGGCTTTAGATCAGTCTTCAACGGGTGGCCGCCTGCCTTGAAGGAGTGCCGTGCTCCTAAAATTGGGATCAGAGCAACTCTGTTGAGGAGAGATCCCAGGAAAGCATAGAGTAACCTCCGGTCCATCACAGAGGCATCCATGTTCACCCTCCAGATGCTATCCATTGCTCCAGGTTTCTTTCTAAGAGTTTCCAGAGGGTAGGGTTGCCATATTCAAGCTCCCCAAATCCGGGGGGCCTAATCTGCATATTATGCAACTTACACAGCAACTAATTTGCATTTTATTTATTTGACCGATTTGTATACTTTCCCCTCCTCCTCTGCCCGCCCATGTGATCAGATCCAGAGTAAGATCCAGGCAGCACATTTGAAATCTGTCTAAATCCGGGTGGAATTTCGCAGCCGGGTGGAGGAGCCAATATCCGAGGGCTACCCTAAATTCTGGGGGAGATGGCAAGGCCACCAGGGGGAATCTGAGAGAGATGGGTAAAAATAAGGGCCTTTCTAAAGTTTAAACCACACCCAACCCCTTTCCACCATTTTCCTCCAAGCCTCAGCATCTTTCTCAGGAAAGAGGTAGACACCAGTACTGAAAATGAGATGGTGAAGAATCCTGCATTGCAGAGAGGTTAGTAAGGTAGCAGAGCTCTTTTTTTAATAAAATGTGAAGGGACGCCAAACATCCCCAAGGGGCACCAATTCTCTCTGAGCTTCAGTTCCAACCCTGTGTCTCCGCATTCCTGCTCCTCTCTGTCTCTTGTGGCGGCCTACTAGCATAGGCACATAGGAAGCTGCCATATACTGAGTCAGACCCTTGGTCTATCTAGCTCAGTATTGTCTACCCAGACTGGCAGCGGCTTCTCCAAGGTTGCAGGCAGGAATCTCTCCCAGCCCTATCTTGGAGATGCTGCCAGGGAGGGAACTTGGAACCTTCTTCTGCTCTTCCTAGAGTGGCTCCATCCCCTAAGGCAGAGGTTCTCAACCTTGGGTCCCCAGATGTTGTTGGACTTCAACTCCCATAATCCCCAACCAAAGGCCACTGGGTCTGGGGATTATGGGAGTTGAAGTCCAACAACATCTGGGAACCCAAGGTTGAGAATCCCTGCCCTAAGGGGAATCTCTTCCAGTGCTCACACATCAAGTCTCCCATTCATAGGCAACCAGGGCAGACCCTGCTTAGCTAAAGGGACAAGTCATGCTTGCTACCACAAGACCAGCAAGCAGAATCATTGGTCTCTCCCTGTACCCGGAAGTATGAAAGACTGGCAGAGGCAGGCCTTGACTCAGCATCCGGGTCCTCTTTTGCTGCTGTTTTGTCTTGCTTTGGCAATCTGATTGGTGTGTCCCAATTCCTTGACTTTCCTGACTCCTGGCTTTCATTCTGACTCTCTGGCTCTCATCCTTCTGGATGTTTGTGGCTCCTGACTTCTCTCTGACCCTCTGACTATTCCGTTTGACCTGCTACTACTGACACTTGGCTGGTCATACTTGACAATCCTGGCCCCTCACTGTTTATCCGCAGTTCCTGGCTCTCCTAGTCCTGGCTTTGGACTTGCACCCCAGGTCTAAATCTCCGGTGTCTTGGTAGCACATGAGAGGAATCCAAGGGAAAGAAAAGCTGGCAGGCCAGGCATGGAACTGGGTTGAGAAAACTGGTCACTGGATTGTGAGTTCGACAACGGTGTTTTTTGAAAACTCTGAAAAACGAATATCCTCCACCACCACTTCCTCATCTCTTCCTGACTCCAAGGAATCCTGTTTGGACATTAGGCTACAAGAATGGGCAAAACTGCCTGGTGTTTTGGTCCACTTTCTGTCTCTCCCCTTAAGATAAGAAAAATCAAACTTGCTTTCAGAGGACACCAATTAGCACAGCTTTCTGGGGCCCAGTGCAGTTTGAAAACTCTGTCCATTCATTCCAGCTCAATAGGAAATTGACAGGTTGAACATTTATTAAGGAT
Source organism: Hemicordylus capensis (assembly GCF_027244095.1). Taxonomy (NCBI): domain Eukaryota; kingdom Metazoa; phylum Chordata; class Lepidosauria; order Squamata; family Cordylidae; genus Hemicordylus; species Hemicordylus capensis. Next base: position 11,821,401 of record NC_069673.1, read on the forward strand.
TTGAACACTTAACAGGAATTTTAAAAAAAGAGGACCGTTGCCATAGTAACGTCGATAAAAGCTCCCCACAGCTTTGCCATTCAATCAAACCAACACAGGGATGTTCTCTGAAATCGAGGCCTTCTGTGGGATGGGATTAAAGCCAGGAAGAACCGTGAGTTAGTAAAGGATCCTGACATCTGCGCCTCTGCGCTGCTCACTGGTCTTATCTTCATTTGCAAGGTGGTGCAGCCGAGTTGCTTTTCACTTCAAGTTCTGCTTGCAAAGGCGGATTGAGATGGAACGTGAGTGGATTCCTACACACACACACACACACACACACACACACACACACACACACAGTTCCATTCCTTTATTGTTTCACTGTCCATTCTACCCTAATTCTGGTTTACCTTGGAGAATTCCTAACATTAGATCTACACTTGGAGCATGGGCCTTTGCATTTCCCCCTGACCCATATGTGTGTGTTGAGAAAACACCACAAAACTAATTCTCATTCTCTTCCTGCAGTGTTTTAAGTCAATAATGTGAATTGAGAAATTTTCAGTTAAAAATCGTCTTGAGCATGATCACATCAACTTTGGGTGGGCTTTCCTTCTGGCAGTGTTCTTTTAATGTGCACATGCACTGTTTTTTCAGTGTGCAGTGCACATGTGTGGAAGAGGCAACATTGTGCAGTGTATAAAAAATGGGATGTTGGAGAACACCTTTTGCTTTGTAAACAAGATCAGAAAATTCAGGACTACAGAATGCCTGGAGGAATTTGGCTGATAATTTTTGAAGCCTCCCTGTTGTTGACCCCTGAAAAGAGAGATGCTGCTCAGATAGGCAGCAGAATGGAAGCATTCTCAGGATGTGGGCCTGCAGCCAGAGAGGAGATAAGCAGGGATGCAGCTTGTATGCCACCATCCAGGTCCAGCCAAGAGATGGGAGGAGACCAATCAAATCAGCCGACTCCTGACCAGTAAGAGCAGATCTGGTGATTTTGGGTCAACCTTGAGCATTCATTGGTCCGTACAAGATGAAGATCTACAGGTGGCCGCATCTACAGGTGCCTTTACTTTGCCTTACTTTAGGAGCAGGGGCAGCAACAACCATCCTTTCCTCCTTGCTGTCTGTTCCTCTCCTTCCTCCCACCTTGTGAGTTTCAGGGACTTGGCCAGGCAAATGCAAAGCTTGAATATGGCAACCCTAACCGGGGTGGACCCTGCTTAGCTAAGGGGACAAGGCATGCTTGCTACCACAAGACCCGCTCTCCTCTCCAGGAGCATCTAGCAGGAAGAGGCATCTTTGTTGCCATGGCTTCCCTAGATGACTTCCTCCCTCTCTCTCTCTCTCTCTCTCTCTCTCTGCCACACCATCGCAAAATGGAGGGGGCAAAGCACACAAGCTGGTGGGGGGCAGGAATGGGAGTGGCAGAAGAGACAGAGAAAAAGCAAGTGTCAGGGCAAGCTCCTGGAGTCTGGAACTAGCTACCTCTTTCCTAGTTCCAGTAGCCTCTCCCACCCCAATGGTCACCTTCCCCGTCTCTTTCCCGCCCCCCACTCCACTTTCCCCTAACAGGCATGTGTGCTTTTGTCACCTCTATTTTGGGCGCAAAATATTTGACATATTTCTATACTGCCAAAACATACATTTCAAGATGGTTTGCAAAAATCAAAATCCAATGATAATCTGATCATAACAAAAATTTCAATGCAAACATTTTAAAATGGCTTAAAAGTTAGCCGAACGCCTGGTTTGAACCTACTGAACATTCTTCGGAAGGCTGCGAGAAATGCTAAAGCATTTGACACTCTTTGACAGAGAGTGCGCTGCAAACTTCTCAGGGTAGCCATCGAGAAGGATGCATGAGACACAGAATGCAGATCTGCCCCTAACCCTAGAGCTTCCATAGCTCTGGGAACCTGGAAGATGGTGCATCTAGTAACTTGTGTGATAACAAACATAGCAAGACATGCCCCTAACTAGAGAGAAGGACCAGAAATTGGGGCTGTCCTTGAGAAATAAGGACAGCTGGAGTACATACAGTGATTTTACTGCTTTCTTTTTCTTCTTCTTTTTTTCTTTTTTGCCATTTAAGGAATTCACGAGGAGTCTCTGGGGAGGTTGATCTGTTTCTCTGAGTCTTCCCCTATCGTATTTGCTCCCCAGGCAACTATCACCAAATCTCCCTGTGGAGGAGTCAGACTTGTCCAGGTGGGGATTGTGAAAATGTTCTTTCAGCAGTTTCCAGAAAGAAAGAAAGAAAGAAAGAAAGAAAGAAAGAAAGAAAGAAAGAAAGAAAGTGGTGGGGAGTACCTGTTATTATTCCCTCAGCAGTATTTCCAGATCCATTATCAAAGCCATTTCGCTCCCCCCAAGGATTTCTGGTAACATTTTCCAAAGAGGCACAAGCAGTGATAATGTCAAGTACAGACTGAGGAGCTGCACTCAACAGGTGGAGAAGGTGTTTCGTTCATGGCCATTTCCCCGCAAGGGGGCACATCTGAAAGGTGATGCAAGTAGGGACCCAGTTGGCTGAGAGTGGAGTCAAACATTCTTTTTACAGCATTTTGGGTGAAATTTGGGGAGTTGAAAGGGTGTGAGGAAGGGAAGATCCAGGGAGGTGGGTGAGAAATTGTTGTAAATGCCAAGCTCTGGGGGGCGGGGGGGGGGGCAGACCGTGGTAGCTATCGCCTTTCTCTCTCTTATTTTTTGCCATGCCACTGTGGAGTCATGCCGGGGGTAGCTAAATGGAATCAGATCTATGTTGCTGCCTCTTTCTCCCCAAAAGCACGCAGCAGCAAAATATGGGGGGGGCACCAAGACTACCATTTAAAGATACGCCGTCTCTTATATTCCCTACCCCATACATGTAAAACAAAAAGCAAAACAAACCCCCCCAAAAAACCCCACCCTGTTTTCACTGCCCACAAATGGGGTACAGAAAATTAGGGGTTGTTTGGATCAGCCTTGATTTTGCTTGGTGGAACCAACCACAGCTTCACAAGGAATGGTTCTTGAAAAGCGGGATGAGTTTGCACCCCAGGAAGTGCGGACCACTTAGGATGCTGCATTCATCTCGGAGAATTCCTGGACAAAACCATCAAAGCAGGGAGGGGACCAATGTCAAAACCCGGCTTTTTTTTTACTGGAAAGAGTGCTTGACGGTGGTGACGGTTTCATTCATGTTTCCCTTTTAACGTTTATTTGCATGGGATAGAGTTAGGAGTGTTTCACCTCAATAAGCACAATCAAACATGCAAAATAAATCACACAACAGTAACACAAGTGCAGGCGAGAAATGAAAGAAACCTGTATGAAGTGTTGACTTTGTTTAATAACAGTTTATAAAATGACCATTATTTAAACCCAAGATTTTTAAAATTTCCTTTCTTCTCTGCTTGGCGGTCCCTAAAGCTTCCTTCAGCAGATCTGTTGATTCACGGCCACTTAGAGGTTTTCGAGATGGTGAGGTTTACTGAGTGAAGAAGTATGAAAAATGCTAACCAGAGCCTTAGCATCAAGTCACTGCAGGCTGTCCACATGGACTGCCTCTCTTTCTGCTTTCCCCACCTTGTTCTGTCCACACAGGGGGCTTTCATATTGAAACAGCAGAGTTTTTTGTCTCTCTGCTTTCTCCCCACATCCCTCTTCCTCAGCAAGGGGCGTAGCTAGGGGAGAGAGGGCCAGTGTTTGCCTGTCTCCAGCAGCCCTTCAGAGTGAGGGAGATGATGAAGAAAACAGGGAGGGATAGAGCTGGGGGGGCCTCGGGAGCTGGGGTAGGGTGGTCATAGTCCGGCTTTCCAAATGTGGGTGCCTAATTTGCATATTATGTAAATGGGCTTGAAGTGAGTGAGATGCTTAAAATCTGGGTAAAACCCGGAATTTCAGGGGCCATGGCAACTCTAAGCTGGGGGGCCCAAGTTCTTTGAACCCATCCGCTCAATTATAGCGACACCCCTGCCCCCCCCAGCCCACTCCTATTCGACCTCTCTGGACTCCCCCACTTATTTTCCCTCCCTATTTTCTTCTCACTTGTATGATTATTGATTGATTGACCCTTTTGCCTACTCAAGAATAAATCTTTTCTTTTTTTGGTTGCAGGAGGGGGTTTGCTTCTCCTCGCCTCACCCCTTCTCCTTTCCTTTTTGGTTCTTGGTCTTTTTGTTTTCTGCGTATCCAGAAGCGGTTCTCAGAATGGCAGTGCAGGAAGCGTTTCGAGGCTGTCCCTTGCTTCTGCCAGCCATTTTGTGGGCAGTAAGAGACATGTAAAGGTGAGGGAGGAGGGGTCCACAGAGAAAGGTGTTTTAAATTAAACTTAATTCTCAAGGTTCCCACAGAAACCAAGATTTTACAGCCACAGTCTGTTTTCCTAAGCAGACAAAAGGGTGAATGGGCACAAATACTCTTAAGAAATCAATATTTAGAAGAAGAAAACGTACAAGTGAGAGCACAGCAGAAGTGCCATCTGCCCAAAGGTAAAGCACAGTCAAATCCCTGAAAACGGACCTTTCACTACTGCTGTATGCTTTCCTGGACGCAGGTGGTGGTGGTGTCAGGGCCACAAGGCGCGGCCCCTGATTGGGTACGGCCCAGGTTCTTTGAACCCGTTGGCCCAATGGTGGCTCCACTCCTGATTGATAGGTCTAGATTGTGGGAGAAGCTTGAGAGGACAGATATTGATAGGCGGCTTCTTAGGTTATTGATTGAAGGACATTCTAATATCAAGGCTAGGGTAAGAGTAGACCAGTCTCAATAGGGTCTCTATTGGATCCTGTTTCATTGACGAGAGGTGTTAAACAGTGTTGCTTATTGGCTCCTTTCTTTTTCAAATTTTATATGGCATGGGGGATGCGGGGAGGGGGGGATTCCTCCCTCCCTCAGTGGATGCAAAGTCTCAATTGATCCTAATGTATGCCGATGATATGGCACTTATTGCTTGTGCTGCGATCAGACCTAGATCTGACCTAAGTTGGTTAGATTATTATGAAAATGAGAAACTGAGGATTAATTATGACAAAACAAAAGTGGTAGTCTTTGGCAGTAGAAACAGTAAGCAGAGGTGGTTAGTCAATGCTCAACAAACAGATCAATGCTCTTCTTTTAGGTATCCGTGTGCTTCCTTCATAAGTATGGGAGGTGCACCTTAACGTTGCTCTAACAACTGCCCTAACAACTCTTGGGGGGCTATATATATATATATATATCCCAAAGGGGGACAGTTAATAGCTCCTGCACTTTAAATATTCCAGGGCAAGGTGATATCACAGATGCTGCATGGTGTTGAGATCTGGGGGTGGGATGAGAAATTACAGCTCAGCTGGAAATTGTTCAAAACAATTTCCTAAGGAAAATTCTGGGCCTCCCCCAAGGCACTCCTGCTGCTGATCTCAGAATGCCCTCAAGATCTGATAGAGTACACCTGGCATTGCTAAAGTAGTTTAGAGACAGCTTCCTGGAACATTGTTTCGTTAAATCCTGCTGCTTCTACTATATGAGTGGGAATCAGTGGACAAATTTGCTGTCTATCCTTTGCAATTGTGTCCCCTGCTCTCCGTAGAGGAACATCAGTCTTGGAGCAGAGAAAATATCAGAGATTGGCTTCCATTGAGCAGAAGACTAACTGCTGAGAAACTGCTGTGGTGGCTTCTCAGTTTTCATCTTGGTACTGTGAATATAAGAAACAGACGTTTCTCACAGTGCCTGGTTAATTTCGCCTGTGCACCACTAAGGAAGGCATTTACTACCTTAGGCTTTCAAACCAGGCCTACAGTGTATCTTGAAGGTAGATTCTGCAAACTCCCGGTGGAGTAGCATCTTTGCCCTCGTGGGGGCAAGTGGATGACATTCTCCATTATGTCCTACGCTGCCCCTTTTATGATGTGATCGGGGGGAAATGCTGAGGCAGATTATTTAAGGGCTCAGATGTGGCATGTTTAAACTCCCTTCTTGCAGATGCAATTCCACATGTTCGTTACCAAGTTGTTACCTTTGCTTTATTGCCTTTTAAACTTAGAAAGATATTTCTATCTCCTAAGCCTTTCTCTGAATTGTAGAGGTCTAGTCTTATTGTATAGGCTTTATTTATTGATGTGACTGCAGATAGGTTTTTTAAGGTTATGAACTTTAGGCTTGCCAGGCTAGGCTTTGAAAGGGGGCTGCCCCCACCAGGGGAAGGCAGCATTTGGCAGCTTGTCTCAGGTGCCACGAAACCCCTGAAGGTAGCTGTTGCGTCGTTTTCTCTTCTCCAGGCAAAGCATACGCGGCTCGTAGGACTTGGCTTCCCAAAGTCAGAACTACGAAATCCTCTCCTTCAAAAAGGCAGAGCTGAGCTGAGCTGACGCACCCCCCGCTAACGGCGTCGCTATAGTTAGAAGGAGACATGTAAGCAAAGGAGGGTACGCCAAAGACATAGGCTGGTTGGTTGCGATTCAGTTTTTAAGGGTCTTTAAATTTTGCCTGTCAAGGCCTTGCCTAGCATCTAGTCCCCTCCACCCTCCACCCACTGAAACTGGAAACAGCAATCGTGATCGCAACCCTGTCAAGCAAAATGTGCTTCCAGAGGGACATCAGAGAGAGAGAAAGAGAGAGAGAGAGAGGTTCCCAACCCAGTGCCCGGCAGGCCCTGTTTCTCATGCGCAAGCCCATAATTCTGGATGTCAAGGGCATGGACTCCCCATTGAGACGGACAGCACTTTGAGGGCCGCTCTGTACTCGCTCGTTCCACCCACCTTCCGCTCTGAAGCCAGGCGAGGGTGGTCTTCGCCCACTTCCTTTAAGCCCATGTCACGGTGACATGAGAACGGCTCGGAACCATGGGGGTCCACTTGCGATTGGAAAGGAAGATTGACAGCTCTTCACGCCAGAATAGCCCCCCCCCCCACACACACACACCCTTTTTAATGGCTGTGAATATCACCTCCTGCCCTCTGTTGGACCTTTCCTTGGAAAGAACATCATGCAGAGCATTGTTGGGACTGGGGAACCAAGCAATTTTTGGCTGTAGCAACCGATGGGGATAAGGACACCATTCGATACTCCCCCCCCCGCCCCCGCCCCCTGGCTGTTCATGCCTCTCTGTTTAGGAAGAGTTTGATGGTGCTGGGGTGGAGGGGGTGCAGAATTCATTGGGGAAAGCCTGATGTTCTTCAAATATTTAGAGAATATTTAGGAGAGTCAGCATGGTGTAGTGGTTAGAGTGCTGGATTAGGACCGGGGAGACCTGAGTTCAAATCCTCATTCAGCCAGGAGACTAGCTGGGTGACTCTGGGCCAGTCACATCTCTCTCAGCCTAGCCTAATTCACAGGGTTGTTGTGAGGAGAAACTGGAGTATGTAGTACACCACTCTGGACTCCTTGGAGAATGGTCCATCTAGCAGACTGGCAGCGGCTTCTCCAAGGTTGCAAGCAGGAATCTCTCTCAGCCCTATCTTAGAGATGCTGCCAGGGAGGGAACTTGGAACCTAGATGCAATTCCCAGAGCGACTCCATCCCTTATGGGGAATACAGTGCTCACCCATCATGTCCCCCCATTCATATGCAACCAGGGCGGACCCTGCTAGCTAAGGGGACACGTCATGCTTGCTACCACAAGACCAGCTCTCCTCCTGTGAGGTGGCACAAGTGACGTTCACATGTGACATGGCTTTGCAGCAGTACATGTGAAAGTACATGTGAAACGACTTGATGCCTTCTGGGACTGCCCCAGCAACCATATGCTTCTGAGATTAAAAGAATTTCACGGATTGCCAGTTGGTTTCCAGGACGCAGTCAAATTGCTGGCCGTTACCTCTGAAGCCTGGAATGACCTGGGACCCAGATCCCTTAAGGACCACCAACTCCCAAGTGATTCTGTCCACCCAGCAAGGTCCATCGGGAGGCTGTGCTCCGTATGCCAACACCTTCAAAGGCCCGAGGCTCATGCGCAAGGGACACTTGGCCCCGGACAAGGAGTTGCCTTCCAATAAAGAGCGCCATTCCTTCCCCTGCCTTGGGGAGGCAACTAAAGATCGCTTTACTCAGGTGCCTCTTTGTCGATTGGACCAACAGCATGCCACCCATTTGTGAGTATGGGTTTGACATTTTAAATCAATGGCATGTTAACGTTTAGTATGACAGTAGCTGCTTTGAGGCTATTTTTAATTAAAAGGTGGCGTGTAAGTATTAGCATAAATTTAAAGATAATATAAAATAATACACCTGGGGAAAGGTGGCATCAGAACTGGTCGCCCAGTTCTCACCAAGGCCTCTGGGCTTGACTGCTTCCGAGCGCAGAAGATCATCCCAGAAAAACATTCCAGGTGTTCAACAAGTTCCAGTGGACTCTTCTCCCATCCATGTGTGGATCTGGTTAAGGGATTTTGTCCAAAGCGGCCTGAGGTACCCAATCCAAACGACTTGTGCAGAAGATGGTGGGGGGAGTATCGGAGGTCATCTTCTTCCTTCCATGGAAAAGGATGAAGATCTCAAAGAGGAGAGCTGCACAGGCCTCAGGCAGAAGAGGGGCTGCACCTTGCTGGGCCTCCTGCAGATGTGGCGGAGAATGTACAGGGGCGTCTTCAGAAACATGCAACTCGCCGCCTCCTTCCAAAGCGGAAGCGGAACCCTCCTTTCTTCCTGTGGTAGCCGTTCAACTCTTCCGCAAGACTCCCTAAGATGTCGTTCCACTGCTCCCTGTCCGCCTCCTCCGGCAGGAAGTTGATGGCTTCGTTTCCATCTCTCTGGCCTCCTTGCTGCCTCCCGAACCGGAATCGGGTCCCAGTTTGCTCCTTCCCAAAGCCCTGGGGCTCTCTGGCTGTGCTGGGGAGGCCCTGGAGGTCGACGGCTGAGCGCCTCAGTTTCAGGGCTTCCATCACCCAGAGCCAGGGGGGCTGCCGCTCCTCTGCTGCTTCGGCATCTTCCCTGGAATATCTCGGAGGGGAGCAGGCGCCCAGGCTCAGCAGGAGGAAGCAGGAGAAAGAGCAGGAGACCTTCATCTGGACACCGGGAATCAAATCAATAATCACCTGTTGTCTAGGGTGGTCCGTCGGCCATCCCTAGACCTGTGAAGTAGTCTAAAGCCCGTGTGCTCCAAAAATTGCATTAATTTGGATGGCATCACAAAGCCATGTTCCCTCTAACAGGGATCTCCAGATGTTGCTGTCTACAACGCCCAGAATCTCCAAGCAAAAGCCATCGCAGCTGGGGATTCTGGGAACTGTAATCAACAACATCTGGGAATCCCTGTTAGAGGGAACATGGACCACAAGACTCTTTGTCATTTTTGTGGCAGGGCATGCAGTGCTTAGGGTTGTGGCCTATAGAAACCTAGGAAGCTGCTTTCTACTGAGTCCGAGCCTTGGTCCATCTAGCTCAGTATTGTCTGCACAGACTGGCAGCGGCTTCTCTAAGGTTGCAGGCTCATCTTACCCAGCCCTACCAGGAGATGCTGCCAAGGATTGAACCTGGAGCCTTCTGCATGCAAAGCAGATGCTTTCACTGAGCTACAGTCCCTAAGAGAAATATCTTACAGCCAAGCCCAAGCTGGGTAGGACAAGCATATCCTACCCAGATTCCATCCCCAGCTTCGGAGCAACGTAGGAGGAAAAACCACCCTGTGCAGCTGGGGCTTAGCAAACAATCACTTCCCTCTTCCTACCTGTCTACCTTCCCACCTCCTACCTGTCCTCGGTAATGGATTGTGTAACCGACACAGAGTTGGCCAACAGGGGTGCACACAGCTCTGAATAGACTTCTTGATCATGAGACCAAGCCTATGTGGTCACGCATCCAAATGCAAACCCTGCTGAGCAAAGGGGACAAATCATGCTTGCTACCGTTACACTTGCTGCTTCAACCCCCCCAACGCCCCCACTTACTACGTGGCCTTCGAAGTGCAGTAACAGGCACCTCCATGTTTCTTGGCAAGATGTAATTGACAGGATGGCTCTGATCTCCTTGGTTCTAAACTGAACAGAACCAACCGGGTAGGTCAGTGTTCACTAAGCCGTGGAGAAAGAGAGCTGGTCTAGGAGAGGAGAGCTGGTCTTGTGGTAGCAAGCATGGCTTGTCCCCTTAGCTAGCAACATAGGAAGCTGCCATATACGGAGTCAGACCATTGGTCTATCTAGCTCAGCATTGTCTTCACAGACTGGCAGCGGCTTCTCCAAGGTTGCAGGCAGGAGTCTCTCTCAGCCCTGTCTTGGAGATGCTGCAAGGGAGGGAGTTTGGAACCTTCTGCTCTTCCCAGAGCGGCTCCGTCCCCTGAGGGGAATCTCTTCCACTGCTCACACTTCCAGTCTCCCATTCATATGCAACCAAGGTGGACCCTGCTTAGCTAAAGGGACAAGTAAGGCTGAGCGGAGGGGGTAGCCGTGCCACATCCCCTGGAATTTTGGGTAGCCCCCCGATTTTGGCTTCCTTCTCCCTCTGGCTGTTGAATTCCACCCCAATGTACATGGATTTCAAATGCCCTGCCAGGATTTTACTCTGGGTCCAATCACATGGGCGGGCAGAGGAGGAGGGGAAGGTATACAAATCTGTCAGGTAAATAAATAAAAATGCAAAATAGTTGTTGCCTATTTTGCATAATATGCAAACTAGGCCACCTGGATTTGGGAAGCTTGGATATGGCCTCCGTGGGGGGGTGGGCAGCATCCAGCCCCTGGACACCTGCAGCCCCTAGGCATTTGCCTCCCCCCCCCAACGGTGGCTACGCCTCTGTCCACCACCAATGCCGCCCTTTGCATGAATGAAAAAACCCCAAAGAACGCATCGCTCATGGAAAACCAAGTGAAAGCCAAAGCCACCCAGTACTTACTTTGCTCCGGCCTCCCGGGTGTGTCTCTCCTGTGTGTGTGAGAGAGGACGGATGCGAATGAGGCGCCTGTGTGTGTCCCCTTCCTTAAATAAGACCCCTCATTACTGCTTACTCTCCCCTCCATCTCGGGGCGCTGATTGGAGTGCATTCCAGAAGCTAGGATCCCTTTGCGGTTGCCACAGTCCGGGGAAACCTGGGTCTGATTGGATTGCTCTTTGCTGCCGTGATGGGCAAAGGGCTACCGCCCGATGAGCAGCGCATGCTTCGTGTTTGTCTCGCTGTTTGTGTCCTTCCTGGCCAGGGATCAGCGCCATCATGGTGCGTGATGGACCCTGAATGAGGGAAGTGGGAGGGTTGCTTTTGTGGTTTTGTGAATGAAGCAAGAGGTGGTTGCGGAGCGAGTGTGGTGAGGAGGAGCCCACCCCTTGCCCCAGAGTGGGCATCAAAAGTTAAAGGACAGGATCTGAAACAAAAAAAGGAAACAGAAGGCAGCATCCACTAAAATGGCACATAAATTCATGCCAATTATATTTTTGAAAGGTGGGTTTTTACCATCACCAGAAGCAGGGAACTATAGGTGCGAGATGAGCCTCATGAGGCAGGCAGTTCCGCAGCCTGTGGAAGGAGCAAGTCCTCCCAGATATGCCTGCCAAACATCCATCTAACAAAGGCAGAACATACAGGAGGGCCTCCCCAGATGCCTGCAGGATGCAAACAGGCTCAGATGAGACACTCCTTCAGGCAGTTCAGGGCCCAGTAACCAACTGAATCCCACTTTTCCTCAACATGTAGACATAAATGTGGCATTGTGGCATGCTCGAAGGCATTGCTTAAAACGAGAGAGATCATCTGGCAACTTTGTAGTGGGAAACTCTTGGATCAGTTTTTGCTAACATGATTTAACTGCTTTTGAGATGCCTGCAGATGTTCAGAGCTGGACTCCTCCAGATCGACTGAAATTTCACTGAGCAGAGGCGAGTGCTTCTACCAGGCCATGCCCATGTCCTGATGACAGGACTCGAGTCCTGTTTTATGTCAAATTCATTGAAGGGCAGAGTGGCCAAGTAGGTGACACCATTAATCTTAAGAGATGACGCACTGCTGAATGTTTACCAGCCAGGGTCCTCCACACTGCATTGGCAGCAGCTTTCCAGGGATGCAGAGAGTTTCCTCCCTCTTACCTACCTGGAGGTGGCAGGGTTTGAACTCGAGACCACCAGCAAGCGATCAACCTGTGAAGGGGCGGCCATGCCTTTCTTCCCTGGCCACTAATTTCGTTGCCTAGGGATGGCCGAAGGAGGAGTGAATCTCAAAATAAGGGAGGCTTGGAGACCACGAGAGATCACGAGTTCCTTTTTATTAAGTTTTTAAGTCCACATTACCAGTCACACACTATATCTACTTCACTGGACTGACATACGACATGTGATCTGTCCAGTCATTCAGACACGGATATTCCCCTCCCTTGTTCTTCTTCCAAATCCATGGAAGACAGACAGAATTGGCAAGTTCCTACTCTGTTGTTTCACTACTGGTCATTGTTTATTGGCAAAGGTCATACAGCAGGTGAAATACAGATGACTGGAAAAACTCATTGGTCAGACCAGCATCAGGGAACTGTCTCCTCAGCACAGCATCTAACCCAAAAGGATCAGCTTGGAGCACGTCGGAGCTTTCAATGCAACAGTTCTCACCTGCTGCCAGGATATTTCCCCCTGTCTCCTTCTCTCCATCTCAAAACTATATCACCTGTTTTCTTGTGAACATAGGACACCCAGAGGGATGTGGTCAGGCAAGAATTTTGTCGGAACATAGGAAACTGCCTTCTACTGAGTCAGACCCTTGGTCCAGCTAGCTCAGTATTGTCTACCCAGACTGGCAGCAGCGATCCAAGGTTCCAGGCAGGAGTCTCTCTCCCAGCCCTATCTTGGAGATGCTGCCAGGGAGGGAACCTGGGACCTTCTGCATGCAAAGCAGATGCTCTGCACTGAGCTACCATCCCATGCCCTTCCCCCTAAGGGTCTTGCAGCAGGCAGTGCTCACATACCCATTCAAATGCAAGCCAGGGTGTACCCTGCTTAGCAAAGGGGACAATTCATGCTACTACAAGACCAGCCCCTAAGATCTCGGATCATAATCCTGAACGGAGTGATCCCATGGAGCCTCTAGAACCCTGATTAGTTTTGAGAAGGAGGAGAAGGCTACCATACTTCAAACTTGAGAAATGAAGATCTGCTTCCCACGGCCTCAAAAATAAATAAATAAATAAATAAATAAATAAATAAATAAATAAATAAATAAATAAAAATGCAGAGTTCACACCACTCTCTGCCTGCTGAGTGGATAGGTCAGGTCTACCCAGGGGCTCCTTCATTTGGCAGGTAGACCTGGCCAGTTTTCTTTCTTGGACCTGGCCACTGGAAATCAGTAGACCTGGCTACTCTCTCAAAGGGGGCGGAATCTGTCAGGCCCCGCCTCACAGGGTTGTTGTAAGGAGAAACATAGCCATGCACACTGCTTGGACTCTTGGGAGGAAGAGCAGGATATAAACGTAAAAACAAAACAAATTCCTTTCCTCGAGGACATCCCTCGTAATAGAAGTGATGACGTGGCCAGGGGAATGAGGTTGTCCATGGTTTGGCCGCTATTGCTGGGCCAGGACTCAGACCCCAGTATTCTGCTATTAAGACCTGTATTGAATGCCACATTTCCCTCTTTCAACCTGCACTGACAGTTAGAAGGACAGCATTTGCTGAGTTTTACTCTAGAGTCTGTGTTAAAGGAAGGGCATCATCATCTTGAAGGATCCCCACCGGACACCTGTCCAACCTTACCCTGTAAACTGCTGAGGAAAGAAATTTCATCTAGGCCTGAACAGTAAGTCACACTTAAGTCCCATTACAAAGACTGAGCTTCAATCAATTTCAATTAGCATTTTCCATTGATTGCATTGGGAAGTACCACAATATTCTCTGGACTGGGACTCCACTGAAATCTTCAGCATGCAACCATCTCTCTTGTCCTCGTCTCCCTTAACTGGCCAGGTTTCTTTCGATCCTTTTCATGGCAGAAATAATCTTAGCCTGACAAAAGAGATGGGCACACCCCACTCAAGGAACTAATCCTCGTTTGCAAATCTGGATTCCATCTCCCTCCCTTTTCACCGTCCAGTTAGATAGGCTTGATCTGAGTTCCCTTCCATCACAAAGGCAAACACTATAAAAACTATTTACAAGTCATCCCAGTGAATTATATAGAACATATAAAAAAAGACAGCCTCCTGATTTCCCTCTGTCTCCTGCGCCATCCCCTGAGATGCATAGAAATGCCAGGCCTACAAATGCATTGACCGGAAGTCAGATAAGGTTCAGCAAAACCCCTGGATTTTCGATATCGGCGAGAAACGTCTGTTTGCGAATGATTGCAGGTGTTGTGTGGGCAGGAGCACAAGCCGGATAACTTAATTAGACAAAGAGGGTGGAATTTGAAGGCGCTTGAATTCTGCAACGGCCTCATTTTCCTAAGATAACCTCCCTACCTTAACTGGTTGTGCTTGCACAGGGCTTCCCATGGTGGAGTGAGAGGAGAACGTCTAATTGGTGCAGAAGTTCTGTCTTGAGCAGAGCATCAAAACAGTCTTATTTCAGTGGGAGCTCAAATTTGATCTTTGAAACAGACTTTTAAAAAGTTTTTAAAAGTGTATTTTTTCTTTCTTTCTTTCAATGTGTTGTGACTTCATGTGTGTGATGTGTTTTTACTTGATGCTGTGTCGTGAGCCGCCCAGAGAACAACTTGTTACCCCTGCTAACTTGGCAAAGAGGCACCTTTTAATGTGGTGATTTAGCAGGGGGAGAGTAACTGGCCCTATCCACCCCTAGCACAGTTTCCCTCCAGTGACTGTTGCTGCTGGTGTCTATCTTATGTTTCTTTTTAGATTGTGAGCCCTTCGGGGACAGGGTTCCATCTTATTTGTTTGTTATATCTTTGTGTAAACCGTCCCGAGCCATTTTTGGAAGGGCGGTATAGAAATCGAATGAATGAATGAATGAATGAATGGGGCAGCTAGCAAATAAAATGTAATAATTATAATAATACTGTTCTAATGGGGGTTGGACTAGAGGACCTCCCAGGTCCCTTCCATCTCTAACACTCTTCTACCCTCCCCACATTTCCCTGGAGTGTTACACCTCCCAGCCTTCAGGTTTGTCTTGGCTTCTGGCTTTTCCACCCCTTGGCAGCTCACTCCTGTTCTCTAATGTGGAGGAGGTGTGCTCTGTGGCTGGCTCCTTAGGCCTGGAGCGAGCATCATCATCAACAACAACAACAACACACAACGCGTGATCCACTTGTGGAACTCTCTGCCACAGGATGTGGTGACAGCCAACAACCTGGATGGCTTTAAGAGGGGTTTGGATGACTTCATGGAGGAGAGGTCTATCAATGGCTACTAGTCAGAGGGCTGTGGGCCACCTCCAGCCTCAAGGGCAGGGTGCCTCTGAGTACCAGTTGCAGGGGGGCAATGGCAGGACAGAGGGCACGCCCTCAACTCCTGTCTGTGGCTTCCAGCAGCATCTGGTGGGCCACTGTGCGAAACGGGATGCTGGACTAGATGGGCCTCCTTGGGCCTGATCCAGCAGGGCTGTCCTTATGTATGTTCAACAACAAATATCTATATAGCGCTTTGCAACCAAAGTTTCCAAAGTGGTTTACATAGAGAAATAATAAATAAAGATGGCTCCCTGTCCCCAAAGGGCTCACAATCTAAAAAGAAAGCATAAGATAGACACCAGCAACCGTCACTGGAGATATTGTGCTGGGGGTGGAGAGGGCCAGTTACTCTCCCCCTGCTAAATAGAAAGAATCACCATGTTAAGCAGTGGTGATCCAAGCTACACTTGACACCACAGCAGCAGCATGAGCTGACCCAGGGCTGGCTTCCCTTCCTGCACCCCTCTCTTTTTGCCCCAACTCAAGTCACTTCCATGCCCCAACCCCCAGCTGGGAGGAAGGTGTTGGAGGCCCTGCATGCATCACCACACACCGCATCAGCTGCTCCAAGCATACATGCAAGAGGGGAGTCCTATGTTTCAAACACACACACACACCCTTTGTTACATCTAGTTTGGTTTGGCCCTTAGGCAACAAGGGTCCTCGTTCAGACCTCAGGCATTGTATGTCTCCCCACGGACTTCCAAAGTCCAGCTTAATCGGAAGCATATTCTCTTTATATTTGGCAAGTTAGGGGGGATGAAATGAACTGAGTTCCTGACTGGTGAATCTTGGCTCTTCTAACGCACTTGGGTCTGGCACAAAGCAGGCTGGGCTGGGTTTTTACACACACGCCCACCCATCAGGTGTGGGTCCTTCCCTTTTAAATGGTTTCTAAGCACTGCGCGTTTCTAACATGAGCAGGATTCCAAGCTAGTCTTGGCAAAACAAAAAGTCTGCTTCCATCGGATTTCTCTGGTCTTATCATCCAAGCAGGCCCCTCCAAATTTGCCTCAACATTTTGCTTGAGGCAAAATCTGGTCGCGGCATAGAATCCTATCCAGAATCCTATCTCAGCCTCGTGTGAGAAATATTGCATATCATGTAAACTCCTCCTAGCCTTCCTCCCCTGCCCAGCTTTTCTTCTTTGGCTGGTCCTCTGAAGCAGGAACCTCCAAATCAGGGGCGGCCCTTTTATGAGGCATGGTGAGGCAATGGCGTCAGACGGCAGATGACTGGGGCATCAGCAAGATCTCTCCCATTCTTGCCTTTAGAGCAGCTCTTTGAGGTGGAAGCTTTCTAAGGAGCACCTCTCCTCACACTCCTTGCAAAACTTGCACAAGGAAAAAAAGAGAAGGCTGCTAGCAATCTTCCCTCCTCTCTGCCCCCCATGCCATGTTCAAATCTTGCAAGGGCTGGATTTGAAAGGAGGCTGGTCCCCACCAGGGGCGTGGGGCAAGGTGGTTTTTGTGTCTCACCTCAAGGACGGCATTACCTTGTGCCACCCAGGAGAAATCTGATGGCCATTTAAATTGAACGCTTTTCTCCTGTTATTTGCAGGATGGACCTGGGAGCAATCTCTAGATTCCATCGTCAACATCTCCATCAATGCTTCCCTTTCCCTTCTTTGCTTCACCTTCTCAGCAATCTTCTCAGCTAAACAGAGCCAAAGCCAGTTCCCTAAATGCTGAGGGGGGAAATCAGCCACAGCAAACCTGGGCCACTGTCCCATTTCTAAACATCGGGACTTGAGGGGGAACAGCTTGGACTGCTAACTCTCTGGCAGGGGGCCAAGAAGAACCTGCAGTCACTTCGCAAGCTGGGCACTGCAGATGGTCTAGTGGCATTCGCGTAGAGCCTCTTTGGAAATCCTGTTTTCCACCATGTGTCGCAAGGGCCCAAGAGAGTCCCTTGAGGAAGGAGGCTGTTCTCGAAGCTTCTCTGCCCAGCTACCTTTTCTGGCATTTGTGCAATAGCACCCAAGGAGCCGGCGGAGAGAAATTCCTGCCGTTAGCAGCGACCCACAGATGATAAGCCTCCTTTGATTGCTTCTGCAAAACCTTAATGGGATTGGAAGAAATGAGATGCTTGGAGAATCTTTAAGGGGCAAAGCTTATCTTGGATGGAAATGAGTCCATGGCCTTCTGTCCTCTAGACCACAAAAAAGGAGGCATGGAAAGATGGCTGGTTGGTTCCTGTCTGTGGCGTAATGAAGACAGAATGCTGGGGTCAGATACTCTTCAGCAAGTTGATTGAGAAAGTCACAGTCTCTGTACTCTGCAGACAAAGTGGAAACTTGCTCTTCCAGACACATCTAGAGTTGTGCATGCATGCACAAACGAACACACGCACGCACACACCCCTTTGCCAAACGGGCTGACAGGACCATCCATTGGTTCTAGTTCATTCTTCTGCAAGGGATACGTGCTCATTTATAAAGCCCAAGTGCAGAGCAGCAGCATGATCCTGAAGTGAGGAACCACCATGGGAGGACAGCAACCCGAGCAGTGTAACTTGAGCAGCTGCCAGTTGGCTTGAGAGGAAGTTTGTAGTCCAACTCCAAAAAACAACCCGGGTGCTACTATTCTTCTTTCGCCTGCCCACTCCTCCCTCCCATCATCTGACTTCGGAATGCTGGAGCTGCCATTGACCTGGTACACAGAAGGTAACCTAAGTGACACTCAGAACTGCTTCACAAAGGACATGATGTATACAGTGTTGTGGATATTATGACTGTGTTGGTCCGTAGCACTGACTCCTGCAAAGCTTTCGAAAGGCTCCGTGCTGGGAACGGAGCGCAGGATCTTCTCCATATAAAGCATGTTCTCTATCGCTCCCTACAATCTGTGCATTTACTGCATGTAAGCCACGGGTCCACCTCGCCCAGCATGGTCTACTGTGACAGGCAGGAGTCTCCCAGCTCTCCCACCTGAGATTATTTTAACTGGAGCCGCCAAGGATTGAACCTGGGACCGGAAAAGCATGTACTCGAACACTGAGCTACCTTTGTGTTTACTTGGCCACATTACTGGTTTTCCTGCATAGCCCAAAATGTGCAGTTGTGGCATGCATCTGGTGTGTGGAAATACCTGAAAGGGTGTGAGAACTATTGATAATCCACAGCCATTAGGATCAAAGAAGTCATTCATATCCAGAAAAGAGCTTCGAGAAACTCATTCATCCAACTGCACAGGCAACCTGGCACAATTGCTGAGGCAAAGGTGCATTTTTGTTGCACCTGAGAAAGAGCTGGAATATGAGGTTGAAGGGAGAGTCCCGCGTGTGTGTTCAAGCTTCCCAACTCCTGGAGCGTGCACTGATTCTGCTCTGGGATCAGCCTCGGAAGCTGCAGTCTCATATTCTACCTCAGCCAAGGGCCCCTATATAGGGACCAGGGAACTGAGATGCGACATGAATTCCTCCCAAAGCCATTGAAAACACATGGCTGTCCTTGCTTGGACGCTTCCAGTGTGATGCCTGCTTAGCGTCTCGTGAAGATGCCGTGTCCTGCTCCTCAACCCCCAGCTCCAGGAGGAGCCACAGACAAGCAAGGCCAGCTCAGAATTAGCTCGGCTGAGAGGAGATTCTGGAGCTCAGCCACGTCTCAGCGTTGATCTTCTCTTGCCTATCAGGTTGGACGCTCTGCCTCCCATGTGACAATCCTATTTCTGCCTTCAGTGCAGCATTTGTCCGTGGCTCATCTCTGCAGCATCAGAATGCTGGGGTTTTCTCGAGCCTTGGCATCGCACTTCTGACAGCGTAGCACGTTTGCTCCAATTAATACAGGGATGTCTTCCTATCGGTCTGTGCTGCAAAATTCCCAGCAGGAATTTCATCTTGGCCATGGCTTCCAACTGTTTCTGATCCGAGTTATCTTCTGAATGCCAGTATCAGGCTGCCTTCCTTGGTGTTTTATCACATCCCCCCTGCCCCTGGCCTTGTGCTGAAACTCTCCTCGGTGGGTCTCTGCAGGGATTTGCAGCCAATGACTTTGCTGCAATGTGTGGGGTGGGGTGGGTCAGCATCGAAGGTATTGGATGAGCTTGGACCAGTGCACAACACAAACATTCCAAGGACTGGCTGACTTTGGATCTCAAACCATCTCTTCCATTTAACAATGGGATGAGCGGGTAACATATCCCCCTTGCACCGTTGGGAAATCCTTCTCTGCTTCTCGTTCTTGCATTTATGCAGTAGAATCGTCATAGGCTGAAAAAGACAACCCGTGTTTGGAAACCGGAGGAAGAGGTAGAGAGCGCGCCTTGTTCGGAAATCAACTGTGCACAAAGAGGGAAACACTAGCATTAGAAGAACATTGTTGGTGGGAGGGGGACCTTTCTGTTCCTGTTGCCCCCAGACTCAGACAAAACGACCCTACCAGAGGCAGGTGGGGGATCAGGTGACGAGATGGCTAGTTTTCGTCGCGGAGAGGTCGGATCTTCATCTCCGTGAATTTGAGGGAGTACTGCCAGCCCGTCCATGAGGACCACTCGATGCCATCCGCATAGGAGCTGTGGTGCCCCTTGAGGTACTGCCCGTTCAGGTTAGAGGTGTGGCAATTGCGATACCACCAGGCACCGTGGTAGAAAGCAGCACAGTTGTTCTCCGAATGGTCGTTGTCCAGGTCTTTGGTGGTGAACTTCATGCCGTTGTGTTTCAGGAAAGAGTCCCCTGTAATAGGAACAACAAAAAATCATGAGGGCCCCCCCTAATAGATCTGGTTTTAAATGGTGAATGGTGAATCCAACTCTTAGTTAACCAAAACAACTCCTATGGACTGGAGCTGAGGCTTTAGCCCTCGCTTCACAACCTTATCCGCAGGCTCTGCAGCTGTCTGCAAGAGGTGAACTTGTCCTCCTTTTGAAGGTTGGACAGGGTACCTCAAAAGAAGGACAAGTTCACCTCTTGCACAGAGGCCAAGGGCAAGGGAGGACGGCACTTTCGCCTCTCTTCCAGCCCACACAGCATAGGCTTGGAGAGCAGGAATTGGGGGACTCCACATCTCTCGGGCAGCCCTGTCCTATTCCTCAAGCGATGCCTGAGCACTGCCACAGCACAGCGTAAGAAGAATCATCCGAAGGCCTGGGCCCTCCGGGGATAGCCGTGCCACACCTTCTGTGGCTATGATGTCTGTGGACAACCACAGAATTAAAAGGAAAAGTTGTGGCTTTGTTTGGGAGGGAATTCATGCCCCATATCCTCCCCCAATTTTGTTCCAAATTATGGCCAAGGCGAGAGTCCAGCTCAGCACAAGCGGAGTACATTTGCTCCCAAACATTTGAATGTGACGTACAAACCTCCTTGGAATATCCACTTTAGCATTTACCATCCCAAGATGTTTTGCAGTAGCAGATTTGACAGAAACGGAGAACCACCCGCTGGATCAGCCCAAGGCGCATCTGGTCCAAGAGAGCGAGTCCCCACTTACCAATGTGTTCGAAAAGTCCATTTGTGAGTTGGATGTTCATAACTCCGAACACACACAATTCCCAAGAGCGATGACTTATTGTGTGAGTTTGTAAGTGGGGAGTCCTTAACGTAATATGTCAAGGAGCTTTGCTCATATCTACGGGTGTTCGTAAATCGGATTATTGTAACTTGGGGAGTGGCTGTATCCTGTTTCCGAAAGTAGCCAACCAGATGACTCTGGGAAGCCCACAAGCAGGGCTTGACAACAGTCCCCTCTGTCACCACTGCTCCTCTGCAAGTGGTTATTCAGAGCCATGCCGTCTGGAGGTCACCTAGCATTGGCTTGCATTTCACGTAACTCAGGGGCGTAGCAAGGTTGGAGTGGGCCCAGAGACAACAGAACATCATCCTAAATTATTTTTTTAAAGGTTTTGATAATTGTGGACGATGCAAGTCCTTTAATGGTACTCGAGAAAGACATGCTGTTCTGGTAGCTCCAGGTCTTAACACTCATATCAATTTCGGAGGATAAATACAACTGAAGGAAACCCGGGCGGGTGTGCGGCTGGGGGAGTCAGTCATGTGACTTGCCTCTGGGGGCCCCCCAAGGCAGTGGGCCCCCAGACAATGGTCTCCCCTTGCCCTATTATAGTTACGCCCCTGGGCTTGAGGAAAATCTTACGTCCGGAGTATTTGGTAGTATTTCTAGTATTTGATAGCAAAATATGTGGCTTTGCATAAGAGGAATTTGCAGCAAAATTTTCTGCAGTCATTCCCCCCAGAATTATTTCTGACATGGTGCTACTTCATTTATTTATTTATTTATTTACGTTTTATATCCCGCTCTTCCTCCAAGAAGCCCAGAGCGGTGTACTACATACTTAAGTTTCTCCTCACAACAACAACCCTGTGAAGTAGGTTAGGCGGAGAGAGAAGTGACTGGCCCAGAGCCACCCAGCTAGTCTCATGGCTGAATGGGGATTTGAACTCGGGTCTCCCCGGTCCTAGTCCAGCACTCTAACCACTGCACCACACTGGCTCTATTGCTGATCCTGTTGCTTCTTGTTTCCCAAAGTGTGTTGAATGGCGATAGAATGACAGCTTCGTCCTCAGCTGTCTTTCCTGAATGCTGACCATGTGCAGTGCAATGTGGTGAAGTTCTCTCAGGATCATGGGGTGCTCTTTAGAGAAAGAGTCAGGAATGTAGGCATGATGTTGTCAAGACATCATGAAACCACTTGCTGGAACTCTTGTTGACCAATCAACATCAGAAGGTCAGACTCCGAGTTCTTATGAACCCAACGCCCCTCTCTCCTTCTGAGCCGAAAGACAGATCTGGAGTCCGGTTTGGGTCCTAGGTCTTGTTTAAGCTCTTGAGTCCTTCACAGGTGTGTCTAAAGAACTGTCAATATTTGGTAACAAAATGAAGGAAGGTCAAAAAGACCAGGCTGTTTTTAAAGAATAAAGTGAGGCTCGTTTTTTTTTTTTTTTAAGTGTTCTGCAGTTCTACAAAATAAAATAGTTTTATGTCCCAAAAAGTTAAATGTTGCTTCTGAGCGAGTCACTGACTGCTGGGACCCCAATTCTTCATTGCAAATTGGATGTTCCAACTCAAAACATTCTGACCGTGCGGTGAAATGTCAATTTCTGACATGAAATTTCAATTCTGAATGGATGTTTTGAAGTGGAAATTTGCCATTCTGACAGCCCAAATCGTTTCAACGCTATTCGCACTGGTGCTGCTCTGGGTGGGATACACAGCACAGGACCCTCTTCTCCTTCAGAGTATCATGAAGGGGAATACAACATTTATCTGACACTTCATCATATGCGCGCACACACACACACACACACACACACACACACACACACACCCCAGACACATACCCGCTGTCCCAGAATAGTCTGCAATGGCGACTGGGTAGCCATCTTCTTCAGGGTCAACGGAGAACAAACCCACAGAAAAGCTTCCATAATGCGCATAAGCGGTGCCATTATCAAAGTCTTCCAGGTCAATGCGTAGCTCATAGCTGGCTTGTGTAGTCAAGGCATGGATTCGCTTCAGCCCTGGAATGGAAACGGGGAGAGAGTCAGCCACAAAGTCCTCTTCTTTTAGCATCAGTGCTGAGGTGAATAGGAAAGTTTCTCTCGGAGGTTATCCCTAGATATCCTGGACTAGATATCCTGAGACACACACACACACAGAGCAAATGTGCATGAGAAGAACCAAGCCCCATGAAGAATTTCTTGAGACCAACTCAATTTCTTGAGTCCAACAGCTTGTAAAGGTTTGTCTTGGAAGTTACATACTTGGCTAGAAACCAATCTCCCCCTTCCTGAATCCCACGCCCAGCGTGGGCGCTATGAGGAAACTAAATCACACGAAGCAGGGGTTGTTTTTACATTGTTTTTAGCATTGTGTTTTGAGTTGTGTGTTCTTATGTCTTTTTAAAGTGGTTGTACACCACCCAGAGCCTCTGGATGGGGCGGCTTATAAATGTAATAAATAAAATACACGTGCAGAACTCTTTGCAACACTCCCGGAACTGGGGCTATGGCGCCTCCGGTGGCAAGGAATTAGCCTCATGTGATCCAGCCCTGTCTCAAGCATGCTCAGTGCACACCCCTATCTGATGAGCTCCAGACACAGGGGGAAAGAACCCTTCACGGTAAGCCAGCGTTCTTTTGTGTGACATTTGAGGCGATTTCTGAGGGGCCGAAATTCCAAGGGCTGAAATGTCTGAGGAATTTCAAGGGGTGATAAGACATTTGTTAAGACTAGTGAAGTTCTCAGTGGGGGTTTTTTTCCTGTTGTGCTGGAGGCAGGCAGCAAACACTCCGCGATCCTAATTTAACCGAGAACAGTCCCTCTGTTCTGGCCACTACCGCTGGGCAAATCCTTGCCCCCCGTTTAACTCACGGGTTGCTAGCATTATCACTCTTCAAGGCTCGGCATGAATATGAAGGCAACATGCCATACTGAACCTGCTGTATTTTGCACGGTTGACCGTATTATTAAGTATATTAAATTTTTTCTCCTATATTGTAGGTTTATGTTTTTCGAGTATATTTTCACCAAGCTTGCCACCGCGGCTTTTAAACCAGTAGAGTAGCGAGTAGCTCCTCTAGAACAGACCGACAGACCGTCAACAATGAACAGACCGTCAACAAAGAACAGACCGTCAACAATGAAATGCTATTGACAAAATCTGGGCATACCCAGCCAGTGTTCTCCAGTGAGTTTCCCAAATCCATCCCGGTAAGCTTCCCATCCACGGAAGAAATTCACAGAGCCATCTTCACGCCTCTGGAAGACCTAGGGAGATACCAATTCAGCGCAGATTTAATGCGAGTGAGAAACTGCAGCCCAGGGCAGACCGAGGGGGAGCCTCTGCCGGCTTCGTCCCTGCCTCTGCCGCTCACTGCAGCTACGATCTCGCTCGAGGAGCAGCCGTGCCACTTTATTAGATGTGAACACACAATGCAAATTGGAACGCTTTACATTGACTAATTATATTGGACTGCATGGACGCAGGGAACTCGGAAAAGGCTGCCTGTCAGGATTAATTGCCAGCTGGAGCTGGATGTTTCACAAAAATGCAGCAACCACTGAAGACGATAGCTGCATGTCTATTCCCTCCCCGCACCCCATGCCCAGGCCATATTTAGTGCATTGTACCCATGTCATAAAGCCACCTAATGGTGCAGTGGGGAAATGACTTGCCTAGCAAGCCAGAGGTTGCCGGTTCGAATCCCTGCTGGTGTGTTCCCCAGACTATGGGAAACACCTCTATCGGACAGCAGCGATCTAGGAAGATGCTGAAAGGCATCATCTCATACTGCACGGGAGGAGGCAATGGTCAACCCCTCCTGTATTCTACCAAAGTCAACCACAGGACTCTGTAGTCACCAGGAGTCGACTCCGACTCAACAGCACAACTTTACTTTTACCCATATCATAACATCCTGACGTGTGATTAAATAAACACACATCAGCACACCATTCCACGACACTTACTCCCACAAACAGCAGACAATATTGTCATGTCCCTGGTGGCGCAGTGGTAAAACTGCTGCCCTGTAACCAGAAGGTTGCAAGATCGATCCTGACCAGGGGCTCAAGGTTGACTCAGCCTTCCATCCTTCCGAGGTCGGTAAAATGAGTACCCAGAATGTTGGGGGCAATATGCTAAATCATTGTAAACCACTTAGAGAGCTCCGGCTATAGAGCGGTATATAAATGTAAGTGCTATTGCTATTGCTATGTCAGGAAATGGGTAAGTTGCTATGGATGGACACACAGCTGCCATATTGTAATTCGGTCCTGAACTGAATCCGGTGAAAGAATCGGCTGAAACTCGGCCTCCTCACCCAATGAGATTAAAAAAAAACATTTGATGAAATTGGGAAGTGTGCCCATCATTGGGTGACCTGAAGGTTGCTTGAGGATTCTGTATGCTGGTCTGTATGCCCTCGAGTATATGTTGTAAGCATACATGTGTAAATCTGCCTTTCATTTTGGGACCAGAATCTCTTCATTTAAAAAAAAATATGCTTCTGATTCATCTTCCCTTGTGGGTAAATCTCTACTGATTCATCTTCTCTTGTGAATCACTAATTAATCTAATAAAATGCTCTTCCTGGTATTTTTCTTGTTTGATTAGAGCACAATCTATTGATTAAGATCAAGAAAATGCCTTCTCAGTTTGACCACCTGCCATTAATTAAGCATCCCTCCCATGATTTAACTGCACTTAACTTGTCTGGGCCCACTTCTCCTGGCATGGAACCAAAGGAAGCCTTCCCTTCCAGAAATGCCCAATGCCCAAAGATCTAGGTTTATTTTAAATGGCTTGTATCCCATTTTTACTGCCAATACACTGGTTTATTTGGATTGTACAGTATATGCAAGTACTGGTTTAGTGAGAAATCAATGCAAGCGAAATTTAAATAACCCACCATGAGCCCCTCAAAGTGGTCAACTCCATTTAGGATTGCCACTTGCACCAGAGAGAATTCACAGCCACCAAAGGCCGGTGTGTGTGTGTGTGTGCAAACTTTGTCTCTCCCCACCCCCAGGGAGAGACAATGAGTGCTCAGCAGCGCACTCAACAGACCTTGGCGGCTGTTTCGCGCATTTCTCCCCTATAGCAATCTTTGCACAGGAGAGGATTAGGTGCTCATATAGTTATTTTATTTTATTTATTTATTTATTTATTTATTTGATTTATATACCGCCCTTCCAAAATGGCTCTGGGCGGTTTGGAGTTATGGAGCAGGAGCTGGGAGTGGAGCTTCTCCAGCTACATTGCCTGGAGAAGAGCACCTGAAAATTGGGTAGAATTCAAAAAAAGCAATCTTCCTGCTCAAATGCCTGGACATTCTGTGTCCAGGATGACACTTTCCTTACATCCTGGACAGGCTGTCGGATTCCTGGACTGTCTAGGCCCAGCCCTAGACATGTGGCAACCCTAACTCTGTAGAGCTTACTGGACTTCTCATTTACTTCAAGGATGATTTACGTCGGTGACCATGGCTCTGCCCCTGATGTCCACCTCCCCAGCTGAAAATGGTGGGGTGCAAGAATTGGGGTGTTGTAGTAGTCCGTACTACTGTCGGGACTGCCATTTCCAGATGTGTTGGCTGCAGCAGTTGCATAACTGCCCAGCTGGATTCATGGCAGCCGGGCTCTGCAAGCATGGGGCCTTCCTGATTCAACCTGAGCAGCATCGAAAATTAACTCAGCGGACATCAGGAAATGCGTGAGCGCGCGTGTGCGTGTACACCATAGAGGGAACAGTGTTCTGGACACTGGTAAACTGGAACTGGTTCAGAGGAGGGTGGCAAAGATGGTGAGGAATCTGGAAATCATCCTATAAAGAATAGTTGAAGGAACTGGGGATGTCTAGCCTGAAGACGGAGGGTGTCTTTGGATATCTAAAAGGGAGAGGCAGATTTGTGCTCCATTTGCTCCTGAGGAGCAAATGGGCTGAAATGAGAAGGAAGCATAAGAACATAGGCAGCTGCCATATACTGAGTCAGACCCTTGGTCTATCTAGCTCAGTATTGTCTTCACAGACTGGCAGCGGCTTCTCCAAGGTTGCAGGCAGGAGTCTCTCTCAGCCCTATCTTGGAGATGCTGCCAGGGAGGGAACTTGGAACCTTCTGCTCCTCCCAGAGGGGCTCCATCCCCTGAGGGGAAGATCTCTCAGTGATCACACATCAAGTCTCCCATTCGTATGCAGCCAGGGTGGACCCTGCTTAGCTAAGGGGACAAGTCATGCTTGCTACCACAAGACCAGCTCTCTTCCAGCAGATTAAAGCAAACCACGAGAAGCAGTTTTCTAATTGATAAGTGTTCAAATTGGAAAACAAGTCTGTTGTTTGGCAGTAGAACCATCTGCCTCCTGCAGTAGCGAGCACTGCATTGTCCAGTAGAGTCTGGATGGCACCCTGTCAGGGATGGACTAGATGACCTCCAAGGCTCCTTCCAACTCTTATTGCTGCTGACAGACCGACACTCCATGAGGCTGAGCAATCCTTTTACAGACCATTTATGCTGGAGACCATCGCAGTAGTTGATTTCACACATAGTTAACTTCCCACACATTCCTCTCTTAGAAGTGTGAAAAAGTACTTGTTTCTGCTGCAGTCTCCATGACATGAGCGCTAGAGGGAAAGATAGTATACTGCTCTGCTACAGTCTCACTCCCATTTTCTCCTTATGAGTTGCACAAATACTTTCGGAAGTTCTTTGCACAGCTCTGGATGGTTCTTCTTGAACAAATTCAGGCAATTTCATGCTGCATAAACTGTCCAAGAGTACATCGTTGCAGCTTCTAGATGTCACGCGCCACCATGGATGCATCAGCTCCAAACTTCTGCTCTGTTTCTGTTGCTCCATGAATGGCCCACTTAGGGAGTAGCCGGTACAGTTTGGTGCATGTGTGCTTAACCGCAAATGAGAGAAGTCAATATTTTGGGGAAACGAGAACGAAAACCTTCTTCATTTTGCTGCACAGCTCGTTTTATTATATATTGCTTGCAAAAACATGCACAAGGAATGCCCAGGATCAGAATCACCTGGAATCTTGCTGATTATCAGTCATGGGGTCTAATTCAACAGATCTGCCTGATCTCAAACTTCCGAGCGCCTCCTTCTGGAAGTGAAGGAATGGTGCAGCATCTTGATCAGGCCTGCTCAACTTTGGCCCTCCTGCAGATGTTGGCCTACAACTCCCATAATCCCTGGCTATTGGCCACTGTGGCTGGGGATTATGGGAGTTGTAGTCCAAAAACAGCTGGAGGGCCACAGTTGAGCAGACCTGATCTTGATCAAGCTTCCAGCTCCCCTGATGTGACCTGAAGGGAGGAGGCTGAAGGGGTAGATGGAGCAAAGAGGAAAGTGGCTGGTCCAACGGCAGAGTCGGCATCCTGAGGCTATCATGGCCAGACCCTGGAGGGCCTTACAATGGTGGAGCCTCTGCTCTGCTGCCACTTCATCGGGGCCTCCCATCCACAACTGGAAGTTCTCCCCACATAGAGGCCACCATACACCAGTATGAGGGACCTTGGGAGGCCTGTTACCACCAAGGCTCTTTGCCAATGGGCCCCTCACAACTGGAGCGGTCTCTGGGTCGGAGCTCCTTGTGGCAAGGCTTCTGCTCCACACTGCCTCCAGTGGTGATCCATGACATGGCAGTACTCATCCAGGCCCTGCGCTGACTCTGCCCGTGGAAGCCTGTCGTTGGCCTCCCTGCAGACAGGAAGGGTACAAGAGGCCTACTGCCTAGATCATGGTATGGCGTGCCTCTCCTTGCTGTTTCTCTTGAACCCATGGTGTGATCTCTGGCCGGCTTGTGACTTCTGCTTCCCTGCTTGTGACCTCCTCTTCGCTCCTCTTCACTGCTGGGTGGAGATCTGTGTGGCTTCAACTCCTGGTTCTTGTTCCGACCTCCTGACAGGTACTTGGCTTTGGCTGCCGACACGCTCTTCGCTCCTGTCTCGGCTCTCTGGTTCCGGGCGGATTTACTCAACTTGATTCCTGTTGTGTCCTTGGCTCCTGATTCCTGCCTCAGCCCTCCAGTCCTGGTTCATCCACTTGTGGAGTCATTGCTGATCCTGTCATGAACAAACGGATCTCTCAAGCTGCACTGGTATAACCTAAGGAGCCCTTCTCCTCTGACACCCCAGAAGAACAAGAAACTCCTTAGCCTCACTGGAGCCTGTGTTTGAGAAATACAGGACACCCCCTTAGCAGCTCCGTTAGAGTTGGAGACATCAGTCTGGCGGCAGGCCCATTTAAGCCCCAGAGCAACGTCTCAATTCCAGCTGCTTTTATGAATCTGCCCAGTGATCTGTCCATGGTCCTGATTCTGAGCTGTCTTTGATCCCTTTTCTCTGCTTCATTCTTTGTTGAGATCTCTGCTAATATCCTTGCTGGACTCTAGGAAAGTGCCCCCCCCCTCCCTCCCTCCCTCCCTCTCTCTCTCTCTCTCTCTCACACACACACACACACACACACAGAGGATAATTTTGCAAGTCTGCAGCAGAGGGACACTTGTACCGTACGTTCAAAGCACAGCGATGGGTGGGGAGATGCCACAAGTGACATTGGCTCAGTGCTCGCTCTCTCTGATCCATACGGTGCTTACCTTCTAGAATTAGAGCCTTAATTTTTATCTGCTCACTGAGCACTTGAGAAGCTGCTGTTAAGCCCCTTTGAAAGGGCTCTTGATTTGAATCGGCTGATGACAGAAGGGTGCTTTAGCCAGAAAGGGGCCTGAAGTTGATTGCTGTGCAGGGTGCTGCCCTGCCAGGTTCTTATTGGTTCCTGCATCAGTGTGCCACAGATGAGGAGGAGGGGTGGTTTGGAGGGAAGGCGATAATGCAGCTCCTTAAATCTGCTTTGACCTCGGGCTGCAAAGTAGGCCAGTTGTCCACGGCACTTTCAAAGAAGGGTTTGCAGGGGCTTGAGTGTATTAGCTCAGAGCTCCCCCCCCCCACACTACTCCCCCCACCCCCCACTAAAGGCCTGATTATTCAAACGCCTTGGGGAGATTAGTGGCACGTACAGCTTTGCTTGCTGACAAATGCCTGTTGTGATTATCCCTTTTGTGGGAGTTCAGGAACAGCTTCATACAGACTGCAAAGTGGCACGCAAAAGCCACAGCCTGTGTGTAAGCCACAGGCCCTCCAATCATGGCTGGTTATGTGTTAGATGATTTTTTTTCCCCTCCTGTAGTCATGAGGGCTAGAAACACTGATTTTTTAAAAAATTAATGTGCCACCCCCTCTTGCTACCACCAGTTTGTCGCACAAAAACATGTCTAACAGATGCACATAGTCTTATGAGGCAAGGCCAAGCAGTCACCTCTGGCAGCAAATTATTGGGGTGCCAATAATACAGGGTAGCGAGATCCTCTTTGCATCTGCAAAAACATCCTAGCTTGAGCTTATATCTCTGAAGACTTGGTGTTATTGCTGGATCACAAGGGAGAGGAGAGGAGAGGAGAGGAGAGGAGAGCTGGTCTTGTGGTAGCAAGCATGACTTGTCCCCTTAGCTAAGCAGGGTCCACCCTGGTTGCATCTGAATGGGAGACTTGATGTGTGTGAGCACTGTAAGATCTTCCCCTCAGGGGATGGAGCCACTCTGGGAAGAGCAAAAGCTTCCAAGTTCCCTCCCTGGCAGCATCTCCAAGATAGGGCTGAGAGAGACTCCTGCCTGCACCTTGGAGAAGCTGCTGCCAGTCTGTGAAGACAATCCTGAGCTAGATAGACCAATGGTCTGACTCAGTGTATGGCAGCTTCCTATGTTCCTAATGGAAGTGTTCACAGCTCCAAAAGAAGGAGCCTCTTACTCTTTCCAAGGTAAGAAAATAAGTGAATATTGGTTGGTCTTCACTGTCCGCTTCTGATTAGAAAACCGTTGCCTCCCTGGGTCAGCCCGGAGCAGAGTCACTTTTCTGTTAACTTGCATCCCTTTCAGACAACCAGAAGGAAATGTGGAAAAGATGCTGCAGCGCCATTGGGAAGGAGGCTCTGAACATGCACCCACAACCATTTAGTAGCCCGCCAAAAATATTACTAGCCCATTGGCCCACACATGCCCATGCCAGTCACTGATTACCTAAATTTAAAGGGAACGGAGGGCAGAGCCCCCCTCCGCCTCTCTGGCTGCTTAGACCAAACTGCCTCAGGTGCCAGATGCAATAAGGTGTCCGGTGCCCTCTCACATTTCAGAGCTTGCAAAGGCTGGTTTGGGAAGTGGGCTGGCTGGCTTCCACCAGGGCCATGGGCCGAAGCAGCATTTTGCACCTTGCCTCAGGGTCACCCCTGTGAGCAGCTGTTTCTGGGTATATTTTCACCCTCAGAAGCATGAATCCTCCTTTTCTTTGTCTTTAACTAGAAGTGAATTATG